>NC_134523.1:26017358-26642081 GCF_027942865.1 Odontesthes bonariensis
TGTTAATATACAATCATTGTAAATATTAATAACTTTTTGAGCTACTTGACTAATTTGAATTTCCCCCATTGGGGGATGAATAAAGTATTTTTCTACTTCTTATAGGCGCCGCGGGAAGAAACCAGCAGCTCCAGCTTGTGAGTGGAACGCGTCTGAAGGCCACACGGAGACGAAAGGAGAGAAAGTCGGCCCTGAAGCTACGTCTACATTCCAGCGTGTAAGTGAAGCTCAGACGGTGAATCGGCCTCTTATTCGGCGAGCAGCAGAAACATGAAGAGTGAGAGTGGATTTTTACCCTGAGACACAACAAAGGCTGCAGAGCGGATCTGATAAAAATAGGCCTTTGTTCGACTCGGCGCTGGTTCCCCTGTCCTTCCTGCCCTCCACCTCCCTTTTCTGCTCCTCCCACAGAACCAGCACCTCTCCCCCGTTTCTGTGCAGAACTCAGACTTTATGCACACACACAACAGGTTAAAGCCATTAACCAGCACCTCAGCAGCCAGGCTGCATTCCTCTTCATTACTTTCTCCTTCTGTCAGCAGCTCTCACCACACAAGCGTTTCACTCCCGACACCTCGCTCTGCATTCCTGCAATAACGCCAGCGCACAACTTTCTTATCGTCTGGCTGCTTCAGCAGCTTCAGAGGCACGAAAAGAAGCTGGAAAAAGAAGGAATAACTTAACAAACAACAGAAATCATGTTGCTTTCTTCTTCTTCTTTAGCTTTTTATGTTTGATATTCAAGCCGGCATGGAGGTTTTTGGCACAAACGCTCACAGCGCGACAGAAATGTTCGTTTCCCAGGTTCAGACACGGCTAAGTGTGCATTATGCAACCCTCGTGAACAGGTTCTTACTTTACAGCAGACTCTTAATGCCAAGACTCCCTCAGGCATGAGTTCAAGTGGGACTGCAGGGGTTCCAGCAGGGTGAGAAGTCATTTTCCTGTCAGGCTGAAGGTGGCAAAAGATGCTAAATGTATTCAGGAGCTGTTGACTGAACTGGAGCCCTTTCAGAACTGCACAGAAATGTGCTTTTCTTAAAGATCGGGCCTTTTTCTGGGAGGAAAACGAGTCGTTTTGTTGCATTTCAGACGTTGTCGCGGCCTTTTGAGTTTGGCCGCCCACGGCCTTTGTTAGGAAATGTACTTTGGAAACTCAAAAGGCCGCGACATTAAGTCAAAAAATCATGTAACCACCACCTCCCTACTTCACACCGGACATTTGACAAACAAAAAAAACTCCTCCAACACGCCCCCGGTGTGTTCTTAATCTAACTAATTAATCTAAACAATTTCAAATAGATTACAGATTCAGATTTTGATTCCAAACTAACTAAAGTATATTCTAACTGCCCAAAGAAAACTAAATTGATAGAACTTATGATTTACAAAACATAAATGGCCACAACAGACGTGATTTTAGAGTCGATTCAATTTTCGGAAGCAAAATAAACCGCTTCAGCGTGCTGGTGGTCCAATAACCGAACCTGCAGGGGCATCGGCTCATTTATAAAAACAGGAGGTGAGGGGGGGGTATTTGTTTGGTAAGGAAGCAGGAAAAGTGAGAGCAGGCAGATAGAAGGAAAGAGCCGTCGCTGCTCCACCAGGGGGCTGAGTTCAGAGAAGATGAGCGATAACAAACAGGGAGGAGCGACGACACAGAGATACAGAAACGAGAGATAAAGAGACGAGAGGCAGAGGAACTGCAAGACCAGTCCAACTCGGGGAGAAAGTGAGAGCAGAAAGGAACGAGAGGATGAAATGTGAGAGCAACCTCGCCTCCTCTCCATCTGAGATAAAGATTTGATTCATTCGCTGCGTACAAACGCCGCCACTCTGCATCCTCCTTACCCTGCCTCCTCTCCTCTCTTGGCCTTTGTTGCCCCCTCCTCCCCCCTTCGCCCTGCTTCTCCTTCCCCTCTGATGTGCGCATGGTGCAGGGCTGTGATGTGGCTCTGCTCACACCCTCCCACCACACAGCTGAAGCCAGCACTGGAGTCAGGATGCTGACCAGCTCAGACCAGACAGAAAAACAGGTTCTGATCACTCAGACTGACCTGCTTCTCATTAGAAAACAGAGAAGAGTAAACTGCAGCTGTGACGCTGAAAAGCTACATACTACATACTTCCATACTGCATACTACATTCTGCATACTGTTCGATCAGACAGTATGCAGAGCGTTTACCCACAATGCATTTCGCTCCTGCCCGAGCTGAAATCAGCCGGCCTGAAGCTGATTTCCCTTAAGGTCTAAACTCTGTAAACTTTAGCAACATTTAAACCTTTTCAGGCGAGAAAGTAGTCGTTTAGATCCCCAACGTGTTGAAAACCTGCCAAAATACCAGCTATTTACAATTATGTTCTGACGAATTCGGCGCTACTAAAGCTAGCCGCAGTGAGCAACGCACTTCCGGTTATTTTCACAAATTAAAATACCCGTTGCCTTTTATCATAGGGAAAGCCATTACGATACAATTGGTGCTTTTGTTTTGAAAACATGAAGTGAACCTACCCTCGTTGTAGCTAGCTTGAAACTGCCGTTTTGACAGGAAATGACGATCGGCGACGTCACGTTACATTGCATCTTGGGTAGTTTGAGTATGAGTAGTAAACTCATGATGCATACCCAACATTTCGGAGAATCTAGTATCCTAGTATCGCTTACTCAAACTCGCTTACTAACTCAAAAAGTTAGTAGGAGACGTAGGAGAAGTATGCGGTGTCGAGCCTCAGTCTCAAACCTCTGAATCATCGGTTCTCTGCAAGCTGTTCTGCAGCTGAGTCTCACCTCCGTGCTCCCCACGGGATGCAGAGCAAAGATGGAGGCGAAAAGGAGAGCAGCCTGCAGCTTTGTGTGGAGGAAAAGTCCTTTGTATGCACAATTCAGTTTTACTCTATTCAGAGTCCGGAGCGCAATGATGTGAAGTCACTCCTTCAGGAAAGAGATGATGCAACTGCTGGTCAAATGAACCTTTATAATCAGCTGGTTGCGCCATCAACAAGGACAACAAATTCCTCTGAAAACAAACCAACACAAGGCAGGAAGAAGGTCTACCTTTGAACTCAAGGTGGAGATCTGAGGTTTAATTTCCTCTGACGTCTGAGTGGGGATCCTCTGCAGGGGAAAGCATGAATAACCCCACATGTAAGCAGACATTAAAGCAGCAGCATCCTTCTTTTTTTGTTTAAAATTCCCCCACGAGGCCGGAAAGTTAAACTCTGCTGCAGTCAAACTCTGAGACTCCATCAGTGCTCAATGTTCCCAAAAAGGGAAGAATTAAAAAGCTCACATTCAGCAACAGTCCAGCTGCTGAACAGCAGCGTGAAACAGATCTAAAAGGGCTAAAATCTATCGAAAAAAGGTGATTTTCTGCAGGGAAACCCAAACCAGGAGAGAGGAGAGGAAGCTTCTTTAATCATCTTCCTGAAGTAACGTTTACATCGAATTATAGTAATATATATTACAGTAATATACATTATAGCTATAATGTATGTATAATAATGTATAATTATAGTAATATACATTATAATAATATACATTATAGCTGATGTTTATTCTCTATTTTCATTCTATTCTATTTTTATTCTATTTGCTTGTTTTTCCTTTAATTGTTTACATATCTTTTATACTGTACGCTGCTGCAACAATAATTTCCCAAATTGGGATGAATAGAGTATCTATCTATCTATCTATCTATCTATCCATCTATCTATCTGATGACTCAGTTTGGGACAAAAATTACTTTCATTCGGGGAGAAAAAGACGCCGGAGTGACACAGGACTGCTGGGATATTATGACCTAGGACATTTCTCTCAAACCCGATCATCTATTCATTCATTTGTTTATTCGGCACGCTCTCACCTCCGTATTTGACTGAGGGCTGAACTGCTGATGTTTGAAATACATTTTTCCTGAAGGCATTCAGGAAGTTAAATTTGGGTAAATTAAAAGAAGCGGATAAAGAATTCTCCCCATTTCTAACCACCAGAGGGGGCGATGCGTGCTGCCTTTATCAATATCAAAACCCACCACATACACGACAGATGTCTTTTACACATAAAAACGATGTAAAAATGACTTTTTTGTGCGATTCGACTGCTGAAAAATCAATAAAAGGTGCGACGCCCACAGCGGCTGCTGAGGGTTAAAGCGCCGTCTCTGTGGTGAGATAAAGAAATTAAAAAAGGAAGCATGCAAAGCAGCAAAGATAGACAGAAGCAGAGCAAATAAAACACACACACAGAGGAGCCGACGGCTCATCGGGAAACTGTCGAATGCAACTTCTGAATCGACCCTGCAGCAGATCAGCCGACACCCGGGACCTGAATCATCAAAACCAAACCGTTACACACAACCACCAAGCACACTCTCACAGATGTGGAGGCCCTCAGTTACATGCACACACAGATGTGGAGGCCCTCAGTTACACGCACACACAGATGTGGACGCCCTCAGTTACACGCACAGACAGATGTGGAGGCCCTCAGTTACACGCACACACAGATGTGGACGCCCTCAGTTACACGCACACACAGATGTGGAGGCACTCAGTTACATGCACACACAGATGTGGAGGCCCTCAGTTACACGCACACACAGATGTGGAAGCCCTCAGTTACACGCACACACAGATGTGGAGGCCCTCAGTTACACGCACACACAGATGTGGAGGCACTCAGTTACACGCACACACAGATGTGGAGGCCCTCAGTTACACGCACACACAGATGTGGAGGCACTCAGTTACACGCACACACAGATGTGGAGGCCCTCAGTTACACGCACAGACAGATGTGGAGGCCCTCAGTTACACACACAGACAGATGTGGAGGCCCTCAGTTACACACACAGCCAGATGTGGAGGCCCTCAGTTACACGCACACACAGATGTGGAGGCCCTCAGTTACACGCACACACAGATGTGGACGCCCTCAGTTACACGCACAGACAGATGTGGAGGCCCTCAGTTACACGCACACACAGATGTGGACGCCCTCAGTTACACGCACACACAGATGTGGAGGCACTCAGTTACATGCACACACAGATGTGGAGGCCCTCAGTTACACGCACACACAGATGTGGAAGCCCTCAGTTACACGCACACACAGATGTGGAGACCCTCAGTTACACGCACACACAGATGTGGAGGCACTCAGTTACACGCACACACAGATGTGGAGGCCCTCAGTTACACGCACACACAGATGTGGAGGCACTCAGTTACACGCACACACAGATGTGGAGGCCCTCAGTTACACGCACAGACAGATGTGGAGGCCCTCAGTTACACACACAGACAGATGTGGAGGCCCTCAGTTACACACACAGCCAGATGTGGAGGCCCTCAGTTACACGCACACACAGATGTGGAGGCCCTCAGTTACACGCACACACAGATGTGGAGGCCCTCAGTTACACACACACACAGCCAGATGTGGAGGCCCCCAGTTACACGCACAGACAAATGTGGAGGCCCCCAGTTACACACACAGCCAGATGTGGAGGCCCCCAGTTACACGCACACACAGATGTGGAGGCACTCAGTTACACGCACAGACAGATGTGGAGGCCCTCAGTTACACGCACAGACAGATGTGGAGGCCCTCAGTTACACGCACACAGCCAGATGTGGAGGCCCCCAGTTACACGCACAGACAGATGTGGAGGCCCTCAGTTACACGCACAGACAGATGTGGAGGCCCCCAGTTACACACACACACAGACAGATGTGGAGGCCCTCAGTTACACACACACACACAGACAGATGTGGAGGCCCTCAGTTACACGCACACACAGCCAGATGCAGTGTGACCCGAGCTGTTTGATGACTGAGGAGGACAAACATCATCGATACGCAGCCTCAGCCTGACCGGCGGTGCTGAGAGCATCTATCTGCCACACTTCTGTTCACATGCATGAAAACTAGAGGTGCACCGAAATGAAAATTTGTGGCCGAAACCGAAACCGAATAATAATTAATCACTTGGCCGAATACCGAAACCGAATATTACAGTTCAGTTAAGTTAACAAAAGTTAGATTTTTCACCATTTTTAAATATTGCTAAAATCTACGCCTTACAATAAATGTTTAGACATGTTTTTCAAAGAAAATAAATGTTTATTTGAAATCTTCAAAAGTTATTACTAATAACTAGAGATAAGTTTAATTAATTCCCATTTTCAATTCATTCTGGGGTTTTTTTCATTCATTTCATACAACAACAAAAAATACAACATATTATAAACGCGTTCCAACACAAAAATGTAAAAACATGCAATATAACAAATTATCTGAGTGTCCTTTTTGGCATAGAGTCTAGGTAGCCTGCTCCTTCAGGAACAGTGGCAGCATTTTTTGTAGTTTGTGTGTTTTGCCTTTTAGTGATATTTTAGACTGAAACTACTACGGTGAGAAGACAATTCAACTTGGCTGTAAATGCAGGAGTTTTTTAAAAATGTATTTTGAAATACGTGCTTTTATGTTGAAACAAGTAAAACAGGAAGTAGCGCCGGTTAGCTCCGTTAGCTTCACACAGAGACCGAGGAGCACCTGTAGCGTGATGTTACCTGCTAGTTTATTTTTATTTCATCACTCCATGCTTCGTGGTGTTTGCTGTAACTGGGTGAATGTGATGCATAGGAGAAGTGTAAGTTAAAGGATAAGACCGGTTTTTTGACATTGGGCCCTTGATTTCACATTATAACATGATGTTCTACTCACCCCTGCTTGTTGTTTGTCATTTGGAGCTGTTCCGAAGATATTCGCGAGGCGTCTGGCTGCTCTCTTGAGATATTCGGCCATGAAACGGTTTCCTATGGGCAAGCTCATACAGGCACAAACTATGCTGTTTATAATTTATTAATTACTCTATACCAGCACTGATAACGTGGAGGTGCGTCGCTTACTTAAAAAAATCCGGGTTACTGTAATTTTGAATTTTAGCCGAATGAATAAATAGGCAGCAGGTCTGTGGGCTATCTGTGGCAGTAGCACGACGATGACGTCAGTAACACCCACTTTACGACAAAAAAATCAAAATTACAATAACCCGGATTTTTTTAAGTAAGCGACGCACCTCCACGTTATCAGTTCTAGTGTAGAGTAATTAATAAATTATAAACAGCATAGTTTGTGCCTGTATGAGCTTGCCCATAGGAAACCGTTTCATGGCCGAATATCTCAAGAGAGCAGCCAGACGCCTCGCGAATATCTTCGGAACAGCTCCAAATGACAAACAACAAGCAGGGGTGAGTAGAACATCATGTTATAATGTGAAATCAAGGGCCCAATGTCAAAAAACCGGTCTTATCCTTTAAAGAATCCTAGTTCTGACCCTGCAGATTGCCTCTGGGGAATGACTCTGCCGCTGGTTGAGAAGCTAAAGGCTAAAGTGGCCAGTATTACTTTGATTATTTATTGGTACCAGCGACCTGCTAAGAATGCTATTTCTTTAATGATTACAACAACTAATGTTGTCTTTTATTTTGTTTACTCGAACATTTAGTTCTACGGTGTTGATGTGGCGTTAATAAACATCAGTGAGAAGAACCGGAGTCTCGCATCCAATCAATGAGCGGCATATTGGCCGAGTTTACAGATGAGTTTGGTTCTGTCGACTCCACCGTCTGTGGATAATTTTGCGTCACCACTATTCGGCCTCCGATTCGGCCACTCATTTGGCTTTCGGCCGAAAGCCGAATGTGTTTTTTTTTTGCGTTTTCGGCCGAATATTTTCGGTTGCCGAATATTCGGTGCACCTCTAATGAAAACGTCACTTTAACACAACTTTAACTTGAGCTGAAACCAGCTGGAATTCAAGCACAGCTTCCTTTTGCACAGCAACAAGGACCCGCCGGGTCAGAGTGTAAATCTGAGTCCAAATAACAGCCAGAGCTCGTTTGTCCACAGCTCAGAACGGCAAAATTAAACGTGGTACAATTTAGGGCTGTAGCGATACACGAATCTCACAATACGATACGATATTCAGCCAACGATTCGATGGACTGGTGGTCCGTCCTCTGAACCGGAAGGACAACACCGCCAGACAAACAGAAACAAACGAACATGTCCCAAACGTAAGAAATATGCACTTTATAACATTTTTATGAACTCATTTATCACTGTTTTGTAGAATGTGACCCCTGATGTTGTATTGCATCATATTAATGTTCTTTGTTTTCACTTATTGGAACGTCTGACTTTTCAATAAAGTTTGCTTTAAAATAAATAAAGAAAAAAAAAAAGAAGAAAAAAAGGTTTGATATTAAAGATTAAAAAAAACATTAAAAAAAAAAAAAAAAAAAAAAAAAAAAAAAAAAAAAGATACTTGTGGCCGAAAAATGGATACTTTATCGGGAAACAAAATATCGATATAAATCGCAGTATCGATAAAATTGCTCAGCCCTAGTACAATTACAGTTTTTCATTCATCGGAACATCGACGTCCAACGGCGTCACACGAGCTCCTATTGGCTGAGCTCCACTTCCTCGTCTTGTGAGGCTTCACCTGACCTCAAAAGCCCGTGAGGAGCACAGAAGGAGTAGGTCACAGACCTTTGTGGGTTAGCATGAAACAGGCCGGCGGGTCGATTCCATCCTCCACAATGTTTGTACTTTTTTACCTCTTTTTACTTCCCTTTCTTACGTTTTAACAGAACCGTTGCATAGTCAGAGTTAGGAGTGAAAAGAGCCGTTAAACTACATGGTTACAGCTGCTTCATTTCCAACATATAGTTCTTCTTCCTTGTCCTGTTTTCTTAGTAATCAGCGTGAAAATCAAGGTGAAACACAAGCTTTCACACCAAGGTAATGGATCAAGTTGTTGCAGGGTGTGTGGTGCAGATGAGGCCAATCATTATCATCTATTTTGGGATTGTCCAAAACTCTCCTCTTTCTGGCACAACATCCTTGATTGTCTGGAATATATATTTCAAATGACTATACAATTTGATGTCAGCTCAATGTATTACATTTGCAATCAACAGCAGACAAATATCTAATGAAGATATTATTGATTGGAGCAAAGAAAGCGATAACGAGGAAATGGCTACAACCCAACACACAGACGCTGGAAGACTGGCAAGGGACTGTTCACAAAATCTACATCATGGAGAGACTGACATTCGCTCTGAAATTACAGTCGGAGAAATTTTAGAGTCGGTGGTTAAAATGGATCAGATATATAAGATCACGGAGACTTGAACTACATTAAGTATCTCTATTACATGGCTTGAAGTACCAGTTTACTAATCTTGATGGAAAAATGAGTGAATGCGACTCTCTTTGTTCAATTGTTACTATTTTATACGCTGTAAAATGAAAGGGAGAGTAACAGTTTGGAGGGTATGTTAGCGCAGTTATCCAAATACAGTACATGTTTTTGTATAGATCTGTATGTGTGTAACAGTGCTGAAATTACTTTCTATGTATCTCTCTGATAAAAACAAAATTAAATAAAAAAATTTTTAAAAAAGAAGCTTTCACTGACAGGTAGTAACACGAGTTCACAGCCAGTGGAACAACAACACTGTGGAAGAGCCTCATTCTGTTCTTCTTCAGATAAAAATCTATTTCTGAGCTTCAAAGTGACCTTCTGTGGGAACAATAACCGTTCTTAGTCCTGAGCTTCAGTGTTCAGCAGCGCTGTGGACAGACAGGTGGGCTGATGTGCCGACTGCCTCAGGTGCGCTGCCTTCATTTCGTCAAATAAATCATGGGATGAGCTCCAGAAAGCTGGCACGCCTCATTTGAAGTCACTAAAACATTAAACGTACATGCCACAACTAGACCTGGGCTCCTGCTGCTGCAGGTAGAGGGTTGGTGCACTGCACAGCCCATAATCATCCCCGGCTGTCTAAAACAACAACTCCTTATAGAGGTGAAAAAACTAAATGTCCTCAGAGTCAAAAGACACCGAAAGCTTATAGATCTTAAGATAAATCTGATTCTGCAGCTCAAACAGAGTCAGTTTTATCACTCAGAGTCAGAGGTGGGTAATAACGAGTTACATTTACTCGAGTAAGTTTTTAAAAGAATCATACTTCTAGGAGTAGTTTTAAATCACTATACTTTTCACTGTTACTTGAGTAGATTTGTGCAGCATAAACTGTCCTCTTACTCCGCTACATTAAGCTACAATGAGCTGGTTACTTTTCTTCTTACCTCTTTGGTATTCTACGCCTCATTATTTTTATCCCCCCGCGTACGCCTCATTTTAATGTTTTATTCTGACAGAGAGAGACTTCCGCCAAAGGCTCTACCACCTGACTGTGTTTCACCAATCAGACGTAGCCGTGCAGTCTGGTCACGTGACCATACTCAATCTCAGCGGCGGGACGGGTTAGCTTTAGCATTAGCAGTCGTAGCAAACAAACAAAGAAACAGATGAAAAATGTCAGAATCAACCGTGGGAAATGAAGACGCAGACGAGGCCTCATACTGAAAGCATGTTTACCTTACAAAGAGTGAGAAACAGCAGCTACATTATGTGTCTTCTGTGTCAACCAAAACAAACGCACATTTCAGCAGAAACTCAACATCTAACTTGAGGAAACATGTAGCGGTAAGTTTCCTAAACTCGTTTCCCCCATGGATAGATGAATGTTTGTTTTTTAGGTTACATATGGGTTACATATGTTTTAAACATTTCCTAAGTCTCTTTTATTTTTTATTGAAGTTCTTGAATTTACCTGGATTATTTTAATTTAAGCTATTTTGTAATTAATTAATTAATTATAGATTATTTTATCAATTGGATGAACTCTAATTTGCCTAAAGATGATTATTTAGTATTTTTGTCTGTCTGATTGAATGCTTGTGTTAACAAATAAATCAGACGTTATTCAACAGTTACTCAGTACTTGAGCACTTTTTTACTCTAACTCAAGTAATTAATTGGATGACTACTTTTTACTTTTACTTGAGTCATATTATTCTGAAGTAACAGTACTTTTACTTGAGTACAATTTTTGGCTTCTCTACCCACCTCTGCTCAGAGCCCATCGATGCCGCTTTAACAGGAACGAACGGCGTCTGCAGCCTGGAAGCAACCCACTCACCCACCGAGTGACCTGATTTTCAGATGTGCAGACACTAAAAGAAAAAGGGACAGTCTGTGCTCGCTGCCGCACTAATTCAATATTCATAACTTTATTTAAAAATATCCACACTTTTGAGAACACGGGAGGAAGAGGCCATTTGCCACCTGGTTTCCAACAAGCAGATCAAGTGTCCTGATGTCCGTTTACACGGAGCCGACAGAAAAAGATCAAAATCGGATTTGGGACCAAAATTCAATTCTGAAGATTTGTGACAGCTAACGTTGTTAAGGGACGGCGGGAGAGATGCTGTGTGGCAACCGAGTTTATGTTTCCGTGCTTCACTCCTCATCCTCACCAGCAGCTCTGAGTCTGGCCTTCCTCGGCCCTCCGTTTTAAAGGGATACGTGGACATTTTTGTCCACTTGGGGTGTACTTTCTCCTCTAATTTCTAATTATGAACATAATTGAAAACTTGGTAGTTATGATCAGAACTGAAGTGGAAGAAAAGATCTATGAAAAACAAAGTGGGAAAAAATATTAATATATTATGTTTTTAGGTTGTTTTAAAATGTCCCTTTTTAGAAATGAAGGTTTTTTGTTTTTTTTCCTTTTTTTTTAAATGAGACAGCAAAAAAATTAAAAATCCCTTAAAATCAATGTTGTTGCTGATCATTGACATATCCCAGACAATAATTATCCCGGCTCAACAATTCCACTTTGCATTCTATATATTGAAAATGTAGCAGTTTTTGTGTTTTGTTTTGTTTTTTTACAGAAATTGGCGTTTACATCATATAAACCAGTATTTAAAGGGTTAAATTTTTTAAAATAATTGAAAACTTGGTAGTTATGATCAGAACTGAAGTGGAATAAAAGATCTACGTGAAAAAAAAAGCGGAAAAAAATATTAACATATGTTTTTAGGTCATTAAGTGGTGTTTTAAATCAGGTATAAAGGTTAAAAAGAGGATTTAAAAAAAAAAGAAAAAAAGACTCAAAGACCCTAAAGATCTGATGGAAACTCTTCTTATCAAACTGCTGGAACAGGATGCTGTGGCTGATCTGGTCCAGAGAAACCGAAAGCAGATACAACGCTGACCGAGAAAAAGAAAGTTTAAGGTAATGTCAGTCCCGCTGCATGAAAACGTGCATTAAAGCCAACATTGTGGAGGCGGTGGACCTCAGGTTTGTTACACAGAGCTGACCAGGAGTCTAGAGTTTAGACATGTTTGTGTAGAAATTCACAGCATAGGTATTCTATCGTGCCTGTTTTGGCAATAACAGAGCTGCATGGGGACAATACTGATTCCATCTCATGGTTTTAACAATCCTGTTGTCTAAATGCAGAGCCCACTGGCAGGAAGATGCATCCATCTGCCTCCATCTCAGTCATTCATCTTCTAAACTGTTCAGTATTTCAGGGTTGCAGTTGAGCAAAGAGGCTTCGGCCTTCAGAAACTTCCCTTCTTGGGTATCCCAGCCGCTCCCAGGCTATAACCGAAGGCGGCATCCTTTTTAGGTCCCCAAACTAACCCAACATGGCTCCGCTGGGTCGGATCTCTGAGAGCAACTCCAACCAGACAGGGAATTAAATCCAGAGGCTTCTGTTTGGGATCTTCAGGGCCGCTGTCCTGCAGGTTTCAGATGTTTCCCTGCTCCAACACACCCGATTCAGATCAATGCATCATCAGCAGGCTGCTACAGAACTTAAGAATCTTTTGAAGAGATCCTTTTAATCTGAATCAGGTGTGTTGGAGCAGGGAAACATCTAAAACCTGCAGGACAGAAAAAGGCATGGGCATGCCTAACCAGAAGGCTTGTTAATCAGTAACAGAAGAGGCTACAGCTATGGGACCAACTGTTATAGAGAGCTCCTGACTTCAGCTATGTGACTATACCCATATGGGTATGTCCACCAAGTGGGGGCGCTATCAAATATGGTAAAAAAAATCATTTTCACCCATTTCACAATTGCATATTTGAAATCTGACCGGGATCTGTATAAGCAGGCCAGGAACAAACTGTCTAAGGAAATAAATGTAGCCAAAAGATCCTACAGTGAGAAGCTAAAAAATTTAGCTTCAAATGATCCTACATCAGTTTGGAAAGGTCTGCAACAGGTCGCCATCTGAAGGACATAACAGGACCCATGCTGGACCCCCAGCAGTTTGCCTACAGGGCAAACAGGTCGGCGGATGATTCCGTCAACATGGGACTGCAATTCATCCTGCAACATCTCGACTCCCCAGGGACGTACGCCAGGATCCTGTTTGTGGACTTCAGCTCGGCGTTCAACACCATCATGCCTGATAGATAGAAATGGTTGATAATGTATTATCAACCATTTCTATGATAAGGTCACTATTGTTATGTGGCTATATATACATATATGTTTTTTATTATTATTTTATTTATTATTTATAATTATCTATAATTATACTTTTAATACCCAGTAGTATGATGACACATCTTATTTGATTTTGTTGTATTGCTTTCACTGTTCTTTTATTGTTTTTACTTATTCTTCTCTTTATTTATTACCTGCTGTAAAGCACTTTGGTACATAGCAAGGATTGTTTGTAAAGGGCTGTATAAATAAAATACATTTACATAAACAGAAAGTATGGGGAATGTCGGCGCAGGTCGGTGACGTAGAGATAGCAGCGTCCATAGCAACCACCTTAACAACGGTACAAAACGTTTTTTCAGAGATACTAAAATCTTCGTTGAAAACTTATAAACGAAAGATCGTCTACATTCTCTGAACGAAGATTATGAAAATATTATGCATAGTTCTCGCTGGAAATTCCATCGAAATGCATATAAATTAGGGCTGGGACTTTAGCGCGTTAATTTCGATTAATTAACTACACACATATTAGCGCGTTAAAAAAAATAACGCATTTTAATCGCACACTATAATTTTTTATTTTATTTTTTTTAAATACAGACGGATGGAAGCGTCGACAAGAGCGGGGTTGTGTGCAGATTATGCAACAAGGAATTCGCGTATCACCGCAGCGTATCAAGTCCAGAGGCAGCGCAAAGGGGTTGCTTGCAGTTGCTATAGCAACCCCAAGAATGTGCTCAGCAACCCCATAGCTACCCCAACTTTGGGGCTAGAGGCAGGTTTACTGCTCAGAAAGAACAGAAGTGCAGTGCAACAACGACAACAATATTAAGAAGTAAAGAATCACGTATGTTGCTGCGTGGTAGCCTATCCCCGTTTTTCGTTCTTTAGCTGATAAATATACATATCGAAAGGTATAAAACACCAGCTTTACTGGTGAAACGGCTATCCACATTGTTCCTAGATCTACAGTAGCTGTGGTGATGTCATTCTACAGTCAGCCAATCACGTCTGTTCTAAATCACCCGGGGAAATCGGAGGTCTAAAATAATATTTCCATAAAGCAGATTTATGAGATAAATGGAAACCCTATTTAATTGTATTCTCAGTTTAATTCGTTTTTGAATAGTCATATGTTACAGTTTTCCTCATTTTAGCACCCATTAACTCATAACATAGCTAAACTGTAATTCTAAATGGATATTTGGCGATTCTAACTGGAATATGGCGATTTTGAGAATGTCCTTCTTCAAGTAACACAAATAAGGTAGTAAATCCCAGTTGTTTTTCATATGCTCGCCGAAACACTATTATCAAATAGTCTTCTTGTGACTTGGTTTGTTAGTCGACTCTAGGTGCTTGCAGTCTATCTAGAGCTACTTGCTAAGTAGCCTAGTGTCAGTGCAGTTAGCACCATCTTTTCAAAATAACGGACATACTTTTTACTTTATGTTAGGTTGCCAGCGTACTTCCTCTGCCATAATGTGATGCGAGTAGATTGGCTTGAGTAGGCTATAGCCGCTTTCGGACTGTAGGAACCTTTGGCAGTTCTAATAACCTTTTAATCCGCGGGGCCGTTTTCTCCCGTGTTCGGACATACAGGAACTCGGAGCTTTCTCCCTCAGTTCCTATAACTATTTAGCTCCTTCTCCGAGGTCGGGTCTTTTCATGGTTCTATAGAACGAATCTGACGGAGGTGTGTGGTGGTCGGTAGCTACGCCCCTTGTCATGCTATCACGGCTGAAATGTTTTCTCATAGGACACAGACACAACCTGCGAGTGTTTAATAAGTTAAACTTACACTTTGTCTCCTTTGTCTGCAGCGCTCTGCTCTCCTTTCTTCCTTCATGAAATGAAAAAGTATCGTCTCCTGACTCTCTCTGTGAGCTTTTCCAGCCTCGATATTAGACGCCTGATGTGATCGTCCATGATTAATATCACCATCATGCAGACCATGAACACGGTGGCCTCCCCGCTCTCCATATTAGCTTCTTTGTGGTGTTTTTTCTTCTCTCCTTACTTTCTGTTTTGTTTTGTTTTTTAATGTAGCGCTAAACGGCTAACACGTCACTGACGCAGACGGCTGCGCGCGCCGCATCAGTCCCGACTCATGTGCGAATACAGACTAAAACAGAAGGACAGTTATCAGAACGAAATTGGGATATGTTCTGTGTTTGTTGAAATATTGTTGAAAATGTTAATTTTCTAAAGGATAAAGTATATGCGATTAAAATGCGATTAATTTTGATTAATTAATTTCAAAGCCTGTAGTTAACGCGATTAAAAATTTTAATCGAGTCACAGCCCTAATATAAATGCAAATGCTTTCTTAAAATGTTGTGTTTTTCACAGAAAAAGGTCGACAGTCGGCCATTTTCTTTTTTAGCTGAGGGAAAACTTGATAATATTCAAAATTATTCATAGATGTTACCCGGTTAAATCATTCTTTATCAAATTCAATTTTGTTGATCTTTATCTGAAGTGTGTCTTTTGTGACACTCAGGCTACGGCTACACGAAAACGTTTTTCACTGTAAACGATACTTTTTCTTATCGTTTGGCTGTCGCGGCCACACGGAGCCGGCGTTCCCACTACCCCAAACGATAGTTTTTGAGAACGGGTTCCAGAGTGGGAAGATCTGAGAACAGCCTCGTTTCGTTTCCATTGTTACAGCGAAAACGGATTCGTTTACATCTGCGTCACAGCAACATTGCCAACGCTAGTGACGTATACACATACGTCAGTGACCAGAACAAAAAGCGGCTTCCATTCAAAATCCGGAAGAAGAAGACAACACAACAAGGACAGACAGCGATCATCATGGACCCCACAACATTGATAGCAGCACTGCTGCAGACACTGCTAACTACAGCGGCGTTGTTGAAGGAACAACGTGAGCTTCACGCTGGTAGAAGTAGGGGCGTACACGCATACGCATGCGCATTGCTTCTTCTATTGTTCTGGTGTAACCGGTGGGGGTGGCTTACAGCGCACCTAGAGGTGTTTCATGTGTACTGCATCATTTTCCTCGTTTCCATGAGGACACAGAAGCTTCCCGGTGTGGTCGCAGTAATTTTCGTACCCGTTTTCAAAAAAACCCTCGTTTCGTTTTCGTGTAGCCGTAGCCTCATACTGAGACCATTATTCATCTGTTTTGGAAATGTGAATATACCCGTAGGCTGTGGCAAGATATTTGTAGATTTATTTTAGATAATGTATGCTGTGGATTTTGAGCTCCTTCTGCAAAATGTCATTTTTGGTTTTATAAAGAGTGATGCTCCCACTGAAAAAGAATATTTTTTAATTTATCTCATTTTAATTCTTGCTAAGTATTACATCCACAAATGTAAATTTGCCAAAGTGAAACCCAATTTTTGTGCTTTCATGATAGAACTCCAGATGTATTTCAAGTCAATTTCCTCCTCTAATAACACGAAAGCTATCAAAACTATAAATCTAGTCTCCCACTTTGAAATCTTTAACTCAGTGTAATCCTTATTGTTCATGTCCTCTGGTATATTCTCTCTCTCTCTCCATCTCTCTCTCTGTCTTCATTTATGATTTAAACTACTTTTGTATGTATTTATTTTGGTATGCTTATTTGTTCCTCATTTATCATTAATGATACTTGTCATGTTTTTGCACTGTTTTTGTATCTTGTAAAGCAAAATAAAGTTGTATTTAAAAAAATAAATAAATAAATTAAAAAAAAAACTTGATAATCACGTGACCGGGTTAGAAGCACTGTAAATGAATAGGCCGAATAAAAGGTAGTATCGTCACAATTTTAGGGGCCAAATTGTGACAATACCACGTTTTCTCTTGTGGACCAACTGAGCTGTTACACATTTTTCTGTGAGTTGGCCTGCTCGTCACTCACAGCAAGCGGAGGAGCGCAAGGGGAGGAGGGGCACCACGCTGCAGCCGCACGCGGGGGGAGGGACCTCCACTTTCTCTCCAACGAGACGCCAAATAAAAAAAAAATTATAATAATAAATAAATAACGCTCATACCACAGGGACAGTATGACAGGAAATTTTAGTGGTTTTGTAACTTGACTTTTTCATACGCGCTATACCTTGAAACCGGAAACCGGCCCATGCCGCGCTTCAACGCACTTCCTGCCCTAACACACAGCAGCTCCGCCCTGCTCACGTGTTTCCTTTGTTCCCTCCCCTTCAAATCTGCAGCTCGTGGTGAGTATAAATAACACGAGGTGCTTTTAGGACGTGAAACTCACTCAGTTGCTGATCTTAGAGGAGAAATGGTGCAAAAAGGAGTTCAGCTGGACCGAAAAAGCTTCTCCTGTTCAATGTGCCTGGATCTGCTGAAGGATCCGGTGACTATTCCCTGTGGACACAGCTACTGCAGGAGCTGTATTAAAGCCCACTGGGATGGAGAGGAGCAGAGGGGAATCCACAGCTGCCCTCAGTGCAGGAAAACTTTCAAACCGAGGCCTGTCCTGGGGAAAAGCACCATGTTAGCTGATTTAGTGGAGCAGCTGAAGAAGACTGGACCTCCTGCTGATCACTGCTATGCTGGACCTGAAGATGTGGCCTGTGATGTCTGCTCTGGGAGAAAACTGAAAGCCACCAAGTCCTGTTTAATCTGTCTGGCCTCTTTCTGTGAGAAGCACCTTCAGCCTCATTATGATTCAGCTCCATTCAGGAAACACAAGCTGGTGGAGCCCTCCAAGAAGCTCCAGGAGAACATCTGCTCTGTTCATGGTGAGGTGATGAAGATGTTCTGCCGTACTGATCAGAAGTCCATCTGTTATCTCTGCTCTGTGGAGGAACATAAAGGCCACGACACAGTGTCAGCTGCAGCAGAAAGGACTGAGAGGCAGAGAGAGCTGGAGGGGAGTCGGCAGCAGATCCAGCAGAGAATCCAGGACGCAGAGAAAGATGTGAAGCTGCTTCAGCAGCAGCTGGAGGCCATCCATCGGTCTGCTGATAAAACAGTGGAGCACAGCCAGAAGATCTTCACCGAGCTGATCCGTCTCCTCCAGAAAAGAAGCTCTGATGTGAAGCAGCAGATCAGATCCCAGCAGGAAGCTGAAGGGAGTCGAGTCAAAGAGCTTCAGGAGAAGCTGGAGCAGGAGATCACTGAGCTGAAGAGGAAAGATGCTGAGCTGAAGCAGCTCTCACACACAGAGGATCACAGCCAGTTTCTGCACAGCTGCCCCTCAGTGTCAGCACTCAGTGAGTCTCCACACTCATCCAGCATCAAGATCCGTCTTCTGAGGCACTTTGAGGATATGACAGCAGCTGTGTCAGAGCTCAGAGATAAACTACAGGACATCCTGAGAGAGGAATGGACCAACATCTCACTGAGAGTCGCTGAAGTGGATGTTTTACTGCCACAACCAGAACCAGAACCAACGAGCAGAGCTGGATTCTTAAGATATTCATGTGAAATCACACTGGATCCAAACACAGCACACAGAGAGCTGTTACTGTCAGAGGGGAACAGAAAAGTGAGATATATGAATCATCCTCAGTCTTATTCTCATCATCCAGACAGATTCACTGAGTGGTCTCAGGTCCTGAGCAGAGAGTCTGACTGGACGTTGTTACTGGGAGGTGGAGATGGGAGGGGGAGGAGTTGGTGTAGCAGTCGCATACAAGGACATCATACAAGAACGTGAATGTTTATTTGGATATAATGACAAATCTTGGTCATTAGATTGTGAACCAAACAGTTCTACATTTAGGTACAACAACATGGAAATCTCCATCTCAGGTCCTCTGTCCTCCAGAGTCGGAGTGTACCTGGATCACAGAGCAGGTATTCTGTCCTTCTACAGCGTCTCTGGAACCATGACTCTCCTCCACAGAGTCCAGACCACATTCACTCAGCCGCTCTGTGCTGGGATTGGGATTTATTATTCTAGATCCTCAGCAGAGTTGTGTAAAGTGGAATAAAGGTGTTTGGTCAGCTTGTTGCTGACAGCTGGTTGCTGTGATGTCTCTGCTGTTCTGCTGTTCTGCTGTTTATTTGCTGCTGTTTCCTGTGTCTGTGCAGCCATGGAGGATATCACTGCTGATGAGGAGTTTGATTCACAGAAATATGTCTCCACATGAAAATCTAAACTTCTCTGAGCTCTAAATATCAGTCGGATCCTGGTGTTGGTGTGTCTGTATGTTGTTGTTTCTCTTCCACTTCATGGAGCCCAACAGAGGAATCAGCAGACCTTCCTTTATCACAGACTCTTTTCAGATCTCATCACTTTGGAAATGGGAAAATAATCCTGGACTTACACTGACTTTAGTTTGTTTCAGAGATTAAATGTTGTTGCTGTTTTCTGAACCGACCAACAGATGAGGAAGTCTGTTCTAAGGTGTTCAGAAGCTGTCATTTCCAGGATCAGAAGGAATCAGGAGATCCTTCATCAGCTTTAATGTGAGAACCAGTGAAGATTTCCACAGCAAACACGACTCTGAAGGAAGGAACAAAGTGTTTTCTTTTGTCTTCATTTCAGAGTTTCTGTGGAATCTGATGGAGAAAATGTCAAACTGATATGAGGGTCTAACTGAGGCAGTTTTCCTGTAACAGCACAAAGTCCAGAGTTCATGTTCAGAGCAGGAAATATTTGTCCTTTTGACTTCCTTCAATAAAACAGCTTCATCACAGAGAAACGAGTCCAGTTTTCTTTGAATGTGTCCAACAGAGAGTTTTCTTTCCTCCGTCTCTCACTCAGAAAGATTTGATCCACATGCTTCAGATGATCAGTTATTATTCTGTGAGCTCCGTTGTTCTGACATTTCTTCTTTAACAGTAAAGAAAAAAAAATTTTCAGCTGATAAAAACACGAGAGCGGCAGCATAAATAACATGAACATCTCCTGATAAACTGCTGATTCAGCCCTCATTTCTTTATATTTTCCTTCCAAACATTCAGGTTTTCGTATAATCTTTTAATGTGTTCCTGAGCAACAGTTATCCAGCTTTCCAAAGGTTTCTTTGGATATTTTCTGCTTTTTCACTAATTTTAAGTCCACTCTAGTTTGTTTAAGCCACTTAACTCTGACCTATGAATCATTCAGGCAGGAAAAAGGCTCCTAACTCAAGGGATGAACCAGTGTTGTGTCCACACAGAACAGACAACTTAGCAAAGAAGCCATTTTAAACTGGATCTTTAGGCACTTTGTTCCCAGCAGCCTGTCACAGAGACACATCATTTGTTCCCATTTCTTTAGCTGCATCTGTGAAATTGCATCTTCCGTTCTTAAGGGAAGGGAAACATGAGGCTGCTTCCTTGTTCCCAGCCCAGGCTTCGCGCTGCCTCTTTAAGAACAGAAGAAAACAGTCACAACTTCCTCTCTCCTCCCTGCATCTTGTTGGTTATTTCAGGAATGTTCTCCGGCCTCGCTCTCACTCTTTTCTGCTGTGTCACTGCTGGCTGGGACATGAAAACACACAGATCACTGCTCCAAACACACTGTCGGGAAGGTTTCACCTGCTTTGACGAAGTCTGAAACCGTGACGTAATTATGGGCAGTGCTCAGAGGAATGAGGGCCACAGAGCTGCCTTCAGCTGGAATGTAAAGCAGGGTGGTGATAACAGCTCTCCCCTCAGGGCATCGTTCACACAGACAAAGCACCTCCTCCCCCTAATCCCGTTTCACTCGTAGGACCTGAAGGTAACATTTCAGCTCCCAAAGATTTCCTGAATAAAACCAAACCAGGTCAGGAGAGCTTTGTTCATATTAATGTGGCGTTCCCTCAGCTAATCCAAGGAGACTTAACCCGGTGAAGCATCCGTTTGTGTTCACCCACAGAAATATTTCTGCCGTTTTCTTTGCCAAGTCGCAGCCACTAATGGCTTGTTTTCCATTTCTCATTTAATGTCTGAGAGGTCTCCATCTCCTCCTGCCAACAATGCGTCAACTTGAACCAACCAGCAGTGTGGATAGGTTCCATCCAACCATCCGGGGTCGCAGGGCCAAGCAGGGCCAAGCAGGGCCAAGCAGGGCCAAGCAGGGCCAAGCAGGGCCAAGCAGGGCCAAGCAGGGCCAAGCAGGCCAAGCAGAGCCAAGCAGAGCCAAGCAGGCCAAGCAGAGCTCGCTCTCTACAGCTTTGTCCTGAAGCTTCTCTGAACCAACAGATACCATCTCTCCAGCTTGTCCCGGGTCTGCCTCGGGGGGTTATCTACCTGGCAGGAAATGCCCTAAATACCTCATCTGAGAGCCGTCTGGGAAACATCCTGAACAGACGCCCAAACCACCTCACCTGGCTCATTTCAGGGAGTAGGAGCAGCGGCTCAAAATACAGAGGGAGCTCCAAACTACAAACAACAGGTGTTGGAAAAGTTATTTCCAGGTGGTGTAATGACCAGCATGAGCTAACCTTCTACAACACGCATAAGGAAGAACCTCCTTTCACATCTCTGAGGCCTGAAATATGCGTCAGCTGCAGCACTGTAGATGCATCTGAAGTCTCTAAGTCAGAGTTGTTGAGCGTCTGGTCACTTTTGGCCCAACGCCGACTCTCCAGGTCACTTCTTTATAGCATCTCACATTAGCGTAGCGTTAATTTCTGAGGACGTGCATGACCAACACTCACAGCACACACAGGACACGCCAGATGGCATCATTAACACTTTAAAAACAGGACTGTATTCTGCACGGGGATAAAGCCACACGGGACACACCCAACTCTCCTTCTGTAAACACTCACGTCCTGTGTCCACACCTGTGGGTCAGAAGGTGGCTGACATCATGCACAACGTGATCCCTAAAAACTACATGAACATGCAGAATATTTAAATGTTTGCTGTCCAAACACCACCAACCAATCACGAGGAAAACCTGAAGATTTCCAGCTGTTAGCTGACAATGATCTGGGAATTCATACGCAGTCTTGGCCCGGATATCCACTGAAATTGGTGGTTCCCAAACTGTGCACCATGTGACCAGGAAACTGAAATAATGACAATTTGACATTTCGCATTCCTAAAAAGTCCAATTTACCTATTTAAGCAACAAAAAAATAACACATTTTTGGTTTTATCTGTTGCCATCTGTGCTAAATAACCTGCAGGAGGCGTGTGGCTGCTTCTGATGAACATGTTGGTGTCTGGCTCACGGTCATTCCTGCTTTAAATCAGGTTACAGAGCCGGTCGCCATCACTTCTCCCTGCCTCCATCCCTGCAGGAATGTTGTGATCTGAATAAACGCTCATATTAAAAAGAGGACTGGAGGCAGAGTGAGGGGACGGCGGGTGGGTGAGGATTAGCTAAAGAGGGGCGACAGACGGGAAATCCGGAACCTGCTAACGCAGAAGAGAGCAGGACCCTCCCCCCTCTTTGGCCCCCTTTTATTATCCCTCCTTCTCTGGATGGTGGCGTGCGCAGTAATGCTGAGTTGAAGGACCTTGTTTTTAACCCAAATATATCTTCCAGCTTTGTCTTCAAGCTTTCAGTCGTTCTCAGAAAGATCTTAAACTTCTCTGAATCAGACGGACAATTTAAATAACACATAAACGTGCAGATTAAGCCTGAAACATTAAGACCGGTCCAGATTAAACCTGAAGTAAAACAGACGGGGGGGAAAAGAAAGGAAACTTTGTTGGAAACTGCTGGAAAAAGATGTCGACACTGGCTGTCAAACGCAGCAGAGGTCTGCAGCCCTGCAGGATGTAGGAGGTGATTAAAGGCTACAAAGACCCTCCGACAGATGGAGCAGATCACAGAGAGCGGGACGCAGCCCATCTTATTATCACACACTCTGGCATACTTAACACTCAGAGGAATAATACACATCCCCTCAGTTTGGCATGTGAGCTGACACACACACATATAATGCTTATGGCCCCGCGAAGGATGGCGGTGGGTTTAAATACCAACACACGCCAGCAGCTTCTGAACACTCACAGCTGTCAGACGCACATGTAAACAGACTGAATATCATCAGCAGCTCAGTGTCCCACAGTGAAACCAACAGAACACGATTCAGGCCCCGTTACGCACCATCATCCACATGCTGATGTAACGGGTTGGCTGTTGATTCCACTTCCACAGTGACTGCCAATCATATTCGCCTTTATTCGTGCACAGAAATATGGGCTGAGATGTAGGCGCAGTCCGTGGTAGGTTTGTTACACAAAGCACAGCGTTCTACTGAAACTGTATGTGATGTAATAATACAGTTAGCAGGATCATTACCTCCGCCAAGGAGGTTATGTGATCGCCCGAGTTTGTCTGTTGCATTGTCTGGATGTTCGTTCGTCTTTTCGTGCTGCAATCTTGCGACCTGCCACAAGGTGGTGCGACCTCCACAAGGTGGCGCGACCTCCACAAGGTGGCGCAACCTCCACAAGGTGGCGCGACCTCCACAAGGTGGCGCGACCTCCACAAGGTGGCGCGACCTCAAGGTGCCAAAGCCAAACAGAGCCAAAGCCAGACAGAATGCATAGTGCGCGGATTTGCTGTAATTAGCACAACAAAAGATTGCAACGGCAAGCCAGTGTGCATAACTGCATATAGCGTGCCCAAAGCCAGACAGAATCCATAGTGCGCGGATTTACTTGCACGGCAAGCCAGTGTGCATAACTGCATATAGCGTAATAATAACAGCGAACACTGCTTCCCGACAGAACATTATAATAATAATAATATTAATAATAATTAATAACGGTGAACACTGCTGTTCAATAATGAATAGGGAGAAGGGAATGCCTCTTCTGCTGACAGCGCCAAAGAACAAGTAGCCCACATCAGGAACGTATGTCCATACATGGCTCGCTATCCACAGGTAGGTTAGCGGTTGGCGGAGGTCTGCACTCTCTGAGTGCATTTCTAGTTATTTTATATTATTCTCAGTAAGATGGCGACAGCATTGCATTTGACGAAATGTGTTGGAAAGGTTTTATTTTATAATGTTAATATAATGTTGGTTAGCCATCTTGGCTCGAAGGCTAAGCTAAACTTGCTAGCTTTCTCTAATGAAGCTATGCCGAACGGGTGCCGTGCTGTGACCGTGAGCCGACCGGTCGGTTTCCATATCGTTATTCAGGCAATAAAAGTCCTGAAGCTGAAAGGGTGTCGGTCCTTCTTATAAAAACATAACACAACGCCGACAACGGTTACACAAACACAGCTTTGGGCACCAAAACATCCTCCAGGAATCTCCGACTCCAACTGGCGTTTCAGGATTGGTCCGACATCAGAATATGTGCCAAATTCCTCTTTGTTGACATGGCAACGGGACACTCCAAGAAGACATTGGCTGTGTTCGAAACCACATACTACATACTTCCATACTGATCGATCTGACAGTATGCAGAGCGTTTACCCACAATGCATTTCGCTCCTGCCCGAGCCGAAATCAGCCGGCCTGAAGCTGATTTCTCTTAAGCTCTAAACTCTGTAAACTTTAGCAACATTTGAAACATTTTCAGGCGAGAAAGTAGTCGTTTAGATCCCCAACGTGTTGAAAACCTGACAAAATACCGGCTATTTACAATTTTGTTCCCACGAATTCGGCGCTACTAAAGCTAGCCGCAGTGAGCAACGCACTTCCGGTTATTTTCACAAAATAAAATACCCGTTGCCTTTTATCATTGGGAAAGCCATTACGATACAATTGGTGCTTTTGTTTTGAAAACAGGAAGTGAACCTACCCTCGTTGTAGCTAGCTTGAAACTGCCGTTTTCACAGGAAATGACGATCTTGAAACTGCCGTTTTCACAGGAAATGACGATCAGCGACGTCACGTTACGTTGCATCTTGGGTAGTTTGAGTATGAGTAGTAACCTCATGATGCATACCCAACATTTCGGAGAATCTAGTATGCAGAAAAAGTTAGTAGGAGAAGTAGGAGTAGAAGGAGAAGTATGCGGTTTCGAACACAGTCATTGCCTTCGCCGACGTCGTTCACAGCGCTTTTTCCATGTTTTCTCATGAATGTACCGAAGAGCAGAGACGTCACAACGCACGTCTTCCTCAACACTGAGAGGAAGACGACTATGATGAGATCACCTGTCATTGTCAGTGGAGATAACGTATGACAGCAGACATTTTGGATCGTCATGAAGTGCTTTGGAACACAGTGAGGCAGATATCACCAAACTTACACTGTGTATATGAGGCTAGCTGTTGATGCAAGGGGGAAATCATGGTTAAAAACACCCATGTTTGTGTGTATTTAGCCTTAAACAGCTAATCTCTCACTTTATACCGACTGATTTTTGTTAAAACGGGACAAAATGGTGCAAAGCAACCCATTGGAACCACCAGGCATGTTTTAAAAAGGCCTGCTGCGTCTGAAAAAGCTTTTATTTTGGTGTCTGTGCACCAATTCACCGACAGTACAGTAGACATCATTTTGGAGCATTTACTCATAAAAGCTGCAGAGGAAGGGAGCAGATCATGTGATCTGAGCTCCAGACCAGTTGTTCCACTTCTTCTTACATGGCACAATTTCCTGGATACATTTAGAAAAAGAATGTAGCTGGCACACATAAATGTTCACCTGGTGCATTGAAAGCTTCTGATCTGTAGCAACAAAAGCTCCTCAGAATCATGGCCGTGAATCCAGGTGACATATCTGAGCTTGTAACCCAAACCTCCGACCTTTATTCTCTCACAGAGGTTCAACACCAGAGCAAAAACCAAACGTATGAAACAGACTCCGTTCGCATCTGTATTTCCACAGTTTCTATCCATTTCCAGGAACGATCCATTAGCCTGTTAAAGCCGACAGCACACGGGCCCGGCATATCATTACTTTTCCAATTGATCGGACTCTGAGGCCTTCAAACGGTGGAAGACAAAACCTCCTGACACACGCACTAACTCAGCATAATCAATGCTGGTGATGTGACCCAACTAAGACTGCATATGAATAGAAAACAGGACGTCTTCAATCAGGTCGACGATGGATCGTCTTCTCATGGTCGATGCAAACGGGAGTAAATAAGAATTCCATCAAAACATAAGTAGGAAGGTGGGAATGTTCGCTATATGATGAAATCATCAATCACTGTGCTTCTTATTGATCGTCCGTCGCCTAAACGAGGATGGTCAATCTGCGAAATAGCCCCTGATGAGCTCAAGCCTAATGAGACCCCCCCCCCCACACTCTGAGGAAGTGAGGGGGAATAAAACACACCGAGCGATATTCATGCTAACACAGACATCCATGCCTGCAGGTCGGTCATTTTAGAGTTTCTCAATCAGGAGCAAAGCCTGTTAAAGGGAAGTAGTTTCAACCGTAAGAGATTACCAGCAGCTCCGACTACCGACTCCTGGTGAAAGGTAGAGAGGAGGCGAGATGAGGAGGGGCAGAAAACTGTCCCAGAGGAAGGGGAAGGAGAAAGGACAGGAGATGGAAACGTGTGATAGAGAGTCGTTTCTCTGGGAATATCAGAGAAGGATCAAACCAGGGGAGTGGACAGCGGAGATAAGAAGCAGGAGTCATGAGAATGGCACGATGGGGGTTTCATCACAGTAAGATGGAGGCTCAGCACCGCCAGCTTCTCACGTGTCTGACAGTTAAACCAGATGTTGATTCTGCAGCAGTGAGACTGATCGGGATTCCATCTGTTTGAAGCAACATTTGATGGAGACTAAAAGCAGTTTAATCAAAAACCTGCAACTCAGCCGGATAAATTTATCATTTTTTTAGATTTTTGGCTGAAGCGAAACGACTGAAACCGTCAGAGGTGAGAGAAAGCCCGTTTCATGCAGCAGGGTAAAGCCAAAGGACCAACGGCAGCGCCAACACAAGCAGGAGCAGCCGACGCCTCAGGCAGTTTTCCACCAATGTGGCTCCCTGAATCAGAACCAGGTCTTTCCATGTGAACTGCCAAAGCTCTGGATCCTGCTGCCACAGAAGCACCAAATCCTTGACGGGTTCGAGGACAGATTTGGTTAGTTTGGGCTTTAGAAGACCGACCAAACCCCCCCCAAAAAAAACACTGATCTGAGCAGTCTGCCTAATTCAGGACAGATCAATAAACATCTGAGCTTCAACGTGGACGTGAAGTCAAAGCAGCTGCGGAGGAACATGGACTCAGAGTTTCTGCTGCTTAAAGTTAAAAGATGGGGACTGTGAACGCTGCTCAGTGTGCAGCATCGAGCACCATTCACAACTGTTTTCAACTGACTCTTTAAAACACGTCGTTCACAGCCGCATTTTTAAACACTGTCAGGTGATTTTATATCACCAGCTGGATCAGATCAAGCTCAAAACAGTCTGTTTTTATTCTGTATGCAGCGCCTTTCAGTCCACAGACAGACCACAGCCAATGCTGATATAAAACACTGGTTTGCAGGGAGAAACACTGTAGTAACACTGAGATAAACCGTCTCCCTGCTCACTCTCTGGCTGTGTCAGAAGGCTCAACTTTAACCAGTTTTAACGAGCTCTGACACAAGCACCTGGTAGGAAACTGTCCCACGTATTTCTCAGACATAAATTTGCAAACCTGTGCTAGCACCAACGCAGGCGTGATGAACAATGTGCTCGCTGCATCCGTAAGAACCAACCAATCGAGATCAGTCCATCTTTTTTTACTAAAATCTGGCCGAGCTGCAACAAAGCTTTCCTTATAAGTTTACAAGTCTAAATGACATAAAGACCTGGCTGAAAGCTCAGCTTTCTTAATCCTTTAGATCAGAGATACTCATTGTGCGGCTCCTCAAGCTTTAATTGGCGGTTCATACTCGCATAGTAGCTTATAACAATATGGAAACAATAACAACACATTTTTTCAAATAACACACAGCGAATACTGCACAGTATTAAGTATTTTCATTAAGTTTTCGTTTTTGTAGTATTAAGTATTTTTTATTAAGTATTAATTAAGGCTTAATGGTTTTTCCTAAAGGGGGCTCTGTTAAACCTGGCAACGCAGCCCGCTTAAACCACCTCACACTTGACCGCAGTGCACGCTAGCTCCTTTAGCCAGCGCGAGATGCAGGCACAATGGATCGTTTTTTTGTTTTTAAAAAAATATATTTTTCTGGGCTTTTTATGCCTTTAATTATAGGACAGTTGGAGAGAGACAGGAAGCAGGGAGCAGAGAGAGGGGGGAGACATACAGCAAAGGGCCACTCGGTGCGGGACTCGAACCGGGGCCAGCTGCAGTGAGGACTAAGCCTCTGTACATGGGGCGGCTGCTTAACCCACTACGCCACCGACCGCCCCCAATGGATCGGTTTTTAATTAAAAAAGGGCAAAAACCAGCACAAAAACCATGCTCATCTTGAATGTCTCGCTATGATTACAACAACAAACTACAAATACAACATGAAGAAAGTCAAGGACATGCCTGCCAGCTTCCGCTCATCCCAGTATTGAGGTAAATGTGGTCTCAATTGAAAATGTATTGGCTGTGTCGTTTCTTTTTTTGAGGGATGTTTTATATGTAGAAATTACTTTAGTATGTTGTCGTAAAAGTGGCTCTTCCCTTGATTAGCAGAGCATGCTAATGTGGCTCTTGTGAAAAAAATAGTGAGTATCGCTGCTTTAGAGACTCTCCCGGCACTCCTTCTGTCCGGTCTTCTGACAACATTTTGAGTGAGTCCTTATCGCGCTGGTACAACCGCGGTAAGCTAGCTTCCTACATAGTGGTCCACTGTGAGGGAAATACCGCGCCGCTTCGCTTAGTGTTGCTGCCGACATCTGCTCCAGCCTGTTCAAACATAAGTTTTGCACTTCATCCAGATGTAGAGCAATCTGCAACAAACAGGCCGCGCAGATGAGTCAACGCAGAAACTGTAAATTCAGCTAACAGGATGGATTCTTATTATGATTGTGACCACAGCTGCCAAGTGAGGTAATAACCAAAGATGAAGAGGAAGAGTTTCCTCCTCCAAAGAGCAATGACTTAAAAGAGAACACTACTGGAAACACTGAGAACATCGAGTCTTTACCATCGAGGTTTTATTCACACGGCCATAAAAATGACGGATGTTCTCAGAGGAGGCGGGATGAGGGAAAGCGGGAGGACGTTACTGCTGACACAAACAGACAAGAAGCTTACGGGGGGATTGTTGGGGTCTGAAGGGCTCGGCACTTAAAAGAAAGACATTTAAATTACTTCAGCCCGATCGCAGCGTCTGTGTGGAGAAAAGTTGAAAGGCTGCAGATGCGGGATGAATCTGAACTCTGCCCGTCAGAAAGTCACCGAAGAAGAGTGTAAAGACTCAGAATTTTGTTAAAACCCTCGAGTTAAAAAGCCACAATCAGTCCTACATTCATCCAAAAATCCACCACACTGCCCTGCATTAGAGCAGCAGCAACCCACCCCCCCGCAGCAGCAGCCTCAGTGGTACAGCCCAGCCAGCACAGAGACGACAGGGAGTGGAGCGGTCCACGGTGATGGGGGTGTCCTGGTTCCTCGCCATGGCGTTGGCGTAGTAAAGTAGATGAATGGGATTAGGGCTCGGCCCCTGCTGGGGGGGGCTGTCTGTTTGACATCCAGCCAGGATGGACCAGATTACCCTCACAGGCTGATTTGAATGGCAAATCCTCACAGCACCTCGCACGCACGAGCACACACACATTAAGACACAAAGCAATGGAGAGTGGCGTGTAAGCAACACACCGACGGAGAGGCACCGCTACGGGAACCAGAAGGAAATGTTCGCCCAAGGATGCGACTGACAGCTGCTCCTGTAACTTCTGCTTCATTTAAATAAGTTTTAGGCTTTGAATACTGAAAAATAAAAAAATAAGTGGCCAAGGAATAGTCCAAAGCTCAAAACAAATAAAAAGGTTAAATGTTTGAATGTTTACATAAAAAGCTGAAAGAGCTCAAACAGGAAGTCATTAAAGGAGAAACATCCAGAGCACAGATTTGGGTCCTGATGATACTTAAACTCAAACACAACTCTGTCACGGTGTCTGGATCAGGTAGGTTTGAAAATATCTCCCTCACTAAGCTGTTAATATCTGCAGAAAGCAGAGATAATGATGCTCTAACAAGTCTGTTTTCTAGTGTTTTATATCCCTGCGAGGACATCAGACTTCAAATTCAGGGATCCATGAGACTAGAAAACATCTGTATACATGCAGTCAATTTAGCCTCCATTTTGGAGGTTCTTAAACAGTTCTTAAGGTTAGCAACTAAAAACGTTACGTTCTGTGATGCAGTGTTTTAACAACACGTCTTTCAGTTTGATGTGAGGTAGTGGGGGCTCTCACGATTTCAGATCACGAATGATTAGAAGGTGGCGACGATCTGCCGAAGCAGAGACATCGTAGCATCACCTATAGCTTGATTCAGAGTACTTTTATCCATAGAGACCAACTTAGAACTATTTACAATAAACAATTCCAACGTCAACAGGCAGCTAGGCCACCTAAACCTGTGTTTAGGGTAGTTAAGTTAAGTTAAGTTAAGTTCAGTGCTGTTCAAGAGATGAATGATTAGTGTAGTTAGAGGTTAGTTTGTCATGAGTGGAGGTTTTCTCGGAAAAACAGGGCCTTCCAGAAGTTCTCGAAGGTAGAGGGTTGCTCCTGCTCTGGTAGCTCTTGGAAGGTCATTTCACAAAACAGGGAGCGTGGATGAGAACAGTCGGGACCACCGCGCTCGTGGGGGGCAGCACTAGGGCTGTAGAGATACACTAATCTCATGATACGATACACTTACATCATTTTCTGGGGGGAAAAAAAAGGGACAGTGTGATTTGACATGAATCGTCGCTGATTGGACCGGTGGTCCGACCTTTGAACATGAAGGACAACACCGCCAGACAAACAGAAACAAACGAACATGTCACAAACGTGAGAGCTGTGCACTTTATACAACATTTTTAGGAAGTAATTTATCATTGTTTTGTATAATGTGACCCCGTGGCATTGTATTTTATTACCATAATGTTCTGTGTTTTCACTAATTGTAACGTATGACTTGACATATGACGTATAAATTATACTTTATTGGGAAACGAAATATCGATATGTATCGCAGTATATTAATTGTTCAACCCTAGGCGGCACCCAGACGATGTTCCTTGGAGGAACGAAGGAGCCGAGGGGGAACACGGGTCTGCATGAGAGCAGACCCAGAAATCTCTTTGTGGGCTAGCATTAGCATTAGCATTAGCAGCCACAGGTAGCTCAGTGATATATTGGATCAAAAACCAGACGGGGCGCCGTGTTCTACCTAAACTAAACGACCAATCTCAGAGGAGGCAGGACCTGAGGAAGAGATGCGTATAAGGGGTCGCTTCAGGCCAAAAAAACGGGTCAGCTTGAACAGAGGTGCAGATTCATGGTGGATAAAGAGCTGTTGTACTGTGATAATAGTCAGACAATCACCACCACCAGGCATCCAGAGCCCAGCTGCACCTTCACATCTGCGGCAGCTTCCACCGCCTGGCCTCCTCGGTCCATCTGCTCCTCCACCTCTGCAGCAACTCCCACCACTAGCCCTCCTCTGTCCAGCTGCACCCCCACCCCCATCTCTATTGTTGATAGCAACATCACTCCTGTCGCCATCCCTCCGCTACAACCTCTGTGTCTAACTATAGAGGAGGTTGGAGCTGAGCTCAGGAGACCCAGATGGAGTCTGTCCAAGGCTTCTGAGGGACTGTGCTGGTCAACTAGCAGTCCCTCTTCAGAGGCTCTTCAATATGAGCATTCAGATGGAAAAAGTCCCAGTACTGTGGAAAACTTCTTGTCTCATACCGGTGCCCAAATTAGGGCAACCGGTGGAGCCCCATACCAGTCAGTCTGCATTGATGGAGGGGAGATAGAGACTGTTCAGACCTGCAAATACCTGGGGGTGGTGCTGGATAATAAACTGGAGTGGTCTGCCAACATAAGCCGCTTCCGGACTGTAGGAACCTTTGACAGTTCTAATAACCTTTTAATCCACGGGGCCGTTTTCTCCTGTGTTCGGACATACAGGAACTCGGGGCTTTCTCCCTCAGTTCCTGTAACTATTTAGCTCCTTCTCCGAGGTCGGGTCTTTTCATAGTTCTTATAGAACGAATCTAACGGAGGTGTGTGGTGGTCGGTAGCTACGCCCCATGTCATGCTATCACGGCTGAAATGTTTCATCATACCACACAGACAGAACCGGCGGGTGTTTAATAAGTTAAACTTACACTGGTCTCATTTGTCTGCAGCGCTCTGCTCTCCTTTCTTCCTTCATGAAATGAAAAAGTATCGTCTCCTGACTCTCTCTGTGAGCTTTTCCAGCCTCGATATTAGACGCCTGATGTGATTGTCCATGATTAATATCACGTGGCCTCCCCGCTCTCCATATTAGCTTCTTGGTGGTGTTTTTTCTACTCTACTTACTTTTACCGTTTTGTTTTGTGTTTGAATGTAGCGCTAAACGGCTAACGGCTAACACGTCACTGAAGCAGACGGCTGCGCGCGGCGCATCAGTCCCTATCAGTCCCGACTCATGTGCGAATGCAGACTGAAACAGTTCCGCTTGGGAAGGATAGTTATCAGAACGAAATTCGAGGAGGGTAGTTCTGATAATTACTTTCTTAGAACGGTCTGTCCGAAAGCGGCTATTGACGCAGTGTACAGAAGGGCCCAGAGCCGTCTCTTCTTCCTGAGACGGCTCAGGTCCTTCAATGTCTGCAGTGATATGATGTGCATGTTTTATCACACTATCATTGAGAGTGCACTGTTCTATGCTGTTGTCTGCTGGGGGAGTTGCACTACAGACAAAAACTGTAGGCGCCAGGACAAACTTGTGAAAAAGGCTGGTTCTGTTGTAGGCAGAAGGCTGGACCCTCTCGGTGCTGTGATGGAGCAACGGATGAGGAAGAAGTTAGATTCTGTGATGGAGAATAATAAACATCCTCTCCACAGCATCCTGACAGGACAGAGGAGCAGCTGCAGTGAGGCTCATCTCTCTGCGCTGCAGGACTGAGAGGTTCAGAAGGTCCTTTGTTCCCACAGCCATAAGGCTTTATAACAGTGACTGCTGAATTCTTCCATCTAGTCATTTATTATTATTTAGTTAGTAGTAGTATTATTATTATTGTTGTTTTATTGTTGTTAATTCAATCATTGTAAATATTTAAAAAAAAAATTTTGAGCTACTTGACGAATTTGAATTTCCCCCATTGGGGGATAAATAAAGTATTTTTCTATTCTATTCTAAAAACTTAATCTAAAACATAAAAAGGAGAAGCAAAGGTTTCCACGGTGACGCAGTGATGATGTCACAGCATCCACCCTCCTTGTTGAGTCTCCTGTGTGTGTTTGTGTGTCGGTTCATGGCCACGCTGGTGTGTAGAGTCAGCTGAGAGTCACCGGCCGCAGGAATTGGAGCAGATTAAAAGTCAGCCTGATTCAACTCTCACAGCCAACTCTGATCTCACGAGATTTAGAGGCAAAAAAAAAAAAAGACGGCCAATCAGATCTGACAGTTCGCACAGTCATTAGGAGGCCTGGATAAAAAGTGTGTGTTTCAGGTTTACGCACTGACCAGCACAAACACAGACGGGGAAGTGATATCTGCAGGGAAGCCCCGTCTGCTGCTTTTTTATGTTACTTTAACAGAATCCATCCACCTTAACTGCGTCACCAGGTAAATAAACCCTGAAGAACGTGCTCAGAGTCAGACACAACAGGTCCTGCCTTCAGGCCCCGATGGATCATAGCTGTTTAGGCAACAAACCGTTAGGCAGGTGGCTTTAATGTTCTGCTTTAAGGAATTTAGACCAAGCACGTCAGTCTCTGGCTGCTTTTTTTAAACACAATATATGTCACTGAATTCTTCTGTAACAGTCGCCGTCAGCTCTCTGATAGTTCTGTTTGTTTAAAAGCTTTTAAATGTTTCAAAAAGTCGAACAAAAAGAGTTGCGTGACTCAAAATAATAAGTCCGACTCCAGCATCAGCTGCAGCCTCGGGCCCTGGGGCCTTTCTTGTGACTCTGATGGATTTAGAAGAGCCGAAACAAACAACCTGAATCACTTAGCCACGCGGTGTCGGGGCTTAAAACACATCTTTATCTTCTTTATTATCTTGTTGCTCGTTTGTGTATTCTATCATCTTCCATCAGGACTTCTGTGCGCTTTAATCATGGATGCAAGATAAGAAAGGGGATTCCAGCTGTGTGGCACATCCAGAAGTCTATGAGCATAGTAGTGAAAGTGCAGGTTGTATCACTTCAAACCTACGCTCACCTTAAAAATATACAGCTCCTGTTCCACACATCACTCTCATTCCTGTAGGCATCCTCTCTGAATCCGCCTGACCAGGACTGATTGAATAACATTTCCCTGCACAAAGGGGTGATGGAGAGACAGAAGGAGGTGTAGAATAACCTTCCACAGCTGCCAGCAGCACCCTGCCTTCAGCAGAAAGGCAGAAATTTGTCAAGATACGATGGATCCCAGTGGATGTGAACAGGCCGAGACATGAAAACAGTGTGAAAGAGAGAAAGAAAAGAAAAGAGGAGGATGAGCTCATAAAGAGGACAGAACAGGTATGAGCAGCTTAACACCAGAACACGAGCTAATCTGGGAATTAGCATGAAGAGAATATTTTAGCTTTACTAAATCTCACTGTGGACGAGGAAAGATGAAGAATGAAGGATTAAAAGAGGAGGATCGGAGATGTGCAGCGGTGCACAATCCATGCTCGCCTCACACATATGTTGCTCTTAGAGCAGCCTTCATGATTAATTCATCCACCGGTTTCCGTCCCTCTCCACCATCTTCCTGCATCCCGACAGCTCTGCTGCGTTTCACACCTCTGACACTTCCAACCTTCACAAAGCAGCGACGAGCACCAGGCGATGTGTTTCTGTTCAACTATCTGCGCGTGTTATCAGGCGGCCGTGGAAAAACAGACGTCTGCATTCTTCAGTCACACTCTTCAAGGCCGCGAGCTGAAACATGTTGGTCAAACAATGACTTTTAACCTCTGTAAGGACCTTTTTCCCCTCTTTATGCTCCGTTTAAGTTGAGCCAGAACACTGAGGCAGCTAAAATGAGCCACTCTGGATGAAAGATAAGAGGAAGAAGGCGAGCTCCAACCTTTTCTCCCTGACAAAGCAGCTGCATTTGCTTTAAAATCTCAGACATTTCACATGGAAATGCATCTGTAATCATCAGGAAACACGGTTAAATCTTAAGGACTGATCGTGAATCCAGATCACTTTGAAAACTGAAAACTTCCCGCTGCGTTTAAGGTACACATTACAAACTGAGTTAATCTACACTTTAATGATCATCACTGTTGTTTAACACATAAAAACCTTTCTTTAATTTGGTTAGAATAAAAACATCTCACATTTCTATGCTTTTCCCTCACTTTACAGATGTCACACTCAATTATACTTATTAAAATTACATTTATGTGACAACAGAGCCAGTAAAGCACACAAAAAATGATGATATAGTAATAGTTTTAGGTGTAGAATTACGCAGATGTTTGTCGTACATCACCATTCCGTCTTAAAACATACAGATGTACATCTTTATGTCTGATTTGTGTTTAAATTGAGCCATTTTAGTTGTAACTGTTCACAAAAAGATGGAGAAAACAGAAAAACCCTTCAAATATCAGGTAACATCTGGTGAAAGGTGAGGCAGACATTGTTCCTTTCCTTCTGCTCTTTATCATAAAGAAACAGAGCAATAAGAAAAAGAACCCAGTCTTCTCAGGATTTTTAAAAATGTTGGCTAAACGTTGAGGAAAAGATCCTAACTCAAACCAGCCGTCAGTGTGTCGCCGAGGTGAAAACAACAACAACAGAGCGCTCCTCTTCCTGCTTCCTCATGAAGCTCACGGCGACATCATCTGATATCTTGACCTAATTTCTTTTCCTTGAGCTGAATGCTCACACTGTGGGACGGCGGTCAGAGTTTTACAGCGAGTCTTCGGGGAAGCGCCCGCGGAGACGGCACAAAACGCTTAAAGGATGCGCGCCACACAGGCCTCGCTGTTACAGTCGGCCATGAATTCAGAGCCTGTTCGCCACAGAGGGAAAAGAGCCTCAGTGTTGCTGCAGATATGCACAAACACTTCCACGCCGGAGCAAATATTTCACACTCAATGGCTGCAGCCAGCACGACCATCCAATTTCCTCCGCTGACACACTCACACAGGCAGAAACACAATGAAGCTCATTGATTATTTTACTCAAAATCAGCTGGGTGCTGGTTATGTAAGAACCCGGGGGGGAGGGTGGGGGGTGTGGAGGGGGAGAAAAGGGGGAACGGGGACAGATTTACTGGATGCAAAGATAAAATGTGGTGAATGCAGCAGAGGAATCTCATTTTGACACGGCAGTATTTCAGCTGTGTTTGTGTTCTGCACTGTAAATATGTCCAACACCTTAAAGGGATAGTACGCCTCTTTTGACATGAAGCTGTATGACATCCCATATTAGCAATATCATTTGTGAACATTGACTTTGCTTTTCAAAACAATATGCGTTCAAAAGAGTAATACATTTGCATCACAAAATCGTTCTCCAGGAAAAAGTCAGACCTCATAATCGCTTGGCCCTATTTTCTCTCCCTTCATATCAATGCGTTCCGCCACCTGCCGACAGCCGCACCTGTTACGGTGTTTGCTGCTCGGTCTGCACTTCGGTCTACACAGCAGGCAGTGATACGAAGGGAGAGAAAATAGGGCCAGGCGATTGTGAGGTCCGACGTTTTTTGTTGAACGATTTTGTGATGCAAATGTATTACTCTTTTGAACGCATATTGTTTTGAGAAGCAAAACGTTTTATTTTTTAAACCCCAGCCAACTAGCCGGACTACTTTCGTCAACGCCAAAACGAGGCTGGAACTCGGCTCACAGGACGCAGCAGGGGGTAAGAAAATGTTCATAAATGATGTTGCTAATATAGGATGTCATACAGCTTCATGTCAAAAGAGGCAAACTGTCCCTTTAAAACGAACAAAAGGAGTGATTGTTTGGGGGGGAAAGCGCTCTGCTAAACGTCCAGTTTTAGACACCATCTGTTGAGCTGCGCTGCCCCCGCAGAAGGAGAGGCCTCCCACCCCGGTCTGCAGTGCAGGAGATGCAGCTCGACCAGCGGCTGGTTATCCCTGCCGCAGATCTGACTGCACTTGCTTTTCCTGCCCGACTGCGACGGCAGGAGCGTGCTGGAGATCTGTGACCAAACAGGAAGTAACATGGTGGAGCGGGAAGGGGGGGGAGGGACGGATGTAGGCCGAAATAATAAGCGAGAAGGTGGAGGGCCCTGAATAAAGGCAAGAAGGTGGGAACTGAAACTGCTTTTCACCGATTACTGAAGGTGGTGTCGACCGCAGCAAAGCGAATGACAACTAAGATGGGATCTGAAAACAGAATCCAGTCAACTAAGTGGAAAATACTGTGACCGCAGCGTGATCCGAGACACACATACAGGCTGTGTTTGATGACTGAGGGAGGAAAAGAGATGCAGGAAGAGGAGGGGATGCTGTGTTCTTGTGGGCAGAAATCTACCGTGAGAGGAGTTAGGGAGGGAAAACTAGGCCACATGGAAAAATCCAGCTGTAATGATCCAACTCTGGGGCGGCCAGCGGCTCCCATATCTGCTTCTTTACTCCCCATCACTCCATCGTTAAAGAGTCTTCTTCCCTCTCCTCCGTTCGTCTCCATCTCTTCTTTTCCATCTATTCACCCGAGCTGGTTTCTTCCTCCGCAGCAGATCGCGTCTCTAATGCCCGAATGTGAACCGGAGCGACCTTTGTTTGCGCTCTAATCGGGTCACAGGAGTCCAGATGCTCTTCATTTTCCAGGCAGAGCTACAAAGAAAGTTCGAGATTAGATTCAAAGCGGCGCTTCGAAAAAAAGATTCCTCCGTCTGCTCGCAGCATGCGAGGTACAAACGCCTGAGGGCCCGGGGAGCCGGGAAGAGCGGGACCGCCACTTCCTGTACTCCGTGGAGACGTCGGCAAACACTCGGCCTCGAACCTTTCCTGGAGCACTTCCTGTGTCTCTTCTCAGCTTCCTGAAGCTGAGCTTTCAATTCAGAAGAAATGAAAGATGGGGGAGAAATTATTTTTATTTTTATTTATTTATTTTAGTATTATTATTGTTTTAAATAATATAGCTGTTGTATGTCCTTTGATTTATTCTTGTATTTTATCCTTTTAATTTTTTGTTTTTATTTTTCTGTACGGCACTTTGGTCAACTGAGGTGTTTGTAAGGTGCTTTATAAATAAAATTGGATTGGAATCTGCTTCAGTCTGGATTTTATTTGAAGATGACACCTGTCAGACTGATGGGTGTGTGCATGAGTCACAGTAAATATACGTTGTACACGTTATAGTGAATTACAAGTGATAAAGGCATCCGGGGGAGATGTGGGCTGATGGATCTGTTGTGAAACGTGTAGAAAAACTATTTAAAAAGGAAAATATCACTTTTTTATGGGCAGAAAAGAGGATGTTTTGCTTGATCAGCACAATCGAACTTATTCAGTCGTCACATAAGCCGGGTTTGCACTCCCTGCAGAGGAAAACCCTAAAGAGATCTGCTGATAAGCCTTGAAAAAGAAACGGAAACGTTTCCACGTCTGACGGGTTTAAAGCGAATAAACTCGTTACATCACAGCTGGGAGGACTCAGTCGTGTGAGTTTCATGTTTGACTGGAAACGTCTTTAATCGGTTTAATTTCTCTTAAATGCGCAACAGAAAGCGTAAACAGAAGCTGGAGTGGATGTCAGGGTGACTGTATTATTCCATTAAGAAAAAGTGCCTTTAGTGAGTCAGCTTTTTCTGTTAAAGCTTCTCACGAATGAAATACCATTCCCACAACAATTAGAGACATCAACACGTATAAATTATTTGGTGCTCATTTTAACCAATGGCTGATCAGTAGTCAGACTGGTCAACATTAAACCCTGCTGCTGCTGACATAACGTGTTTCACTTGTGAATGTATGATTCTCTTTTGACCTAGTGTAAACCTCTTGTTTTTATGATTTTATCAGCACTGTTTGTTAAATTATCACGCATCTACCAAATGCTTTAATCGGTTTTATCAATGCTTGATACTCAGTGATGATTTGATGTTTTTATTAAACGCTTTGCTGCTGCTACGTGATCCTCAGAACTACTTCTACTTGTATCTTACCGTTTCCTACCATCATTGTTGCTCTCTCTATTATGATCCAACACCGTTTTAATATGTCGTTCTTAATTGTTGATGATTTTATTGTTTAACGTTCCATGTTTTTTTAGGGTGCCATTGTACAACTGGCCACCAGGACAACAGATGAAAACTAGCCTTTGGCTAACTCTGGCATGTTACAGATGTCCTGTTAATAAAATTTAACTGAATTGAATGTGAGGCTCGGCCGAACATCTGCACATCAGGTCTGAGGCTTGTTTAACGTCCTCAGGCGGAGAAGAAACGTCTTATCTCTACGTTTGGATCTCACAGAGCGCACACACATAGCTATATTTATGGATGCCAGGTTCCTGGCCGTCTCGTCCAATTGTTCTGTTTCCTCTCGGGTTTCCTGGTCCGTGTTTGGCTCTGAACACATTTTCATGCCACAGCGGCCGTCGTGTTTTAACGAACTTTGTGCTTTTAAGCGGCTGGAAATGTTGGTCTAATGAGGAATATTAAAGAAAACAGCAGAATCAGACTTCCACCGACTCCCAGCGGGTGCTTTCTGACTCCCGGGTCCCGGGGTTTTTCCATATATGACCCCATCGCTGCAGCTTTAATATCCTGCCATTGTTACACAAACACAACCTCCCCGACGGCCTTGTGAATGATTTAAACTGTATCCAATGTCCACCTCCAGTTTCAGAGAATCAAATCCCTCAAGCAGGATGCCAAGTTCCCATTTCTCTGCACGTTCCCTCCGACAACGACCACGAGTGAGAAACCTGCCGGTGTGAAAACTAACAATCAACTAACCAGTTTTATCTGCTGTCAAAGCAGTCAAACCACAGAAAAAGTTTCATACAGGCCTATTACGACTTCTACTTTATGTCACAGATGTTAAGTGGAGCTAACAGCTGGGAAGCATCTAATCAATAAGTGATCAGAAAAGGAAGTCTTTTCAGATATGAACATAAAGCTGAAGTCATTTCAAGCTCGTTGGCTTATTTCAACTAAATAAATAGTCAAAAAACACACATTTTGGGTCAAATATTTAAGAATAAAATGTTAGAATTGACGAAACAAAAAGGAAGCCGTTTTAAAATCCTGAGTTTTTCTGAGGACAAAGAGCTCCATCGTTCTGTCTGTAAACATCATGTCCAGCAGCCGATTATCGAATCGCACAAATAACTGGGACAGCCATTAAATGGTCAAGACTATAAGCCTGCAAATAATCTAACAATTCACATAACTCTTGTGCTAAATAACGGACATTTTTTTCTAAAATAAACAGGAAGATAAATAACTCCCTTTTTAATTTTGTCAAGTTTAAATTCCACATTGGGGATACGACAAGTCGGCAGCCATTTAACAAGCAGACGTCATTAAATGGGCGCCAACTCCTTCAATTAGAGCCAAAGTCCGGAGGAAATGTGGAGATATTATTTTCTTCCGTCTCATCCAGCTGTTTTCTCTCATCTGAATGAGGACAACCATTAAACCACGATGGATTTAATGGTTGTTCATGATGACGGGCCTGGATCCAACAACCTCCATCTGCTGCATAATGACTTTTTATACTGGACCAAAGTGCAGAAATACAGTTTTCCTCCAACAGTTCATCTTGTGAACATGTCAGTTACAAAAGTTAAAGTTGGTCTGATTGGTCAGCTTAATCCCACCGTAAGATCCTCAAAGTTTAATGTTTGCCATCGGCTCCAAAGCAGCCCTGAAAGCACCTCCAAAGGTCTCACTTTGTCACGGATCCGTCGAAGCTTCAAACCAAACAATGAGGTAAATCTGGTGCTTACACCAAAATAAACAGGGAGCGGGAACCAAAGTTTAAAGAAAAAAGAGACTAAACAACACTCACAGGAGCCTTAAATCGTCTAATCCGACACAATATAAAAAAGATTTGCTTCAGGATACTCAGAAACACGAGAATGGTCAAAAGGCTCCACTTATATCAGTGTGCTTAAGTTGTGCTCCTTAATCACGTCTCTCATATGGGAAACAGCAGCTCTAATGCCTCGTTTATTTATCAAAGCAAAGCCAGTGGGCTCGGAGATAAAAACTGAGGGCTAACCGTGATCGACAACAGGCACTTTAATGGAGAGAGATGGAGTGAATCCATCCTGAAGCTCCAGAGGAAGACAGATTTATTGGAGGTATTAACAACTTCAACCCGTTTAGATTCATTTTGGGAATTAAACCGGCCATTAAATACCTGTCATATGCACAGATTTCTTGAGATAAAATGCAGACCTCGTGCTAAGAGGGGCTTCTATCAGAATGTCAAGGTGAAAAATGTCAAATGTAGGTATTTCACACGCTTTCCTGTTGGTTACAGCCCAGAATTTAGAGCCTGCCGCTGCAAAAAGCAACCAAATTAAGGCTTGATCAGCTCCAGATTGGGTTTTTTTGGGATTTTCTCTCAGACAGGCTACTCCCAAGTCTCCAAATCACAAGAGTTAAGCAAAACCTTTCCACAGAAAGTTGCTGAAACTGAAGATATTCCCACAAACACATCTGACAGCAACCTAACACCCAAACCCAAAGGAGTAAAGTTTCATTATTGTGATCAATAATTAAATACCCACCTCCTTTTCATCAGAGCCAGCATCACAGATGTGACCCAAGCCTAGTGGCTGTCAGCACCCCCATCCTCCCCCTCACTCTCCCCTCCCCACTGTCAATGCCAGCCAGTGGAGGCATTCATCTTTAAAGCACCCTGTCACTGGGATTATAAAACAGCAAGTCTCAAGGCTGGTGGGAACAATGCCGGCCACAAACACACAGACAGATCTGAAGCAGCCCAATTACTTCGCTCCACTTCTCCTTCTCATCTTTAAGAGTTTTAAGCCCTGTCAGACACCAAGTGAACCTCAGCTGTGATGTTTACAGGACAAACACGAGCTGAGGCCTTGTATGTGTGTGTGTGGGGGGGGTATCTGCTGCTGGGAGGCCCGTTATGTGGCAGAGATATAAATATCAAACAATGAAACAAACCAGCTGGCTGCCAGCCCCAAGATCATCTTACACTTTCTGTGCCACAAGTTTGAGTCCAGCTCATCATTTCGCTTTCACCTCCTGACAACATTCCCTTAAATATCCCCAAAGGGAGGCATGAAGGTGTCAGAAACCATTAACGGGTGGCCACATGATGTCAACATTAACTGCATTAACTCTGCAACAAACTACCAGCAGAACTGAAATCAGCCACAACTGTAAGCACTTTTAAATCCAGGTTAAAAACATTTCTCTTTCGGTGTGCTTATGGTTGAGTTTATATTTTTTTCCCCCTCTTCTTTGATTGCTTTTCATTTTTATTCTATTTTTTTCTCTTTAAATTGCTTGTTTTTATGCTGCTTTATGCTGTTCTTTTAAATGCCTTGTCTTTATGTAAAGCACATTGAGTTGCCTGTGGTATGAAATGCGCTATATAAACAAAGATGCCTTGCCTTGCCTTCATATGCATCCTCTTGCAGGATAGTTTTGCAGACTAAAACCTTACCTTTATATCGCTCCAGTACATCCTCATAAGCCTGGGCGAACTCCTTCTCCTGGGAGTGGTTTGTCGGTAGCAGACCCGGTATGAACCCAGCCATGGTGGCTGTGCAGCCTGGTGGGAAAGTACGGAGGGTCGGCCCGCAGATTACCGCAGTGACCCGGTCCGCTGCGGCTGCTCCTCGCCCCGGCGTCCGATCCAACAGCAGCCCGGTGCGGGACTACCGGCTCTGGTGCATTGGCGCACACGAAAGCTCACTTCAAAGCGGGGTCGGATAATCCTTAAGGATACTTCAGAGAATAAAAAATAAATAAACCAAAAAACCCTTGTAATTTGTCAAAAAAATAAGACGCCGAAGATGCGAGTGAAGGTTACATAAACGTTATCTATCCATAATCGGCGTTTGTGTGCACCGCCGCATCGCTCGGTGTCCCTCCAGTAAAATCAGCTTCCAGTCGGCCGGTGCTGCTTTTTGTACCTCCTGTGGTTGTGTGAGGGAGGGAGTCTGTCCTACACACAGATGAGTGTCTAATAAGGGGGGGTCAGTGCGTTTGTTTCCGTCCCCCAAATCGGCGACGACGGTATCCGGCTTCCTATCCCAGGCTGTGTCGGCGTCCCGAGGATCCACAGCGAGCCGCCTGACCTCCCAACATGCTTGCCAGCCGTAATGGCCGCTTCTATCCGAGGCTTTGCGGTCTGTCTCACTGGCTCTTATGTGAATGTGTACGTGTGTATTTCTCTCGTCTCTCTCTTCCTCCCTCTGCTGCCGCTCAGCTTTCTCGGTTCCTCCTGCAGGGGCCGTCTTCCATCCCTCTCTACCGGCCACACCAGGAAAGCTCCGCCACAGGAATTTCAGAGCCGGTGGGGAAGAGCTACTTGTCGGCGAGCATTTCCATAGCAGCCGGCGGTAAATGGAGCTTCAGCGACCCCTCATGGAGAACGAAGCTCGGTGACGGATAACCGTTCAAACCCACACAGGACATTAAAGTTATTTTTCCCACTGTGAATCTGCGCCATACAATAAACTATTTCAACAAAAACCTCACTTATTAAAAATGCTCAGACCATCACCAACGGTTACTTTTTACCGGTTGCTCACGTCATCCAAAATGGCGGTTGGAACCCACGTCAACCTCGAACTTTTTGACCTCTTCGTAATAGATGTAAAATTGTATCTTGACTCAATCTCGAATTCGATTAACAAAAAGGCAATAAAAACAATAAGTATTTGGAAAGACTATAACTTATTTTTGTAACTCGCATTTACTTGTGTAATTTTAATTTATTTTTTTTCCCTTTCCCTTTTTTTTCTCTCTTCTGTTCTAACAGTTTTCTATCGTTGTATTTTTTATTTAACTATGTTCTTCTTTCATTTTATGTCCTTTGTTCATTACTGTACACTATTTCTTTCATGACTACGCTTACTGTGATATTGTGAAGATAAATAAAGTTTATCAAAAAAATAATTAAAAAAATTTAAAAAAGGTCAACCTCAAACGGACATTCACTGATTTTTAAAGCATACAGAAAATATGGTGAATGTGAAAATATAGCAACAACATGAACTAATTTAAAAGCAACATTTGGATTTTCTTTTTGCATCAGACAGATGAGGAATTACCTGAACAAGGCTGCCTCCAGGTTTGCTTTGCTGCTTTTCCCTTAACAACAAATGCTCATCAGCAGGTTTATATTTTACTTTAAATAGGAGAGAAATGAGCTCAAATGCTTCATTTTGGGTGTTTTTTATCGTCTTTATGTCTCTTTGATGAACTCTTTCTGAACATTTATGAACTCTTTGTGAACATTCTGAATCTCCACCCGTTATTTAGTATTTCTGTGGTCTTTTTTACATCTCTGTATGAGTTTGAATCACTTTTTGATGTTTGGAGTGTTCCTAAAAAAAAGGTTTTATCTCTTTGTGGCCGTTTTGGTTTCTTTGTGGCTCTGATGTCACTTGCATTTCATTTTTGTTGTTTAACAACCTTTTCTTATTTTAGATAATTTCGGTATTTCATATGTAATTATTCATCGTAATATGATTATTTTGTTCCCCTTTTAGGTCATTTTGCTTTTCCTAGTCTTCGTTTACTTCTCTTTTTGATGGTTTTGCTTCTTTGAACTCATGTTGTGTCCTGTGATCATATGGATCTCTTTCTGGTTTTTTACATGTGTTTATGGTTGGTTTGTGTTTCTTTGTAGTGGTTTGTATTTAATTCGGGTTGTTTTGTATCTCTTTTTGATAGTTTTGCATTTTCACTTGGTCATTTTTTATCTCTTTGTGGGCATTTTGAATTTCTCAGTATCAATTTGCCTCTCTCTTATGTTTGTAAGTGTGTTTTTTTCGGTCTCAGTTTAGGCCTTTGTGTCTCTGTGGTTGATCTGTCTTTCTTGGAAATGGTTTGTATCTCATTTTTGATAGTTCTGTATCTCTGTCTGTTGTTTTTTCATCTCTTTTTAAGTCTTTGTGTCGCTCTTATAGTAATTTGCATCTCTTTTTAGACAATTTAGGGCATCTTTGTGGCATTAGTTGTCTACTTGTAGACGTTTGTGTCCTCGTTTCCAAGAAAATAATATTAACCAATGGACACCTGTTGGCCATTGGTTAGCTCCACAATTAACTTGATAGACATAAACTCGCTTTTCATGTACAGCAAAACTATCTATTTTCCTGTAATGCTCCAGCTATTCTTAACAGTTTGCTCAACTTTGAGTCAGTATGGAGGGAAGTTTTGGAGGAGGATGAGCCAGATTAATGGAGCACACTGCCATCTAATGGCTAATTTGAACCACATTACAGAGAGCCATGGCAGCTTTTCAAATCCAAGTAAAACCTTTGTTAGCAGGTCTATAAACCCACAGAGGGGTTTAGTTCTCAGAGCCAAATTGAACCTCTTCTTGTCCTCAACACACATAAGGGAACGCTGCTACAAAGCAGGCTGCACTTTCATTTAAATCAAAAAACCTGCACGCCTCCTGCTCTGTGCTGAGCTCCAGTGATATATATGATGTTAGGTACATTCTGCCAATAAGTCTGCGTTGTCCTGCTGGGTGAAACCACAGCCATCGGTGGATAATCTCAGCATGTGACCATCCTGAGGTCAGCACCCATAAAGCAGCCTCAGAGAGACGGTTCGGAGATTATGTCTTTTAATCCCATATAGACACGTAAAGATAACTTTAAAATGAAGCTCAATGTCATGTCCGTGCAGCTTCTGGATGAAACGTGCATTCATCTGTCCACAGAGAGGAAAGTGCAGGAAATGTCAAGGCAGATGTGGAAGGTCGACGTCAATACTGGATGGAAATACAAATAAAAGACGCACGGATGCCTTCAAAAGGCAGAAAACTGTCAAATCAGTGCATCAACTTGGAGGTCAGGTCTGTCGGGGATCTGACTTTTTTATTTTATTTTCAATAAAATCAAACCTCAACCTTGTAGTTAGAGGAAGGGTTTTGGTTTGAGAGGAAACTCTACAAGGTTTGCTCCAGTCTGTTTGAAATCAAGTGAGAAAATTCAACTTTCTTTTCATCAAAATGTCTTAATGTATGTATGAACACTGCCTCTTAACCAGCCTCCCAGACTTTTCTGTGGAAACAAACAAGAAGGAAACCCTTAAAGTGCATCTGTACGCTATCTGTGCGTTATCACTTTTAACACGCAGACGCACGAAGCAGAACGATGAAAGAGACACAAAGTGAAACCTATCCGGACCGCACATTTTATCATTTCAACGTGTTTCATCTCACACCTCTGTCCCTTTAAAACCTTCATCCTAATCTCCCATCAGCAACGAGCTGCAGTGGCGGCCTCCACACTGCAGAAATATAAACAGAAAGTTTCCCAAGGCAGCGGAAGGCTCCACCAGTTTGATAGAAAATCATGTTTGATAAAGGAAATCATATTTTATATTAAAATGGTAAAGGTCTTGTTCTTAGTGTTTAAACACATCTCTTTTGCTTTTGATGATTACACAAAGATATTATCATTAATGATCTTACTGTAGATAATTAGGAATAACTCATCCAGTCTTAATTATGTTTGTTTGTGCATTCTCACTCTGCCGACTCCCTTTATTAGAGGATCACAACACAGCACATTAAACACACTCCAATGGAAGGGCAAACAAAAACCTTGGGGATATAAATCATGCTGAGTCATACTCCAAGTGCAGTACTCAAAGTCCTGATGTTTTAAAGTGAGCCTGAGCAACAGTTCTCCAGCTTTCTGAAGGTCTTTCAAAGTTTTTCTGTGGACATTATCTGCTTTTTCACTCATTTTCACTCAGTTTCATCTTTGTTACACTGGAAAAAATGCCCCTCCAAAAATAAGTAAGAAAAACTCCAAATAAAAGACGTTTTTGCTTGAAATAAGCAAAAAAAATCTGCCAATGGAACGAGTGAAAATCGGCTTTTCAAGATTTCTTAAAATAAGATGTGATATTTGGGACTTTTGAGATAAAAGTGATCTTGAAATTAGCTTAAAAACCTCTTCAAATGTCAAAAAAAGCTTGTTTCATATGATATGTGACTCAAAACAATTTGTTTTCAAGACTTTTTCATTTAACAAGATATTCCAGATGTATTGTATTAAAACAAGTCCCTATATCTGGCTGAAATGGTACTTGTTAGGCAGTTGTGTTTTATATTAAGTGTAATGAGATATTTTGACTAGAAATGAGACAAATATACTTCGTAAGACTTTGATTTTTTCCAGTGTAAGCCACTTAACTCTGACCTATGAATCATTCAGGCAGGAAAAAGGCTCCTAACTCAAGGGATGAACCAGTGTTGTGTCCACACAGAACAGACAACTTAGCAAAGAAGCCGTTTTAAACTGGATCTTTAGGCACTTTGTTCCCAGCAGCCTGTCACAGAGACACATCATTTGTTCCCATTTCTTTAGCTGCATCTGTGAAAAACAGCAAAGATAACACAGTCTGACAGACAGAAAACAGGATTTCTGCAGCAACAAGGTGATTCCCAAAGAGCTGTTAGCTGAAAACTTGGCATATCTCAGCATGGTGTGCAGTGTGTCCTTAAAACATTTGAGGAAACTGGACAAGTGGAGGACAGAAGAAGAAGTGTCAGGCCTAAAGAACTATCTACAGCAGATGAACAGGATCTGAAAGTGATGTCCTTAAGAAAGAGGAAAACATCCAGCAAAGACCTGACACAGGAGCTGAGAGATGCATCTGGACCTTCAGCTGATCCATCTGCTGTTGGCCCAAGCCTCATCAGAAATGGGCTCCATGGAAGGGTGGCTGTCAAGAAGCCGTTCTTAAGGAAGGGAAACAGGGAGAAAAGGCTGAGCTGTGCCAAAGGACACAAGAAGTGGGCTGAAAATCAGTGGCAGCAGGTCTGATGGAGGGATGAATCCTCCCCAGAGCCCGGAGCTCAACATTACTGAAGCAGGGTGGGATCATGTTGGCAGAGAACGGAACAAAAGGCAGCCCACATCCAAAGAAGAGCTTTGGGATGTCCTTCAAGAAGCCTGGAGAACTATTCCTGAAGACTCCTTAAAGAAAGGACAGAAAGCTCGTCTGAGAGGGTTCAGGCTGAGTTGGAGGAGAAAGGAGCTCAGAGCAGATATTCACTTTAAAGCTCTGTTTTTACCTTATTTACTGTATTTATATTCATGTTTGAACATGTTTCTGCTTATATCTCCAGTTTTCCAGCTTTCCTGGGCTTCGCTGGCTGGACCTTTTGAACAGTACTGAATCATTTCAATTCAAAGAGGGGAATCAAAATGTTCATAATCAGAAAAATAACAGGCCAACAGATGCGTTCATCCATCTTTACTTCCAGACACACAGAGAGGCATAAAAATCTGAGTAAACATCAGAGTTGTCTGGTTCTCAATCAGCTCACAGTGTGAATTCATAGAAAATACAACAATGTGAAAGTAGTAAAAAGGACAAAGTTGTGCTGATAGAAACAGACGCACTGTGTGTTACTCATGCTGGTGTATTGATACGTCTGTGAGAGTAGATGTGTGTCTGGGTCCAGCTGCACAATGAATGTGCTTCACAAGCCAAAAGCACATCCAGTCCTGAACACATCAGCATGACGACATCTCAGCAGAGACGCTGCTCTGACTTCAGCTTCAACACACTGCATGCAGTCACTGGAAGCTCTGCCCAACCGCAGCACGTAGAAAAGAAATAAAACCAACCATATCTCCACCATCAAACAGATTATCCACGCCTGCATTTTTGTTTGAATTACAGTCCAATAAAGCTCGGCGTCCCACGTAACACGCAGGAGAATGAATCCAATCTTTTGTGAGTCGGTGTGTGACTTGGATTAGTGCGTTGCTTTGCCACATGAACTTCAGCTCAGACCTTCGCTCCCAAAGCTTTGACTTTCTCAAACGGCGACAGAGTCGAGCACAGATGAAGGAAAACCGACTGCGTCGTGGTTAAAACATGCGTGAAGTAAGCGTGTGAATGCACATAATCAGCGGGACGTCTGAAAAGCAACAAATAACAAAGTCAAACTCTTTTAAAAACAGAAAAAGAGGACGAGCAGATGTCATGTGAACCATTTTACTGCATCTAATTTGGCTCAGCAGTGGATCAGGGGGCTGAATTCGATTCAAATACTTTTAAATTAAAGAATAAAAGAGGCTCCAGTTTCTTTATTCTTTGGTGTTTGGTTCTCCTTTAGCTTGATGCTGTTTGCATTTACCTTTAAGTTAAGACAAAAAACACAAACAGCTGGTTTTAAAAAAGTCAGCATGTTCAGTTCAATAATAATCTAATCATCTTAATTATATATTTACATGAAAATAGTGCAAATACAAGTTCACTTTGACCGTGTGGAACAGGGATGTCCACATCCGGTCCTGCAGGTTTTAGATGTTTCCCTGCTGCACACCTGATTCAGATCAATGCATCGTCAGCAGGCTTGTTCAATCTTTTCATCTGAATCAGGTGTGTTGAAACAGGGAAACATCTAAAACCTGCAGGACAGCGGCCCTCCAGGATCGGATGTGGACACCCCTGGTGTGGAACATTTAAAACTAATCAGGTTTATTGGTAAAAAGTCAGTGATGTTATTGGATAAAAGGATAAAATTCTGTCAGAAGTAAAGATGGAAGTCACACCCTGCACTCAGAAACACTTCTATAAAGGGAACACTTTTCATCCCTTCATGCACTGATGGGAGTTAAAAACTTCAGCATGCAAAGAAACAACACTCAGAAACTCCTTTCTGACCATCCCGATGTGTAAAAGGTGAGGATTTGCAGGTCAGAAACTCAGATCTAAGCTCATCTGACACAGTAAAGTCCCAAAACTTCCTCTTGTTTTAATTCTTGATGGAATAAAACATGAAGGCAAAGTGCTTTTGGATCTTTTTTTTTTAGTTCCGGGAACCAAACGGCTGTGAAAGTGTTGCGAACAGCAAAGAAAAACGCTGATGATGTCACTTCTGAAGGAGGAAACACTGTTTTGGGGGCAGATCGTTCACTTTGACGCTCCTTTCGAAGCTTTTCGTCTTTAACTCGGATGGAAGTTTGTATTTTTTCGGGTCGGTCCATTCGTCCAGCTCCCTCCTCTTTTCCCCCTTTTCTCCTTTTGTCTCCACAGTTTTTCTTTCTCCACAGACTGCCGTTAAGTTAATTTGGTTTCTTTCTGTTTTTCAGGCCGTTTCTCTTCTGGAGTCTTCATTTCTCTTTCTGTCAACCCTCTCTTTCTCTTTCTCTTGTACGACTTCCCTCTCAGTCATATCTAAAAGTCATCCTTTTCTCCTCCTCCTCTCTGAACCTTGCCCTCCTCCCCCTCTCTTTGTCCGACTCCATTTCTCTCCTCTCATTACTCTCCACACTCACTCGATCATTCACTCCTCTTTCCTTTAATGTACAAACTCCCTCCGCTTTTCTTCTGCTCCAAATTAAAATTCGAACACTCTCGCTTTCACTATTTGTTCCCTCCCCTCCTTTTATATGCAGTGTCAGCTTCCCTCACCCCAGCCGCCATTGTTTGTCCTCGCCTTTTATAACCATAGAAACAGAGGAGACCGCGTCACCATGGCAACGGGGGGGGAACAGCATGAGCTTTGGGCCCAGGCTTCCTTTCACGCTGCCTGCGGAGAAAGAAATGTGGAAGTAGAAGCAGCAGGCGGGACGGCGGGCGCCTAAGTTCCATGCAGGCACAGACGTTTTGGGGTCCTGAGAGTCACGTGCATGAATTATCTCCGCTGCACACACACACACAATCTGGTCTGAATCCTCAGGTTTCGTTTTGATGTGCAAATGATACCTAAAAATATCCTTTTTTTTTTAACCTTTCAGGATGAAACGCACTCGGTACACACAGAGAAATGCGCAGATACACAGATATGAAACGCATTCAGTGGTTTTGCTTGGAAATAATTGAGTTAGGTTTTTTCTAGCTTGAATGATTCATAGGTCAGCATTAAGTGGCTTCACAAGGACTGAAAACGAGTGAAAAAGCAGAAAATTTCCAAAGAAAAACGAAGAAAGTCCGGAGAACTATTGCTCAAGATCAGTTTAAAAGATCACAAGGAAAATCTAAAGAAATGAGGGCTGGATCAGGACTTTGGTGTAGCATTTCCTGGTTGGTGCACAGCCTGGGATGCATCTTATTCAGCAGATTCGGTGACTTTAATCACACATTAAAGACCAGAACTTTGTTTTGGGATAAACTCAAACCAGCTGAAACTCAAACGAATCTGCCGGCTCGTTTAAATGTGAGCACAGAGGCCTCTAATTCAAGTTTCATGTGCGTTTCCTACATGTAATTAATGTCGTGCCGTCTGGTCTGAAGCAGCTTTCTGATGTCTCAGTAACCGAGGAAGGGTTTCTCCCCATGGAGGCAACACAGCAACTTCACATCTAGCCAAATTACGTAAAGGTTTCTGACTTCCAACTGTATCTCAGTATGTAAATACAGCTATCGAGCTCAATCAAACAGAAGAACCAGCAGCTGTTGGTCCATTTCATTGATATTCAGTCTCAGGCGGAGCTGCACAGAGAGGCTGAATAACAGAGTCCAGTCAGGACACCAGCGTCTCTCTTTATCCTCCACAGTGTGAATCCAAAACTCATCTGTTCACAGAGCGGCTAGTGTTTCCCCCTTTTCTCCCTCTTTTCCAAGCACTAATGTCGCTCTCTTCCAAGAAAAACGAGCATTTCGGGCCAAAAAAGAGCGCATGTGACACACTTTCCTGATTTAAACGCCTTCTGTAAACTGTGATGTGACTGTAAAGCCTGTTGGTGCAAGTAATATATTCAGTTTTCACATTCCAGCTGATGTCTGAATGGATATTGGGGTCAGTGTGAACACATATTATGTAAAATGCAATGTTATCACAACAGTCTTCACGCCCGAGTGAGCTCAGAACAAGCAGTGGAGGTGCAGGATGTTTCCAGAAACACGAGGTCAAACCCACTCACACGGTGACTCTGATTAACCGGGCAAATCTTCTCTAGATCAAATCAAAATGAAAAAGAGATTTAACTGTAATAAGTTTAGGTCAATCAAAATTAAGAATATTACATTAGCATTTATAAAAGGGGACATAGTCAGTACAAATCCCTTCTTCCTGTTCCTGGGAGCAGATATCAGAGTGTCTGAAGTCACCAAAAACACAACCCTGGTATCTATTTCATTCCCCTTAGTTTGAAAGTTCCACATTTAAAGAGCCGTCACTCCTTAAGTTGGCCCCGCCTCCTCTGCTAAGCCGTTCTGTAAGTCATCAACCTGCAGCTGTGTGGATAAGGTGTGTTTCCAACACAACACCGGTCCTCTCCTCACTCTCGGTGTGTTAGCGTTACATTATCGGCATGTTTCTGATAAAGATGGAGGTCTCCGAGTACAACTGTTTAATGAGGTTAATATATCCAAAACGCAGTAATTAACGGTACACATGCATTACTACGAGTTACGCTGTGTACATCTCAGGCTTGGTCCATCACTGTTGATGAGGAAGCATCGTTTGCTAGCATCTGCTGCTAGCTTGGTTACACTGGGGAGGAATGAGTAGCTGCTGACCTCATCAAAAGGGTGGAGTTGGTGGAGTTGAGCCCTGTAAACAGACTGTAAACAGACAGCTGTGAAAACAGACCAAGACAGAGAGCCACTGTGCTTAAGCCATCAGGTATTTTGACCAAAACCTGTCTCATACGTCCCAATAAGAGCTCAGAAAATTGCTTTTTAAAAAGGGGCAGAAAATGTCTCCTTTAAGTAGATAATTTTGTCTTCATCTGGATGACTTGAATAAATCTAATTTTGCTACATACCATCTGTATCTGTATCTATTTCATCTCTTCACAGTTATTGATGTAAAGTTAACAGGAAGCACGATGCGATCACTTTATAAATCTAATGAAGTCCATTTATAATGCACTTGATTTATAACAATATCACATGGTGCTTATTCCTCAATAAATCTATTTATTTTATTTACTAGAAGGAGACGACATACGAGAATAAACTCGCAGTGTTACGGCAGCTGTGTGGAAACTGCACGGATGATCTTTGCAGCACATGTTTTTTCTTCTGTTTATTCCTTATTTCAGACAGCCGTGCTTCCCGATGACTCCCAGATTTAGCAGCACCTGTCGGAGGAGGCCGCAGCTCTCCTGGTGTTTATAAAGCAGGCGTGGAGGCGGTTTCACTCAGCAGACTGGTGTCTCTGGGTGTTCTGTGGCAGCGCCAGCATCAATCCGGTCGGAGCTGAATGATCTCGGCACAAACAGCTCCGACCAGCTGAGTCAGCCCTGCAGGTGCTGCCAGGAAACCTCCCGAGCTCGCTCTTTCACAGCTGCCAATCAGAAACAGTTGTGACGTTTACGGAAGATTAAAACAAAAAGAAACAAACTGATTCCTGCTTTTTTTTTTTTAACTTTACCAGTTTGAATTAACTCAGTAAAGATATTTAGAGTTTTTCCTCGTCAATTTTTTGAGCATTTCATGCTGAAAAGGTTCCAAAAATGTTGGGACAGAAGCAATTTAGGAGAAACAAGTGATGTCAGCGTTAAAAGGATAAATACAAGTTAAAAAATATTCACTGATTTTACATTTAATCTATTTACTGTTGCCTATGTAAAATTTCTTATGTTATTTATGAGCATATTCATTTATCTATTGAGCCATTTCTGTAAGTTTGTATTTAGTATTTCGGTGATGAGAGAGGAGCCGAATGCAGATATGTAAATGAAAACTTGATTTATTCCAAAGTACTGTCACAAAAAACCTAAACTGACTAAACAAAACTTAAGGAACAAACAAAAACTATGACTAAACCTGACTAAACCCGACAATGAACATGAACAAAGGGTGATTCGTGAGGGAAGAAACTCAGATGAAGGGAGTGGAGCTGACGGCTGGACAGAAGAGAGACTGAGGAACGTTAGTAAATGGAAAGACTAAGACATAAGACATGACCGAAAAATGCAAAGCATGACATTCGTCAGTCTTGGTCCTGCTCATCATGAAACAGGATGACATTCGTAAGTCAGCAGAGAGTCTATGACGACGACAGAAGTGGAGACTAAAGGTGTTTTGTCAGGTTAGTTATTTACACAGACGTTGTTTTACCAAAGTTTTACCAAAGTTACTTTAAAAATGGACAGAAATGCTTTGTTATATGTTCAGTGGACATAAGCAGTTTGCATGTGTCCAAACTCACGTTGGGCTCTCCACACACCTCCTTTATTCTATATTTTCTTACTCCGTCCCCGGATCAACTGACGACCCTCAAACATCTTCTCTGACCTCATCACTGGACAAATAAATGATCAGAAGTTTGGGTTTTTTGGTAGATTTCTTTACGGTTTCCTACCTCCTACTTTGAGGGTTTATCAAATATCAAACGGTCATAAGTGAGTTAGCTTAATATTTCATTATAAATGCTTTTGGCCCCGATAATCATCCTAAAATATCCTCACAGGCCCGGTTTATCTGATGAGCGTTAAGTGTTCTCTCCTGCTGACCCGCTGGGTGTTACACGGCGTCCTTTTTTCATATTTCGTGCACACAAATAGACACAAAACAGCCAACTAAATGTAATATGAGGAGGGCTTGAAATCCTATTAATGTCCCTCTATGGCCCCTAAGCAGTTCCATAGCGTAACTCATTAAACAATTACTTTTTAATTTGTTCTTCCCTGTATCTGAAAGCATGTAGAACTTTCACTCTTTTATCACCTCAAGCTTTCATTTATCTCTTCTTTGTCCACATGTGGAAAACTCCCTGTTGTGTAAATCTCTGTCCACACACACACACACACACACACACACACACACACACACACACACACACACACATCCATCTAATTTTATGAGTTTGCCTTCACTTGGCAGGACTCAGCCTGACTTGTGGAGAGATAAACTTCATGCCAACACGACAGTAATTTCGCACAAACCATTTCTTCATGATGGAGTTCTCACCTGAGACTGAACTGAGCTAAATGTGCAGTAAGAAGATCATTAAAAAAAATCTAAATCTTCCCTCCAAACGCTTTCAGTCAGCATCAACTTGACTTTAACCGGCTCGAAATACGGCTGATTGAAAACGCAGATTTATTCTCTCTGGAGAGCCGACACAGAAGTTTCGAGACTCTAAAACATAAACTCTGCAGATCTGGAAACGTGTCTGAATATCGCTATCTTTCTACACACGCCGGCAGAGCATTTACGAAGATTCAAACACGTGCACAGTGATGCGTCTCTCTTACAAGAACCCGCTCACCCTGTCATGACCTACATGCTGTTTCCATGTCTCTAATCGAGACTTTCAGTGTCTTGTCATCGCCCACATACTTCAAACTCGATCATTTCCCCATTCTGCCTGTTTTATTTCCAGAGATGGGGACTCGAGTCGCTGTTTTGATGACTTGTGACTTGACTTGACAAAAAATAAAAGACTTGAGACTCGACTCAGACTTGGAAGTTAAAGACTCGGCACTTGACTTGAGACACAGACTTGAATGACTTGAGTGTTATTCAGTTCATGTTTTCAGTTTGAATATAAAATTAATGATTAAAAAAATAATATGGATTACCCGGTAAGAGCGCAGGATCAACATGTCAGCGGGAGGGGCACCGAGAGTCTTCGGCTTTGTCTTCGGCTTCCGTAATTACCATTTTGACGGCAAAAGACGAACAGCACAGTGCAAGACATGCAGCATCAACATCTCGGACAGCCAGACGACATCTCGTCATTTAAAGATCCATTCTGACCACTAAGTGCTTGTCAAATTAGCTAATATCATCCTGTTAGCCTAGTCTGTAGTTAGCTAACGTTAGCTTGATATGATACGGGGTGGGGGACAGTTACTTATATCTTGTCTTTTCACTTTCTTAAGATCAGATTCTGCAGGTAAAATTGCAATAATAAGGTGACTCTTATAGCTTTCAAGTCCCAAGTAATTTTTTCTTGGTCAAGTCAAAGTCAAGTCACCTTATTATTGCAATTTTACCTGCAGAATCTGATCTTAATAAAGTGAAAAGACAAGATATAAGTAACTGTCAGTAAACATCATTGGCCAATGTGTCCAACCTGTCCACCCCATATCATATCAAGCTAATGTTAGCTAACTACAGACTAGGCTAACAGGATAATATTAGCTAATTTGACGAGCACTTACTGGTCAGAATGGATCTTCAAATGACGAACAAAGTTCGAAGTTATGCTAGATGCTTAACACTCAAGTCATTCAAGTCATCGTGTCTCAAGTCAAGTCAAGTGCCGAGTCTTTAACTTCCAAGTCCGACTCGAGTCTCAAGTCTTTTATTTTTTGTCAAGTCAAGTCACAAGTCATCAAAACAGCAACTCGAGTCGACTTGAGTCCAAGTCACAGATTTCTTGTGACATGAAGTTCTTTTGCCTACCGATGTGGAACACACTTATTGTAAGTCGCTTTGGATAAAAGCGTCTGCAGAATGACCGTAATGTAATATAATGAACTGAATCGACATCGATAATGGAACCGGAATTGCAACAATTCCCATCCCTAAGCCACGCTGGCCATCCACCGACGCCTTAAACAGTAAATAATCAGCACAATTACGAGATAACGTGAGAGGAAAAAGCTGCAGCGCCGCAGCGCTGAGCCCTCATCTCCACTAAAAGAGGAAAAGCTAACAGAGCCTGGAGCAGGGGAGGCCCAGCTTCTCCGGAGAGACGAGTAACCTACATTTCCACATCATCAGCCACCGAGAAGCAGATGAGAAAAAAGGAGGAGCGTCCACAAAGCAGAGCATGAGGAGTCAGGAAGGTTGTCGGATCTTAAAGACAAGCCGCTGACTTCAGAGGCCTAAATCAGGATTCTCCCCTCTGCAGCATCTTTACACGACGACTCAGAATGCGAACCCTGAATGCAAACCTCTCATTCTGCTCTGGCATTTCCTCACAACCAGCAATTAATACATGTGAGAGTTAGAGAAAATTAGCAGTTTGATGACACAGAGTGGATGTTTTACACTCGGCGTGAACACAGGATCCCGTTTAACACATATTACTTCTCATTTCTGTGATATTTACTTCTCAGGAAGTGACCCAGAAGGAGGCAAAATGTCAGCGTGGACGCCTGAAGTCGTATTCACTCAGAGACGAAAACCTTTTTACTGTGACATTCAATGAGTCCAACGGAAATGTGAGGGATGCGTCATCTGTATTCGACCTGCTCACTCATCTCTTCCAGCGTTTTATTCCTGCAGAAATCTTGAGCTACATTGCATTAATGTATTAATCCTCTGTTAGAGCGACAGCACATTGGTCACTTTTCCTATAATGTAAAAGTAAATGTACTTTATTTATACAGCCCTTTACAGACAATCCTTAGGGTGTACCAAAGTGCTTTACAGAAGGTAATAAATATAGAGAAGAATAAGTAAAAACAAATAAAAACAATAAAAGAACAGTGAAAGCAATAAAATACAACAAAATTGATTAAGATAAAATAAGACAAAAGTGCCATCATACTACTGGGTATTAAAAGCAATCCTAAATAAGTAGGTTTTTAATAATATATGATATTATAATGTTCATTCAGACACGACTGAGAAGATATTTTCCATTTCCTTGAGATCAGATCGCACTTCGGGAGAGGTTAAGTCCACATAGAGTCACAGTTTTAGCACAAAAGCGTGTCATATCACCATAATAACTCAGATTAAAGTACAGTAAGAGTGAGCAGTGGTTGTTTCAGCTCCGCTGTCGAAGGGACAGATACAGGAAATCTTTCCTGCCACATGCCATCACTCTGTATAATAACAGTTAATCATGGTTCTGCACTAATTATGGTCATCATGGTCATCTCAATCTCGCACAACTGCATTGTTGCACTTTTTGCTGTACATATATTTTATTTTCTATTCTTATTTTTATTTTTTATTTTTACTTGTCTGTATGCTGCAACTGTGAAGTAATTTCCCAGCTGGGATGAATAAAGTACTTCTATTCTATTCTATTCTATTTAAAACAGCAGCAGTGAATGGAAGCAGCAGAAAATATCAATTTTCTACACGTTTAAGCTCGTTGAGCTGATTGTCAGGGTTTAATTGCATGACACTTAAAGTTAGCGCAGCTACAACTTAACTGGACCACCATCCTTGTCCCAGTATACATGCACAGGAGGAGAATCGGGTTATTGCCTGAAGGATGGACTGTGTGAAAAAATGTTCCAGACTTCTAACTGCCTCTAACTTCCTCTGTGGGAGGTCACGGTGCATGTAAGTAGCTGAATTCACTGCACGGACGACGCCTTTAAGCTACTTTAACGGTGATTCTGTCAGACTAGGTTGTTGTTATAAAATCAGGATTTTATTAGAGCAGAGCGACAGTCTGGAAACGCTTTGAGGGAGCTGACACAAAGTCTTAATGGGCTGATTTTCAGTCCCCGTTTCTGACAAAAGAAACAGAAAAATATGTGAATGAGAGCAGCTTTACTTGGCCATTATTCGGCTGGAAATGATGCTAAAAGATGCAACTTTAGCACCCGCACAGAGCACCTCGAAGTCGATCTGAGTCGAGTTGGGCGTATAAATGCAAGAGGGATTTGATCCTCGACAGCATCAACATGTTTATGCTTTCCTCACTTTACAAGCCCCTTCACTGTCCATTTTTAAAACTCGTCTTAAAACCCATTTTTATTCCCTGGCTTTTAACCCAGCATGAGACTCTGTTTCTGTTATGGTTTTATTGTTTTTATTGTTTTAATATTGAGATTGTTTATTATTGTTTTTACATCGTTCTTATGTTTTATGCCTTATATTTCGTGTTGTTATTCATGTACAGCACTTTGTTTCAGCCACGGCTGTTTTAAAGGGCTTTATAAATAAAGTTGAATTAAGTTGAGTTGAGTTGTTTATATGTATTTTAGAAGTGTGGTTTTGGTGAGATTTTTCTCCGTTGTCGTGGAAACATGCTGACTGTCTCCAACATCTCTGCCGTGGTTTGTCAGACACAGTTTTCTCATAACTGCAGAAGAATATAGAAAATGAAATGAAGCCAACAAACGCACGGAATTACACACAAGTTTCTCTTCATTCGTTTAGCTCGGCTGTGAAAAAAAAAGTTAAAACCATAGAGTAACGTAGTTTGGATAGTAACAATACAATCTGTCAGCTTCTTCTGAACAGCTGATCAGAACCCAAATTAACTCCCATAGGCTGTGTGCGTTTGTTAATGTTACTAAGTGTGACCGAATCAGATCGCCGTCTCAACATGTTACACAAAAAACACCAGGGCGTCATTCAGACCTGGCACCAACACATTAAGTTGTCGCCTGATTAATGTGCTTAAATCACAGTGAAACACAGCATCCTACATCCTGTTATTTTCCAAAACAAACTGCCTCACTCGGTGTTCTTTCAGTGTGTCATGAAGAACCATCATCTGCATTAAATGCCCCCTCGGACTAAACGCCCCGATGCTACGCTCACATTTCAACATTAAATGCAGCTTTATGTTAAAGCAGTAACAGCGAGCCTTGTGGCCTCTCCTTCTCAATCTTTTCCTGTGTAGCTGCACAAATGTTTGCCTTCCTCTAGAGTTAAATGTAATCCACAAATTTGCTGCGATAGCATCCATTTTAGAATTGTTTATGTGTCTCAGTCTGATCTGAAAGCTTATAGTTAGGGATGGCTCAGGTGATCCTGAAACATCCCATAGTTAAGCTGCTATAGGCTCAGACTGCTGGGTCATTAACTCGTGTTTCCCTGTTCCAACAGGTATCCTTTGAATGGTGTTACGGTGCTTGTTGTCCCCTCTTTTCTGGAGAAAAGAAAAGATAAGTCCATTCCAAACAGTTACAAGGGGTTAAGATTTGCTTCTCTTTGCAATATCCACCAGTTCCTTGGGTCCAGTTACCTCGTATCCTGAGAAGCCAACTGCACCCGTCATTGTCGCCACATGACCCCCTTGTCTCAGCATGAATCTCAGCCCGTCTCTCAGTGATATCCACACGGATGAAGCAACGCCACCTTCAACTAAACCTCTCTATGACTGAACCGTAAATCATCCCAGCCAACGATAAAAAAAATCACCTCCTCATCTATCCCCAACCAAAGCTGTGAGGAAACACTTCTCAAGGAACTCCAACGGCTGCCCATGGCTGCCTGAATCAAACTAAAGACCCTAATGATGCCTACAGAGTGACTTCTGGGTCTGCAGCAGCTGTTTAAGCTCAATCACACAGGATCATACTCAGTGGAGAACAGTGGACAGAGCTAACAAATGCTTTAATTTCAATGATAAAGACCTGTTCTACTTATATTCTGTCCTTCTGAATGGATCTATGTCTCAAACAGGGAGTCAAACACCTGTTAGAGGTGAATGTTAGATCACAAAAGGGACACTCTTCACCATGTGACAATACAGCAGGCCAACTGTAAATCACAGGGAGTCTGAATGCAACCCCTCTGCTGCTGGACCTTCGTGTTTAGGATACGGTTGAAATGTTTTCCTTAACCCCGATTAGCTGGAAGCTTCTCAGAACAGTGGCTCCACCGAACAGTCACAGAGCTCAAAGGCACACTGGCAGCACCAAAGTGTGGGATTGATTTCCTTACCTGCGACACGAACCACCGCCCTCTCCGCTGGGTCCAGCACCGAGTCCTGGCTCTTCCTCTTCCTCCTCTCGTGTTTGGACAGGTTCCACGGCAACGTGTCTCCAGGTGGGCCCACGAGTCCCGATGTGCACGGGGACAAAGACCCCCCCGAACGTTCGCTGCGGAAGGTGGGCTCGCTCATGCAGGAACGCTCGCTAACGCAGGAGCGCTCGCTCAGAGTGTCATCGTCTGATGACTCCATCTTTCCACTTTAGGGCTGCAGGGAGGAGGAGGGGGGAAGGAGAGGGGATATGGGAGGAAAAGAGGTCAGAAAGAAGAGAAGAAGCAGCTTTAAACAAAGTGGAAACGCTGTATAATTCATTGCTGATGTCATTAATGATGCAAACGTTTAGATGTAACAGCAGTAATAACGCAGCTGTGAGGAAAAGGAAGAAGGAGGTTGAACAACTGGGTTAAACTAATCATCACGTCTAGACAAGAGTTAAAAAGTTCAAGAGGCTGCAGAGCTGCACGTGCAGCTGCCTGCAGGAGGAGGAGGAAAAACTGTTCTGGGGAGGAAAGAACTATAAAAACACAAATAAAATGTCTTCATGCAAAGAGCAGCAGAGACAAACCAAAGCTAAAGATGTGGGAATGTCTACGCTCAGCATGAATTCCCATCTTCTCATGCAGTCCCTGATGGATTCGCATGCAGCAGAGACTCTATAAGATAAACTTTCAATCCTTATGAAAAGTTTGGGACGAGGGCAATTTAGCACTGGTAATGAGTTAAAAAATAGATGCAGTCATTTAAAAAAAGGTGATATTAACAGGTTACTGTAATCAAAGGCAGCATCCGTGATAGGCTGAGTCTGAGAGGAGCAAAGATGTTCAGAGGATCTTCAGTTTGTCAAGAAGGATTGGAAGGGATTTGCATATTTCTCCTTCTACAGAGCAGAATTCATTCAAGCATTCTAGGAATCTGGAGGAATTTCAGTGTTTAAAAGGACAAGTGAGCAAGCCTAAGCTGGGCTCGGAGGCGTCTGGGATGGAGCGTCACACGGTGGAAACCTGTGCTGTGGTCAGAGCCGTCAGTGTTCCAGATCTTTGTTGGAAGAAATGGAGCAAAGAGCCCTAAGGAGCATCCAGCCTGCTGTCAGCAGCCAGTCCCTGCAGCCAGGCTCTGGGATGGGATGGGCTTGGATCAGGGCCCCAATGAGCAAAGCTCATTTCCACTTCTGTGACGGCAGCATTGATGCAGAAAAGCTCACTGAGGTTTTACAGCAACATGTGCTGCCTTCTATCACATTTAAAAAGCAAATGCATAAGACGTGTTTGCACCTTAGCTTTGTTTAGGAGTGGAAAACCACCAAAGTAACCCCTTTGTAAGACGCTGTGCCCGCCATGGCAGCAGCTACACAGGAGGCTGACGGTTAGGTGGAAGCAGCCAGATGTGGCAGAGCAGCAAGCCAGGAAGGCTGGTGCATGAGGCGTGATGGCAGAGAACGGCAGCCTGAGCCGAGACGATGGAGAAAAGAAGCAGAAGGAGCTGACTCTGAGATTTCTCTAAAGCTTCACTCTCTTCTTCTACTATCTGCTGCTGAACCATGCATCTCTACACTTTGAAACGTCTCTCTGAAATCAATCACAGGCGCCAAGTTGAGGAAAAAGCAGTTCAAACACAAGGAGGGAGAGTTCGTGTGGACTCCGGGGACCTGATGATCCGATCTGTCCATCACAGAACCAATAGATCAATACCTCTGACCTCAGCACACCACAGAATGAAACAGCAAAAATGTTTTCAAAGACATCTCGTCTGAAACAGATGAGGCGTCCCATCATTCTGACTTATCACATCCCTCCATCAGTTTCAGTTTCATGTTCAGCATCCTGCAGGGCAGTAAATGAAGGATTAAATTAGATGTTGTTTTCAACTTAAAGCCGCGTGATGACACAAGTTTTTTCATGATTTTAACTTCTTCTTTCACTCATAATCCCTCCTAACACCAGGTGAACGTGTTGAAGCTTGATTTTCACCAGTGGTCGTCTCTAAATCCGTATTATCTATATTATCACCTTCTAGATGGACGTGCACGAGCTTCTATAGAGGGCCATCTATCGAGTCCAGCTGCTACACTGAGCTGCCTGCAGGGCGGTCCATATGAAACACAACAAAGGAGGAATTGAACTGCTGAGCAGCTGAAATCCTACATTAAAGGGATAGTTCGCCTCTTTTGACATGAAGCTGTATGACATCCCATATTAGCAACATCATTTATGAACATTTTCTTACCCCCTGCTGCGTCCTGTGAGCCGAGTTCCAGCCTCCTTTATGTGTTGACGAAAGTAGTCCGGCTTGTTTGCTGGGGTTTAAAAAATAAAGCGTTTTGCTTCTCAAAACAAAATGCGTTGAAAAGAGTAATACATTTGCATCACAAAATCGTTTTACAGGAAAAAGTCAGACCTCACAATCGCTTGGCCCTATTTTCTCTCCCTTCACATCACTGCCTGCTGTGTAGACCGTGCAGACCGAAGTGCAGACCGAGCAGCAAACACCGTAACAGGCGCGGCAGGCGGCAGGCGGCAGGCGGCAGGCGGCAGGCGGCAGCACGCAGTGATACGAAGGGAGAGAAAATAGGACCAAGTGATTGTGAGGTCTGACTTTTTCCTGGAGAACGATTTTGTGATGCAAATGTATTACTCTGTTGAACGCATATTGTTTTGAGAAGCAAAACGCTTTATTTTTTAAACCCCAGCCAACTAGCCGGACTACCTTCATCAACACCAAAACGAGGCTGGAACTCGGCTCACAGGACGCAGCAGGGGGTAAGAAAATGTTCATAAATGATGTTGCTAATATGGGATGTCATACAGCTTCATGTCAAAAGAGCCGAACTATCCCTTTAAGAACGGAAAATGTTTAGCTTTTAAAGCTGCAGCAGTTGGCCTCCCTTCAGTTCACAAAGTGCTGCTAAAAGAGTTCAACTTGCTCCTGTCCCACCTTCATTATATGTTACAGGCTGTATTTATACTATTTTTTATTAAATATCAAACTTAATGTAGGACCAGCCAAACACTGAGTTCTGTTTTCCTGTCAGTCCAGTTTTGGGGGTAACAGGTGTTCCTTTATAAAGTGTTTTTTAAATATATTTATCATCTTTAAATATCTGTAGATGAGTATTTTCTTTTATTATAAACACATTCTGTTTTTATAGCGACTCAAGTTTGTTTGACTCTTCATCCATTGACAGTTTGAACATAAAACAGACTTTCTGACTTTTGAGAAACTCGGCAAACAATCGGCTAAACTCTAACGAAGACTGAGTACTCCTTCTGACAGCTAAAACATCCACTCAGCAGATCTGTCTTTGTTCCCCTGGTGCCTGCAGCAGACTAAGCTGTGGACCGGCCTGAGTGGTGGTCACGCAGTGGGAATGTGTCAGTGTTTTATCTGCGAGTCCAACACAGCGGCTGGGATTTCCATCTGCACGTCTGCTGCCAAAAACCCTCCCCCTGCACCCCCCCCCTCCTGCTGCTGGCCCCTGGCTTGACCGCTGGCAAAGCCCCACTTCCTGAATCCCTCCGTCTCCCCGGCAACACCGCGCGAGGAAGAGGTTAAAGCCCTCCCAGAATCCCCTGCGGGAGGCTCTATGGTTTGTAACTGTGTGTCAGTGAGTCAGTGGCTCCGCAACGAGAGGTTTTATAAATAGAGCCAGAATGGAAGCTTCAAGGCTGCACCGTGTCATTACAGCAACATTAAGGGAAAAAACAAGACCTTTGAAGAAAAAGAAACCACCAGCAGAAGCAGTGTTAGCGCCAGCGACATCACTTCCTGTCCGATTACACCCTCACAGAGGCCTTTCCATCTCATGCTCATAGATTTCTTCATTACTACAAACACATTTTGAACAGTTTCCCTCATCAGATCATAAAAGCATCTTTGGATTTCTATTCATCCGTCGATCTATCAACACAGTCAATAAGGGGAAAAATTACCATCATAAGTTCGTGTAAAGCGATTTAATCTCAGTTCCCACGCTTCAAATGTAATGTTTTCTATCCAAAAACTTTTCTAAGCCTGATTTTTTCAGTTTATTATGATTAAAAAGAAAGAAAAGTAGCAACTAGTTATATAAAATAACTTGAAATGTGTGAAATGTTGCCATTTTTGCTTGAAAACATACTAATCTTTCATTCTTACCATCAAAACTGGTGTTTTATTCTTTAAGTAGAACATTTTCAGACTATTTGCATGAAAACATAACCTTTATTTTTTCAGTTTGCACATCTATTGCATTTCAATAACCTGAAAGTGTTGCATCCAAGTATCTAAGTATCTGTTAAAAGATCCTCTGAAGTTCCAGCAATTTCCAAAATATTTGATTTACACTCGTTAAAAATGGAAAGAATCAGCTGATTCTTCACTGACAGTCTTTGTTTTTGCTTGACAAACAACGTAAATAATTAATCAACATTATTGCTGTTTCAATGGTGTGCCTGCCAGCTCATATTCTAACTACTACAGAGTAAAGCTGACCTATATAAGCAATATATCCATTCAAGGGCTTTGGCTCTTGGCTCTTCCCGTGACAGATATTGAGCTCGATGCTCTACCGGCCTGATTTATAACTCACAGCCAGGATTTACACAGACTGGGTCTGTTCCCACAGCTCAGGCCCGGCAGAGTGTATTTGCTTGAATGAGTATGTCTGCAGCAGGAAACAAAAGTAACGTAAAACAGAGGGACACTGTGGCAGAGATGGGGAGGTATAGCAGCAAAGTGATGAGAGAAAGAACGGGGAAGACAGGAAAAGAGAGTCGGGGAGAGGGATGGGGAAAGAAAACCAACGGTCATAACTGCCAGAGCAGCATTCCAGCGCTTTAACGGCCGTTGATGAGGTTCTCACTGACATTCATGCTCACCAGACAAACATTACACTCTGATCTGCCAAACTCTAAAACCCTATCACAGAGCCTCCTGAGCAGGAAACGCATCTGATTCACACATGTGATCCACGGTGTGCATCTAATGAATCCTTGACCCAATTTTATGCCCAATAACTAAACATTATATGGGTTAAAAGCTGGTTAATAAATCCTTTTTATAAACACATCTGCTCAAAACTGAGTTGCAACCTAAATCTGACCTGTTGGCAGTCGACCTTTCCATGATACAATCCAGGCTCACAGAGAGAAGCAAATTAGCCTGAGAGCCGTTGTTTAGCCTACGTGCTGATTAACTTACATTTTCTTCATGACCCTCATCAGGACTGTTGGGGAGGGTTTTTGGGAGGTCACTTCAAGTCATTTTATATTGCCAGGAAAACGTTTTTTTTTTGTTTTTTTTTTAAGTATTTGTTTGAGGAGAGACAGGAAGCAGGGGGCAGAGAGAGGGGGAACAACATGCAGCAAAGGGTCATCTGATGTGGGACTTGGACCAGCTGCAGCAAGGACTATAGTCTCTTGTACATGGGGCATCTGCTCAACCCACTACGCCACAGACCACCCCTGGAAAATGTGTTTTTTTTTTTTAGCTAAGTTGGGTTTTATGTGGTCATAACGCTGGTTCATCCCTTGAGTTTAGTGCAATTATGCTTTCATGTGTCATTGGTCAGTGTTAAAGAAAAGACATTCCTCTAAAGATGGTTAGTTACGAGGACTGGACTGAAAATAAATGGAAAAGCAACCAATGGCCAAAGAAAACCCCTAAAACTATTACTCGAAACTACTTTAAAAGATTACAAGAAGGCTTGGCTCCTTGGAGGTAAAATATAAAGAAATGCGTTGTGGCTCAACACATTTGGGTATTTTACAAATTCACCCAGTAACTAGGCAAAGCTAATTTGTAAAATGCGACAGATGTTGTGAGAGGGTCTTTTCCAAGCCGTAATCAAACAACAAGTGAATCATGTCGGAGCAACAACTGAACGCTAAAGTTTACTTTAAAACTTTAAAAACCTCTGGCGTACAGGGTTTAATTTGCCTAAAAACTGTTTCCTTGCCTCGTTTGCTGTGTTTGATGTGTGACTTTATGGTTATTTTTTCCATTTTGACATACTGTATTCAAACCTTAGACCTAAAATCACACAAAAACAATATCAGATCTGAGGAGGAAAAACCTCAGATTTTTCTTTTTACTGTGAGAACCACAGCGAGGACTTTCCTTAGATTAGCCAGTTTTTACAGTTTCTTCCTTCTACTTGACCTATCATCACAAACTTAAAAGCTGGTATATAGTTTGAAGTCCACACCTTCAACACAAGTTGAAACAGAGCTGCTACATCACCTTAAATCAGTCATGTGATTCGGATGCGCCGGGTTAATGTGTAGAAGACGGTCGGACAAGAGGACGATAGTCTCTTTTTAACTCCATGACTAAACCCTTCCAGTCTAAAAGCACAGTTTGGCTTTAAAAACTGATGATCGCTTTTTTGTTGCAGCCTCACGAAAAGCAGAACTGTGCTTCAGATATTTTGTATCCACATTCATTTAAAATACAGAAAGTCCCAGCAGAACACAAAACACTGTTGTGACTATTTTACTAAACTGTGCATGTGTTGCATGTCAGCTTTACATCATCTGACGTCTTGAAACTCAATAAGACAAGATAAAAACCTAAAAGTGAAACTAAAAGCAGATGGTTCTCTTGCTAATTAAAGCTAGATAGACTTAGCCAGAGCTAATATACCCACTTTTCCCTGTTTCTTGAATTTGAAAAAAATATTCTGATTGAGTGTACCAACTCGATCACTACCAACATCTTGTGATCATCCTGTAATAATAATGGAGAAAAATTACATACAGATAAATTGTAAAATATGGCAAGTAAAACCTAAACAGGAGGTGTGAACTCTGGCTATACAGCTAGCTAGAAATATAATGCTAGCTAAAACCCCTTTTTTTTTTTTTTTGCTAAAAGCTAACTAGCCTAGCTTAGCAAAGTGCCAGTAACTCCATTTCTGAAGCATTTGACTCGATTGACATGTTAAACTTGATCTAAGTTAGTTTTATATTAGTTTGAACCATAATTCCATTGCATTTTCATCTCCACATCAGATGGTAGACAGCATCATGTCCTGTAAAACGACAATTACATTTCATGTTTCATGTTAGCTTAAAAGATTGCCGTCTGTCTTATCTGTAGGTCAAGTAGACATGGAGCAAGAAGAAGCGATTAGCGGTGGGAAAACAACACAGGGAAACAGCTAGCTATCCATCCAGAGAAACAGGATTTTTTTTGTGTTGCCATTTTTTGAGACAAAATGATAAATCATGAGCTAAAGACATGGCTGCAGCTACTCCAGGTTTTATTTTGAACAGAATGCAGACAGATGTAGCTCTTTGCTGTCTTTATGCTAAGTAATGAAATTAAGCATAATCCCTGTGTAGGCTCTCATAGAATTACACATAGGCTGTATGTATTTAAATAAGTATATATAGCTGAATAACATTCACTTCAGTTTGTAAGTTGTAACTCTCTGAGTGAAGATATCTCTTGGATGTTGTGCACTTGCTGACAATTACATCTAAATAAAACCCCAAAGTATTACTTATACAGCTGATTCACTGAAAAGGGCCTATTTTAAATAAGTAAGCGGGCAAAAAGAGATAAGAGATAGATATCAGGCAGGAAACGGGATAACCATCTTCGGAAAATGCTTGACCATTTGAAATTTACAAGAAAAACAAATGACTGTTTTCATCAAAATGTCGAACTAGTCCTTTAAATGGAGTTTCCTCTCATCTTTCCTCTCATGCATGAATGACAAATACATTTCAAGCACATTTGTTCCATTAGTTGTTAAAAGTGTACTAAATGGCAAGTGGAATTTGAGGATGAATGAGCAACACCTCCCCTTAAATCACAGCCGCCGGCAAGATGAGTAACACATTGACTGACTGGACTGAGCAACACACACAAATACACACAATATATGTATTTGTACAAACTGGACCATCAAGCCGACAATCCTCTTATTTTACGACTCAGCAGAGTTAATTAAAGTGAGAGTAAAAGAAGGGAAACAAAAAGGAAAGTGAGCGTGCAGGAAATGAAGGGTGAGATAAGAGCAGAGGTGGGTAGTAACGAGTTACATTTACTTGAGTAAGATTTTGAAAAAAATCATACTTGTAGGAGTATTTTTAAATCACTATACTTTTCACTGTTACTTGAGTAGATTTGTGCAGCAGAAACTGTCCTCTTACTCCGCTACATTAGGCTACAATGAGCTGGTTACTTTTCTTCTCACCTCTTTGGTATTCTACGCCTCATTATTTTTATCCCCCCGCGTACGCCTCATTTTAATGTTTTATTCTGACAGAGAGAGAGAATTCCGCCAAAGGCTCTACCACCTGACTGTGTTTCACCAATCAAACATAGCCGTGCAGTCTGGTCACGTGACCGTACTCAATCTCAGCGGCGTGACGGGTTAGCTTTAGCATTAGCAGTCGTAGCAAACAAACAAAGAAACAGATGAAAAATGTCAGAATCAACGGTGGGAAATGAAGACGCAGACGAGGCCTCATACTGAAAGCATGTTTACCTTACAAAGAGTGAGAAACAGCAGCTACATTATGTGTCTTCTGTGTCAACCAAAACAAACGCACATTTCAGCAGAAACTCAACATCTAACTTGAGGAAACATGTAGCGGTAAGTTTCCTAAATGAGTTTCCCCCCATGGATAGATGAATGTTTGTTTTTTAGGTTACATATGGGTTACATATGTTTTAAACATTTCCTAAGTCTCTTTTATTTTTTATTGAAGTACTTGAATTTACCTGGATTATTTTAATTTAAGCTATTTTGTAATTAATTAAGTCATTTTAATTTATTTTATCAACTGGATGAACTCTAATTGGCCTAAAGATGATTATTTAGTATTTTTGTCTGTCTGATTGAATGCTTGTGTTAACAAATAAATCAGACGTTACTCAACAGTTACTCAGTACTTGAGTAGTTTTTTCACCAAGCACTTTTTTACTCTTACTCAAGTAATTATTTGGATGACTACTTTTTACTTTTACTTGAGTCATATTATTCTGAAGTAACAGTACTTTTACTTGAGGACAATTTTTGGCTGCTCTACCCACCTCTGGATAAGAACATGCTGGAATAACACAATCATGTGTCGTCATATGGTCGTCTTACACACACTAATTAACACTCACAGCTCTGGGACGTCATTATTAACGTCATAAAACAACTGAGGATATAAGAGACTCTTTCTATTTCTTTCCGTCTCAGTTTGCTCCCTCGTTTTTTTTGCTGCTGTGCACAAATTAGGTGTAAAGAGGCGAAAAAAAACAGAAACTTTTGACCTGTAATAAGGACAGACAGCAAGTCTGAGGTCCCAGTCAAGTGATTCACAAAAAGAAAAGGGGTCCTGAAAGAAAGAGCCGAGTTCCAGCTGTTTCCAAACAAAGGCCATGATGTCCCACTCCCAATATTTCTGTCCCACGGTGTTACGCTTGCATCATTTTTTTCTGTTTTGAAAGATATCGATGTTGTAACCTCACTAGGCTTTTAAGAACTAAAAAATTCATTGACAAGAATTTAGCTCGAACACGAGCCGAGTGAAATATCTGCCGCTGCTTTGAATAGCACCAACCTGCTCCAAGTCAAATATGACAACAGGAATACTGTTTGGAAGCAAAAAATCCTTCAAATTGAGACGGTGTAATTTAGAGTTTACACACAGCAAACTGTGTTTTTTTCATCCGTTTCTTTTATTCCTGTTGATATAAACACATTCATTTCACTGTAAGAATCCAACAACAAAAAAAAAAAAGCTTCTGATCTTTTATTGATTTTAAGCAAAAAATGGAGAATGTAAAGAAGAAATTTATTGCTGCTTTTCTATATTTGAGTTCATTGTGCTCATTCTGATCGAACAAATCAAGCAAACTTTAGATTATTCACAGCAATTTCCATATTTTGCACAAAATATGGAGCGAGTATTTACATATATACTCTATTTATATATATAAATACATATATATTTATATAATATATGTATTATATAAAGCAATAGCAGTGAGCAGAGACTAAATTAAAAAGGAAACAGATGTGCCGTCATTTTTTTTGTTGTTCACCAAGGTGCAGAGAACGTTTGACCCATTTCAAGTCTTCTTCAGAAACATCTGGCCTGATTGACTGTGCTGACACGGCACAAATCCCATTTTCTTCGGGCATTCGGGCCATGCTTGACCCACACAACCAATATGAAAGCAGGCTTAAACATTATGACCACCTCCGGCCCATACAACAAAAGTATTACTTATACAGCTGATTCACTGAAAAGGGCCTATTTTAAATAAGTAAGCTGGCAAAAAGAGGTAACGCACTGCAACCTGGAGTGGTTATCAGGCAGGAAACGAGGTAACCACCTTCGGAAAATGCTTGAACATTTGTAATTTACAAGAAAACTAATGACCCGTTTTCCTCAAAGTGTCAAACTAGTCCTTTAAATGGAGTTTCCTCTCATCTGGCCTTGATTGACTGTGCTGGCACGGCCCAAATCCCATTTTCTTCGGGCATTCGGGCCATGCTTGACCCACACAACACTTGCCCTAACCAATAACAAAGACCACTTCTGGCCCATACAACACATATCCTAACCCAAGTGAGGCCCAGCTCATGACCTCTGGTCCACATCTGGCCCACAGAACTCATCAGTGTCACAACTGAGCCGTCAGTGCCTAAAGTAGCTCGGATTTGGCTCATCTGTGTGTGCTAATGTGGTAATGGCTGATGTGATCCCCGAAAAAACAGGAATTTGAACTGAAATACAACCAACAGTGCTCAGCACATCCAGGTTTTCATACGTGCAGAATACTAGGTGTGCAGATGGGGAAAAAATGCTGGAAAAGCACCATATCTGTAGTATTGAATGGACTCGGAATAGCTCTTCAGATCTAGCTGGAAGTCAGACATAAGGCTGGAGGGAGAAGACCATCTGGTACAAAGCGGCAGGAGGGGATCCTGTCTGAATCTCGCTCTTTATTTCCTCTGGCTGCACCTCGCATGATATCACTGAGGTTGGGAGTCCACTGGGATGCGTGCAGGAGGAGGTGATGATGGGGAGTCTGTGGGTATAATTGGCTGTTCGGGGTTGCACAGATCAATAAAAGCTCATAAACACAGACACACCGCAGCTGGTGCTTCATGCCTGCTTTGCACGCATTCCTTTCTCTCTGTTTCTTTCTTTGATTCGAAATATTTCTGCATGAATGGTCAGCGGACATGGAGCCAGCCCGCTCCGTGCACGCACGGACCGCACGCACGAGCAGGGGGGCTCTTTGTCCAAAAAACGCAGCCGCTGCTTGAATAGATCAAATAAACTAATTACATTTATCCATTTGTGGCTGGCGCTGCTGGCAGACTGCTGTGTCTGTGCTGCCGCTGCGGAGTCTCTCATCGGGGGAAGAAGCCCGGCAGCCTTCTCACGACCCACAAACCTTCTCTGGCTGAATGTCCGCTGCTGGTTTCCAGCTCCGGCGCACAAATCACGAGCAGCCTGCCTTCAAACGGGACGTTTCCACACAGCTAGACTATCTGAGTTTAATTCTGTTGAAACATACCTCCTGAAATAAATGTCACTGAACGCAGAGTCAATGATCAACACGTTGAAACTCATGAATACACACTGTGTAGCCCAGTTCATATTCACGGACCACGATTGGGTTTAAACCGTAATCAATTATCCCTTTAAATTCATTTCAGATGATATCTCCTAAGCTGTCAGTGGCCATCCTGTTCCGACCGGATCTTAAGCAATTCCTATCATCTCTGGCTATGACAGGTCTGGAAAATCCGTCGCGATGATTTGGTTTGTGAGACGGAACCGGAACCGGAGCTGCTTACCTTCACCGAGCAGCGGCGCTCCAAGAGTCCGAGCACCGCGCGAGGGAGGCCGGGGACGCGGCCGCCTCTGCTGCCTCTCCTCCGGATGGATGGAAGGATAGATGGGTGGGTGGATGTTTTCCCCTCCACCGATGGGGCTACTGTTGCCAATCTTCCTCCAGAAATAACCGAGCCGACACGGAGCCGGTGGGTGAGGGTGGGGAGCGAAAAGCAAGCGGTGTGATCCTGAGTGGTAATGGCTGTCCTCCTGCTTTCCCCCGCGCTGCCTCTCTCCTCCTCTCGGCTTCAGCAACCCCCCACCGGCCCTCCTCTCCTGGGCCGCTCTCACACACACTCTCACTCTCCCCGTCTCTTCAATAGGCTGTTTTCACGGCTGCAACACTTAACCCATGTCCACGGAGTCTGGTGAGTGTCGCGGAAATGGAGAGTTCGGGTGTTCCCCTGCGTCATCCGAGCAGCACCGCCAAACCCAGACCGTGACGCGCGCACACTCTGTGGCTCGGTTTGGGGGGAGAAAGGGCGTTCACGCTGGCATATTTGCAGCAGCTACTCATTCACATACATCCAGAGTTGCATAGAAGAAGCAGCACCGGTTCTAAGCCGTGCTCTTTACATCCCATGATTTGAGTTATCTGGGTTTTTATAATCCCATCCCGCTCTGCTCCAAACATCTGGAGCAAGGCAGGGAGAGTAGCTCAGAAAGCAATCGATTACAGCTGGAGGAAAAGGTGGAGGCTTGTGTTTGGGCTGCCGCTCCCATTCAGCAGAGACAAGGCCCTCACAGACTGGGCTGCCCTTGGATTTGTCTGGTTTCCTCTCCCAAACAGACCAGGAGAAACTCATCCATGCATTCATCTCCAGTAGACTCCATCACTGTAACGCTCTTTTAACTGGACTTCCCAAAAAGAGCATTAAACATCTGCAGCTCATCCAGAACGCTGCTGCTGGAGTTTTAACCCGGACTAAGAGATCTGAACACATCACAGCAGCTTTAAAATCTTTACTCTGGCTTCCAGTCAGTCACAGAATAGATTTTAAAAGCCTGCTGATGGTTTACATATGTGATCTGTTCAGAGAATATAAAGCCAGCAGAGCTCTTAGATCCAAGGACTCAGGTCAGCTGGTCCAGTCCAGAGTCCAGACTAAACATGGAGAAGCAGCATTTAGCTGTTATGCTAAATATCTGGTTAAACCCTTAAATGAACCTGTTTTAATAGAAAACTAAAGTAGAAATAACTTTGACAGTTAAACTCACCGGCCACTTTATCAGGTACAGCTTGGTAGTAAAAGTTTGGACCCCCTTTTACCTTCAGAACCGCCTTAATTCTTCGTGGCATCCTTTCAACAAGGTGTTGGAAACATTCCTCAGAGGTTTTGCTCCATATTGACATGACAGCATCACAGCTGCTGCAGATGTGTCGGCTGCTGCACATCTGTGATGAGAATCTCCCCTTCCACCACATCCCAAAGGTGCTCTGTTGGACTGTGGAGGCCATTGGAGTCCAGGGAACTCATTATGTTCCAGAAACCAGTTTGAGATGATATGAGCTTTGTGACATGGTGCATTATCCTGCTGTAGCCACCAGAAGATGGGTCATAAAGGGATGGACATATATGTATATACAAGGGCTGTCAAAATGAATTATTAATTGTGTGTGTGTGTGTGTATATATATATATATCTTCTTCAAGGTTCCACGTGCTGTGCGTTCAGATGTGGTATTCAGCCCGTCTGGCACCAACAACCATGCCACGGTCAAGGTCACTTAAATCCCATTTCTTCCCCATTCTGATGCTCAGTTTGAACTTCAAAGCAATAAAGTGACGGTGGTAAACAACATAAAATGGTTGCGTTTGAGTGGTTTCAACTCCAACCATCTTTTTGTTTAAAGGTGCCTCAATGAGAAAAGCTGATGAGAAAGTCAGTGGGGTCACATGGCTCTGAAAGGATCAGATTATTGGATAAATCACAATAAGATTGAGTTGAGCAAAGGGTAATTCTCCTTGGATATATGGCGGTGAATGAATGGGATCAGAGGCACAAAGCGTGTCATACCCCGGTATGATAGGTGGCGCTGTACCCATTCCAGCTGTTGCTAATAGAGCCACTTCCTGTTGACCTCTTCACCACCAACAACAACAACAAACTCAGGCATTGGAGAAAGATGGAGAACGCAGAGCCAGATGAAGCTACGTCCCTCTACATTTGGTCTGTGATGAGCTGCTTGTTGCACAAACTCGATGCCCAACGGAGCATTCTCCATCGCGTTGTTTGTTTCTTTCTGACGGCGACAACAACAGTAATATCGTCTCCTTTGACTTCCGGGTCACGACCCCGGGAAAACATCTGGAGCATGCGCAGAACGCAAAGTCCAATTCACCACGTGCTTCAGCGTCTACAAGCAGGTTTAGAGTGACTTTCAACCCAGTTATCTCGGGGTCTTAATCCGATCCGATCCAATTCTTAGTCTGATTAAGGTGTCTACATGCACTTAATAACTCAGTCTCATTGTAATTTAGCCAATAATCCGATCCTTTCAGGGCCATGTAACCCCACTGAGTGACTGTTTCCCTGAATTATCTCTGACTGATAACAGCCAAGACAATGAAACTTGAATGATTTTTCCTTCTTCTGTGTGATAAAATTTGGATTTATTTTCAGGAGATAAGGGGCCTTAAACTGGTTGCACACAGGAGATTCAGCAATTTGAGTTCATGTGGCACTTCCCATTTGTACAGAATCTACATTTCTTCACAGCCATAATGTCTTGCCTGTTAATATAATACTGAATAAAAGCATATTAATGCAATAAATGAGACCAAAACAGCAAGAATATGTGAGTTAAATGCTATAAACACAAAATGAAGGCATTATTTATGTTAAGACTATGAATATGTGCTTATAATGCCCACCCGCAAACTCCGCCGATGCTGTAGGCCAGGGGGTAAAAGATTGGTCACTCATCAATATGTAGAGTCCTAACGTGACATCTTTTTAAACTTTTTAGTGTGGGTTTGATTAATTTAATACTTTTTCTGTTGTAAAATGGTTGTTTTGGTGTCACTGTCTGGAGCCTTGGCTGATCTGTACTGAGTCGGGCTGCAGGTACGATGGGTGGATGAGTTGGGATTATCTTCTTTATTTAAAGGTTTATGCACTTTAATCAAACAGCAGCTGACGGTCCGAGTGGCCACGCTGACCACAAACCACAAACAAACACAAACAAAGAGCAAAGTTCACCTGGATCGTTGCCCTACTTTCTTTTCAGTTAATTATTGAACAACGCTGAACTGACCGCCCCGGTAAAAAGAAGGATATAATGCAAAGATAGAAACTGAAGCTCATAATGTGGACTGACTATTAAGTCGAACATTTAACTTCCACAATTTAATCTTTGTGATAACGGGAGCACCAAATCATGAGGTACTGATGCAGGATATCTGGTGTTTTTATCTTTTATGCCTGATGTAACACTAATGTTGCATCATCATTTTTAAAATATAAGAGTAAAATTACTGTTTGATAACAAGAGTTATCATAAGTGGGTCACACAGGAAAAACACGTCGATCCACAGGCATAATCTCACCTGCCGGAGCTAATTATGGTGTCCCACAGGGTTCCGGGCGGGAACCACTTCTCTTCTCTCGATAGGAGCTTCCTTTGGGGACAATCATCAGGAAAACATGGCGTACATTTCCAATTCAATGCTGACAACACCCAGCCCTATTCATCTAGGCCAGAGACGCCCACATCCGGTCCCAGAGGGCCGCTGTCCTGCAGGTTTTAGACGTTTCCCTGCTTCAGATCAAATGGAGCTCTTCAAAAGATTGTTAAATTCTGCACAAGCCTGCTGATGATGCACTGATGCACTGATCTGAATCAGGTGTGTAGAAGCAGAGAAACGTGGGTATCCCTGTAAAAATAAGCAGTTACTCAGACAACGTGTTTACAAAAAGCACTGACGTTGTCTAATTTCATCCCTCTGGACCCAGAAAAAACCCCAAGTCATCGTTCTTGGACCTAAAACCCTCAGAGATTGAATTGGACTATACTATATAAGTGCCTTGAGATGACATTTGTTGTATTTTGCGCTATATCAATAAAACTGAATTGAATTGAATTGTTACTCTGAGTGGTTTCCAGTCCAGTTCTACTGTGAGGAACCTTGGAGTCTGGATTTTTCTTTCAGCGCACATATTAAACACGTCTCCACTGTGGATTTCTTTAATTTGTCCAACTTTAACATTAAAATCAGAAGCATCCCATTTCAAACCAGTCCGGGCATTCATCTCATCTTGGCTGGACCACAGAATTTTAGCTTCAACTGATCCCAAACACTGCAGTGACAGTACTGACAGGTGGCATTTCTTCACCTTGTGAAGTTACTTCATTGAACATTAAAGGTCTTAAAAGTCCCAAAAACTTCTTTTTTGATCTTTCATATTTTTCTTTTCTTGCCTTTTAGGTTTTGGTCAATCTTTACATTTTTATTAAATATTTTGTTAGATTCTTCTTTTTGCTTTGTAAAGTCCCTCTTTGCGACATTTCCTTGGAAAAAAGTGGCTTTATAAATAAAGATTGTTGGACTGAAACTTCTGTTTAAGGTCGGAATTACTTCACCAAGTTGGGTAATATTCACACAGATTACAACTTTAACTGTATTTAAACACCCTGTAATCAGGAATTTAAAAACATGTGAACTTAAATATGAATTTTTCTTCATCAACACATAAAGAACAACTAGCTACTGATAAAATATCACATTACTGACATAAATTAGAGTCGTATACAGTTTGAATTTGATCAGGTTTACGACTTAATGTGTTCATTCACATCTGGATAGAACTGTTCATAAACTCTGATTTAAAAGATCTAATAATTACAGGCGCTGTAATAAATGTGTGCATCACTGAATGTAAACAGAGTTCAAGAAGATTCAGCATTAGTATTTAACATCTGTGTCTCCACATGTAGCTGCAGGCCAATTATCTGAGCTCAGACTCCACTTCCTGTTTACACTAAATGAACCTTTTTCGGAGAAATGCAGATAAATTCAGCCAGAAAACTAAAGAACCCACGAAACAGAAGCAGATATTTCATGTTCACAGTGGAGCAGGTTTCGTTGTAGCTCCTTGAGGCATCATCTGTGCTCTCGGCTCCATCTGGTGGCGCCTCATGAAGCCTCCTAATCCCATCAGCCTGCTTTAAAGGCTGCTAATTGAATGGCTGTCAAAGAGCAGTTATTCACATCCATCTCTCGTCGGGGCGGTCGAGCCGTCCCTGCGGAGCGTTTACTTACTAATCCATTGAGCAGTCGATACGTTAAGAAGAAAAAAAGCTCAACATCCATTTACAGCTCAGCAGATCACATGTGGAAGACGGACATTAAATCTTTTTAACCAGCTGTGTAAGATCTGAGGCCAGCTGGCGTCTGTTAACAATCCTTTTTTTTAGCTGAATGCCAACATTAATCTTCTAATCAACTTTGACTTAACTGCTTAACAGAGTTACTAGCAGCTGAATCTTCATTTTGAGCACTTTGGACAATTAAAAACAGGCGTCAACAAGCTGTTTTCTGTCCGTGTTTCACACCCACAGGTGTTTCATCTAAGGAGGAAGCTGTAAAAGTCGGAGGAATGTGCTGTAAAATGTTACTGAAGTAAACATGCAGTAAGTGGTCGAAAGGAGTCAATCGAGTTGGTTTGGAGGCCTCTTGTTATGTGTCCCGTCTGACCCGGGAACGCCTCTGGATCCCCCAGGAAGAGCTGGAGAGCGTCGCTGGGGCCGACCCGACCTCAGATGAGTTGATGGGTGGAGGCAGGTTGTGACCATCAAAAAAAAAAAAAAAAAAACCTTAAATGTGATTTCTGGTGAGTTTTATTGTTATGAAAGTTATTACTTCGCCATTACTTTCCTTCTAATCCACTGTTTTTTGGAGGAAAATATACTCTTTACTTCATCTCGAGTTACTCATAATAAGAATGGCTCATACGGATTATGTGGAAGAAAAAATTAAATGCTAATCTTCCTTTACTTTTATGTATAAATTAGGGCTGGGCGAGTTAAAGGTGGGGTAGGGGATCTTTTTCTGGAACATTTTTTTACATATTGCTTGAAATACTCTTCACACCCCCATTGCAAACAATTAAAAGTTTTGAAACAAATATGAAAAGTTTTAGTGGCCTCTGGAACGAACAATCCAGGAAAAACACTATCCAATCATACTGAACGGACCGTTAACGATGATTGGATTCTGATGCCGTCTATCAAACTGTAATCTGCTCCTCCCTCTCCCTCCTTCCCACTGTGCGCGTACCCTTCTTCGTGAACGAATTACGCGTGTCCAGAAGCTTGGCAGGAAGCTAAACTAGAGCCAGCTTGGCTAGCACCTAGCATTATTAAAGGGTTCATTATGATGTTGAAAGGTATTTTCTTATCTGTGAATCCGCCATGAGAAAAAGTTAGCAAAAGTTGGCCAAACCAGTCGATGCTTGCTGTCAGAACAGCGCTCGTGCACCTTCGTGCTCGTGAACAAGCATTGCGAGTTCATGTACTCCAGAGAGGCGTGGCTTCGGGGGGAAGTCTGAAGAAAAGGGTTGGAACTTTTGACCTGTGTATTTTCAAAATGCAGCTTCGCTGGACTCAAAATTCAGGATCTCCTACCCTACCTTTAACTCGTTTATCATTTAACGCCGACAAATATTTTATCGCGCATTAGCGCAGGTTTTATTACTTATTTTTGTTATTGTAAAAGTCTGCTGCTCACATGCTTTTATTATTGTAAAAGGCTGTTGCTCACAAGTTTTTATTTTGTAAAAGTCGAACCAGGGCCCGCTGCATCGAGGACTAAGCCTCTGTACATGGGGCGGCTGCTTAACCCACTACGCCACCAACCGCCCCGCTCACAGGCTTTTATTTTGTAAAAGTCTGTTGCTCACAGGCTTTTATTATTGTAAAAGTCTGTTGCTCACAGGCTTTTATTTTGTAAAAGTCTGTTGCTGTCTGCTGCAGAACCGGAAAAGAAAGTAATCGGCGGATCCACCAAACATGGAGAAGGGTACGGAACTTTTACTCAGCCATTTTCATTTTGAAGTTCTTCCAGACGGCGGAGTCGACAGAACCAAAGTCATCAACACTGCCAAGTTGAATTGTCTTCTCAGCGTAGTAGTTCCAGTCTGAAATATCACTTAAAGGCAAAACACACAACTGATAGCAGCAAGTCATTCAAGGAAACAGACAGTGGAGCGAGGCTTCTACATAAAAACTACAGAAAGATGCTGATGTTAAAAGTGTGTTTGCACAACAAATGTTATGGCACTTTCATTCATATGGCAGCACATTTAAAATAAAGCTAAATGCTAAAAGCTATACACTACTTTTGAATTTTGCATACAAATGCGATTAATCAGGGAAATCATGCGATTAATGAGATTAAAAATTTTAATTGTTGCCCAGACCTAAATTAAATACAGTGTGGGAATTTTCTGCCCTTTTTTAAATTGTTTTTGTTCAGTTTGAGGAAGAATTTATAGTTATTTTAGTAGTTGTGCCTCAGTAAAGCTTCAGAGTTCTTCTTCTGCCTCTGACAACCCGACTGAGTGGCTTACAATACTTTGATCTGTCAGCTGAATGATGCTGCGACAGACTCCACGTACAGTTTACTGACTCCGTCATCAGCACCAGAAACAGAAGCATTCCTCATAGTTCAGAGAAAGTCATTTACATTTCCTGTCAATCACAGTAACCTCTGCTGAAAGGAAGGACGTTGGTGAAACTGCCTTTCGGCGTTCAGCGTCAGCCGAGGGATCCAAAAACCTGTCAGTTGACAACATTAACATGAACACAAGAGGACAGAAAGCCTGGGTCAAAATGTCCGACATCTGTTGAGCCTCGAAGCGAAAGAAAGTCCCCTTTTGCAAATATGCATTTCTACATATAAAACATCCCACTAAAAAAGAAACAACACAGCCAATACATTTTCAATTAAGACCACATTTACCTCAATCCTGGGATGAGCAGAAGCTGGCGTGCATGTCCTCAACTTTCTTCATGTTGTTTTTGTAGTTTGTTGTTGTAATCATAGTGAGACATTCAGGATGAGCATGGTTTTTGTGCTGGTTTTTGCCCTTTTTTGTAAATTAAAAACCGATCCATTGTGCCTGCATCTCGCGCTGGCTAAAGGAGCTAGCGTGCTCTGCGGTCAAGTGTGACGGTGGTTTAAGCGGGCTGTGTTGCCAGGTTTAACAGAGCCCCCTTTAGGAAACACCATTAAGCCTGAATTAATACTTAATAAAAATACTTAATACTGTGCAGTATTCGCTGTGTTTTATTTGAAAAAATGTATTGTTATTGTTGCCATATTGTTATAAGCTGCTATGCGAGTGCGAGCCTCCAATTAAAGCTTGAGGAGCCGCACAATGAGTATCTCTGCTATAAAGGAAAAACAAGATCAATTCATCAATATTTGTGAGAAAAGAAGGAGACAGGAAGGACGGACGAAGAAGGAGAGTAGATGATAACATTTATTTGCAAACTTGAACAGGAAATAGTGATATTTGATTTACTATACATAAGAACCGTTGCCTCATGGCGCCTGGTTGCCCTCGCCCGTGTGGGCGGGCGGCGCCGTGTACGTGCCCTCCTTTATCATCTTTTCGCGTTGCTGACGGATGGTGTACAGCCGCTGGTGCTGCAGGGAGGAGGAGAAGAGGGGGTAAAGTTGGAGGCGGAGCAGGTGAGGAGGATGTTCTGGGCCCTCGCACCACGAGTCAGCGTTAAATATGGGCTCATTCATGAGTTTAAGCAGCAGATTTCTGTCAGAGAAGTCCACTCAGACCACAGCTGGAAAGCAAGTCTGATGTCATACTTCCAAACACAGCTGCACCGTCAGCTTCCTGTCAGAGCTCGGGGTAGACGCATCTCATCTCAGCATTTTATTCTGCTTCGTCGTGTTTTTAAGAGGCCGAGACGCCACTAACGAGCAAGACAAAGAGCAGCACATCTGTCAATCTGTGCACTCTGTCAGCAGGCCTGACCTCCCTTTAACCGTGACATCATCCAACTGAGCAGACGTGCACTGGTCCTTCAAAGTGCCGTGTGACCCAAAGCATCATCAGACACTCGAAACCGTTAAAAAAGTGGAAAAAAATACAACATTTCATCCGTTTCTTAGTGGTGAAAATGATGCAGCGTTATATAACTATGAGTGGTAAAAGGCACAGAATGGGTCCAGTTTGATTGCTGGAGTTTTAGAGAGTCCTTCGGAAAGACACTGAATCCCAAACCTGCACAGCAGCTCAGGTGCGAAGTTACATAAACAGCTGAGCCGAAGTACAGCTGCAGCTCCACTGGGATGTTTAACTGGACCACCGTCCTTCTTCCAGGAACAGAATGAAAACCTTCCAGACATCCTGCTGCTTCTAACTTCCTCTTTGGAAGGACCTGATGCCTGTAAGTTCAGTTGAATTCACCGAACAGACGCCGTCTTTAAAGGCATACGCCACCCCCAGGGCAAATTAAGTGTATCCCCGCATTCCCGAGACATAAATAAGTGTGTGGGAGCGTTTTCCTGGCGACCCAGGCATTGTCCGAATCTCACAGAACTGACCACTGCTTGGTTTCGCGTAATATCTCCATGCTAGCGTCGCCAATCGAAATATTACTCCACTCAACCTCTGTTTCGAACACAAATGGGACAGTGGGGGTGGGGATTCCCAAAGACGTAGCGGGGAGTGTGCTTCGGCTGTGTTTGCCGCACCGGAAACTAGTTCCCAAACCGACATGAGCAAAACAAGCCTTCTGTGTAGATTTAGACAGTCATTTGCACTTGATGTGAAAGTACACCACTCACACAGTAATTAGAAGGTAAATCAAGTAAATTAATTCATGTTGGGCGAAATATTTCGATTGGCGACGCTAGCATGGAGGTATTACGCGAAACCAAGCAGTGGTCAGTGCTGTGAGATTCGGACAATGCCTGGGTCGCCAGGAAAACGCTCCCACACACTTATTTATGTCTCGGGAATGCGGGGATACACTTAATTTGGCCTGGGGGTGGCGTATCCCTTTAAGCTACTTTAACAGTGATTCTGTGGTTATAAAAATCAGGATTTTATTAGAGCAGAGCGACCGTCTGGAAACGCTTTAAGTGAGCCGACTCGTAGTCTTAAACGGCTGATTTTCAGTTCCAGTTTCTGACAAAAGAAACAGAAAAATATGTGAATGAAAGCTGCTTTATGGGGAATTCAGCTGGATTAATTAACACTGTTTTTACTAAAAGATGGAACTCAAGTTGAGCGTTTACATGGAGTTATTCGAATACCAACTCACCAACATTAACGTTAGTTTAAACTACTTGGCTTATGAATGTGCTACAAGAAGAAACTTGATTGAACTTGATTGATCTTTGCTGTTCAACCATTCATTAGAAGAGTTTCTATTCAATTGTGAAGCCAATTGGACCCAGACTCTGGTTTCCCACTCTCCCTCAGTCCATTTTAAATGAGCTTTGGTTCAGACATGTTTCTGGATCATGTTCACATTTGGCTTCTTCTCTGCATGGTGGAGCTTTAACCTGCTTTTGTGTTCACAGACGATGATTCTTCCTGGAAGTGTTCCTGAGCCCATGCAGTAATTTCCAGGACAGAATCAGGTCTGTTTTTTTAATGCAGAGCTGCCTGAAGGTCGCAGATATCTCTGAATCTTCTGCTCTACAGATGAAGGAATATTCAAAGTCTTCACAGCTTTATATTGAGGAACATCATCCTAGAATTGTTCCACATGTTGCTGATTGTTGAACCTCGGTCCATCTTTACTTTTGTGACACCTTTTACACCACTGACCTGTAGCCAGAGGTGGGTAGTAACGAGTTACATTTACTTGAGTAAGTTTTTGAAAAAATTACAGGCTACAATGAGCTGGTTACTTTTCTTCTTACCTCTTTGGTATTCTACGCCTCATTATTTTTATCCCCCCGCGTACGCCTCATTTTAATGTTTTATTCTGACAGAGAGAGAGACTTCCGTCAAAGGCTCTACCACCTGACTGTGTTTCACCAATCAGACGTAGCCGTGCAGTCTGGTCACGTGACCGTACTCAATCTCAGCGGTGGGACGGGTTAGCTTTAGCATTAGCAGTCGTAGCAAACAAAGAAACAGATGAAAAATGTCAGAATCAACGGTGGGAAATGAAGACGCAGACGAGGCCTCATACTGAAAGCATGTTTACCTTACAAAGAGTGAGAAACAGCAGCTACATTATGTGTCTTCTGTGTCAACCAAAACAAACGCACATTTCAGCAGAAACTCAACATCTAACTTGAGGAAACATGTAGCGGTAAGTTTCCTAAATGAGTTTCCCCCCATGGATAGATGAATGTTTGTTTTTTAGGTTACATATGGGTTACATATGTTTTAAACATTTCCTAAGTCTCTTTTATTTTTTATTGAAGTACTTGAATTTACCTGGATTATTTTAATTTAAGCTATTTTGTAATTAATTCATTAATTTTATTGTTTGGATGAACCCTAATTTGCCTAAAGATGATTATTTAGTATTTTTGTCTGTCTGATTGAATGCTTGTGTTAACAAATAAATCAGACGTTATTCAACAGTTACTCAGTACTTGAGTAGTTTTTCCACCAAGAGTCATAGTACCATTTTTGGCTACTCTACCCACCTCTGACCTGTAGCTAATTAACCTAATTAGTTCCAACATCTTCCTCCAGCTGTTTCTTTTAAGGTACCACTTACTTTTCCAGCCTTTTGTTGTCCCTGTATCAACTGTTCTGCTACCATCAAATTCAAGATGAGCTCCTATTTTTCACGAAATAGTAAAAAATATTTGAGTTTCAATCTTTGACATGTTTTCTGTGTGATGTTGTAAAGATGATCTTAGTTTATAAAAATTTCTAAAGGATTGTATTCCGTTTTTGTTTACATTCTAAAAAGCTAACGAACTGTTTGTGGAGGAACAGGAACGACGCTTTAAATTCTGCACCAACTTAAAGCTGGACATGGCTCACCGTTTTCTGCCTGTGCATGCACTCGTAGAAATCGTCAAACTCCAGCTGGCACTCCTTCTTGGCGCGGGTCTGCCCGATACCATGAGCGCACTGGACCCACTCCTTCTCGAAGGCGTGGCAGCGCGCCGCCCGCTTGTTCGGCTGCTCTCCGCTCTGCAGCAGCAGCCAGCGGTCCAGGTTGATCCCGAGCCGCGACTGCAGGTCCACAAACGGCATGATTCTGGTGAAGAGCGGGGACAGAGTAAGGTGAGTTATAACAACTACAACAGGAGGCTTCAAAAGGTTTAAACGCTTCTCCTTTTGTGTCTTTACTCAGCAGAGGTGTGCTAGGTCATCTAGATTTTGCAGACTTATTAATAATGTCTTGCTGTCGCCCACAGCTGAATGTGTGTGATACAGCCTGTGTTCATATTTTAACGAGGTACAGACATCCGATAAAAAGAGAGTCGAACTGTAGTATCAGGATTAAAGTGACACATTTAGAGCTGGGACCCAAAATGTTTGTTAATACCAGGTATAGACAGCCAATCAAATATGATATTTAAAACAAAGCTCGTAGAAAAAGACACAAGAGCATGAAAAGAGTCCCACATTGCTTTATATTGCTCCAGGAAAACAGGAAATATAAATACAGTAAATGAGGCAGAAATATCTGCTCTGAGCTCCTTTTATTCTCCAACACAGCCTGAACCCTCTCAGACGAGCTTTCTGTCCTTTAATGAGTCTTCAGGAATAGTTCTCCAGGCTTCTTGAAGGACATCCCAAAGCTCTTCTTTGGATGTGGGCTGCCTTTTGTTCCGTTCTCTGCCAACATGATCCCACCCTGCTTCAGTAATGTTGAGCTCCGGGCTCTGGGGAGGATTCATCCCTCCATCAGACCTGCTGCCACTGATTTTCAGCCCACTTCTTGTGTCCTTTGGCACAGCTCAGCCTTTTCTCCCTGTTTCCCTTCCTTAAGAACGGCTTCTTGACAGCCACCCTTCCATGGAGCCCATTTCTGATGAGGCTTGGGCCAACAGCAGATGGATCAGCTGAAGGTCCAGATGCATCTCTCAGCTCCTGTGTCAGGTCTTTGCTGGATGTTTTCCTCTTTCTTAAGGACATCACTTTCAGATCCTGTTCATCTGCTGTAGATAGTTCTTTAGGCCTGACACTTCTTCTTTTGTCCTCCACCTGTCCAGTTTCCTCAAATGTTTTAAGGACACACTGCACACCATGCTGAGATATGCCAAGTTTTCAGCTAACAGCTCTTTGGGAATCACCTTGTTGCTGCAGAAATCCTGTTTTCTGTCGGTCAGACTGTGTTATCTTTGCTGTTCTGCTTTGACCGGAAAAGCTCAAAATCTTCTTCCACACAAACCAAAATGATACCCAGAGGAAAAACACGTTTCAGGGACTTAAATCCAAGTTATTTACATAATTTTAATAAAAGACTGCAGGATTTCCAGCTGGCGTTAGCTCACCGCAGTTAGCCGAGAAGCTAACGGCAGCTCGCTGGCATTTCCGAAACAAATAATTTCAAACTCAGCTTCGTATCTCTGATATAAATTGATAAATATTAGTCAAACAACTCCAGTTGTTCATAGAAAGTGTAAACTCAGCTCATATCTTTGTAAGAGTCTCCTTCAATGACAGCCTGTTCAGGCTAACCTCGGGCTGCTCTCATCACATAATAGCTACACAACAACACAACTCTTTAACCGTAAATAAAGTCTAAAATGCAGGTTTTTAGGTCCTACTCTCTCAAAATGTCAAAGTTATACGTTAAAACGTGTGTATTTACCGTGTTTTGTTGATTTCTCGCAGTCACTTTAACCTTCCTCTGGATCTACGGTTTACGGCTGGCCAAAACACTGCCGTAAAGTGATCGAATCCAACGTGAACAGACGCAACGTCTTCTTCTTCTGTTTTTTCTGGGTTTGCTGGCGGTTCATAAAGCAGCTCAAAGGCTCCGCAGCGCCACTCACTGGACTGCATGCCAAAGCATGTGCTCAGACAGAAAATCGAAACCTTAAAGGGATAGTTCGCCTCTTTTGACATGACGCTGTATGACATCCCATACGAGCATTATCATTTATGAACATTGACTTACCCCCTGCTGCGTCCTCTGAGCGGAGTTCCAGCTGAGTTTTGGTGTCCACGAAAGTAGTCCGGCTAGTTGGCTGGGGCTTGAAAAATAAAGCGTCTTGCTTCTCAAAAAAATATGCGTTCAAAAGAGTAATACATTTGCATCACAAAATTGTTTTGCATGAAAAAGTCAGACCTCACTTCGCTTGGCGCTATTTTTCCCTCCCAGGGTGGCGTTGTCGGTCTTAACAGTAATTCACCTTGCTGCAACCGTTGGTCTCTGCCCGCAACATAAGCAAGATTACTTTTTTCTCATCTTTGTCAGTTTCAAAACAATGAAACCATATGTTTGGTCTGGACCTACAGGGGTATTATCCTACTTGGGCATCACAGCTTTGGTTTCAGTTCTTGTTTGAGGGATTTTAACCGTTTTCCTGCAAAATGCTTCTGGTTTTGCTCTTCTGAAGTGTGTCCTATTTAAATTAATCTTAAAATGTGTTTAAGGTTATCATCCTGTGGTCGAAACCCTTTTTCTGTATGCTGTTTGCATCCAAGACTAGCAGTTAAAACTGATTCTCCCCTTTACGAGTGAAATATTCCCTGTAAGAGCAACACAACTCAACATGTGATGTATCCACCCGGGTTTTTTTTTTTTTTTTTTTTTTTATACAGTTGAGAGATTCTGCAACGGCTTCCTTTAAACATAACTTTGTTCATTACAGCTAAACGTTTTATTCTAACTTCATCAGTCTACACATGGCGCCCTCTCGGTTTTCAAAAATTACAAAAAGTAATCAAATCGGGTACATGTTGCTTAAAATAAGCTAAATTATCTGCAAACGGAACAAGAAGATTTGACTCAATCAAGATTTTTAAATCAAGTTCAATTTTCCACCTTCAGAGATCAACAGATATGTTGAAACCAAAGCGACCAGACGAAAGAAAAAAGTATTTAAGAATTATTTTCAGTCTCATACTTCTTACTCAGAACCAGTTATAAACTGTCAGTAATGAATCAGAATGTCTTATCAGGTAATAATGAATCATAGAGCTCCATGCTACCTAAAAATGTCCTGAGAAGAAAAATCTGTTGCTTTAAGATATTTAATCTTACTTAAAGTTAAGTTTTTACAGGCCAGGATTAGGTTCAAAGATGCATCTGGCTTGTTTAGTTGTTCACCTGCAAACTCGTGTCAATTCTTCAGTGGAAATGATCAGAAGACTGTTTCAGGTGGAACTTTGTCTTTATTCTACTTGCTTAAGTATTCCAGTAACGTGGTGGCCAAACTGTTGCATACAACGATATAAAGACGGTGATCCTCTGTGAGAGTTCAATAGCTTTCTGTTGAACAAAATCAATAAAATGAACTACAAATCACTGCTTTGGTGCAACATTAGATTGTGTTTTATTCATTTTTCCTCAAAAGGTCCACAATTCGTCTTTCAAAGTCCTGCGTGTACAACCCTTCATCAGATCGGGGCTTCACAGCGACAGGAAATACACAAGCTGTACAATAACACTTAAATATTGCTATCTATAAACCTTCTCAAAATAAAAACAGAACCAGCCGTGATCCTAACAAGACAAAACACTCTTTTAGACTCTTAAAGGAAGTCCGGGGTTTCCCCTACTGTGGTACATTCGTGTGTTTTTTTTTTTAACAGACGGACTGAAACTAGTGACAAGCGTAGACCAAACGAAGCACCGCCAAGTCACATAAGCAGCGAAATCCATAAAGCTACTCCGAGATGAAAAAGGCTCCCGAGTTTGATCCCTTTCCAGGATAAAGGAAAACCCGTCGGGGGAAGCTTTTTGAAACAGAAGCACGGAGGTGATACAAAGCTAAGAAACAAGTCAGGCTGTGATTGGAAAGCTTATCAGCGGATAAGTATTTGAAATGTTTGGCTCCAAAAATCAAGACGTCCAAAAGTGACACCGGCTTGTAGAAACTAGCACAACACAAATTTATAAAAAAAAATATAAAACACAATAAGTTATGGATAGTCCTTGCATCACAGCATCGATTTAAAAACACCTTTCAGTTATTTAAAGTCATAAATACTGACGGATAAACATGAAAGAAATGTTTTGGAGCCAAATACTTCTTCAGTTCCATCCAACATAAAAGGCCCTCTGGTAGGTGATTTATTTTGGTTGTACCACAGACTTTAGTTTGCAACTCAAGTAAACTGATGATGACTAGCAAAAAAAAAAAAAAAAAAAAAAAGAGGATAAATTAGATCAATTCATGTAAAGTGCACATGTGCTCAGTCAAATAAAAAAGTGGGACACAAATACATTCATCAGGTGTTCATTCACACACACACACGAAACGTTCAAGTGCGTCAGACGGCCAACGCGTCGGGAACCAAAACCACCAAAAACCAGTTGTGCTGGTCAGCGAGTGTCGATAAGGCAGCCGGCCATCAAACCTGGTCACATGACACACGGCAGAAACAAACGGCGGGAGAGTTCTGACGGCGACCGGACGACACGATGCAGCGTCCAGCGTCTGAGGTGGAGGCCAAGCAGCAAAATGCTCCCTCAGAGCTTCAAGGAGCATCTTTTAATCAAGTTTCTTAAAATCCAAACGGGACTCGGTTCGGTGTTTGGAAACGAAAACATTCTTTTTTTCTCATTATTTCCTGTTAAATTACTTTAAAAAACAGCCAATTATTTAACTAAGAAAATAATCCATAGATCAATCGGATCTGAAAAGGATCCTGAGCTGAACCCGTTCAAACACTGACAACATCAGGAGTTGTTACATTTAACTTTTAAAGTTTAAGTCCATTTACAAGCTTTTTCCCCCCACAGCTTTAATCCACTTCAGATCGTTTTTATTTACTCAACCCACCGAGGAAGACTGACAGCTCTGGAAAAGCAGTGGAAGCACACTTCCTGCATTAATACGTAATTACAGAAAACACTAATTATTCTGATAATAAAAGCTAAACTTTCAGATATTTCTCTGATTTATTTTGAAGCAGGTCAAAAATCAGTCAGCACAGCTGCTTCAGGCTTTGTCGCGTCATCGTGAGAACTCCCCCCTTCATTCATTTCTGTGGTGTGGATCGTCTTCATCCTCCTCCTCAGGAGTAAACTTCCCCCCACGTGGCAGAAACTCTGCTCATTCAAACCTTCCACACAACAAACATTTCATGCAGACTCATGCACGCAGCAAATAAAATACAATTCCACGATAGTCTGAATATAAATAGAGGAAAAAAAGGAAAGTAAAGCCGCCTCATTCATTCACATCTCAAACGTCCCCACGATTCATTCCTCTCTGCTGTGCTCGGTGACGTCTCGCCTCCTTTTATCCTTTTAGCTTTGCAGTATTTTCCTATAAATTTGTACCTATATTCTTTTTTTTTTTTGCTTAAGTAGCCAAGGCATTTTGCACCAAGGAGTAAACATAAGTCATCATCTTACAAATCTCAGAGGTAGAACCCTGACCATTTACTCAGGAGAGGAGCTTGGCAGGTAGATAGATCAGACGGACAGACAGGAAACGAACGCTGTCTGGGTTTAAGACGGTGTCTGTGAGTCGCAGAAAGCAGCAGACGGGAGATGAGAGAAAAAAGCTTTGAGTAAGAGAAGGTTTAGCTGTCCGTGTTCGTAAGGTTTTGTGCGATCCTCGGAGCCGCGGCTCTCTCAGACGTAGAGGATGACGTTGCCGTCCGCGGGACAGCGAAGGCCGTCGGTGGCGGGGTTCAGGGCTCGGCAGGAGGCGGGCCGACCTGCCGCCGGGTGGCAGCTTTTCGGATGAGGCGAGTCGCAGTCGTCCGACGTCAGCTCGGCGATGTCGTCCGACTGAGTGTCCGACATTTCCAGGTCGCTGCGGATGCTCTCCGGCTGGGCCAGGGTGACGTCTCTGAGCCCCTCCCTGATCGACGCTCCCAGCGACAGCCCCAACGCCGAGCCCGACAAAGCCCCGCCCCTTCTGGAGCTGCAGTCCTGAGGCTCCTCCCCTCCGGAGGCGGTCGCCATGGCAGCGGAGCCCGGGTGTGGGGTTAGGTCCTCTTCACTGGTCAGGCAGAGATGGCTGGGTTTGGTCTCGATGTCCACCTGGATCTCCAGGTTGGTGCACTCCCTGTGAGAAAAAAATGCAATTCATTTCATTTCAATTCAATTCAATTCAGTCAGGTCAGTTTAATTCAATTCAATTCAGTTCAATTCGGTTCAATAGCACTTAAGGGAAATTATAGAGTATAAACTGTTCTCAAAGAAATGCTATTTTCATGGGAAATATAAATAAAATAAAACATTAAACCAGCTGACAAACATGTAGAAAGCTGAAGTGCCTTTCTGTCCATTTGGTTCCTGCTCTGCATCGTTCTTCATTCTTCTCCGACTCGTCTGCGTTTGGGATCTTATTCCAGGTATTAATTGGTTTTGGAGAGCTCAACCAACACCTCTAACGTACAAAACAACTTTCCCGTTGGCATGGTAACGTATCATAACAGATGTAAAGAAGTGCCAGCAGAAGTCCTTCAAACCGGTCTACAAAAACTCTCTAAAAAAACGTGTTTTCACCGAAAAAATCCAAAGAAGATGTAGAGAAAGACACAGTATCTCCTGAACTATCACAGCAGGTGGTCAACAGTAAAAACTCTCAAATTTAAGACTTTAATTTCTCTTAAAAATACTGAAAAGGGAGCTATTTTTCTATTCTATTAAATCAGCTGACAAACATGTAGAAAGCTGAAGTGCCTTTCTGTCCATTTGGTTCCTGCTACTTGACTAATTTGAATTTCCCCCAATTTCCCCCTAATTTGAATTTCCCCATCGGAGAACTATCACAGCAGATGGTCAACAGTAACAACTCTCAAATTTAAGACTTTAATTTCTCTTAAAAATACTGAAAAGGGAGCTGCAATCCTTTTTAGACCTATTTTAAGGTGTTATCGTCTGGTTTTAAAGAACTAAATTTGCTCTTTTAATAGTTTTTCACTGATCCTTTAGTAAGCACAGACTCAGGAGAGCATCTTTATGCTTTTAGACCTCACAGCTGTGTTGGACCACCGGAAGGTTTCACTTTGTGCCACTTAGGATCAGATTCAATCTGATTCTGTTCTGTCAGTTAAGTCCAAATAAGCCTGAGGAGAGAGGAGAAGAATCCGCGTTCACCTGTCAGGGAGGGTGTAGGAGGAGATGATGGACCCGGCCATTCCCCGGGTGCTGGCGCAGTCACTTCCTGCCCCCAGGCTGCCCGTCTCTCTCTGGGCTGATTCTTTAGCGAGCTCCCCTGGTTGAACCTCCAGCCTGAAGCAACAAAGACGCCTTCGTCAGAGGAATAAACCGAGTTTATTCAACTAAATCTTTCTGTATTGGAAGCAATTTCACAGGTAGCAATGTATCCCTCCCACAATCTCACCCCACACAACGGAGAACAGTTCTAAAAATTCAATGTCAACATATAAAAAGTACAAAACACATACAACAAACACATGAATACGGAAAATGACAAAGTAAACTAGTAAATTTAAATAAAAACAAAAACACAACAATGAAAAAAGAAAATAATAAATATATGGGGGGCTCAGTCGTCGCAGTCAGGCAGAGATGTCAAAGATTCAATATAGTTTAAGACAGGTCCCCAAGTCTTTTCAAAAGGACCTGAGGAACCATAGAGGGAAAATCTGAGCTTTTCAAGTTTAATGGACAGTAGCACCTCTTTCGGGTTGAGGTTGAGGGTGTTTCCAATTGAGAAGTATGAGTCGCCTGGCCAGCAAAGTGGCAAATGCAAGAACAATTTTCATAACTTTAGATGCAAGAGGCTGCAGGGGGGAACCAAATAGGGCCAAGAGGGGATCCAGACAAACAGTAGTGTTGTAAGCTGTGCTAAGAGTTTTAAAGATTTCAGACCAAAATGTGGCAAGTCTGGGACAAAACCAAAACATATGAGAATGGTCGGCTGGGGATTGTTTGCACCTATTACAGGAATCGGTTATATTGGAGTAAATCCGAGATAGCCTCAAATTAGTGTAATGAACTTTGTGTACAACTTTACACTGTAGAAGGCCGTGCCTCGCACAGATTGAAGAGGAGTGAACCAGCCGTAAAACTCGTTGCCAATAATGATCGGGCAGTGTGGTTCCAAGCTCTTGCTCCCAAGAATCCTTGGGACCGGATGTTGGTGTGTCTATAGCAGAATTAATAAGGCTGTAAATGCTAGAAATTAGCCGCTTTAGTTTAGGATCAAGAGCCAATAAAAGAGTTTCAGGGGGACGACTAGGGAATTTGGGGTTCTGATTCTGAATAAAATGCGTGAAATAAGTGAGATTTGGGCAGGTCCAATTTTGTTGAAAGCTCAGAAAAGGAAATAAAAGTCCCTTGTTTGTACAGGTCCCTAAATTTAGTTATGCCTTTATCAAACCAAATCCTAAAAGTCAAATCAATGCAAGAGGGCAGAAATAGGTGATTTATTTAACTAAATTGAACTAAACTTCTCCATCATCTGACTGCTAACCTGCTGTACTTGCTGGTGCGTGTTCCCAGAGCGCCACCGGCCAGGGTGTTGAAGTGGGGGGTGTCGCCCAGAGCCCCGGGGGCCACGGAGAGCCCCTCGCTGGGAGAAGTGGTGCTCAGGCCGCTGACCGCTCCGTCCAGGCTGCTCTCTCCGAGACTCGGAGACTTAAAGGCTCGCCACGCGTCCGCCACTAGAACCAGAAGATTTCATCTTTTAACGTGTGAGAACGTTAAACTCATTCATTCAGGCGGCTGCGACCGGTTCTGCGTCTTCACCTGTGATCGGTCCATTGTCCTCGTCGAAGTCGATCCGCACGCCCCGCCCCTTCCCCCTGCTCACGCCGCAGCCCCCTCCCCTGCACAGCGAGATGGGCACCACGCCGTACACGTAGGCCAACATGATGGGAACGCCAATGCCTGGAAAGGACGAGAAAACCACGGCGGATCGATGTAAAACTTTGTTCTTTTAGAGGTCTTTCCATCAAGTTACAGAGTCACACAGCCGGTTTCTTACCCACGCTGACGGCTGCGATGACGGGGGCGGTGATGATCGACAGGGCCACGCCCCCTGTGATGGCCAAATTCCTTCTGTGGCGGGACGTCTTCTTCAGCTCGTAGTGGGCGTGGATCTGCAGCCGGAAGGATAACGCAGGTTAAAAGACCCTCAGTGAATCTAAAACAAACTCATTTTCAAAAGATTCTGGTTTCTTTGTGGTCTATGAAAGCAGAATAATCATACTTTTTTTTTTTTTTGTCATTTATTATTATTATTATTATTTGTTAGTAGTAGTATTTTTATTAGAATTGGTATTATTATTGTTGTTGTTAATATACAATCCTTGTAAAAAAAATTTGAGGTACTTGACCAATTTGAATTTCCCCCATTGGGGGATGAATAAAGTATTTTTCTAATCTATTCTATTAAACATGGCTGACTTGCATGTAAATAATAAATAAATAAAATAAAGCTTCTTTATTGTAGGAACAAACAGATGATTTCTAAAGGAATGTGTAAAATATTGAAAAAAAATATGTTAAATAATGTAAAGAGAGTTCTTGATCCTGCATTTCTTATTTCTTCCAGACTCTTTTAGAAACGTCCCGATCTCCTAAATTTATTCACATTTTCAATATTCATGCTGCTTCAGGGCAGTAATTCCTCTGAGGAAAAGTCTCTTTGTATTTCCAGTAAAATTAAAGCAAATAAAATGCCGGATTAAGCCAAGAAAAACAGTTTTATGTAAAACAGTTTAAATGGAAACAGTGTTCCTGCTGGATAATGACTGCTGGTGTTGTTAAAACCATCAGTTTCTTAGGTTTCCAGGTTCCTCTGGAAACAAATATTAACAGAAAGATATGCAAAAACCTGTCGTTTTGCTTGTCATAGAGGAACAAAACTGCTCAGAAAGACTTCCTGGACCAAATATGAGCCCGACGTGACCACAGAGATATGCACTGGAAAAAATCTAACTCTTACCAAGTATATATTGTCTCATTGAGTATCTCATTACACTTGATATAAGACTGCCTAACAAGTACCATTTAAGCCAGATATAGGGACTTGTTTTAATACAATACATCTGGAATATCTTGTTAAATGAAAAAGTCTTGAAAACAAATAGTTTTGAGTCATATTTCACATGAAACAAGCTTTTTTTTTTCATTTGAAGAGGTTTTTAACTCAAAAGTCCCAAATATCACATTTTATTTCAAGAAATCTTGACAAGCCGATTTTCAGTAGTTCTATTGGCAGATTTTTTTGCTTATTTCAAGCAAAAACGTCTTGTATTTGTTGTTTTTTTTACTTATTTTTGGAGGGGCATTTTTTCCAGTGTGAGCATCCACGCACCAACAGGTGTGATGGGAACAGGGAAGATCTCACAGGATCCTCAGGTCTAACTAACTCCCCTCCAGCTTAGGAAAGAATGGTTAAACTCCTTCGCCGGCTCACACTTACAGTTCTGTGTAAAAGTCTTGATTTCACATTTCTCCACATTTGTTCGTAAAATGGGAAACGGGGCAGCGATTTATCGAAAAATGTGCAAAAATAAGTGGCAATCCAGTCCAAAACAGTGGCTGGACAGTTCTAATGACCTGAAAACTATTACTCAAGACTACAGTGAAGTCTGTCGGCTTGGAGGAACAATAGAGATAAAAAAAAAAAGCACATCTCCACTGAACACATGCAGTTTGACTCTTATCCACCAGAGGGTGCTGTAATAATAATAATAATAATAATAATACATAAGTTTTATATAGCGCTTTTCCAAATGCTTAAAGACGCTTTACATAAGGAACAAACAGAAAGCAGAGACAAAAACAAGACATTATGTATGTATATCTGTAGGACCACAGATGCACCACAAAGCTCCAGCCAAACACTTTCCCTTCCACAAGCAGCACTTCTATCTTCCTCTGACGGTAAAACCACGGCAGAAACATGACACAACAGCGACGTTATCACGTTTATAAAGTTTACAGCTTTTTAAAGGCAAATCGCGGCCGCGAGTTTTTGGCACCAAGTAGATTTTAGACCAAATTATGGCACAAAAAGTTGAGAAACAAACAGCAAAGGGAACTAAATTTGATCTAAATCCAATAATATTAAACAAAACTATTAAACTAACTAATAAAACTTTAAATTAAGCATCACAGACTTCCATCTTTACGTCAGTGTCAGTGGAAACTCAGAGGAACTAAGAGAACTTGTCAATTCCTGAAAATTTTCAGCAATAAGTTAAAAAAAAGGCAACTTGAAACTAAAAAAAACAGTGTTGTGAGTTCCAGATGATCGTAAGAGGAGGATTGAAACAGCATGACGGCGTTAGCTCAGCTCTGTGGTTTTCTGCTTCTGCTTTCTGCTAAATGTGTCGCCAACTGACATTAAAGATGAAAAAAGTGTTGCACAATGGTGTGTCACGCTTGTTATAAAACACATCATGAAGCTTCACTGTTTCACGATGTGTTTTATACGTTTTCTACTTACTGGACCAAGAAAAATCAAACTGCTAAAGTTATTTCCTTTAAACACGAACTTGCCTCCCATGTCCATTAATCAGTTTTTCTCCAGTTATATCAGAGGTGAAAGTGGGTAAATACACTTATTATACCTCCTCAGACGTATTTCTCTTACTTTCTTTTTGTTTTAAGCTAATTTTAATGCCAACGATCTCTCGTTTACATGTTAAAATGAACGTCTTTGGTTCCCCGAATGTGTCACTTCAGTCGGATTAAGACCCGAGAAGATAATCCTTGCAACCCCCCACGTGTCAGTGTCTGCATTGTGTACTCTGATGCATCTGTGCAAATGTTACCAAAACAAACCTTAGTTAAAGCCAAGCTCCGCTTTGGCTGTGATATGCTCACATGTTTTACCGTGAAGCTTTAAAATGTCTAAAAGGTTTAAAAGTTGTCAAATTCCTTGTCAGTGCAAGCCTAGTTGGCAATGAACTTGATTCTGATTCTGATTCTGACCTTGCGACCGACGTAAACCGGTATGCCGATGACCATGGCGGGAACGGCGATGCCTGCGATGAGGGTGATGCCGACCGGAGCTCCTATCAGAGTTCCCAGCTGCCATAAGATCTTCTTCTTCCTGCTCCAAGGCTTCTTCCCCCAGAAGGTGCAGCCGGACGGACTGATGGACGGAAACACGGTCGGACAATGAGGGAAGAAAAACCTTTAAAGTTGCACATCTGAAGGATCCGCTGCTGGAGGAGGGGAATACCTGAGGTAGTGCAGGTCGGAGATCTCCTTCATGCAGAGCCAGCAGAACTCGCAGCCGCAGACGGCGCAGGTCATGTGATTACAGCTCCCGTCGTTCATCTTGATGATGTAGGCGCCGCAGCGAGGGCAGGGCTTGATGTCATCAGCTGGAGACAGAAAGAAAACAGATTATGTAGCGATTATCAATAAATTGGTAGAGGAACATTCAGCATTTTAGGGAAATAAAGAGGTTGATAGATTTCTTTAAATGTTTGTCGAGTCTTTTATCAGGACAGCAAGCGTCTCATTCAAATAGATAGATATACACACACATAAATATATATATATATATATATATATATATATATATATAAATTAGGGCTGAATGAGTTAACTCGTTAATTATTTAACGCCGATAAATACTTTATCGCACATTAACGCAGTGTTTTTTTTATTATTATTATTTTTTGGGGCTTTTGTGCCTTTAATGGATAGGAAAGTTCAGAGACAGGAAGCAGGGGGCAGAGAGAGGGGGAACGACACGCAGCACAGGGCCGTCCGATGTGGGACTCGAACCGGGGCCAGCTGCAGCGAGGACTATAGCCTCTGTACATGGGGCGCCTGCTCAGCCCACTACGCCACAGACCACCCCTGTTTTATTATTTATTTTATTATTGTGTAAAAAAAAGTCTGTTGCTCACAGGCTTTTATTTTGTAAAAGTCTGATGCTCACAGGCTTTTATTTTGTAAAAGTCTGATGCTCACAGGCTTTTATTTTGTAAAAGTCTGTTGCTGTCTGCTGTGGAACCGGAAAGGAAAGTAATCGGCGGATCCACCAAACACGGAGAAGGGTACGGAACTTTTAATCGGCCATTTTCATTTCAAAGTTCTTCCAGACGGCGGAGTCGACAGAACCAAAGTCATCTGTAAACACTGCCAAGTTGAATTGTCTTCTCAGCGTAGTAGTTCCAGTCTAAAATATCACTTAAAGGCAAAACACACAACTGATAGCAGCAAGTCATTCAAGGAAACAGACAGTGGAGCGAGGCTTCTACATAAAAACTACAGAAAGATGCTGATGTTAAAAGTGTGTTTGCACAACAAATGTTATGGCACTTTCATTCATATGGCAGCACATTTAAAATAAAACTAAATGCTAAAAGCTGTACACTACTTTTGGATTCATTTTTGGATTTTGCGTACAAATGTGATTAATCAGGGAAATCATGTGATTAATTAGATTAAAGATTTTAATCGTTGCCCAGCCCTAATATAAATATATATATACACAAAGCAGCAGCAGCTCTAAAAAGTGTCGGAGGTTGTATTGGAGTTGTTTTAAAAGGTGATAAATGGTGAGACTGTAGTTCTGGTGTGTTTACATAAAGAATATAAAAGTAGTCGCAGCACTTGGGGTTGGTGTCCATGAATGAATGACTCTAAACAGGTGATGTTGTGTCTGTTAGCAGTGGTTATGTTTGGATTATTCTAGAGTAAAATACTCAAAACTAAAAGTGTTTCGTGTCAATTTCTAACATCAAAAGTGACAAAAGGTGAAAATAATTTAGACACTTAAACAGAACCAAGACATACGGGTGCAAGAAAAGACGAGATATACGAGGTGTCAGACCGTAATAATATATAATATAATATAATAATAGATCAGCTCGCCTTGTGGACAGGCTGCCATCTCAGACAGAAGCTATCTGACATTAAACATTAAAAAAAGGATCCAAACGAAAGCCTGACTTCTTCTACTCGGTTCGTAGTTTTTAACATCAGAGTGAAGTTGAGCTCAGATTTTTAACAGTTTAACTGACAATGACCTTTGCTCCGTCTTTGTTTCACTAAAGCAAATTCAGGATCTTCCAGTTTCTTTTATTCGTTTCTTTTTGCTTCAGCTACTTAATGATTGTTCGCAAATAATTAAAATCTCCAGGCGATCTGGTGACGCAGATCTGAGTCATAACACATAACTGTGGCAGCACATTTTATTGCTTTTTATGATCCGGGCCTGTGGAAGCATGTGAATGTGGAATAAAAGCTGCCCCATAACTGAACCCTGGTTTAGAAAAGACCAAGAAAACCCTGTTTTACTGTAAAAGACCTGCACGATGGCTGAGTGGGGGTTGGTAGTTTTCTGTTCCACTGTGCACAAATGCAACCTTCATGGAAAGAAATCATCACAAGAACCTTTTCTGCATCTTCACCACAAAAAAAAAAACAGCAAAGGAAGTTTGCAAATGAACACCTAAACAAACCCGACGCAGCTCAGAAACAAGTCTGTAACTGTCCAGCACGGAGGTGGAGCTATCATACTTTGGGGTTGTGTTGCAGCCTGTGACATGGGGCGTATTTCACCTTTCAAGGGAAATAAGGATTCAAATATAGAGCAAATACTAGAAGCAAAGATCATGTGTAAAAAAGATAAAGATCACGGCTTCTACAACAGGATTACGCTACAGAAAACACCACAAAATTAACCAAAAAAAACTCTAAAGAGCACGAATAAAAGACAAGAACTGAGAGTTTTTTGGCTTCTGTGAAAACTTGGTGATTAAAAATGACCCTACTGGGTTCCCTTATTCCTTTCTTGTTCGTTTGAAACACAAAAAAAAAAAAAAATCAGAAATAAGAAGTAATCCTGATTAAAGTCGTGTGTTTTAGGCCTTTTTGTCACCCAAACCCAAACCTTTGCATCTCATTCACCTTAAATAACATGAAACTCTGAGCTCTCTGCTTGGTCTGTTTCTGCTGGAAACAACCAAACAATTTAAACTTATTTCTTAGGGTTTTTCCAACATTCAGAAGAACAACTTATGACTTGAAAGCACAACCCGATAATCGTCCTGTTGGGCTGTTCTTCTCTCCCGTTGGCAGAGAGATCAAAGCTCATTAGAGTAATGGATTGGACAATCGCAGCACTTTGTCCTCTAATGCATTTTAAGTAAATTCAGTGTGTTTGAACTCTGCTCACTGGGAACACTCTCTGCTCTTCAAAGGCCATTTTGGCATTTTACCTCTTTGCTCTGTAGTCTGCTGACGTGATTTCACCCTCGCTCTTGATTTGTTTTCCATTCCTCCCCCTATCTCTACAGACCTCCGTCCCTCATATTCTTCTTCTTCTTCTTCTTCTTCTTCTTCTTCTCTGTTTGGATGCTGTTGGCTGAGCGGCAGTGACAGACATACAGATCGCTGTCTTGGCACAGAGAGGCAGACTGGAAGTGAAGAAACGAGGGCATCTGGGGGGGGGTTTACTTGATGGATTTTTAATCAAATCAGGATTAAAAACAGGCATCCAGATAAGCTCAGATAAGATACTTTCTCACCAGCTGATCCAATATTTTAGGAACACAAAAGTGTACTTTGGACTGAAGATGATCTAAGCCCTAAAATCTGAAAAATGTAGTAATTTACTTTGACTTTTATTTAATTGCAGACAAAATAAACTAAAGATATTTTAAGGTTTTTCCCGTCAACTCAATCTGATTAGTTAATAAACATCCGTTTTTTTTTTTTATCTCAGACCTGCAACACGTTCCTTCTCCCACTCTGTAATGTTTCCTTCTCCCACTCTGTAACGTTTCCTTCTCCCACTCTGTGACGTTTCCTTCTCCCACTCTGTGACGTTTCCTTCTCCCACTCTGTGACGTTTCCTTCTCCCACTCTGTGACGTTTCCTTCTCCCACTCTGTGACGTTTCCTTCTCCCACTCTGTGACGTTTCCTTCTCCCACTCTGTGACGTTTCCTTCTCCCACTCTGTGACGTTTCCTTCTCCCACTCTGTAACGTTTCCTTCTCCCACTGTAATGTTTCCTTCTCCCACTCTGTGACGTTTCCTTCTCCCACTCTGTGACGTTTCCTTCTCCCACTCTGTGACGTGTCCTTCTCCCACTCTGTGACGTTTCCTTCTCCCACTCTGTGACGTTTCCTTCTACCACTCTGTGACGTTTCCTTCTCCCGCTCTGTGACGTTTCTGTAACGTTTCCTTCTCCCACTCTGTGACGTTTCTGTAACGTTTCCTTCTCCCTCTGTGACGTTTCCTTCTCCCACTCTGTGACGTTTCTGTAACGTTTCCTTCTCCCACTCTGTGACGTTTCCTTCTCCCACTCTGTGACGTTTCTGTAACGTTTCCTTCTCCCACTCTGTGACGTTTCCTTCTCCCACTCTGTGACGTTTCTGTAACGTTTCCTTCTCCCACTCTGTGACGTTTCCTTCTCCCACTCTGTGACGTTTCCTTCTCCCGCTGTGACGTTTCCTTCTCCCACTCTGTGACGTTTCCTTCTCCCACTCTGTGACGTTTCCTTCTCCCACTCTGTGACGTTTCCTTCTCCCACTCTGTAACGTTTCCTTCTCTCGTCCTTTACACTGAAACTCCTCCAGATTCCCTGAATGCTTTAATGATATTCTGCTCTGTAGAGGAAGAAATATGCAAATCCCTTCCAATCTTTCTCTGAGGAACATTGTTTTAAACACATTTGTGGACAAACTGGAGATCCTCTGAACATCTTTGCTCCTCAGAGACTCATCCATCACCTGTTACACATTCCATCGTTACTTTTCTACCTCAATGTGAGCCAAAATTACCCAAATTTGTTGCAGGCCTGAATCTGTGAAACTGATATGCAACATTTCCAAAGTCAAATAATGCAAAAAAAGAGCGTGCTTTCATGTTACAAACAACTCAAACGCATCCATACCATCATTTTTGTAGGTTATGTTGCACCGTGTCCTCATGGCAGTGCGTATAAATAGCATCAAATAGTTAGCGTTAAGAAAAAAGTATGAGTCTCCTTTCACACCAGGGCAGGACGTCATTTCCTCACAATACGTAAAATGAAACTAAAAAGTACTAAAAAAGTGTTGTAATAACACAATACCTTCGAATGGGGAATAAAAAAGAGGAAAGAAGCCACTTTAAGAAGTGGCTTTAAGTTTCTCTCCACTGTCGCCTCAGGCGACTTCAGGACGGGAGATTGGACTGAAGACAAGTTTCGGTGCAATCTGTTGGTTTCTTTAGCTAGGAAATTGTTTTTGAATTGGCTCTATTTGAATGAATTGGATTATTTATGACAACGATGAATTGAATTCCAATTGGCTTGAATTGGACTTTATTATTTAAGTGCCTTGAGATGACATTTGTTGTGTTTGGCGCTATATAAATAAAACTGAATTGAATTGAAAGAAGCCACTTCGTGAACTTCATGTTTTGTTGACACTGAAAAAGCTGACAGGATGCTGCAGTCTTGAAGCTATGGAGAGGACAGACTGCGATATAAATAGCTCCTCGTGCTTGACTGAAGCAGAGCACTTCCCTCGGTGCTGGGAACGCCGAGGAGCTGCTGCTGCATCAGACGCTTGACGGGTTTCTGACACACGCTCTGAGAGGTGTGAAACACTTTCATGCCGGATATGCTGCTTTATGTTTGTTTCTGAGCGCACTCATAAGCATAGCGAGACGTCAGTGACAGACTGTGGTTACTTTCGATAAATCCCTCCCAGCAGCGAGGCCGAGGGGCCACTCACCGGGGCCTTGCTCCTGTGTGTAGCTGGGCGAGTGGTTGCTGTGGGTGTGCAGGGACTGCGCCCTCTGCTGGCGCGCCGAGTCGCAGGTCTGGTTGGGGTGCCATGCTTGTTTACAGTGGTAGCAAAACTCAGCTCCGCAGCCTTCTCTGCGGCAGACCAGCCGGGGACAGCTGGCACAGCCTGAGGCGATGACGGCAAACCTGGGAGGAAAAACACCAAACATTTTCAAAGCAGCGACGGGCAGACAGTCACAGTTACACCAACAGAGAGACGCCTGAGCAAACCAGATCGATTGCTGTGAGCTCTCCCCCACAACATCGCAGCATTAACCTGATTCTACACAATCTGAGAATCAGAAGAACTCAAGAGTCTTCACATCCATGCTTCCAACTTTGTTCCACAGTATAAATCCACAGATTTCAGATCTTTGAGGGAACAGAAAACCTGAGAATATAGCATCACACAAAGCATTTCTTCTTAAAAAAAAAGACGTTTTCAGCCTAATATGTCAATCCTAAGAACTTGCACTGGAAAAAATGCCCCTCCAAAAATAAGTAAAAAAACAACAAATACAAGACATTTTTGCTTGAAATAAGCAAAAAAATCTGCCAATGGAACTAGTGAAAATCATCTTGTCAAGATTTCTTGAAATAAGATGTGATATTTAGGACTTTTGAGATAAAAGTGATCTTGAAATTAGCTTAAAAACCTCTTCAAATGTAAAAAAAAAAAAGCTTGTTTCATGTGAAATATGACTCAAAACAAGATGTTTTCAAGACTTTTTCACTTAACAAGATATTCAAGATGTATTGTCTTCCAACAAGTCCCTATATCTGGCTGAAATGGTACTTGTTAGGCAGTTGTGTCTTATATTAAGTGTAATGAGATACTCAATGAGACAAATATACTTTTTTCCAGTGTGAATAAGGACAACTGGACTTCTTCTTGGTTCTTAAAGATATTTCCCCTCTTTCTTCCAGTTGACCTTATTCAAGCTCTTAGGATTACAATGACTTGGATGACTGAGAATCTGCGCCGACATCTGCTAATGGCAGCCAAACACCTCAGCCGCAGACTATGAGGAGAGGAGATCAGATCAATCGTGGAATCAATTAAACGCTGAGGAGAAAGAGACCGGATTGTAGGATTAGTGGCATGAGTCAAACGGAATACGTCTTATCTCACAAATGACAGAAAGCTCGTCTGAGAGGGTTCAGGCTGTGTTGGAGGATAAAGGAGCTCAGAGCAGATATTCACTTTAAAGCTGCTTGGAACTGTACAAACTCTTCAACTATTCACATTTACACGTTTCAGGAAATCTTTTAACCTATTTAAAGTTGTCTCGACTTTTTATAAGACTTCTTTATAGTAATTCTGGATATTAAATTCCATTTCAAGTTGTATTCCCCCCTCAGCAAAGTGTTTCCAATGAAACTCTTTGGACAGCCCCTCTGTGGAAAAGCCCGATGTTTCAGGTCAGCTCTACTGAAATTCAACATTTAATCCAACATTTCATTGGTTAAAAAAGCCCCAGAGAGCTGGGTGAGTCATCAGTTCTCTTTAAGAATATGTTTACATACGTTTCGACACTTAACTTGATTTAATGAAAACGTTATATGCACCAGAACACGGTGGTTGGAATGATGAGGACAAATAAGGAAATGAACAAGTGGATGAGAGACCGAGAGAGCAGAGTGTCAATCACAGGAGCTTTCACAAAGGAAGGCATCAGGAAAAACTGTGACACAGCTAAGTGGGTGAAAACATGCCGTAGGAGTGGAAAGCAGCCAAATAAAAGCAGTCAGGGACTTCAGCTTTTTTCTACTCTGGCAAAACAAAGCTGCTGCCACTTTTCTGAACTTTAGTTGTGTTTTTAAGTCATCCTATTCAAGTAAAAGCAGCGTGGAGAAAGTGATAACATGACAAACTTGTAATTGTTTTCCTCGTTAACACCTCCTCAAACACACACTGACAGGCGTCTTCCCCGGACCACGATTTAGCAAATATGAGAGCAGAGACACAGTGTAAAGCCACAAGCTCGAAGAAAATAGCTTAGTTACAGTAAACCTAATAAAAATAACACACTGCTAACTTAAATCTTTTAGTTTATATGACACACTCTTCCTATTTTGAGTTAAAATGGTTATTGCTTTCATACGACACTGTCACATCACATGGAACAAATTCACCAAATTAGAATAAAGTCGCCAGACTTGTCAAAGTAAGGAACAAAATCAATCAACATCAAATGCATTTTTCTTGTGCTATTAAGCATCAAAAATACTTGTTAGTCTCTTAACAAATAAACCTATTTGAAGGCAGCGAGCCAATGCCACATACGTAGAGAATATTTGATTTAATTCACAGTGGAATTTGAATATCTACATTAAAGAAACACCAAAAACTGTATCAAACTGCACTAAGTTATTCTATTTAGGAAAACATTGACCTGGGGCGTACTGAATCGTCTTATATGGGAGAGATATACACCACTAACTGGAAGTAAAGAAGGTAAAAGAAAGGCATCCTGTCAGCTTAATGTGACTGTTAAGGGTGAAGAAATAATTGGTATGATCAACGAGGAAGATGGAGTTTTGTCTGAACTTGTCTATTATCACTTGTGTAATGAGAAAGTGTGGAGGGGAAGTTACAAGTTTGCACTAACAAAGCTCATGATAAAATATCAAGCATCTTCTCTCAGGCTCTACTCCTTAATGTTCACAGCTCAGTTGTTCAGGGTTGTGAAGCTAACGTGCGGCGGGTGTCCTCCTGGATGACAAAATCCTAACCCTGAGCCCTAATAAGAGCGTTGGCTCTGATAGAAATGCACAAAGTGTCTGCACAAAAAAGCCTCAACTGGATATATTGATGCTTATCATTAAATTAATTGCTGCTTAATTTGTGGTGTCACGAAAGACCAAAGTAATAACGGTGGAAGTACTGAAGGTCACCAAAGGTAGTTTTAACAAATTCAAATGGTCAGTTTCAAACGTAACAAACCTTATTACACAATCCCATCAACCTGAAGACTGGATCTTACTTTTCAGGGCTGAGAAACATTCATCTAACATTAGCATTTAGCTGAACACGGGTAACATTAGCACACAGCTAACAAAAGCGCAGAGCTAACGTTAGTATTTAGCTGAACACGGCTAACATTAGCACACAGCTAAATCAAGAGGAGGCCTCATATTTGTTTGACTTCAGCTGTCTTTCAGGCTATTTAGGACATGAGATACACATCATAAATCTGGTAAAAATGTCTCTCCGACATAAACAATCTCATAGCAATGTGGAAAAAATAGTACTAGATATCTTTTTATGTGTAATTTCAATGCACTTTAAGCTTCCTGTGTCTCTTTTTAGGGGTCTAATAAATCTTTCTGTATAGCCTACTTATGGATTAATATAATTACTTACTGCTGCATCAAAATGATTAATTTTGGATAACTTTAAAGCCTTTTATTAATTAAAACTATTTGTTTGAGTAAAGTGCACTTTAATGCGCGTTGACCTAGTTGGCTTTCACAATGAGAGGAACAAGATGAGACAAGATGTGACATTCCTCTCCAGCTCAAAACATACCTAGCCTGGGCGAAAGCCGACTGTTGACTCCGTCAAACAGTCTGGAAAAACCCAAGAGGAATCCGTTCCCATGGAGGGTGGGACCTTACTCAGCAACTTAAATTTGTTGGAGTTCCCTTAACCAATCAGTAATGTTTAGAAATGACGTAGGTTATGCGCCGAGGTTCATGCTTGCTCGTGAATCACTGTTCCCACATCCGCTTTCATTATACCGGGTTGCAACACTAAATCAAACTTTTCCCAAAGCCAGTTGGAAGGAGAGCTACGACATCCTTGCCACTAACAAAATTGACGAGGCATTCTCCTCTTGCTCTCGTTTTAATTGTGTAATGCTCTCCAGAGTTGAGACAACTTCATGGATAGCTTCTAGCGTCTCTTCTTCCGTCGCCATGTTTATTTCCGCTGCGGTTGAACTACAATTACATGGACTACAATGGACTCCGCGCATGAGTTCTGCGTCACCACTCTCAACTGTTTGCTGATTGGCAAAACACTGAGCGAACCGAGGCAGGGGGATTGGGCCAGACTATGTGCGGAGCCAAAATCTTTGGGCGGATGTACGTAGGATGGCGTCGCCAGGCTAAAACGTACCGGCCATCTGCCATATTTTCCAGGTTTCAAATCTCACTCAATGCTTGAATAAGTGCGCAAGCTTTCGATTTACTGTAAGCGAGATAATAAAACCCACAGAGATAACATTTTTGCACTTTTATCTGCAACATCAGTGTCCAATGACTCTTCACAAGAGAGACAACTTGTTAACTATTTCTATTCCTTTTTAAATAAATAACTGCTGTAAAGGTGAAGTCCACCTACCTAAAACTTTTACATCAGCGCCATGAAACAAAAAACAGAAGGATAAGGAAGGTGATTAAAATCCATCCTCTTGTGGCAGACTGACAAATAGTTTTCATGGCACTTTACAGAAAAAGATCACTAAAGCCATTCGAATCGAATCTTTTCGCATGATTAATGGCTACACTAAAGTAACAGCACCAATAATCTAGTAGCTGTTAAGACAATTCAGTTTGGATTAAAGTAAAATTGATGGACTCCTCCACAATAAACTGCTTCATTTCCTCAGGACTGCTCGCAGTATAAAGCACAGGCTGCTACAACAGGCTCTTCATGTCAACACTGTGTCACGGCTGATGGATATCAAAGCTTACACTGGAAAAAAAATCAAAATCTTACCAAGTATATTTTTCAAGTATATATCTCATTACACTTAATATAAGACACAACTGCCTAACAAGTACCATTTCAGCCACATATAGGGACTTGTTTTAATACAACACATCTGGAATATCTTGTTTAATGAAAAAGTCTTGAAAACAAATTGTTTTGAGTCGGATTTCATATGAAACAAGCTTTTTTTGACATTTGAAGAGGTTTTTAAGCTAATTTCAAGATCACTTTTATCTCAAAAGTCCTAAATATCACATCTTATTTCAAGCAATCTTGACAAGCCGATTTTCACTAGTTCCATTGGCAGATTTATTTTGCTTTTTTCAAGCAAAAACGTCTGGTATTTGTTGTTTTTTTACGTATTTTTGGAGGGGCATTTTTTCCAGTGTAGAGTGAAATTTAAACAGATTTTTACAAGAAGGGACAGGAAAAAAAGACCAAGAGAAGCTTAAGGGGTGTTTAAGATCAAGAGCTGATGAATAACTGTAAAAGACAACAAAACAGAGAAAGAGAAGAAGAGGAAGGAGAGGCGGGGGAGTTTTATGAGTGCCGACGTGCTGTGTTTTGAGAGGAAGCGTGCACAGACAGTCCTGTTAGCGCTCATCTCCACCAAGAGCCACCTGGGAGCCCTGCTGAGCCTTTAAATGCAACGCTGCACACACAGATGCGCACTAACAGCAGGCTGTGTTTAACACCAGGATAAACTCAACACACATCCGTCCGACTCGCTCAGAAACGTGAGAAACACAAATGTACATCCTGCCTCTGCCGACCACAACCGCTCAAAATTCACAACGACGGCGCACACATGCACGCCGAGTCCAGCAAGTACGTATTGATCAGTGTAATTAAGTCCCAACTCCTGTTACCCTGGCAACGCTCCCTTTGTGCTATTGATAGTTGCCTTGGCAACTGACAACCAGAGCAGACGGCTGAGGGTCAGTCTTTGTTCTCGCTGAATCCTCACGTCTGACAACCACACGGGTCAGAACCTCATCGGCTGGATGAGCGGAGCAGGTCAGAGGTGAATCCCTTCAGCTGGGATCTTTCATGAAATGATAAATTCATTCTAAAAAAAGGTCAGAAACTGAAAAACAGCAGAAGTAACCATCTCTGTTTTAGATCCATAACAAGATGTGACACCCAAACAAAAGCTTTAAAGTGCGTTCACGTTGTTGGCGCGTCTCTGATGCTTATCATATTGTGAGGTTTTCGGTTTCCACCTCAAGGTGACGACGTGTTTGTGAGCAGAGCCAAGGATTGTTTGTTCATCTTAAAAAAGCATTTAGATGAGGCATTTTCTTCCGTTACCTTCGCTGTCATCAACAAGCTGCAAACACAGCACTAACACGCTGCCTCCTATAATCACACTGGAAAAAATCTAAATCTTACCAAGTATATTTGTCTCATTGAGTATTTCAGCCAGATATAGGGACTTGTTTTAATACAATACATCTTGAATATCTTGTTAAGTGAAAAAGTCTTGAAAACAAATTGTTTTGAGCCGGATTTCATATGAAACAAGCTTTTTTTTTTCATTTGAAAACGTTTTTAAGCTAATTTCAAGATCACTTTTAACTCAAAAGTCCTAAATATCACATCTTATTTCAAGAAATCTTGACAAGCCGATTTTCACTAGTTCCATTGGCAGATTTGTTTTGCTTATTTCAAGCAAAAACATCTTGTATTTGTTGTTTTTCTTACTTATTTTTGGAGCAGAACTTTTGTTTGCAGATGCTCTTAGAACCAGCTGTTCTGGGGCCGCGCTTCATGGATTTAATTAAATTTCATTGCTTCTTTGAAGAGTCACGTTGATGAATGCATGACCATATTACACCTGGAATCCAGCTGAGACAGACTTGCTGGGACAAGTCATGGAAATGAATGGTAGGAGTTTTGGGAGTGACTCTTTGGTAACCACGGATACACACGATCACAGCCAACAGAATGCAGCCTCTTCTGATCCCAGTTTTCAGTGAACAATGAGAACATTGACTTACACTGGAAAAAATCAAAGTCTTACCAAGTATATTTGTCTCATTTCTAGTTAAAATATCTCATTATACGTAATATAAGACAACTGCCTAACAAGTACCATTTCAGCCAGATATAGGGACTTGTTTGAAGACAACACATCTGGAATATCTTGTTAAATGAAAAAGTCTTGAAAACAAATTGTTTTGAGTCACATATCATATGAAACTAGCTTTTTTTTTACATTTGAAGAGGTTTTTAAACTAATTTCAAGATCACTTTCATCTCAAAAGTCCCAAATATCACATTTTATTCCAAGAAATCTTGACAAGCCGATTTTCACTAGTTCCATTGGCAGATTATTTTGCTTATTTCAAGCAAAAACGTCTTGTATTTGTTGGTTTTTTTACTTATTTTTGGAGGGGCATTTTTTCCAGTGTACTTGAAAAACAGCCCACAAGTGTCAAACAGTGAAAATGATAGGAAAAGGTTATGTGTCTGTATCCTGGAGCCATATTATGAAATAGATCCAGTTGTACATTCACACTGTCTGCTCATGCTTACTGGTTAGCTCTCAAAAAACCAGGTCACATTCACATAACTTTCCCACGTGCACAAAGAGTCCTTTTTTCTGCTCTAAACTCTCCGTTTTTTCAGTTTCCCTGAAGAAGCTCACAGCTTTTTAAACTGTTTTAACCCCAAGAGGTTTGTGAGTCTGTGTGTTCCTCTGCATGCAGCACCGGATGTTTGCACTGAATAACAATCGGGACTTAGTCAACCTGAGGCTGAGTCACCGCTGGCGTCAGACGGAGGATTGTCCTGCTACGTATCAGGGTCAGCAGCGGTCGGCCTCTCCTTCTGTGGTTTTGTTTTGTTCTCAGCAGGAAGTTGCACTGACATCTTTCATCTGCCTTATCTCTACTAACGAGTTCTTGAGAAAGTCGTTCTGTTTTCCATGAAGCCTGGTTGAAATGTTCCCCACGTAACAAGCACAAGTCGGTTCATTTGCATGAGGAAAAACAACTTTTATACCGGTTAAAATCACACCAGAGTGTTCTGTGCAAGCAGGGAGCCAAGAGGCTCGTTAACTTGCTCCCCCTGAGATAACATTTACAGTATTGATCAAAGGTTTGTTTTCAGCCCTAATTGTGGATGAGTCACACCAGACAAACAGGGAACCATGAATGTGACAGCACACTGGAAAAAAATCAGTCTTACCAAGTATATTTTTCTCATTGAGGATCTCATTACACTTAATATAAGACACAACTGCCTAACAAGTACCATTTCAGCCAGATATAGGGACTTGTTTGAAGACAATACATCTGGAATATCTTGTTAAGTGAAAAAGTCTTGAAAACATCTTGTTTTGAGTCACATATCATATTAAACAAACAAGCTTTTATTTTTACATTTGAAGAGGTTTTTAAGCTAATTTCAAGATCACTTTTATCTCAAAAGTCCTAAATATCACATCTTATTTCAAGAAATCTTGAAAAGCCGATTTTCACTAGTTCCATTGGCAGATTTTTTTGCTTATTTCAAGCAAAAACGTCTCGTATTTGTTGTTTTTTTACTTATTTTTGGAGCGGCGTTTTTTTTCCAGTGCGGAGGTCTGATCATGCTTCAAAGACTGCGTTTTACCGCTCTGTGTACAGTGTAAAATGAGAATGAAACGCTCAGAAAACACAAAAAGGTGCTCAGGGACCGAGCAAGAGATGTCTGAGCAGGCTGAAGGCAAAAATAGATGATGTCGAACAGGGGCCTGTGAGCGATTAGCTGGAAAACACAGTCAGACCAAAACGTGATGCCTTATTGAGTCGCTGTCTGCGGCTCACATTTCTACGTCCTGAAGTGCAGATTTGGTTTAGGAAACTCAGTTTTCTCCTCTAACATGAACACAGCAGGTTCACTCGGGACTTTCCACATTCAGAGAGTAAATCCTTATTTTCCTCGTCTGTTTGATGCTCCTTTACAGCTGGCTGGGTGTACACACAGTTAAACAGCTGCATGCACTTCCCTGCAGAGCTCTGTTTGGCAGCAGAGACCTGTTGACACAACATGGAAGCTCCTATAGTGCAAAGCTATGGTTTGGAATCACCATATCCAGGATGTTTACATGCCAACTGGACTCGAAAGATTAGACACGACTGCTGGCTCCTTTGACGTGATGCTATCAGCAGGAATGTGGTGAGGAAACTATTGTTGAGGCTGAGAGTTTTACTGATTAAGAAATACATTTTTCTTTGGAATATAATGATCAGTTGAGGCTTTAAAGGTTGTGCTTTACACTGGGAAAAAATTCCAAAAATAAGTAATAAAAACAACAAATACGAGACGTTTTTGCTTGAAATAAGCAAAAAAATCTGCCAATGGAACTAGTGAAAATCGGCTTGTCAAGATTTCTTGGAATAAAATGTGATATTTGGGAGTTTTGAGATAAAAGTGATCTTGAAATTAGCTTAAAAACCTCTTCAAATGTCAAAAAAAAGCTTGTTTCATATGATATGTGACTCAAAACAATTTGTTTTCAAGACTTTTTTATTAAACAAGATATTCCAGATGTATTGTCTTCAAAGAAGGTCCCTATGTCTGGCTGAAATGGTACATGTTAGGCAGTTGTGTCTGATATTAAGTATAATGAGACAAATATACTTGGTAAGACTTTGATATTTTCCAGTGTAGATTTCTGTGGCTGCTGGTTGTGCCCTTTGTGGTCCCCATATCATAAAATGCTTGGCAGCAGTCCAATCACAGTAATCTCAGCTGTAACCACTAACACAGGCCTCATGTAGGAAGCAGCTGAGAGCCAGCTGACAGCCAGCTGACAGCCAGCTGACAGCCAGCTGACAGGGTTCAGGCTCCCCAGAAGATGAAATCTTATTATTCCCGATCTGACCTCTTTCCAACAGTCCCACCTGTGTTTAAAGGGATAGTTCGCCTCTTTTGACAGGAAGCTGTATGACATCCCATATTAGCATCATTTATGAACATTTTCTTACCCCCTGCTGCGTCCTGTGAGCCGAGTTCCAGCCTCGTTTTGGTGTTAACGAAAATAGTTCCGGCTAGTTGGCTGGGGTTTAAAAAATAAAGCGTTTTGCTTCTCAAAACAATATGCGTTCAAAAGAGTAATACATTTGCATCACAAAACCGTTCTCCAGGAAAAAGTCAGACCTCACAATCGCTTGGCCCCATTTTCTCTCCCTTCGTATCACTGCCTGCTGTGTAGACCGTGCAGACCGAAGTGCAGACCGAGCAGCAAACACCAAACACCGTAACAGGCGCGGCTGTCGGCAGCAGGCAGTGATACGAAGGGAGAGAAAATAGTCCCAAGCGATTGTGAGGTCTGACTTTTTCCTGGAGAACGATTTTGTGATGCAATTGTATTACTCTTTTGAACGCATATTGTTTTGAGAAGCAAAACGCTTTATTTTTTAACCCCCAGCCAACTACCCGGACTACCTTCATCAACGCCAAAACGAGGCTGGAACTCGGCTCACAGGACGCAGCAGGGGGTAAGAAAATGCTAACATGGGATGCACTGGAAAAAAATATAAATCTTACCAAGTATATTTGTCTCATTGAGTATCTCATTACACTTGATATCAGACACAACTGCCTAACAAGTACTATTTCAGCCAGATATAGGGACTTGTTTTAATACAATACATCTGGAATATCTTGTTAAGTGAAAAAGTCTTGAAAACAAATTGATTTGAGTCGGATTTCATATGAAACAAGCTTTTTTTGACATTTGAAGAGGTTTTTAAGCTAATTTCAAGATCACTTTTAACTCAGAAGTCCTAAATATCACATCTTATTTCAAGAAATCTTGACAAGCCGATTTTCACTAGTTCCATTGGCAGATTATTTTGCTTATTTCAAGCAAAAACGTCTCGTATTTGTTGTTTTTTTTACTTCTATTTGGAGGGGCATTTTTTCTAGTGTGTCATACAGCTTCATGTCAAAATAGGCGAACTATCCCTTTAAGGAGCTCAAATGGTTCAGTTTAAATGCTTCTAAATCAACGTTTGTGTTTGCAAACCTGCTTGCCTCCCTTTAAAAGCTTTCAATTGGGCCAGTTGGTCTTCTCAGGCTGCAGAGGAGTCAGATTCACGCTCCAACACAGATGCTGTGGCTTTCCCCTGCGACTGTTCCGGCCTTACTCTCCAAAAACCAGAGCAGGGTGATATTTACTGAACATCTGCAGTCCTCTTTCCCAAAAAAACACACGCAGGAACACAAACAGAATGAATCACTCCTGATTTCCGCCGTGAAGCAAACGCCTCTCATGTGTTCCTGAAACTGCTCAGCCTCTCTCCGACCACAGGCCCGACACACACAGCCCTCTAACCCAGTTACAGCTCTTCGGTTCGTCTTCCTTACTCTCAGTCTGTCTCTGTTATCTGATCAGGCCACAGAGTCTCATGGTTAACACCGTCTGAAATCTCTCACACATCCGTCACCGAGAAGCCTCGGGGCCCTGCTGCATTTTCACTTTGTGGCTCTTTCACAGTTGTTAAACTTTCTGTTCTCACAGCTTTTTTTTTTTTTGCTTTTAGCAGTGCAGGGTGAGTTTCCTCTAAGGCAAGCGAGATAAGAGCTTCAAAGCTGTTTGATATTTGTGAACTGAGTCTCAAACGAGGCTGATAGATCAGCAGCTTCCTGTTAATTCTTCATAATGCACTGGAAATAATGCCCCTCCAAAAATAAGTAAGAAAAACAACAAATACAATATGTTTTTGCTTGAAATAAGCAAAAACAATCTGCCAATGGAACTAGTGAAAATCGGCTTGTCAAGATTTCTTGGAATAAAATGTGATATTTGGGAGTTTTGAGATAAAAGTGATCTTGAAATTAGCTTAAAAACCTCTTCAAATGTCAAAAAAAGCTTGTTTCATATGATATGTGACTCAAAACAATTTGTTTTCAAGACTTTTTCATTAAACAAGATATTCCAGATGTATGGTCTTCAAACAAGTCCCTATATCTGGCTGAAATGGTACTTGTTAGGCAGTTGTGTCTGATATTAAGTGTAATGAGATATTTTGACTAGAAATGAGACAAATATACTTGGTAAGACTTAGATTTTTTCCAGTGAAGTCATAATGAATATGACTTTTATGAACCATGACTCCAACTCGACAGACACAATAAGCTGACCATCTTTTGTTAAAGGTGCTTCGTCTCCTCTCCTCGTCACGACTGTGAAAATACACTGGAAAGAATCAAATTGGTTTTAGCTTCTTCGATGGAATAACCCCTGATAACAGCACCCTGGTGACTAAACCAAACAGTTCGGCCTTTGCAGAAGGACACGGCGGAGCTAAAACATTTGACTCTTACCCGCAGTCTGGGGCCGGGCACCATCTGCAGTCCGGGTCGGAGGCGAGGCACCTCCTCAGCAGGAACTCCTCGTACTTCTCCAGCAGGGCCGCGTCATCCAAGATGTCGGCCACCTGTCGCGGGGCCAGCCTCTCGGCGCACTCGGGGCAGCTCAGCTGGACTCGGCTCTCGGTGATCTCGATGCGGAGGTACTGGCGCAGGCAGCAGAGGCAGGAGCGGTGGCTGCAGCCCAGCAGCTCGGGGAGCTGGTTGGCGGGCTGGCGCACCAGGCACAGGGGGCACTCCAGGAGGCCGGGCTCCCCAGAGGCTGTGGCCCCTCCGAGGGACGGCTGGCTGGAGGACAGGGGCTTCGACGGGGTGCCGGAGGCTGCATCCTGGCAGGTGGCGGCGGCGGTTGTGGGCGTACCGGAGGCTGCGGTGGGCGCTGAACTCAAGGCAGAAGGGAGAAGCTGCTGTGTGGCGTGATGATGCGTTACAGGGGTGGTGGCTCCTCCTTTGGGGCCCCTGGTACCCTGAGAGCCCCGTTTACTGTGGAAGAGGCTGTGGAAGGAGATGCGGCCCTGGCGTTTGCCCGCCGCACGGCACTTAGGGTTGGGGACGCCACTCACTGATGAGTGAGGCGACTCCGAGTCCTTTTCTGATCCCATTTCCCCAGAAAAACGCCCACAGAGGCAGCTGATCGTCTCCCAGTAAAGCAACAATCTGCAAGACTCACAAGGGAGGCGTTGTCCCCCTTGTGAAACGAGAATGCAAATTCTTTAGAGACGCTTGAGAAACAGTTCCTTCCTTCTCTTCCTTTTATGAGAACACAAACACTATCAGGAAAAAGGCAGAGAGAGATAAGACAAACTGAAAATGAAAGCGGTGACGCGTGGGGGAGAAAAATCCCCTTCGGCTCACAGAGTTTCTCTCAAAATGTCCACAGAGCAGAAGAAAAGTACGAAGCTTTCATCTCTGAGGCAAACGTCGAGTTCAAACACTGTTAGACAGAAACCTTAAAGTCTGTATCAATGAATCCCTCCCCTAAAAAAAACAGAGAGTTGGGTGAGAAAAAAAAGGAAATCTACAGAGTTGTGCTCAGTCTGAATGTCTGATCCTCAGGTTTGGATCCAGCTGTCCTCAGGTTTGGATCCAGCTGTCCTCAGGTTTGGATCCAGCTGTCCTCATCTGTGCTCAGAGCTGCTTCTCTTCCTCGCCGCTGAACGCCGGCTCCTCTGAACGCTCGTCTCTGTCGGGAAGCAGAGAGCAGGAAGTTAACACAAAGAGCATGCTCGGCATGACACACCCCTCCTCCTCCCCCCCCCCCGCCTCTGCTTGGCTCCTCCTGGGCTTGGATCTGAACTGATAATCTTTCTGCGCCGACGACATCCAAACACAAGACTCACACGTGTTAACCGGCCGTAATTACAGGGTCAAACGGAACAAAACGCGGCGTGACGGGACGCGTTAAAAACCGCCCGGTTAAACACATGACATCATCGCCGAGTCTGACCAATCGCGTCCTATTGTGAAACCAGTCTCTGTCTGTTTCTCCATCACACTGAGCACCACAAGCTCGTCCTCCACTTCACACTGCGCTGCTAGTGCCGTTACCATGGCGATGCTCACTATGAGCGAGGAAAACAGCGACCCACTCTGTGACTCTGGTACCGATGCACATGCACACACACACAGTCGAGCTTAAACTGAAAAAAATCAGACTAACGTAAATGATGCAAAAAATACTCACAAAATAAAATAAAAATTAATAAAAAACAGAGTCACACACAAAAAGGTTTAAACCCAAATATGAAAACACACACACACACACACACACACAGAGAAGGATAAAATTGGCACAAAGAGACACCTGAACACTTGTTACACAAACAAAAACAAGCATCTGGATAAAAATACACAAAAACACAAAAAGGCCTTAAAAGCTGCACATGAACACACAGTTTAGCTGCTCACACACGTTAGAAGTGATAATTACATTGAAGCACACACACACACACACACACACACACACACACACACACACACACACACACACACACAGGTGATTACATACCGTCACACACAAATAAACACACACACATCCTTGAATAAACACACACACGTAAAACTCAGTAATTACACATTCACAGACCCGTTGATACACATGTAATTACACACATTAAAACACACAAACACACATATAATTAAATCATTCTTACAAACACAGAAATATACGCCGCAGAAATACAATAAAAACACGCACAAACATGCTAAAAAACACACACTGACATGCAAACATGTAACCGACCCTCTCTGAGCATCTCTGAATGAACACACACACACACACACACACACACACACACACACACACACGAGTGAAAAGTAATAATTACGTACACACATGCTAATTACAACCTCACAACAATTACAGAGTGTGTGAGCAGCGTGGGAGACGCTTAAGTTGCCAGGTTGTGTTTTTGTTTTAAAGGCGAATTGCAGCTAAGAATCCATAAAACTCCAGAAACAGCAGGTTTGACCACGTTTCTGTCAGCTCAGAGCCGGAGCCGTGAGTCGTCACGCTCACTCACTTTTTGTTTGTTTGTTTTATTCAGTCACACAGTAAACAACAAATGTGTTCAGTACAATCATAGCATTTTTTTTAAGTGACTGAAAAGGCCTACAGGCTGAAGCGTAATGCTTATATTTAATAAGGCCTGTCCTGTTGAACAAAATGAAGCTACCCATCAACCTATATTTTTACAAATACTAAAGTAAGAAGAAAAATAATAGTAAAAAGAGAAAAGACAAAAAAACAGAATTGCATCCAATAAAGTAAAAAAATAGAAGAATAATAAACACAAAATCCACATATTCAGCACGGTATAACTGGAATTCAGGAAATTTCACATAAAATAGGAGATAAAAACAGAGGAGCATCAAAATTCTATGAATTCATCAGAAGTACACAAGTGCCAAAACTGTATGGTTTAAAACTATGTTGGGATGGGGACCTGGCTCAGGAGATTCCAGAAAATGACTGTGAAAAAAATCTATGTGCATCATGGTACTGTTACTCACGTGAAACACAATCACAGCTATTATAAGATATTAAATAGATCCTACTGGACTCCCTCCAAATTGGCAAGACTGAAACTTAGAAATAGTGATATATGTTGGAGATGTAATAGAAAGGTGGGAACTCTGGTGCACATGTTATATAAGTGTGACAAAACTAGTGACATGTGGAATGCCATCATTTTGTTCTTGAATAAGATGTTTGGTACGCACTTGACCAAAAACCCTTCGTTGTGTCTTTTGGGACTGCTTCCAAATAATATTCAAATGTCAAAACGCCGAAAATCATGGTGTCGTTTAGCTATGATAACAGGGTGCAGGATAACTTTACGCCACTGGAAATCTCCCATCTTGTCCACTTTTAAGGAGTGGATAGAGGTTCTAAGCTCAATGGCAAGCTATGAGCGTGTCACCTATAGAGTGGCTGGGGAGGGAAGCTCTATTTAATGAAGTACGGGGCCCATTCCTGCCCAACCACTGGATATGTAAGGATGACACTACCTACCTCTGCATATATATGTATATATATATATATATATATATATATATATATACAGTATATATATATATTTTTTTCTTTTCAGGTACAGGACATGTATGCTATGTAGACTTCCTAGGGTGTTGTGTTTTTGTTTTGTTGATCTAGGTTTTGTGTTGTAAGTCTGGCTTGATGTGTATGTTGTTGCTGGACTGTAGTTTTGGTTTTTTGTTTTATTTATGTTTGTTTGTAAAGAAAAAAAAAAGACTGGGCAGAAACTGAAAAAGAATACATTGTTTGCTATTCTTACCATGTAACTGTAATAATGTAACAGTTAGTTTTTTGCATCTGTCTGAAACAAACATCAATAAAAAAAAAAAAAAATAAATATAAATAAACACAAAATCCTTCACAAATTATAAATACTTGGAGCCCTCAAAAATTGCATTAGAAACCATCCTTTTGAAAACCAAAAATGTTCTACAATTTCTTACATTTATATTAGCATCATTCCATAATGAAATAAATGGATTCACTGCAGATGTTTTCTGTGTTTGAGCAGCAGACGACTGGCCGGCCGCTCTGATTGACTTAAGGTTCACAAATCTGATTATTACCAAACACACACAAACACACACACAAACACGCACACGGCGAGCGTCAGCCCATTCATGTGATTGAGATCTGAGCCTCTCTGTGAGGAGCGTGAGGTGGGGGGGGTTTGTGCTTGTGACGCACACACAAGGAAAAAGATAAGCCGACCAATCAGGGAGAAGCAGACAGGATAAGTAGCCTCTGACGAGCGTTTCCTCACGTCTGAGCTGAAAGTCTGAGTCCACACTTTCCAGGTCATAAAGACCCAGCCACAGATTACAGGCCTGTAAATCACACACAGAGGCGTTTGGGAAGCTTTCAGACGGGACCAGGAAAGCTGGAGATCCAGTTTTAGTGGTTCTCATTGTAATTTCAATCATCTTTTGCTATTTTCATTCAGCTCTGAACCAACTTTACATGACATGTGGACACCTCTGCGCCCTCTAGTGGTCACATTATGAACTTAAACAGGAACGCATGAGGCAGATTGGAAGCACATGAGATGTTTTTATTGTTTACTGACTGATAGTGACCTCACTGGAGGAACACATGAACCAGATGTGAACTCTATTGATTTTGGAGGTCTTTTGTGGTTTGATTAATTGGTTCAAGAACACAAATATGAGAATATCTTGGTGTGGCTTGGTAGCTTTTATCATAAAACACTCAAATTTCTGATTCAACTGTCGTTGTGTTAGTTAAAAGATGACAAGAAAGAAGAATATTTGGAATAACGAGGATGATATTTCTATTTCTGCTGCATTTATCTTTAATCCAATAGGATTTTACAGTATCTAGCATTAAGACTTAAGCTGAGCCTCAGTGTCGATACTTTATTTTAGTTTTGCAATATTCAAAAACACAAGAATAAATCAATCCCGGATGGCCACTCTGCATCTCTGAGCTACAGTGCATTCATCAGTCCAATGCTGCTGGTGGATTAACTCATACACCAAATATTCAGGTCAAAATTAATTGCGTACACGTGGGAAATAAAGTGTTCACAGAAATCCAAAGAAATACCCCTCAAAGTAGAAAAAGTGGGCGCAATCATGAAAATAGCAAATGTCTTCACAGATTATAATATTAGAAGAACGATAACATACGACCTCCGACTGAAACAATCCGCTGAAACTAAGCAAAGCTACAGCTTTTCACAGTTAAAACAGACTCGGATGGTTTTCTACTCTTTGTGGGAACTGAAAACGTGAAGCTGGAACTTTGCTCTCTAACCACAATAATAACCATAATCACATGGCTTGTGATGACTAACCGTTACACATCATAATGTGTAGCCTTAACCAAGAGGTTTTAAGTAAAGTTACTTTAAAAGTTTAGTGGTTGGGATGCAAGTTGAACTCATTTTGTTTGGTTTGACAGTCGAGCGAATATCTCTGACCCTAAATGTCAACTTTGCAGCCTCGTTCTTATGATGAAACACTTGTTTTACTTGTTATTCTCTCTTTCCCGTCCTCTCACACTGGAAAAAATGCCCCTCCAAAAATAAGTAAGAAAAACAACAAATACAAGACGTTTTTGCTTGAAATAAGAAAAAAAATCTGCCAATGGAACTTGTGAAAATCGGCTTGTCAAGATTTCTTGAAATAAAATGTGATATTTGGGACTTTTGAGATAAAAGTGATCTTGAAATTAGCTTAAAAACCTCTTCAAATGAAAAAAAAAAAGCTTGTTTCATGTGAAATATGACTCAAAACTATTTGTTTTCAAGACTTTTTCACTTAAAAAGATATTCAAGATGTATTGTATTAAAACAAGTCCCTATATCTGGCTGAAATAGTACTTGTTAGGCAGTTGTGTCTTATATCAAGTGTAATGAGATACTCATTGAGACAAATATACTTGGTAAGATTTAGATTTTTTCCAGTGCAACCCTCAACTGATCAAAGCAGACGGCCGCTCTTCCTGGTTCTGCTTCTGCGGGAGGTTTTTACCTGTTAAAAGGGAGTTATTTCTCTCCACCATCGCCTACTGCACGCTCAGGGCGAAGAATTTTATCAAAGTATACAGTATATATAATGTATGAACTGGTCTAATCTGATTTTAAGCTATTTGATGTGGTTATGATTGGATTACAATGAGCGGACTGTTTCTTTAAAGTCCATCTACTGCCAGTCATCGTGATGCTTAACATGGAAAAGGACACAAGGAAGTAAAAAAGAAACTCTATGCCAGCTTGTTCAGTATAACCAGCTCTCAGATATGAGCTGGAGATAAAACCCTACCAGACAGCCAAAAAGAGTGCAGAAAGTGGAGGAATACACACAAATACAACCAAGATGAGAGGACTCATCAAAACGTTACACATGTTCTTACTCACAGGAAGTAATGTACAAAAGAGTTGTTCTTTATAATCCTTTTAAATAGTCCTGATCAACAGTTCTCCAGCTTTCTGAAGGTCTTTCAAAGTCTTTCTTTGAACACTTTTTCACTCATTTTCAGTCCTTTTTTCTTTGTTAAACCACTTAACTCTGACCTATGAACCATTCAAGCAGGAAAAAGGCTCCTAACTCAAGGGATCAACCAGTGTTGTGTCCACACAGAACAGACAACTCAGCAAAGAAGCCATTTTAAACTGGATCTTTAGGCACTTTGTTCCCAGCAGCCTGTCACAGAGACACATCATTTGTTCCCATTTCTTTAGTTGCATCTGTGAAAAACAGCAAAGATAACACAGTCTGACAGACAGAAAACAGGATTTCTGCAGCAACAAGGTGATTCCCAAAGAGCTGTTAGCTGAAAACTTGGCATATCTCAGCATGGTGTGCAGTGCGTCCTTAAAACATTTGAGGAAACTGGACAAGTGGAGGACAGAAGAAGAAGTGTCAGGCCTAAAGAACTATCTACAGCAGATGAACAGGATCTGAAAGTGATGTCCTTAAGAAAGAGGAAAAAATCCAGCAAAGACCTGACACAGGAGCTGAGAGATGCATCTGGACCTTCAGCTGATCCATCTGCTGTTGGCCCAAGCCTCATCAGAAATGGGCTCCATGGAAGGGTGGCTGTCAAGAAGCCGTTCTTAAGGAAGGGAAACAGGGAGAAAAGGCTGAGCTGTGCCAAAGGACACAAGAAGTGGGCTGAAAATCAGTGGCAGCAGGTCTGATGGAGGGATGAATCCTCCCCAGAGCCCGGAGCTCAACATTACTGAAGCAGGGTGGGATCATGTTGGCAGAGAACGGAACAAAAGGCAGCCCACATCCAAAGAAGAGCTTTGGGATGTCCTTCAAGAAGCCTGGAGAACTATTCCTGAAGACTCCTTAAAGAAAGGACAGAAAGCTCGTCTGAGCGGGTTCAGGCTGAGTTGGAGGACAAAGGAGCTCAGAGCAGATGTTCACTTTAAAGCTCTGTTTCTGCCTTATTTACTGTATTTAAATTTACTTCTCATGTTTGCACCTATTCCCAGTTTTCATTAAGGCTTTCATCATGTGTCAGCTCTGTGATAAAACCCTAAGAAACATCTTAAGATGTCAGCACACATGCTGACAGCCTGCTTTTGTTTGCTTTTAGCGACTCATGAGAAACAATAAAAACGGGTGTAATGTCACACTTCAGAGTCAATCTTTGACCTGATCAGGTCTTTAAAATCTTAAACGCCTCTTATCAGTCAGACTGAGGGCAGAGCGCCAAACGTCTGTCAGTGATAGGAGACGTCGCTTAGATCTTGCCGTCATGGGAAAAAGAAAGCACATAGCAGCATAGTCACTGGCAAAAGATGAAGTTTATTTAGTTTACTTTTTGATTTTATTTGAACAGCAACTAACGCGTGAAACCATTAATAAAAACATTCACTGTTCTCCTGATTCTTTCAAAGAGCACATCTTAAATATTTCAGCTGAACATCACAACAGTTTCAGGTTATTATCTATTATTTATACAGGTTAGCCTCACTGAGACTCGTTTTTTTTTTTTTTTTTAAAGGACCTAAAACACAACTGGAACAAAACACCAAAGCACTGAAAGCAACGACAAACGACAAGAGTTTCCGAGTGTCTTAAAAAGCTGTTTGAAAGTTGACAGGTACGGCGCTAAGAGCAGGATTGATTTATATCCTGTTATGAATCTTAAAGCCCGGTGATGAAAAGCATCCAACAGCTGGCAGAAGCATTCGTGGAAACAGTGTCTCCATAATCAAGGACAAGCAACAAGACGTTTTCTGGCATTGAAAGAAAAACGAGAACAAGCCGAGCCTTGGTTTCAATTTCTTTGAAAGTTGATTAATATCAGAGAGAAGATTCATGGAATCCTTCCCACGATTATCACTTATGTAGCATCACGTACAGCAGCTTTAGATTTAGACTGTCTCTGCCCAGTTGATCTCTCTGAGCTAACAGCAACAGTCTCTTCTAAACCATCATCTTTTAGTATTTTAGACCCAATCCCAATCCAAGTTTGGATTAGATTTGATCAATCTGTCTCCGTTGTACCTCAGCTGTAATTAAACCTTTACTTAAAAAAAACCTACTCTTGATTCAGAAGTGTTAGCTAATTATCGACATGTCTCCAATCTCCCTTTTTTTATGTCTAAAGTTCCTGAGAAAATAGTTGCAGCTCAACTTTGTGATCATTTCCACAGAAATAATCTGTTTGAAGAGTTTCAGTCATGATTCAGAGTGCATCATAGCACAGAAACAGCATTGCTGAAAGTTACCAATGATCTCCTCTGAGCCTCTGATAGCGGACTTGTGTCTGTGCTCGTTCTGTTGGATATCAGTGCAACATTTGATACGGTCAATCACAGTATCTTATTAAAAAGACTTGAACATGTTATTGGGATTATAGGAACTGTGTTAGGCTGGTTTAAGTCATATTTATGTGAAATATTCCAGTTTGTTCTTATAAATGAAGAATCTTCCTCACATACCAGCGTAAGTAAGTCATGGAGTTCCTCAGGGTTCTGTGCTTAGACCGATAATTTTTACTTTAAACATGCTTCCATTAGGTAACGTTATTAGACAGCATGGCATAAATGTCCATTGCTATGCTGATGATACCCAGTTGTACTTATCTATAAAACCAGGTGAACCCAATAGGTTGGTCAGACTACAAGCATGTCTTAAAGACATAAACACCTGGATGACTCAGAACTGTCTGCTTCAGGGAGAAGCAGTCTAGCTATACAATTACTCCAGATGGTATTTCCTTTGCTTCGAGTGCTACAGTGAGGAACCTTGGAGTTATTTTTTTTACCAGAATCTGTCGTTTGACGCACATATAAAGCATGTTTCTGGTGCTGGGGTTATTTGTCACATATTTCAGCCTCAACAAGCAGATATTTCATAATACGTGAACGAAACGGCAGCTACACAAAACCGTTACCTTCTGTTGAGTTGGGACGGAGCCATCAGTAGGGGCGCCTTCCAACGCTCAGACTGCAGGTGACTGCAGCTGCGTTAAAGGAGCATTTCACAACAACAGTTTAGTCAGCAGAAAGTTAACTATCTGCATCTGAGTCATCGGTACATTTCAGACTACTGATCTGCGGCGCTGATCCCTGCAGCTCCGGGTCGACCGCTCTGGTCATCACTGAAATAACCTGGCTGGGCCTGTGGTTGTAGATTCATCAGGTCAGTCAGTCAGGACCGTTTATGGTCTGCTACTGCACATTTATTTCTCATATTTTATCATAGCTTTACTAAGTCTTAAGTGATCCGTTTCAGGTGAAGAATTTCTAGTGATTTGACCGGTTTGCTGCGACGTGTTGTTTGATAACTGATAAACCGGATGAATAAATGAGTGTGCTCTGGAGCATGCAGACTGTGCTACATTTCCTTGTTTGGCAGATGGACCTGAGCAGCCTGAGAACACGATTTGTTGTCAACACACTCACACACAGACTTTGTTCGACACTTATCCTCCTACTCTAATGCTGCTCGAGTCAGCACACACTTAACATGCTGCTTTCATGCGCAGCCCTGCAGACTCAGTCCTCCACACCTGTTATAATCTCTGACTTGTTTTCTACATCAAAGCTTCAAACACATGCGGTCAAGTTGCCCCAAAAAACATCCACTTACACTCGTCAGTCTGGACTAACACAGAGCGGATCCGACTGGTGCTCTGAGAACCGATTCTTTATAGATTCGATAAAGATTGATTCAAATCTAAAAATCGATTCTTTATTGATTCGATAAAGATTAATTCGATAAAGATTGATTCAAATCTAAAAATCTATTCTTTATTGATTCGATAAAGATTAATTCGATAAAGATTGATTCAAATCTAAAAATCTATTCTTTATTGATTCGATAAAGATTGATTCAAATCTAAAAATCTATTCTTTATTGATTCAATAAAGATTGATTCAAATCTAAAAATCTATTCGATAAGGATTGATTCGAATCTAAAATCTATTCTTTATTGATTCGATAAAGATTGATTCAAATCTAAAATCAATTCTTTATTGATTCGATAAAAAGATTGATTCAATTCTAAAATCGATTATTGATTCGATAAAGATTGATTAGAATCTAAAAATCGATTCTTTATTGATTCCATAAAGATTGATTCGAATCTAAAAATCGATTCTTTATTGATTCTTTTATTTCTCCCCCTACCCGAACCTGGGACGCCAGTGGTCATTGTCTAGCCTTCTGGAGGTGTCGTGGGCCCAACTAGACGAAACCCTGATGAAAGGAGGTTCCCACCTGATGACCCCAATGACATGTTGGTCAGCACTGCTCACTGATCTATATCATAGGGAGTATAGGTAATTATTCACTGAGTCTGGTCCTTTATTTTTTATTTTTCTTTAGCACAAGTGTCTTGTGTTTATATTGAATTGATTAGATAAAGATTGATTAAAATCTAAAAAACGATTCTTTCTTGATTTGATAAAGATTGATTTGAATCTAAAAATCGATTCTTTATTGATACGATAAAGATTGATTTGAATCTAAAAATCGATTCTTTATTGATTAGACTGCTACAACAACAACATCAGAATTTTCTCCTGGATCTTAACTCTTTTTGCAGCAGCCAAACTGAGATGCTCAGTTCTCAGAACGCTGGACACTGGATGCAGAATCTTTACAATTCAACGAGCCTGAGACAGTAATGCTGCATTTCAGCCACATGAAGTGGCGTCACACATCTGGAGGACTGAATAAATTACAGAAAATTAATGGCACGTCTCCTTGTTGCTACTTGTTCCTTCTTGCTGAAATTCCGGCTGCAGAAATTGTTTTGGACGCTGAATAAAACTGTGAATGTTGGAATAAATCACATTTCATCTGAATGTTTAAGGAAAGCATTTCGTGCCGTATATACAAACTCATGTTCCAGATTTTTTAAAGACGGTTGTTCAAGATATTTGAGATATTTTTAAGACCATGTGGGCGTTTCTGTTAAATCTCCACGAGCACCGTCCAATATTTTCACAAACCGACGCTTCTTTAATTCTTCTTATCGACACCTCCTCCAAACAGGCAGGTTTACTTTGAAGTTAATCTCCAAAGGAAACACCAGAGTTAAGGAGAGGATGGAGTTGTTTAGGACCCCTTGATTTACCTCAAAGGCTTTCCTTTTATGATATTTCCTGTAGATTTCAGACCATTTTATCGCTTGTTTTTGCTTGATTTAATTCAACACAATAGAGAGGCTTTTAATCCCGCGTCTTCAGGTTTCCCGACTCAGAGAGACGGGCGTATTCTGCAGGTAATCTGTCCTCAGCTTTCCTCAGACAGGCTGTTCTGTTTTAGACCATGAATCTAAGCCTCAGCACTTTGGGATCCTCCACTCTCTTTGCTGCAGGGCACAGCCAACCCACATGCTGCAGCTGGCCACACACGCTCCACATCCATCTTACGGCTACACTCACTCATAAACACAGCACAAGGAAACGGAGCGGAATAATAAAATGTGAAGAATTGCTGTTTTTCCTCAGCTAAAAAGTTACAATAAAAGTTTACTAAAGATCCTCCACAGTGAACTCCAGGAATGAAAGAAACCACTCAAACTGTAAAACGACATAAACAGGATAAATGAACGCGTAATGAGAGTTTATGAGACTGAAATGATTCATTTTCAGTGGGCTCGTCTGTCAGCTTCCTCCACATTAGAGCCCATAATGAACAGAATAATCAGCTGTGTGCTACAGGTGAGCTGAGCCGCTTGCTGTTACGCAACAAGATTATTCACTGCCAGCTCCGACACGTCCGCTCTGAACTCACACTGCAATGCACACACCAATACAACTGCTGGAGAAACACACGATTCCCACAACTTTTAACAAAGCAAGGGAGGAAAAACCTCCCAAATCCTGGTGATAATTAAATTCATTCTGCCCCATTTCCAACTATATCGAGCAGATTGTTGTAGTTTTGTAGGAAAACTTAGTTTAACTCAGAGATGATTGAGCGAATGGACAAAGACTGAAGTCAAAGATAGCGGCGGTTTAACAGCCCAGTGGACTCAGGTGAGAGGCCAAATAAAAGCCCAGTCCCAATCCCTCCCACATCCAAACAACTTAGCCCGAAGCCCTCATTTTCCAAAGGTAAGGTGTCACTTCTCTTCAACCTGCCAAGGACAATGATGGTGCACTTCTACTCCCCCATCACTGAGTCCATCCTCACCTCTTCCATCAGCTGCCAAGGACGAGGGCAGACTGCAGAGCTTCCATCTCTCCAGAAGCTGCACGCCTCCAGGACTCTGAGGGAAGATTGTGGCTGATCCCTCGCACCCCGGTCACAAACTCTTTGAGACACTCCCCTCTGGCAGGAGGCTGCGGTCCATCAGGACCAAAACCTCACGCCACAAGAACAGTTTCTTCCCATCCGCCACTCGCCTTATCAATGAGGCTCGGAGCCCCCCATGACACCGACTCGCTGTGTTTGAAACAGTATACTTCTCCTACTTCTCCTACTACTCATTCTAACTTTTTGAGTTAGTATGCAAGTTTGAGTAAGCGAGAAGTTCCCGGATGCATACTAGATTCTCCAAAATGTAGGGTATGCATCATGAGGTTACTACTCATACTCAAACTACCCAAGATGCAAAGTAACGTGACGTCGCCGATCGTCATTTCCTGTCAAAACGGCAGTTTCAAGCTAACTACAACGAGGGGTAGGTTCACTTCCTGTTTTCAAAACAAAAGCACCAATTGTATTGTAATGGCTTTCCCTGTGATAAAAGGCAACGGGTATTTTATTTTGTGAAAATAACCGGAAGTGCGTTGCTCACTGCGGCTAGCTTTAGTAGCGCCGAATTCGTGGGAACCAAATTGTAAATAGCCGGTATTTTGTCAGGTTTTCAACACGTTGGGGATCTAAACGACTACTTTCTCACCTGAAAATGTTTCAAATGTTGCTAAAGTTTACAGAGTTTAGAGCTTAAGCGAAATCAGCTTCAGGCCGGCTGATTTCGGCTCGGGCAGGAGCGAAATGCATTGTGGGTAAACGCTCTGCATACTGTCTGATCGATGAGTATGCAGTGTGGAAGTATGCAGTATGTAGTATGTCTTATGCGGTTTCGAACACAGCCAAGGTGTGGTGACAGTTTAACCATCCAGATTCAATTCAATCCACTTTATCTATATAGCAGCAGTTCGCAACAAATCAACTCAAGGCACTTTAAGGACAAAAATGGCCTCTGAAGCACCGGCTAACCGAAAAGATGCACCATCACTGTACTAACCTGAGGGGCTAATGGTGGGGCCAATTATACATCAGCTGACATCACACACATCTGGAGCCAGTGAACATCTGTTTCTCTACTATTTTCTAACTGATTCAACTTGAAAAATTGGCATAGCGTCTGTCGGTGAGAGATCTCGCTGTGATTGGCTGTTCAGCGTAGCGAAACACGCCAGTCACGATCTCTTCTCATCTGTCATGTTCATTTCTCCAGAACAAGCGAGCAAGTTTAAACAAAAACCACCAAAGTTGAGTTTGATTAAACCTGCCGGAGAGGTGCACAAAAAGGTAAAAGAGGAATCCGATGAATGTACTCATTTAAAAAACAATTAAAGCGGCATTTTAATTGTGCAGCTGATTAATATGGAGCTAATTAAAGCTATAATTAGGATTTCAGTTAATTAGATAATATGTTTTATATGTAAAACATGAATCTGTAGTATCAGCATGAACCAACAGATGTGGAGCTAAAGCACAACATTTGTTTGTCAGATGTGTTTTTCCAAAGAACTTCACTGATGTTTATTTCCTTTGCCGATTCCTACGAAACCTGGCAGCCCACTCTGGCTCAAAACTCTGTTTTTCTCCGTGCTGCGTGCCTCAGATGTAATTGAAAATCAGTTTCAGTTGCTCAGTTTGCATAGAAAAAGTCCCGTCGGGTGACATCATGGCTGCAACGCGACCACCGAATGCAAATAGTTCCACTGTTCTCTCTCCTACATTTCCTGTCCAACCCCAATGCTGCAACTACAGAAAAACCCAGATGTAAAACACAATGTATACACCCAGAATACGGCTGCAGGTCCACACATCCGTACAGACTGTAAACATGCACATACAATAAATAAGCGGCTTCCATAAATCTGTACTTGCTGCCTCATTTTCGCTGTGAACTCTGCTAATGCAGTCACATATCATCACTGTGGATAAGAGCCTCAGCTAAAAGCCTGCCATCTAAACTGACTGATGATATTGTGTCGACATGGAGTCCAGCAGGCGGCTCGGCTCAGACTTTCATCCTCTTTGCAGAGATATCGACTAAACTCCCAGCTAGCTCTGAGAGCTGGGGGGCCGGCCGTCTCAGGACAGAACAGGTGGTCCTCTGCTCCACAAGCTGATAATAATGTATTATGTGGATGTCTGAGGGAAGGACTAATGAGAGTCAATTAGCTAACAGACTCGCTGACCCCGTTGTGAAGATACTTGTGTTTCTACGGAGCAGAAGTGGCCCAACTGAAACATTTACTTTCATAAAATAACTGGATGAAATGCACAATATGTTCTGGGGTGATGTTAAAATGAAAGAACCTGTGAAACAAAGAGCAGATTTTTAAACTTTAAACTGATTTACAAATGTAACTCATTTGATCTCGAAGTTAAACACCTAAAGGAAACACATTTTGCAGATATTTAATGCTCAGAAACTCAGGCATCTTTCTGTCTTGGTTAGACAGATGGGTCAGCAGCATGGTGGGCCAAAGGGCCACCAGAAATGTGGGGAAAAGGTGAGCAGGATGAGGTTAACGGTGCCTCTTTAAGCGGATCCATCCGTGATTATAACTGAGGTCAGCAGGATATCCTCAAATCAAGAGAAAAAGTCGGCACAAAATAGCCTAAAAGAGAAAAGTCAGAGCATAAAATAACAAAAAACTAAACATTCAATGCTTTGAGTTAACAAATGTAATTAAAACCGGGTCACGGCTGAGATTTTGGGGGGATACAGTTGGGTGATTGGAAGGAAGGCCGAGCAGCAGGATAACCTCTTAGGTGATAATGGGCTGCTGCATGTGTTTGTCCTTCAGCTTTCCTCCTCTCTGTTCATCCACTCACTTTAGGAAATAGACCGTGGCTTAACCCGGCACTTTGTGGAGATCACTGTGACAACACAACCCTGCTGTGAGACTTCCAGCCGAACGGTTCTGGTCGGAGGTAAATCTCTGCACTGCGTGTTTTCACACTTAAAGCGTTCCTTTTCTTTGGGGGATAAAGGAGCAAAAGTCATTTAGAGCTTCAACTGGGGGATTTGAGGTTATTTAGAAGGCTACGTGACTCCTACTCACTGACCAGAAAAAGAAAAGGGGGCCGAGGGGAGGAGCTTTCTCTCAGCTCTGTTTCCTTCTGAAAAGAAAGGTGGGGAAAAATCTAACCGGTCCAAAATATCATCAGGGTTAAATATCGTTTGCATTTCCTCCTTAAAGGGATAGTTCGCCTCTTTTGACATGAAGCTGTATGACATCCCATATTAGCAACATCATTTATGAACATTTTCTTACCCCCTGCTGCGTCCTGTGAGCAGAGTTCCAGGTGAGTTTTGGCGTTGATGAAGGTAGTCCGGCTAGTTGGCTGGGGTTTAAAAAATAAAGCGTTTTGCTTCTCAAAGCAATATGCGTTCAAAAGTGTAATACATTTGCATCACAAAATCGTTCTCCAGGAAAAAGTCAGACCTCACAATCGCTTGGCCCTATTTTCTCTCCCTTCGTATCACTGCATGCTGTGTAGACCGTGCAGACTGAAGTGCAGGCCGAGCAGTCCCGAGAAAATAGGGCCAAGCGATTCCTGTCAAAAGAGGCGAACAGTCCCTTTAAGTCAGCCTGCCCTCATTGTCACTGCAGGAAGATGCAGCCCACAGCCGGACACACGAGGAGCAGCAAAGTGCAGCAAGATGCAACAACTGATGGAAACGATTCAGTCGTGTTTGTTTGTTGTATTTAGATAAATCATTCACAGGGCAACAGGCCACACAGGGGAAGAAAACGATCATAATGATCATTAAGGCAGAACTGGCAGGTCCCTCTCTGCTGTGCTTCAGTTCTGCCTCCAAAGCCCCCTCCCACCCTGCAGGGACAATTACAGCAACACCCGGCTTGTAAATAGCTTAATGCGTTTATTGAAGTTAAAAGGCCTACATAAACTGTCTCATGTGTATGTTTTAAAAGTACAAAACTGTGTACTCATGTTGTGGGTTCATTTACGAAGAACCACAGCAACACTTGAGATTGAATTAAACTCTGCCACAAACAGCAGTTGTCAGGATTAAAGCAAGCCTAAAACATCCTATAGAGACTCATAAATCTACTCCTGCCGCAGAATTCAAACTGCAGTTTCCCACAAATGTGTCTGAGCATGCTACTTAAGCAGAATAACACAGAAGAAGGAGCTTCTGACGCCATCCATATGTGCACGACCGGTGTGGCTAATAACTACTGAAGCATTATTATGGGGATTTATTGTCTCAGATGCACTTTCCAAATGGAGCTCAAGCAGCCATTGTTCTGTTGTCCGGCCCCATCCAGCTCTGAGGTAATCATTGTTTTACGGGACGACACAAATCTAAAGCACACACAGAAGCTGAGCCAAGCAAAACATCCTCACCTTCGAGGAAGTTTCTTTATGAAAACATCTGGTTCCCACAGAGGGAAAAACTGGAAGAAAAAACTTATTCCAGAGAACAGGGAGCGACAGCCTGAGTTACACATGTCACAGCTGATTTACTGAGTTACAGCGACACACGAGCGTTGATTCACGGTGTTCTTCACCGCAGCCTCCCATCAACGCACAGTCATGCAAAGGTTATTCTAATTACTAATTCAGACAGGCCGCGCCCTGTTTCAGCATCAGACCCGAAGCAGAACCCCAACTCTGAAACATCCCAGCCTAAAAACTACCTGAATAAAATCTTAACTTAACTTGTATCAGCAAACAGCAGCTGATCGGTGCTTTTATCACAAGCAGAATTGATTATTGTAAACCTTCTTTCTGCTCTTCCACTGCAGCTGTTACAAAACTCAGCCGTCCAGAAAGAGAGCTCATATTACCATATAGGTTTTTAATCTCTGCTCTGGCTTTGTGTGTGTTTCTGGATGGATTTTAAGATTCTTTTACTGGTTTTTAAGGCTCTTATATCATCAGAACAATATTTCTACTTTTCACTAAACTCCTTCACTAAATCGTTTCCCTTTTTCCTCAGAGATTAACAGGATCATTCACTTTATAGCCAACAGATGACAGGATAATTACCACTTTTACATATTTCTGTCATCGTGACACACAAAGTTGGCTTCTTCTGAGCTACAAGTTTGTCTGGAAAAAAACTTTAATTTCTGGGGTTTGTTTTTTTTTTTTTGTTCGGTAGAAAATCAAAACAGTGATCAAAAAAGTAACTGGAAAACGTTTCAAAACTGAAAATGTGGAAAGAAGCAGCGAGGGGGGAGGGAGTTATCGAGGGCAGTGTGCACTGTTTTGTGTGGTTTGGCACAAACACGTAGGGGCTGAGGCAATAAGGGCCATCAGCGGTAATGGAAGAGAGATTCCATGGAAACTCCTCCTCATTACCAGATATGATGCTGGCTTTTCTGTGGAAGGACGAGCCTAATATGATTTGCATGCGTTACACAGCCTGAGCAAATACCGACAAACCTATTCGCTGAAAATTATCCAAGCATTCAGCAAAACTTCCTTGAACAACCTGAAGGGCAAGCAAAGAGTGTTTGACAGGAATTAAATATTCAAAGCAAGTGGGTGAAGTTCTTGGCGTTTACACCTCACTTTTCTCTGGAAAGAGTCGATGCCGCCGGCCAATTTCCATATCTCCACTTTCCTAATGTTCCATCAGCTGCTTCACATTTCCATCCACCCGTTCATTCATTCTGCTGCTGATTAAATGTGACAAAAAACTAAATATTTGTGAATATTTCCCTGATATGTCATAAGGAGAGTTGAAATAAACTGCTATTGTCAGTTTAGTTTTGGCATTAGCCTAGTTTGTATTTTGCTTTGGTTACCAATAGCAACAAGTAAAGTTCCCGTGCTGCAAACATCATTTTCAGTCATTACAGGAAGCTGTTAAAAAGATTATTTAAAGCTACCACGATCAACTTTCATGTGAAAAATGTTGGGGTTTTTTTTTAAATATCTTCCAGTTCAGTGACTCCCTTCACATAAAAGGATGTTTTAGCATTTTTTTACTTGATTGATTTCATTGAGCAGTAACATGTCAAACAGAATGCTGCAAATTCTCACATTATGTGATCTGTGTAGCACCAAAATGTTATTATTAGGTAGCTTGTGAGCCTACTACACGACACGATATGATACAGAAAATGAGATGATGATACAGTATCAGATGGTACGAGATGATTGGGTGCAGTACGATGATGACTCTCCTCCTTTGTTCAGTAATTTTAAGCATTAATGATGTTTAAAATTGAACCAAAGCACAACAAAAATGGCTTTAGTCCTGCTGCTTTCACTGAACCGAACAAGCTGTAGCTCACACACACATTTTATTCATCTATTTATTTTTTATGTCTGTAATCGGGTTTAATTCGGTTCGTAATTTAAGAGATTATGTATTTTATGTTATTGGCCGATGTCCTGATTTGTGGAACCAGAGCACTTTAATCCTTTTACTGTTTTTATAGTTTTAACCTTTTCATCATTCATTGGGTAGTTTCATCAGAAGTTCCAGTAGATTCTCTGTTGTTGTGTGGATGTTATCTGTTTGGCAGCAAAACTAATCTACCTACCAGTACAAATAAAGTAACCTGACCCGAGTATAATGCAATATGATGCGCTACGATATGATGTGCTACGATGCGCTGGAATACGATGCGATACGATGCGATACGATGCGATACGATGCGCTGGGATACGATACGATGCGATACGATGCGCTACGATGTGGTACGATGCACTACGATGTGGTACGATGCACTACGATACGATATGGTACGATGCGCTACGATATGATGCGCTATGATACGATGCAATATGATGCGCTACGATATGATGTGCTATGGTACGATGCGCTACGAAACGATGCGCTACGATACGATGCGCTACGATGCGCTACGATACGCTATGATACGATGCGCTATGATACGATGCGCTACGATACGATGCGCTACGATACGATGTGCTACGATACGATACGATACGCTATGATACGATGCGCTACGATATGATGCGCTACGATATGATGCGCTACGATATGATGCGCTATGATATGATGCGATGCGCTACGATGCGCTACGATGTGCTACGATGTGCTATGATGTGATGCGATGCAATACGATGCGATGCAATACGATACGATATGACGCGATCCGATATGACGCGATCCGATATGATGTGATACGGTACGATGCGATGCGATATGATTCGATGCGCTGCACTACGCTATGCTACGATGTGAAGTGATGCGATGCAATGCATTGCACTGCGCTACACTACGCTACGATGAGATGCGTTGCGATACAATGCAATACGATGCGCTACGCTACGCTACGATATGATGCGATGCGATGCGCTACCATGCGATGCGATGCGATACAATGCGATACAATGCAATACGATGCGCTGCGCTACGCTACGCTACGATGCAATGCGATGCGATGCGATGCGCTAAGCTATGATGTGATAGCTAAATAACTTGATCAGGAGTTGGTGGACACCAAAACACAGCAAAAACCAGAAGAATTACTAGAAAATTGGAACATATCACCATTAACTTTGATGCTTTTTATAGAAGTTTCTCATGTTTGAATATTGTCTCTAAGATGAGCTACAACACAAGAAATCTGCCAAAATGAATTAAATAAAGGAAATGAAGGAACTATTCGATCAGAGTGAGTTAATGTTCACTTCAGCAGCCACATATCGATGGTTAGGGTTTGTACAAACAACATTACTAAACACCGGAATATCACATTTACCGCAATAAAGACAAAAAAAGCAGAAAATAATGCACATTTTAGAGTATTTTTGTATTTTGTAAAATATCTGAAGGCAGCAGATTAGTTCACCTCCAACTGACATTTGTAGATATCATCTTCATGTGAGCTGACACTCGGGAAGGCTAATTATCAGCTCCAATGAGGAGTGAACGCTGTAATTTCTAAGAAATGACTCACGAGTGAGGGCTCACCTTCAGTAAAGCCACAAACCCCGTTTCTCCATGACTAATGGATCCATTTCTCTTTATAATGGGAATGACAAACAAAGTTTGGTTGAATATATGTTTTATGTGCAGTGAGAATAAAGCACATATCCATCTATATCTATAAAGAGAATTAAACACGAGAGCCTCCAGGGTGATGTGCAGTGGGAGGCAGATGGGTACACAAATGGAGGTTTGAGTTTTCTCTCAGTCTCCCACTGTTTCTCATTAACACCCTCTCCCACACACAGAAAGATTCAGAGTCCAGAGCGATGCACTGCAAGGTGGAGGCAGAGAGATTCTAGCTGGGAGCTTCTATAATTAGAGGAGCGTTCAGAAGCAGTACTGCTGAGTTGTTGAATGTTTAATGTCGTGCCTGCGGGCGCTACAGTGGCTCAGAGCGAACCTCCTCTTCACACACAAGCCGAGGCCTGTGCGGGGACATGTGAGGTAAGCGGGAACCGTAGTGAACTGACGGCGAGGATTCAGGTTGCAGAGGGGAAACAGCGGCACAATGCAGCGACACAACTGTAACCCGAGCCTCGTAATGACAAGGGAACCTAAAACCTGCTCTGGATGAGGTCATGGTGGCTCTGAAACAGCTCGAACAGACCGAGAGGACAGAAATCTGACCGCTCTGCCACATATCCCTTATAAAATGGAACTGGATCTGTAATCTGGCTGAGTTGGCCTTTTAAGAAAATGAGAAACAAGTCAGAGAGACTGCTTTGTCATCTTAAATAGATTAAACTGTTATTAACAGTTATGAGGAGCCACCAGGACCACAGAGCCTTTACTGTCCTGAAGCAACTTTTGTTGAGATGCTTGCTATGTGAGTGGGGATGGAATATAAAAAGGCATCTGAGCTACCTGGTCCTGGTCCTAAGCTTCAACACACTGGAAAAAATGCCCCTCCAAAAATAAGTAAGAAAAACAACAAATACAAGACGTTTTTGCTTGAAATAAGCAAAAAAAAAATCTGCCAATGGAACTAGTGAAAATCGGCTTGTCAAGATTTCTTGAAATAAGATGTGATATTTGGGACTTTTGAGATAAAAGTGATCTTGAAATTAGCTTAAAAACCTCTTCAAATGTAAAAAAAAAAAAGCTTGTTTCATGTGAAATCCGACTCAAAACAATTTGTTTTCAAGACTTTTTCACTTAACAAGATATTCCAGATGTATTGTCTTCAAACAAGTCCTTATATCTGGCTGAAATGGTACTTGTTAGGCAATTGTGTCTTATATCAAGTGTAATGAGATATTTTGACTAGAAATGAGACAAATATACTTGGTAAGACTTTTGTTTTTTCCAGTGCAAAGGACGGATCAAACATCTTTCACCTTCTTGGACGGATTAAAACAGCTGTAATCAGTCCGGGTTTCTCCCCATTCATGATGTTCTGGTTACTTCATGAACGAGTTTCTCGAGGTACAGCGAGGAACTCTATTCAAAACTGAAGTCGCTATCGATAAACCCATCAAAAGAGGAACCTCGGAGTTATATTTGATTCCGGTTTAGGTTTTACATCCTACATCAGAAACATTCTCTAGCCTGAAGAATGGCGCCGGAGTGCGACCGTTCGTCTCTCCGGCCGATGCAGAGACACTGATTCATGCTCCAATTTCTTCCTGAATTGATAACTGTAATGATCTTCTTTCTGGGCCTCCAAAAAAAGAAACATCGATCCATTACAGCTGCTGCAGAACTCAGCTGCTCGTCTGCTGACGAAGACCAGAAAGAGAGCTCATGTTACTGTGTGTTACATGTGTTTCCGGAATGATTTTAAGATTCTTTTACTGGTTTTTAAGGCACTTTATGGTCTTTTATTCAGTTCTGAAGTTACTATTAGTGTTTATATGTCGACATGTATGCTGGGTTTGGGGACTTGGGTGGGTGAGCACTTTGTGCTTCATATTTTGTATGAAAAGTTCTATACAAATCAAGTTTGATTGGTTAATTGATTAAAATATTGCACCAAGGCTACTGCACATGAAATATAAGTTGTTCTCCCAGCAGTAAATTTAATTCGAGCCCATCTAAGGCCAAAGGAGTTAAACAGTCTTATGGTCTGAGGGATGAACCATGGCGGGAAAATGAGGTGAAACCATAATAACTCGTGCTTTTTTTCTGAAACAATTCATCAGATGCCAGTTTGGATGATGATGTTTGTGTGTATGGTGGCTCAGAGTGGTCAAACATGTCTTAAAAAAGCACGAGAGAACATTGAACCTGTTCCAAAAACTTCAGTTGGTGTGTAAATACGTCTTTTTTTAAACCTCTAGTGGACAAAACGTCGTATTCAGGGGAAACACAACAGGACAATGTCAAGAATGTAATGTTCCGTGTTTCCAGAAACCATGGAAACAAGTCAATGTGACGCTTTGTAAGGAATTAGCTGTTTTTTTTTTCTTATTTTCCTGACCCAAAACGGACTTCCTGCCTAAACCTAACCGAGCAAGGAGCAAAAACATCAGCAGCAACATGGGTCAGTTTCCTTTGACAGAACCAAGCTCCTAAACATAGATGATAAGGCAGTCAAGGACCAATCCCCGAAAAAGATGGAAGTTATCAAGTATTCGGAGCGGTTAACAGCCAACAGCAGAAGAAGACAATGGATTCAGGAGGTTCCACAAGTCCAAAAGGCAGCAAAGTCTCATGTATCCAAATGCAAAGCTCTGAATCTATGGGTTTATTTCTTAAATCTACACACAGAACATAAATATAACCATCAGTATTATAACCACAGTGTGCGTCAGGCTGTGGAATTACTCACGTAGAAATGCGACAGCAGCTAATTGACACAGTTGGCTTGGACGGTGCCAAATATGTCAGTAAATCTGTTCTCAAACATTCGGATAAATTGATCCGGGTTCTGTTCCCGACAGTGAACAGAGCGTTTAAAGTAGGAGCCATTTCTGTTGATCGCAAAGCAGCCTTTTCGTGACCATTTTTACGCACAAAGTCCAGTAAAACTACAAGTAATGTCCTAAAATAAGAAGATCAGAGACAGGCCAACGATGTTAAAAACCAGGTGAGATCATTCAGAAATATCATCAGACATTTTCCATCGTCTATCTGGAATTTCTAGTATATTGAATTATGTTTTATGATGAAGTTATTTCATCATTAAGCCAACAAGCAGGTTTTTTTGAAGAAGTTTATAACAATCTTATGACTGCTAGCCGTGGTTTTGGGTGCATCGAGTAACGTTGTCAGCAAGAAACCCGTTTTAAAATATATACGACTTCTAGGAGCTGTCTGCTCCATTACATGTCATCACACAGGGATGTCCGGATCTTTTCCAAATACTAACCGAGTGGTTTTAATTCCTAAACCTTACCAAGTTGCTCCTGTTCCCAAACCTAAACATCCATCCATCCATTTTCTATACGCACTTAACCCAATTTTAGGGTCGCGGGGGGGGCTGGAGCCTTTCCCAGCTGTCATTGGGCGAGAACCGACGCATACACGGGGAGAACATACAAACTGAGACGAGCGCTCAGGTCCACTATCCTCTTTCCTAAACCTAACCAAGGAGTGAAAATAAAAAGGAAAAACTAGAGGTAAGACGCTGCTGTAGATCTGGAAGTTATCCGACGCCACATTTCTGACACAGCGGCAGGTTTCGTGGGGTTTTTCCAGGTTGTTTTTTGTATTTCAGTGGATGGACAAACAACCTAAACAGCTGAGGTTTAGGTTTAGGCTGAGGACTTTTGGCTACTTAGTTTGGTTTGCTCTTCTTCTAATATGCTGACATAAAATCAGAAGGAATAAAACTATAAGGCTCTGGACTAAAAAAAAACAAAAGCACCAACCAAGCATATATTGTCGATCAGGTACTACAGTTGGCATCAAATCGCGATAAAGAAAAGAAGACTCAGTTCATTTCTGTTTGTTTTGAGAAAAGGAGCCAACTCATTGGTTCTTACGGCGTCAGTGAACTTCAGCCTGCATCAAAACACAGCTCATTTCCAAGGAATCAAAACAGTTTTTCTGTCAGCTCATGATGTTCTCTCCCATCCAACTGGCTCTAATCACGTTAACCCATAACGACCTGATGCAGCACACGAGTTGCTTTCACCTCTCAGGCCCGATGGGACGCACAAAGTCGATGCTTTACATGAAAGTTTAAACTCTCAAAATGGTTTTCAGGGTTTCTTTTTAGATAAAAGACGAAGAAATAAAATGTTTCAGAGGCTCATTTGAAGTTTTACAGAAAGAGTCAGAAAACTTTAGAAGAACAACTCATCATATCTGCACAACTATATGACAGGTGATGGTTCGTCACATCTGCAGCACCCAAAACAATCCACTAAAAAACCCACTTTTTAACTCGTCTGATATCATATCTACGGAGCTACAACCTGTTCCTAAACCAGCGCTGGCTCACATAAATCTGTTGAAGCTGCTGTTATTTGGACAGTTTTAGTGTTGCACATCTAAATGATCTTTACAGCAGGCACATTTACATGATGGAAGCCAACAGGTTACGTGATGATGGCATAATGTCACCACACCCCACATGACACCCCTAAAATCTCCCTGTGAGGAGGGTTTCAGAGCCTTTTTTCACTGATCTTTTAACTGATATCTGATCGGTTGCCAGCTGTCTTTTCGGATCCATGTGTAATCTGTCTTGGAGAAGACACCGTGTACTGAGTGGAAAGTGTTTAAGAGGGAAAGCTGGGGCTGGATTTTAACTCTCACACCTCCTGGATGGAACTGAGGACATTCTGGTTTTTTACAGTTTAGGATTGTTCTCAGATGCACAATGAATCCTGCCTGTTGGGAGCAGCCTGCTCTTCTCTCTAATGATATCTGGGTGGTTTCATTTCAGCTGACTTGTGACTGTCATGCATCTAATTATCCTGAAAACATACCAGCTCCGCTCCCAAAGGCCTTGCCTCGTTTACCCAGGTAATTCTGACACGGAGAGGAGCGTTTTAATCCGAACCGCTCATGCACCACTGGGTTCAGCCCGGCCACTTACCCGCTCAGGACCGGATCTGTTCCACCGCAGAGGCTGGGAGAGATGCCGCGGCTCCCTTCCAGCTCCGCCTCTCCTGCCTGGAAGCTGGCGGTCCTCGGTGGCCGGCTCTGTCCTCTCGGGCTCGGGGGGGTTTCCTGGCCTTCTGGTCTTCCTGCGCTCCGGGAGCGCACCGATTAAACTCTGCGATAATCTTCGCAGCTCGCTCCGCGTCTCCTCTGGCGCTCTGGCTGCCGCTCCGACGCCCTCTGACGTCAAAGAGGAAAGCCCTAACTGGTGACGTAACGCCGTAACCCTTACGGAAACCCCACCCCGTGGCGTCACCCCCCTGCAGGGGCTCGTGTACGGTAAATGTGTAATTATGGCAGCGATTATTTTATTTATAGGAACTATTTTATCCGACAGCTGATTGTTCTGGATTTGAATTAAATATTAAATAATGAAAAAACGTCATTAAAGGCATTTTTATGATAAAGATCCATCCATCTGAAACCTACCAAAGATATAACTACCAAGAATTATAAATCTATATGTATGTTTACATAAATTATTCATCCTCTGACTTCGGTTGAAGAAATAATCCGTGAAATTAATAATAAAAATGTCCAAAAAGTTTGGTTTTGAGTTGATTTCTCAATTTTCTTTTTATGTTTCTAAATATTTAACATAAACAGAACCACTTTAAAAACACAAAGAAATTCACTTAATTGATCTTTTCCCTTGTAAATTGCCTTAATGGCCAAACCAAGTGCTTGATTTTTTTTTTTATCTCTGAAGGAGTTGAATTTAGAGTATTATGGAGATTTAGACTTTCACACAAGTTTAATCGAGACAAACTAAAAAGAAAGTCGATTTAAAATACTAAAGAAGATTTTCCAGCTAAACAAAAACCGATTTGAGGTTTATATTATTGATCAAAATATGCAACTTCTTCTCTTTTAGGGAGAAATCTGAAATTTCATTACTATTTTTTTTTTTACATTTTCAACAAACATTTTGCTAAAAATCAGATCATTTTACTGAAAGTTAATCATTTAAAAGTACTTATAACTTTAATTATCACGTTTAACAACTCAGCTAATGTAAATACTTTAGTATCATCATCAGTTTTAAGTTTATCTGAACAGGTTTTTTTCTCATCGTGATAAATTCCAACAAAGTGTAGAAGAAGAACTTCGAAAGAGACGATATCAGGTCATTATTTTTCACCTTTAACACAGGATCTCAGCAGCCTGATGATCAAACTGAAGGATAAAAGCCTCCAGAAAAATAAATCAGGAGGAACAGAGGAATAACAGCTAAATAAATACATCCAGATATGATAAAATAACATAATAATTCAGTTAAATTAGTTCAGTGAAATATGTTAATACAAAAAAATTTAATCAGAGAAATTCAATAAATTAAAAATACATTTTTAAAGTCAAATTAAGCTTAAATAAATCAGGGGATTAAAACAGTTAAATAGACAAAGCAGAAATATTCATTTGTCACATTTTACACGGTAATTAGAGCTTGAATCTTTTACTTTTTGGAATATTTTATTCATTAAAGCATGTAGTATGAATTTATTTTTAATTGTCAGTTTGGTTAAAAACTCAGTGGCGACTGATCAGTGGTTTTGGTCAGAAAAGAGAAATAAAACGTCACATCGAGCAGGTCGAGCTGAAGGTTTGAAACAGCCCTGAAAACCTTCTGCTGTGCAAACATCACGCAGGCCGAACGAAGCCTAAACACACAGATTTTTACAACCTAAAAGCTACGAGGAAGTGCCGTCAGGCCGCTCACTCGAGCTTTTTCCCACGGTGAAAAGCAGGAAACGCTTCTCAGAACGAGTTTCCTGAGAAGTCGCAGCAACAACTGGTCTTCCCAAAACATCTCACAGCTTCCCCTCATTATCTAATCATTACAGAGGTCTTCAACAGGGGGTCCGCGGAGGTACTGCAGGGGGGTCGCGAAATCTTTGGTTGATTAGACGATTTTTTTTTTAAAAAATAAACATTTAAAAAAATTTATTTATTTTTTATTTATTTTTTTTTCCAAACAGTTTTTTCTCACAAATTGTGTGCAAACATGTGCCATCCACAGATGGTTTGAGGATTCATTGTCCCATCTACATGCAAACACTCTGGAGTCTAAATCCCGCCGGCGGGATTTTTTTACACATCTCCAAAAACACATCTGTAACTCTGTGAGTTTTTGTCATTGAAACATATAAGTGACACCATTAAAAACCTTGAAACTTCTAGTTTTATATATTAAAATAAATTATATAGGTGGCCCTTTTTAAAGAGAGTGAACAGAAATCTTTGGATTTTCTGTACTCTCTGACTGCAGCAGCTTCCTAGGCCACACCTATCGCTATTCACATGTAAAGTAGCAGGTGATTGAGTGGCTATTCACAGGTGAGAACACGCCCCATTCAGCCAGCATGTGGGGGGAGGCAGCAATGTCCTGCCAGTGACAGACAATTATCACATGGAGAGTGGGGGGTGGGGGGGAATCAGGGGTGTTACACACCCATCTAATTTGTATTCAACTCTCAGAGACAATGCCTGGAGTCAGAATTACTTTTTTACAGTTTGTGTGAAAACAAAAAAACATTTCTGACTGCACTTTTTACTTTTATGCAGCCAACACTTTTGTTTACAAGGTTCAACCTTCAAAAGTCTTGGCTAGATATATTTATAGTGTGTTTTCTTGCACTGTTTGAAGACCTCTAAAACTTGTTTTTTTGTACAGTGTGTGTTTCCCCTCAATTTAAATAAAACTTGTTTGTATTACATTCACTTCACTCTCATATTGTTTTTTGTTAGGCTTTTCAGAATACAACCATATGTGTCACTTTTGCATAGATGTTTACAGTTAGTTGAAATACTTGAAAATGTCAAGGTGGTGACAACTGCCTCAAAGTCTCTGAAAAGGCCTTAGACTCCAGGGGGTTAACCCCCTGGAGTATTTGAATAGCTCAGTGTTGTATGCAAGATGTTTGTTTATAAAAGGCAGTGGCACGGCCACCCTGTACCTTGCACATGTTTAAAATGAAACATGAATATATTAACCTGTGTATTATTTGAATAGCTTAGTATTGAATGTACAATAACAGAGGACCTATGTTTATACACGGCACTAGGCCCCGTTAAATATAAAACACAATTGTATGCCATATAAATAGTAGGGGGTCCCTGCTCCAACTCTCCATCAGTTTGGGGGTCCCTGGCCTGTAAAACGTTGAAGACCCCTGATCTAATCCATTCCAGCTATGAAGATAAAACTTATGAAAACACAATTACACAGTAAAATCTCAGTGACCATGTGACCTCAACAGGAAGTAACTCATTCTGTGTGCCGACTGTGAATCAGTGAATCATCAGTTGGTTTGATTTTCACTGAACCCATCAGCTGCTTTGTTTAACAGATACATCCACAGAGGAGCAACCAGTTAGAGGCCTGATAGCATCAGTCGGTTATCTATGACGCTGTGCGTGTCCAAACATGTTCTAACTGCGTCAGCGCACCCATTTCACACATGATAAGAGAGGAGACGCGCCAAAAAAAGATGTCAAATGCTCAAAGAAAGGATCAAACCTCATCTCAGCCTTCATAAAAGAAGCGAGTTTTCTTTATCTGTGGCTGAAAATGAAGGACGTGCTGCTCACTTCAACTTTCTGAGGAAGTCACGTCAGATTTACAGTTGAATTATCGAGCAGGTTTACAGAAACAAAGAGAAGAATTAGGACTAGAACGTCGCTCCTGGATAGATCTGTTCTTGGTCTGCAGGGTCTGATCAGTTTGGAACATTTAACCTCGATTTTTGTCAGGAAAAGATGCTCCAAAATGGGTAAAAATACACCGAATTTCTCACCATGTCGGTGGTGCAAGGTTATGAAGGACCCACGTGAGGGAAACAGCAGCTTAGAGGCTGACGAATGATCGACTATAATCTTTATCTCAAAGAAACCAAAAGCGCGGCTGAGCCGGGAAACCATGAACCAAAAGAACAAATAGACGGTGAGATTACCGGACGAGAGAGGAACTGAGTCACTGAGAAGGTCACGGTGAGGATCTGACTGATACAAACACGGATGCACATGAACTCATGATGAGTGAGTGACTGCAGCTGAGACAGACTGACAAAGAACAGGTGAGAGTGGAGAGTTAGGGTTAGGGTAGGTTAAAGTTAGGGTAGGTTAAAGTTAGGGTTGGTTAAAGTTAAGGTAGGTTAAAGTTAGGGTTGGTTAAAGTTAGGCTAGGTTAGAGTTAGGGTTGGTTAAAGTTAGGCTAGGTTAGAGTTAGGGTAGGTTAAAGTTAGGGTAGGTTAAAGTTAGGGTAGGTTAAAGTTGGGGTTGGTTAGAGTTAGGGTAGGTTAAAGTTAGGGTTGGTTAAAGTTAAGGTAGGTTAAAGTTAGGGTTGGTTAAAGTTAGGCTAGGTTAGAGTTAGGGTTGGTTAAAGTTAGGCTAGGTTAGAGTTAGGGTAGGTTAAAGTTAGGGTAGGTTAAAGTTAGGGTAGGTTAAAGTTGGGGTTGGTTAGAGTTAGGGTATGTTAAAGTTAGGGTAGGTTAAAGTTAGGGTTGGTTAAAGTTAGGGTTAGGGTAGGTTAAAGTTAGGGTAGGTTAGAGTTGGTTAGGGTTAGGATAGGTTAGAGTTGGTTAGGGTCAGGGTAGGTTAGGGTAGGTTAAAGTTGGTTAGGGTTAGGGTAGGTTAAAGTTAGGATAGGTTAGAGTTGGTTAGGGTTAGGATAGGTTAGAGTTGGTTAGGGTCAGGGTAGGTTAGGGTAGGTTAAAGTTGGTTAGGGTTAGGGTAGGTTAAAGTTAGGATAGGTTAGAGTTGGTTAAAGTTAGGGTAAGTTAGGGTTAAGGTAGGTTAGAATTGGTTAAAGTTAGGGTAAGTTAGGGTTAGGGTAGGTTAGAGTTGGTTAGAGTTAGGGTAGGTTAAAGTTGGTTAGGGTAGGTGAAAGTTAGGGTACGTTAGAGTTGGTTAAAGTTAGGGTAAGTTAGGGTAGGTTAAAGTAGGTTAAAGTTAGGATAGGTTAGATTTGGTTAAAGTTAGGGTAAGTTAGGGTTAGGGTAGGTTAAAGTTAGGGTACGTTAGAGTTGGTTAAAGTTAGGGTAAGTTAGGGTTAGGGTAGGTTAAAGTAGGTTAAAGTTAGGATAGGTTAGATTTGGTTAAAGTTAGGGTAGGTTAGAGTTGGTTTGGGTTAGGATAGGTTAGTTGGTTAGGGTCAGGGTAGGTTAGAGTTGGTTAAAGTTAGGGTAGGTTAGAGTTGGTTAGGGTAGGTTAAAGTTGGTTAGGATTAGGGTAGGTTAGAGTTGGTTAGGGTAGGTTAAAGTTAGGGTGGGTTAAAGAGGGTATGTTAGAGTTGGTTGAAGTTAGGGTAGGTTAGAGTTGGTTAGGGTAGGTTAAAGTTAGGATAGGTTAGAGTTGGTTAAAGTTAGGGTAAGTTAGGGTAGGTTAGAGTTGGTTAGAGTTGGGGTAGGTTAAAGTTGGTTAAAGTTAGGGTAAGTTAGGGTTAGGGTAGGTTAAAGTAGGTTAAAGTTAGGATAGGTTAGATTTGGTTAAAGTTAGGGTAGGTTAGAGTTGGTTAGGGCAGGTTAGAGTTGGTTTGGGTTAGGATAGGTTAGTTGGTTAGGGTCAGGGTAGGTTAGAGTTGGTTAAAGTTAGGGTAGGTTAGAGTTGGTTAGGGTAGGTTAAAGTTAGGGTGGGTTAAAGAGGGTATGTTAGAGTTGGTTGAAGTTAGGGTAGGTTAGAGTTGGTTAGGGTAGGTTAAAGTTAGGGTTGGTTAAGTTAGGGTAGAGTTAGGGTAGGTTAAAGTTAGGGTTGGTTAAAGTTAGGGCTAGGTTAGAGTTAGTGTAGGTTAAAGTTAGGGTTGGTTAAAGTTAAGGTTAGGTTAGAGTTAGGGTAGGTTAGATTTGGTTAAAGTTAGGGTAGGTTAGAGTTGGTTAGGGTTAGGATAGGTTAGAGTTGGTTAGGGTCAGGGTAGGTTAAAGTTGGTTAGGGTAGGTTAAAGAGGGTTTGTTAAGAGTTGGTTAAAGTTAGGGTAGGTTAGAGTTGGTTAAAGTTAGGGTTAGGGTAGGTTAGGGTTGGTTAAAGTTAGGATAGGTTAGAGTTGTTTAAGTTAGGGTAAGTTAGGGTTAGGGTAGGTTAAAGTAGGTTAAAGCTAGGATAGGTTAGATTTGGTTAAAGTTAGGGTAGGTTAGAGTTGGTTAGGGTTAGGGTAGGTTAGGGTTAGGGTATGTTAGAGTTGGTTAGGGTAGGTTAGAGTTGGTTAGGGTAGGTTAAAGTTGGTTAGGATTAGGGTAGGTTAGTTGGTTAGGGTAGGTTAAAATTAGGGTGGGTTAAAGGAGAACTGCGGTATTTTCAACATTAAGCCTCTTTTCTGAGTCGTCTGCAATGTTTTAGAACCCTCCTCACCGCTTTTTTTATGTTTACTGCTGTCTCTGGTATTTGCCTAATTTTGATTCTTCTCAACCTGCTTCAGAATGGCAAGTCATGCGCATGTCTAGAAAGGTCCGTAAAAGCACCATAAACGTCCGTTTTCAATATAATCAACTCACCGGAGTGGTTACTGGTGTGCACTGGTAATCCATATCAAATTTCGTGGCGAAAAGTTGCTTCTGTCGTGTTTTATTTGACATTTTGTACTGGATGTTCGTTGATATTACTCCGCCACCGCTAAGAAAATAGTGCGAGCATGAACAAGCTGCCAAATAAAACACGACAGAAGCAACTTTTCGCCACGAAATTTGATATGGATTACCAGTGGACACCAGTAACCACTCCGGTGAGTTGATTATTTTGAAAACGGACGTTTATTGTACTTTTACGGACCTTTCTAGACATGCGCATGACTTGCCATTCTGAAGCAGGTTGAGAAGAATCAAAATTGGGCAAATACCGGAGACTGCAGTAAACATCAAAAAAGCGGTGAGGGGGATTCTAAAGCATTGCAGACGACTCAGAAAAGAGGCTTAATGTTGAAAATACAGCACTTCCCCTTTAAAGAGGGTATGTTAGAGTTGGTTAAAGTTAGGGTAAGTTAGGGTAGGTTAGAGTTAGGGTAGGTTAAAGTTGGTTAGGGTAGGTGAAAGTTAGGGTATGTTAGAGTTGGTTAAAGTTAGGGTAGGTTAGAGTTGGTTAGGGTAGGTTAGAGTTGGTTTGGGTAGGTTAAAGTTAGGGTAGGTTAGAGTTGGTTAAAGTGAGGGTTGGTTAGAGTTGGTTAAAGTTAGGATAGGTTATAGTTGGTTAAAGTTAGGGTAGGTTAGAGTTGGTAAATGTGAGGGTTGGTTAGAGTTGGTTAAAGTTAGGATAGGTTATAGTTGGTTAAAGTTAGGCTAGGTTAGAGTTAGGGTAGGTTAAAGTTAGGGTTGGTTAAAGTTAGGGTAGTTTAAAGTTGGGGTTGGTTAGAGTTAGGGTAGGTTAAAGTTAGGGTTGGTTAAAGTTAGGGTATGTTAAAGTTAGGGTAGGTTAAAGTTAGGGTTGGTTAAAGTTAGGGTTAGGGTAGGTTAAAGTTAGGGTACGTTAGAGTTGGTTAGGGTTAGGATAGGTTAGAGTTGGTTAGGGTCAGGGTAGGTTAGGGTAGGTTAAAGTTGGTTAGGGTTAGGGTAGGTTAAAGTTAGGATAGGTTAGAGTTGGTTAGGGTTAGGATAGGTTAGAGTTGGTTAGGGTCAGGGTAGGTTAGGGTAGGTTAAAGTTGGTTAGGATTAGGGTAGGTTAAAGTTAGGATAGGTGAGAGTTGGTTAAAGTTAGGGTAAGTTAGGGTTAGGGTAGGTTAGAATTGGTTAAAGTTAGGGTAAGTTAGGGTTAGGGTAGGTTAGAGTTGGTTAGAGTTAGGGTAGGTTAAAGTTGGTTAGGGTAGGTGAAAGTTAGGGTACGTTAGAGTTGGTTAAAGTTAGGGTAAGTTAGGGTTAGGGTAGGTTAAAGTAGGTTAAAGTTAGGATAGGTTAGATTTGGTTAAAGTTAGGGTAGGTTAGAGTTGGTTTGGGTTAGGATAGGTTAGTTGGTTAGGGTCAGGGTAGGTTAGAGTTGGTTAAAGTTAGGGTAGGTTAGAGTTGGTTACGGTAGGTTAAAGTTGGTTAGGATTAGGGTAGGTTAGAGTTGGTTAGGGTAGGTTAAAGTTAGGGTGGGTTAAAGAAGGTATGTTAGAGTTGGTTGAAGTTAGGGTAGGTTAGAGTTGGTTAGGGTAGGTTAAAGTTAGGATAGGTTAGAGTTGGTTAAAGTTAGGGTAAGTTAGGGTAGGTTAGAGTTGGTTAGAGTTAGGGTAGGTTAAAGTTGGTTAGGGTGGGTGAAAGTTAGGGTAGGTTAGAGTTGGTTAAAGTTAGGGTAGGTTAGATTTGGTTAAAGTTAGGGTAGGTTAAAGTTGGTTAGGGTAGGTGAAAGTTAGGGTAGGTTAGAGTTGGTTAGGGTAGGTTAAAGTTAGGGTTGGTTAAAGTTAGGGTTGGTTAAAGTTAGGGTAGGTTAGAGTTAGGGTAGGTTAAAGTTAGGGTAGGTTCAAGTTAGGGTAGGTTCAAGTTAGGGTAGGTTCAAGTTAGGGTAGGTTCAAGTTAGGGTTGGTTAAAGTTAGGTTTAGGGTAGAGTTAGGGTAGGTTAAAGTTAGAGCTGGGGTAGAGTTAGGGTAGGTTAAAGTTAGGGTTGGTTAAAGTTAGGGCTAGGGTAGAGTTAGGGTAGGTTAAAGTTAGGGTAGGTTAAAGTTAGGGTTGGGTTAAGTTAGAGCTGGGGTAGAGTTAGGGTAGGTTAAAGTTAGGGTAGGTTAGAGTTAGGGTAGGTTAGAGTTAGGCTTGGTTAAAGTTAGGGTAGGTTAAAGTTAGGGTTGGTTAAAGTTAGGGTAGGTTAAAGTTAGGGTTGGTTAAAGTTAGGGTAGGTTAAAGTTAGGGTTGGTTAAAGTTAGGGTAGGTTAAAGTTATGGTTGGTTAAAGTTAGGGTAGGTTAAAGTTAGGGTAGGTTAAAGTTAGGGTTGGTTAAAGTTAGGGTTGGTTAAAGTTATGGTTGGTTAAAGTTAGGGTAGGTTAAAGTTAGGGTTGGTTAAAGTTAGGGCTAGGGTAGAGTTAGGGTAGGTTAAAGTTAGGATAGGTTAAAGTTAGGGTTGGGTTAAGTTAAGGTTAGGGTAGAGTTAGGATAGGTTAAAGTTAGGGTAGGTTAGAGTTAGGGTAGGTTAGATTTGTTTAAAGTTAGGGTAGGTTAGAGTTGGTTAGGGTTAGGATAGGTTAGAGTTGGTTAGGGTCAGGTTAGGTTAAAGTTGGTTAGGGTTAGGGTAGTTTAAAGAGGGTATGTTAAGAGTTGGTTAAAGTTAGGGTAGGTTATAGTTGGTTAAAGTTAGGGTAGGTTAAAGTTAGTTAGGGTAGGTTAAAGTAGGTTAAAGTTAGGATAGGTTAGATTTGGTTAAAGTTAGGGTAGGTTAGAGTTGGTTAGGGTAGGTTAAAGTTAGGGTAGGTTAGAGTTGGTTAGGGTAGGTTAAAGTTAGGGTTGGTTAAGTTAGGGTAGGTTAAAGTTAGGGTTGGTAAAAGTTAAGGTTAGCGTAGAGTTAGGGTAGGTTAAAGTTAGGGTTGGTTAAAGTTAGGGCTAGGTTAGAGTTAGTGTAGGTTAAAGTTAGGGTTGGTTAAAGTTAAGGTTAGGTTAGAGTTAGGGTAGGTTAGATTTGGTTAAAGTTAGGGTAGGTTAGAGTTGGTTAGGGTTAGGATAGGTTAAAGTTAGTTAGGGTTAGGGTAGGTTAAAGAGGGTATGTTAAGAGTTGGTTAAAGTTAGGGTTGGTTAAAGTTAGGGCTAGGGTAGAGTTAGGGTAGGTTAAAGTTGGTTAAAGTTAGGATAGGTTAGATTTGGTTAAAGTTAGGGTAGGTTAGAGTTAGAGTAGGTTAACGTTAGGGTTGGTTAAAGTTAGGGTAGGTTAAAGTTAGGGTAGGTTAGAGTTAGGGTAGGGTAGGTTAAAGTTAGGGTAGGTTAAAGTTAGGGTAGGTTAAAGTTAGGGTAGGTTAGAGTTAGGGTAGGTTAGAGTTAGGGTAGGTTCAAGTTAGGGTTGGTTAAAGTTAGAGCTGGGGTAGAGTTAGGGTAGGTTAAAGTTAGGGTTGGTTAAAGTTAGGGTTGGTTAGAGTTAGGGTTGGTTAAAGTTAGGGTAGGTTAAAGTTAGGGTTGGTTAAAGTTAGGGTAGGTTAAAGTTAGGGTAGGTTAAAGTTAGGGTTGGTTAAAGTTAGGGTAGGTTAAAGTTATGGTTGGTTAAAGTTAGGGTAGGTTAAAGTTAGGGTTGGTTAAAGTTAGGGCTAGGGTAGAGTTAGGGTAGGTTAAAGTTAGGATAGGTTAAAGTTAGGATAGGTTAAAGATAGGGTTGGGTTAAGTTAAGGTTAGGGTAGAGTTAGGATAGGTTAAAGTTAGGGTAGGTTAGAGTTAGGGTAGGTTGAAGTTGGTTAAAGTTAGGGTAGGTTAGAGTTGGTTAGGGTTAGGATAGGTTAGAGTTGGTTAGGGTCAGGGTAGGTTAAAGTTTGTTAGGGTTAGGGTAGTTTAAAGAGGGTATGTTAAAGTTAGAGCTGGGGTAGAGTTAGGGTAGGTTAAAGTTAGGGTAGGTTAACGTTAGGGTTGGTTAAAGTTAGAGCTGGGGTAGAGTTAGGGTAGGTTAAAGTTAGGGTTGGTTAAAGTTAGGGTTGGTTAAAGTTAGGGTAGGTTAGAGTTAGGGTTGGTTAAAGTTAGGGTAGGTTAAAGTTATGGTTGGTTAAAGTTAGGGTAGGTCAAAGTTAGGATTGGTTAAAGTTAGGGCTAGGGTAGAGTTAGGGTAGGTTAAAGTTTGGATAGGTTAAAGTTAGGGTTGGGTTAAGTTAAGGTTAGGGTAGAGTTAGGATAGGTTAAAGTTGGGGTAGGTTAGAGTTAGGGTAGGTTAGATTTGGTTAAAGTTAGGGTAGGTTAGAGTTGGTTAGGGTTAGGATAGGTTAGAGTTGGTTAGGGTCAAGGTAGGTTAAAGTTGGTTAGGGTTAGGGTAGTTTAAAGAGGGTATGTTAAGAGTTGGTTAAAGTTAGGGTAGGTTAGAGTTGGTTAAAGTTAGGGTTAGGGTAGGTTAGGGTTGGTTAAAGTTAGGATAGGTTAGAGTTGGTTAAAGTTAAGGTAGGTTAGAGTTGGTTAGAGTTAGGGTAGGTTAAAGTTGGTTAAAGTTAGGGTAAGTTAGGGTTAGGGTAGGTTAAAGTTAGGATAGGTTAGATTTGGTTAAAGTTAGGGTAGGTTAGAGTTGGTTAGGGTAGGTTAAAGTTAGGGTAGGTTAGGGTTAGGGTATGTTAGAGTTGGTTAGGGTAGTTTAGAGTTGGTTAGGGTAGGTTAAAGTTGGTTAGGATTAGGGTAGGTTAGTTGGTTAGGGTAGGTTAAAGTTAGGATGGGTTAAAGGAGAACTGCGGTATTTTCAACATTAAGCCTCTTTTCTGAGTCGTCTGCAATGTTTTAGAACCCTCCTCACCGCTTTTTTGATGTTTACTGCTGTCTCTGGTATTTGCCTAATTTTGATTCTTCTCAACCTGCTTCAGAATGGCAAGTCATGCGCATGTCTAGAAAGGTCCGTAAAAGCACCATAAACGTCCGTTCTCAATATAATCAACTCACCGGAGTGGTTACTGGTGTGCACTGGTAATCCATATCAAATTTCGTGGCGAAAAGTTGCTTCTGTCATGTTTTGACATTTTGTGCTGGATGTTCGTTGATATTACTCTGCCACCGCTAAGAAAATAGTGCGAGCATGAACGAGCTGCCAAATAAAACACGAAAGAAGCAACTTTTCGCCACGAAATTTGATATGGATTACCAGTGGACACCAGTAACCACTCCGGTGAGTTGATTATTTTGAAAACGGACGTTTATTGTACTTTTACGGACCTTTCTAGACATGCGCATGACTTGCCATTCTGAAGCAGGTTGAGAAGAATCAAAATTGGGCAAATACCGGAGACTGCAGTAAACATCAAAAAAGCGGTGAGGGGGATTCTAAAGCATTGCAGACGACTCAGAAAAGAGGCTTAATGTTGAAAATACAGCACTTCCCCTTTAAAGAGGGTATGTTAGAGTTGGTTAAAGTTAGGGTAAGTTAGGGTAGGTTAGAGTTAGGGTAGGTTAAAGTTGGTTAGGGTAGGTGAAAGTTAGGGTATGTTAGAGTTGGTTAAAGTTAGGGTAGGTTAGAGTTGGTTAGGGTTGGTTAGAGTTGGTTTGGGTAGGTTAAAGTTAGGGTAGGTTAGAGTTGGTTTGGGTAGGTTAGATTTGGTTAAAGTTAGGGTAGGTTAAAGTTAGGATAGGTTAGATTTGGTTAAAGTTAGGGTAGGTTGGAGTTGGTTAGAGTTAGGGTAGGTTGGAGTTGGTTAAGGTTAAGGTAGGTTAGAGTTGGTTAGGATAGATTGGGGTAAACCACAGCTTTTTGCACATTATTCCGACTTCTCAAATTAATCTGCAGAGTTCGACTTCTATTCCAAGCCCTGAGGATTCTGAATCCTCCTGCGGTGAAGAGTCACTTTGTGATTCGGTGTCAGAGACGTTTCTGCTGGACACTGACTGACAGAACACAGGTTTCGGGTTATTATCCAGTTCAGTAACAATAAAACAAAAAGCTTCTTCTTTGGACAGAGGTGTGCAAGCTCAAGGTAGGTGGAGCTTCTTTTTTATTTTTCCAGGTCAGAGTGAAAAAGCTTCCAGGAAATAAAAAGGGTGGGAAACACTGTTTGGATTCATACCAAAAGCAAACATCCATCCATCCATCCATCCATTATCTTCCGCTGGTCCGGGGATCGGGTCGCGGGGGCAGCAGCTTGAGCAAAGAGACCCAGACGTCCCTGTCCCCGGCCACTTCCTCCAGCTCTTCTGGGGGGACCCCGAGGCGTTCCCAGGCCAGCCGAGAGACATAGTCTCTCCAACGTGTCCTGGGTCTTCCCCGGGGCCTCCTCCCAGTGGGACGGGCCCGGAACACCTAACCGGGGAGGCGTCCAGGAGGCATCCTAACCAGATGCCCGAGCCACCTCATCTAACTCCTCTCGATGCGGAGGAGCCCCTCCCGGATGACCGAGCTTCTCACCCTATCTCTAAGGGAGAGCCCAGACACCCTGCGGAGGAAACTCATTTCGGCCGCTTGTATTTGCGATCTCGTTCTTTCGGTCACTACCCACAGCTCGTGACCATAGGTGAGGGTAGGAACATAGATTGACCGGTAAATCGAGAGCTTCGCCTTCTGGCTCAGCTCCTTCTTCACCACGACGGGCTGGTGCAGAGCCCGCATCACTGCAGACGCCGCACCAATCCGTCTGTCAATCTCCTGTTCCATTCGTCCCTCACTCGTGAACAAGACCCTGAGATACTTGAACTCCTCCACTTGGGGAAGGATCTCATTCCCGACCCGAAGAGAGCATTCCACCCAGAGCAAACATCCGTTGATTAAAACAAGTATTTCTGCATTTCAGGTGTTCTGAGAGGTTGAAATGTCTCCATAAATATGACCCGATTTGTACTCCGAAGTGTAAAATAAACCATACGTCAGTTGTTTTTTTCTCTTTTTTTATAATTAGATGGGTTGTAAATAGTTTTATTTACACAAAACACAAAAATTGTCAAGTCTAAGAGTATTATGAGAAGTGGAAAAACCCTTCAGGAGAAAGTGGTCAGTAGCAACGGATAAAAAAAAAGCTGCCCGTTTGTTCTGGGGGGGGGGGGGGGGGGGGGGGCAGCTGGTGGTTTGCATTTATATTCTGGATTCAGTCAGTAACAAGTTGTTTTGCATCATTGGCTGTCGTCTCTAAAGCTGCCTCAGTGGAGGGTTTTGTAATATCCTGTCGAATATAAACCAACGTCTACATGAAATCACGCCTTCGGCTGATATTCATCGACATATTCCGACTGAAACGTGTGGATTTCACAGTCGGGTGAAGAAAAGAAGCCAAAAATGTGATGATTGTAGAAAAGCTAGAGGTTTATTGAAGGGGAAACATGAGGAATACAACAATCAGATGGCTTCAGTTATTCCTGATCGACTCTACTGGGAATAAAAATGTGCTGACAAGACGGAGTCCAACAGCGCCACAACTATAACTTATGAAGTCTAAGGAATTCCCCTGCTGTCTGCCCCCTCCCGTCCCTCCGTCCGTCCGCCCACCTGAGCGCTCTGCCAGCTCCGGTCCTTCGTCTCAGTGGGAGCGGAGCAGCTCAGGACTCAACCAGCTGCAAGACAAGGGGAAGAAATACATTTCAGGTCATTAAAATGCTGCAACTGTCATGTGCAGCATACAGAAAGTTCCATCAGTGTCCAGTTTAAAGTGCATCCAGGTGTCAGGCGGACTTAAAGGATAAGACCGTTTTTTTGACATTGGGCCCTTGATTTCACATTATAGCATGATGTTCTACTCACCCCTGCTTGTTGTTGAACATTTGGAGCTGTTCCGAAGATATTCGAGAGGCGTCTGGCTGCTCTCTTGAGATATTTGGCCATGAAACGGTTTCCTATGGGCAAGCTTATACAGGCACAAACTATGCTGTTTATAATTTATTAATTACTGTACATTAGCACTGATAACGTGGAGGTGCGTCGCTTACTTAAATCCGGGTTACTGTAATTTTGATTTTTTTTTGTCGTAAAGTGGGTGTTACTGACGTCCTCCTCCTGCTACTACCACAGACAGCCCACAGACCTGCTGCCTATTTATTCATTCGGCTAAAATTCAAAATTAGTAACCTGGATTTTTTTAAGTAAGCGACGCACCTCCACGTTATCAGTGCTAGTGTACAGTAATTAATAAATTATAAACAGCATAGTTTGTGCCTGTATAAGCTTGCCCATAGGAAACCGTTTCATGGCCGAATATCTCAAGAGAGCAGCCAGACGCCTCTCGAATATCTTCGGAACAGCTCCAAATGTTCAACAACAAGCAGGGGTGAGTAGAACATCATGTAATAATGTGAAATCAAGGGCCCAATGTCAAAAAAACGGTCTTATCCTTTAAAGCAAACAGCACTGACTGAAAGGCCCTCAGACAGGTTAAACCAAATGTTTACTTCCACAGCTCTCAAACCGGGTAAGTCAAGTGAAACTGTCACATTGTGCTGAAGATTAGAATCAGCCTGAGAAAATAAATATCTTAACAGTCTTTACAGAGCGAGTTACAGTCGATATGCAACACAAACAGAGCAGGAGGAGCCCGACGGGTCAAAGAGGAGCAGACGAATCCCCAAAGCCCGATAACACACAAGACCAACAGACAGGAAGCGTTGGCTTTTCTCACCACTCCCACTGCGAGGGCCAAAAATCAATCAGCGATCCGTTTGGAACAAAAACACCGTGAGAGCCGAGGGTTTGATGAACCGCCTCGTTTGGAAACATCTATTCAAAGTGCAGGCATTGTGTTTCAGACAATGCTCCTGATAAGGTGAATTAAGCCTTTTCTCAGAGGATCTGAGGGGCCGACGTCCTTCAGCTCGTCTCTTTGAGCCGTCTGACGTCACACAGACTCCGATGCAAGTTTCTTTTGCTGAGAGAACTGAACAGAAACCATATCGAAACTTAAAGATTTCGCTCTGTTAAATACGATTGCCACACGTTCAGCCTGAATTTAAGAAACAAACTCTTCACTAAGGAATAAAGGGCTCTAAAATACATTAATTCTTGTGGTAACTGCTGAACAGAGGCTGGATGTTAAAGAACAAACGTAACTGCTGGAATTTGAACATGCAATAACGTTAATATACGTTTTCACCACCGGGGGGCAGCAGAAACAAGCCGACAAAATGCTGGCAGACAGCGTCAAAAACGTTTGTTTCCCATTTTTTGTGCAACTACTGATACAACCAACAGTTAGAGAGCAACACTGATGCCATTTGGAGGCTGCCTGACAATTTCAGGACCAACAATCAATCATTTACCTTTTTTTTTTTTTTTATCTCCATCTGTCTCTTTAGCTGCTGAACGCTCACACTATCGGCCCTGAAATTATGGGGTATATGCGAGAGGAAAAATGTCGAAATCCAACAAGCGGGACTTTGTTTGGACTTCAGTCAGCCAGCTCTCTGATATCAAAGGAATATTTAGTGTCTAAACTGCATTAGACAGCGGTCAGAGAGCTTAAATAAAGAAATCAGAGGGTTTCCTGAAAGGAGAACTAAAGCTACTCAAGTGCCCACAAGAAAAACTCATTCATCACAGTGGTTCAAAGGAGAACTAGACTGTGGATTTTTTACACCGCATCACTTCTGCATCAAACTGTTAAATTTGTTTCCACTTTCCCCGACAGCAGAGCATGTAAAGCTCCAATAAATTCTAAATTCAGCTCAAAGAGCATCAGACAGAAACCCAAAAGGTGCCATCACTGTCATTTCTTGTGGAAACACAACCTGCTGAACTGGGGTAAACACTTAAATACATCGACTCTGTTTAGGTTGAGGACACTTTTCATGGTCCAGCCCCACATCCACTGCTGGAATGTATGAAAAATAACTGAAACGGGTCAACCAGAGCAGGTGAAAATGACTTTGGACGAGCATCTCAAACCAGGAACATGATGCCAAACGCTCAGAAACAAAGCTGCCATTCATCATGATCTGTTCACCTAAAGATGAGAATTAGCCTTTAGCTACAACCATCACTGATAAACATCATCCCTGTTTTAAATAACTTCAAACTTCCTTATTGGAATCCTAACGGGGGAAAAAAAGAGGGGAAAACTGCAACTTTATCACCAGTTTTCTTTTCCTGGTGACATTTTTACTTTTTAAACCCAAACAACTGTGACTTCATGTAATTCATATCCTACTCAGCAGATATTCTCTGGTCGATTTGTGTGAAAACAACTCGTGCTGCAGATAAAATCAACACCATTAATGATGATTAATATCATAAATAACGCGGTAATAACACATCACAAACTACAGCCGTTTAAAGCCTGTTCTTCTTTGTTTCCCTCCCGTTCCCTTTTATGGTTTACACCACAGGGAGGTGCTTCTTCATTTTTTCAACCAAACAGAGACAGAGAGTTCTAGTGAGACGCAGCATCCGACGCCTCATTTGAAGCTCCCGACAGGTCCGTTCTGGGGTGAACAGACATTTAATCCTGTCGGTTCTGTCTAAAATTAACAATAAAAGTTTATCTTATCTGGTAATACCGGGTTTAAATGGGCTCAAAGTGCCACCAGATGCTTCTGATGCACTCCACGCTCGGGGGGAGGAGGGAGAAGAAGCTGGATTGGACAAAGGAGGTCCAAAGCAAACTGGGAAAAAAAATCAAAATCTTACCAAGTATATTTGTCTCATTTCTAGTCAAAATATCTCATTCCACTTAATATAAGACACAACTGCCTAACAAGTACTATTTCAGCCAGATATAGGGACTTGTTTTAATACAATACATCTGGAATATCTTGTTAAATGAAAAAGTCTTGAAAACAAATTGTTTTGAGTCACATATCATATGAAACAAGCTTTTTTTTTTCTTTTTACATTTGAAGAGGTTTTTAAGCTAATTTCAAGATCACTTTTATCTCCAAAGTCCTAAATATCACATCTTATTTCAAGAAATCTTGACAAGCCAATTTTCACTAGTTCCATTGGCAGCTTTTTTTGCTTATTTCAAGCAAAAACGTCTTGTATTTGTTGTTTTTCTTACTTATTTTTGGAGGGACATTTTTTCCAGTGCATGTGAAAGAATTGACACGGACGAAGACAAAAGAGGAAAAATCATCGATTAAACAAGAGCAAACGTTTCCAGCTGAGGCCAACAATATGCAACAAGAGTCGGAACGTTTTTAGCAGCTTCTGTTGAGCATAACTCAGCAGAAGCTGAAGCTCGGTTCTGATCGATCGGGTCTCCGACACTCAATTTAGTCAAATTAAAGCAAAAAAAAGGCCCGTTTATATCCAGACGCCGCGCTGCTCTAACAGCTGATGCCTCACTAAGGTTTCAGCGTTGCATTTTGTTGCCACCGACACGCCGTCTCTTGCATAATCTCTACCACCGAAGGAGAAACAAGAAGGAAGAAAGAGTCTTTACAGGCGGTGGCGCGAGCGGGGACGTCCGTGGCGACGGAGAAGGCGGCCACAATGGAGGCGAAGACGACATTGGGGCTCTGGGCAGCATCGATGGCCGTGTGCAGGCCCCTGGCGCTGTAGTACTGCACCAGAGGGACCGTCTGCCGGTGGTAGGCGTCCAGGCGGGAGCGTAGCGTCGTCTCGTTGTCGTCACTGCGGCGGATCAGCGGCTCACCTGTAACCTGAGAGAAACCGGAGAGAAAACAGGTGAGAAAACACAACAGGAGCAGGTGATGTCACCTCTGCTGGATGCTCACGGTTTTATCTAAACGGTCTTTGTGTGTCGCTGTGAGAAGATGTTTGTTTCCAGTTGTTTCTTTGCAATTAGGGATTCAAAATCTAATGTAAAACAAAATATTAAATAATAAAAGGAGCTGAAATTGAGAAAATTAAACAATAGATTTTCCTTTGCTTGGTAAAAACTAAAAAAAAAAAAGAAGCTAAAATCAGAGGTAGTCCCAGCTTGACAAGTTTTTTCACCACTAGAGGGCGCAGAAAGCAATTTTGCTGTGTTGAGGCTTAAGTCAGACATACTGACACTCAGTGGGGTCACATGGCTCTGAAAGGATCAGATAATTGGCTAAATTACAATAAGAGTTGAGCAAGGGTAATTCTCCTTGGATATGTGGCGATGAATGAATGGGATCAGAGGCACAAAGCGTGTCATACCCCGGTATGATAGGTTGTGCTGTACCCATTCCAACTGTTGCTAATAGAGCCACTTCCTGTTGACCTCTTCACCACCAACAACAACAACAAACTCAGGCATTGGAGAAAGATGGAGAACGCAGAGCCAGATGAAGCTACGTCCCTCTACATTTTGTCTGTGATGAGCTGCTTGTTGCACAACTCAATGCCCAACGGAGCATTCTCCATCGCGTTGTTTGTTTCTTTCTGACGGCGACAACAACAGGAATATTTTTGAATGAGTGGGGTTAGGGGATGGGTAATATTGAACCCAACACCAGGCCTGGAATTTCGTCATTTTAGGGGCAAGGCCACTTGGCCTTTTGAGTTGTCAATTTTTTAAGGGCACAAAGGCCAAAAGCCAGGGCACCAAGGCCATAAATTAAAACAATGATTTAACATATGATATGAAGTGACTACGATTGTATATGCATTTACAATACTTTTATATATACTTATTAAGCATTTAATGGACACCAAATTGCAATTAAACAATTTTTTTATTAAAACTACACAGGATTCTTATAGCACAGACATGTTTGGCTCACTGTGAGACTGTGGTAGTGGGCCTATGTTGAAAGGACGTCACTTACAATGTGAGTGAATGGCAGTTGCTATGCTAAGCTAACTAAGCTAGTTCTGGCCAGTGGGTGTAATGTATTTTTTTTGTGGACAGTTTAGGCATGCCACAAGACATGTGAATGGGTATTTTGATTGCGTTTTGAAAATGGGGCGATATAATTTATATCCACTAGCCACAGACAGATGAGACCCACTGAATTCATTTGATCAATTTATTAACTAAAGCTTTAAATTCATTTTACAGTGAAATTGGGAATGTATATCCAATTAAAATAATTACAATAATTAAACTTATGTACATACAAAACTTATTCTAACATTTCATTACTCCTCAACCCTCACACATTATTGACTATTCAGGGTCACATTTTTTGTACATAAAAAAAATAACTTTAAAACTGACCTATATTCATGTGAACCCTGAATCTACAAAAATGGAAATATTTAACAACTTTCTAACCATGTTTTAGTGCAGATAATGCACAAAATTAAACACAAAACTATGTGCAGAGACTAATTATGGAATTATGGATACTGTGAAATGCTTAAACATCGTCCGAGCTCTCTGAACTGTCTTCGGATCCATCTAAATCAGTTCCATTTTTCCCTTCTCTCACAAAGTGTGGCCGGCGTGTGCGCAAACTGTCACCATGCCAGATTCAATATATTCAAAATATCATCCCCCTCCCCTCCTTTGGCAGGCATATCTTTTCTCTTCACGGCCGGCTGTCCCAACCATCGCCACATTTTGTTAGTGTTTGCGTCTGTATTTGTACCAATAACGCAATGCATTCATTCACAATGATGGAGCAGAGTCACCTAAATAAAGACAGAAGTGTCCCAAATACAAAAATCAAATGGTGAATGACACCCCATTTGTGCATGGTAAGCTAACTGCAACTGATAAGTGTTTTATTACTTTGCATTTCTTCCAAAAGAGAAAATAATCAGACGCAGGGTAGCAAAACATTATGGGCGTGAAAACGAAACTTAGAAAATCGGCTCGGCGCATGCACAAAGTAGTAATTCTCGACAAGTAGGAGAAATCGGCTGAATATCGGCGTCTATCGTACTTCCAAACCAAGAGTGACCCACTCCCCTAGTACGGCAGCCTCGGCGGATGCGTTCCCATAGAAACTGCGCTCGCGCGTCCCGCGAAATAGATGGTAAAGTTCCTCATTTATCATCGGCAAAGCCGGCTAGTGAGTTTTTTTTTAATACACGCCAAAAGTAACTTTCACCCGCATTTGGCGGGTTGGCGGGTGTTACTTTAGAGCCCTGGATATAAACGAGCAGCAAACGAACCTAGTCTGCACAGAGGTCTTTGACAGCTAACAACACAGCGCTAACTGCCTAGTTGTTAGCTAACTGCCTAGCACCATAAAAAATAAAAGAACACAACTGCAATGTAACTTATCCAAGTAGTAACAAAAACACTTCAAAATATTATAATTATGTATTACCATCCGAGCAAGAAATAGTAATGTTATCCATAAAATTACACTTAAAGCTGGACAAATGAAAAACTTAAGGCAAACAGGATCATCACAAAACCTTACCTCACCTCAGCCTTTTCTTGAGCGGAGAATCAGCTGGCTACGCACACGGACGCGTGAGGGGGTGGGCGGAGATAGACTGATGTCAACTGTCATCATAGACCGTCCGAGCGGTGTAAATCCAGGCTCGAATCAAGCGCACCGCTGATTTTCTTTTTTTTTTCTCCACCATTTGCTCATTGATCATTGAAGCCGTGTCAGAAAAGAGGCAGACTGCTAAACCGCAAAACTTAGTCAGAGAGGGCATCAAGGCCACTGTGGCCTTATGGCAGATATAATTTTCAAGGGCACAAGGCCAAAGTGGGCGTGAAATTCCTGCCTTGCCCTAAACTCCTGTTTTTGTTCATCCATGAAACAAGTAATTAGAACGTGTTCTACTCTACTTACAAATAAATCTGTTGAAATATCTGTTGAAAACATTTTGTATGGATGTTTTCTTATGACTTCTGCTTATATTCATGCTTGGATATAATATATTCCCAGTTAGTTCTCCTAAATTCCCATTAGTTCCCATAATTCCCATGGAAAGTTTCCAATTTAGAATATATCCAAAAATTCCCAAGCTTAAAGGCCTACAGAAAGGTGATTTTTTGCACAAAACTGAAATAGCAGATCGATTCCTTATATACCATGGAATTTTTTTTATGATTTTAAAATAATTTTAGGCCCCTGGATAGTCCTGATTAGGCCCAATAAACTATCACCACATTTGACTCGAATTTGGCAAACTGGAACGACAGGTGCGTGACGTCGCGAGTGCCAGCTGCTGGAACAACCCCCAGTAGTTCTAGTAGCGAAGCCAGCAGTTTGCCAGACCTGGACAGCTTCTTCACGGCAAATTTTGATGTGTGCCGCGGGACGTCGCTTGGAAATATAAAACGTTGGGTTCAGTGCAATTTTTATTGCGAGTAGCAGCAGCTCACGCCACCGGGGACAGAGGAAGCAGAGAGACCTGCGGTCTTGTGTCTGTGTCTCCCTGTCCGCCTGCCTCCTCTCTGGTGAAATCAGCCGGAGCCATCCCGCCGTGTTCAGCTCCCTGCGATGCGGACGCTCAGGGGGAATCCACCTGGCGGAGAGCGGACACACTCTCCGCCAGGTGGAGAGTGGAAATCTCGGCAGAGCGATCATCAAGAGCCCGGACGTGGACACACGTCGGGGCTCTTGATGATCGCTGATTTCAGGGCAACCGGTGGTGTGAGCTGCTGTTGCTGAGGGCAACACACGCATCCACAGCACTTCGTACATCTACTCGCAATAAAAACTGCACTGAACCCAACGTTTTATTGCCTTCACCACTCAACAAGCATACTAATAGCGGCAGCCAGGAAAACCCATGGCACCTGTGACGTCACACGGAAGCCCCGCCCCCAGTCTGGAATTCCAGGAAGGATTTCCAAGCGGCAAATTCAAAATCGCAAATTTCATGCGTTTATGAAATGTTTTGGTGTAGTCCAATGATCATTATTGTTCCTCTGTGCATCTATTATCATTATGTATTGGGTGTAGTGTCAGCTTTCTGTAGGCCTTTAACTTCCCATGGAAATTTAAGAAGGTTCGGGAGCCTCCGCTCCCGCACCACCAGGCTCACTAACAGCTTTTTCCACCAGGCTGTTAGAATGCTGAACTCTCTACCCCCAGCACCGGTGAGTTACATGCTGTTTATAAAGTTGTTTTGTAACGTCCCCATGCCAGTAATGTGAGAACCATGCATATGGTTTTGATGGTAAGGCTTGTGACTTTATTGTCGGATGGTTTATAAAGTGGTGTGACGTTTCTGCTGTGTGCAAGTTGTTGTTTTACGTGGAAGGTTTAGCTCTTGCCCAACATTGGCCACCACGTATTTGGCTAGCATGACAGGCTGCGCAAACGCCGCACAGGGAGCGCTGATTTGCACCAGTCTGTGTCCTACTATCAGTACTTGACAACCTCTAGCAATGGGATTGTGCTTCAAATGCCCCGGAGTTCCCCTTTAACAACAGTAATATCGTCTCCTTTGACTTCCGGGTCACGACCCCGGGAAAAAAAATCTGGAGCATGCGCAGAACGCAAAGTCCAATTCACCACGTGCTTCAGCGTCTACAAGCAGGTTTAGAGTGACTTTCAACCCTGATCACAATTTGGACATTTGGTGCTGAACGGAGCATTTAGGTATTCACTGCTGCAGCCCCCCCACCTTTGTCAATGACCACTCAAGCAAACAATCATAAAACGGCATTAAACTTAACTTAATGTGCAAAATGGCGAACTACCCCTTTAATCCGATCCAATTTCTTGTCAGATTAAGGTGCCTACATGCAATTAAATAACTCCGTCTGATAGTAATTTAGCCTTTAATCTGATCCTTTCAGTGCCATGTGACCCCACTGTGTAAGACTACAACTAGATTATTTCCCATCATGCACCTGGTGGAAGCAGCTTTTAGCCACGGCTGCATTTTTAACGTCGCAGAGACGTTCGTGCCATTTCCATGATGCAGTTAGTCGCTCGTCCTTTTGTTCGGTGCGACTGAGCCGAGCGTTTTTTGCCAATTTAATTTATTCTGTACCACAACAGAATGGAAAAGAAGGAAAAAAGGGGTGACATTTTCTCTTTTTTGCTGTCTTTTTAAGTACAGAACTCTGCACTTTTGAAATGCAGCTGTGCCGACTTCACCGCCGTTAAGAGTCAGGTGCATTATGGGAAATAATCTCAGATAAATCTGGTTGTGGTCTTTTAAATAGCGACCCTGCGAGATCTGGAGTCTTTAGTCTGCGACCTAAAACTCAGAGACTGTCATCCAGCTTCAGAGGGGAACGGACGGTGGTTGAAAAAGCAGCTCGACAAAGTTATCACCATTCTACTTCGGTAATTTGCGCCCGTCTCATCACATGACATCAGCGTTGTCAAACTGAAACTGGGCCAGCAGCCTGTGGGTTTTCCAATGAAACCACATCAGTCGTGAGCTGGATGGAAGTGGTTCCAGTTGGGTGGCGGTTTGACCGAAAAAAAAAAAAAAAAAAAGAAGTCAAAGTAGACCAGATATGCTTACGTCATCCTTCATGGGCTCTTTCGGGGGGTTGAACTCCTCGTGGTAGGAGCGGCCACTGGGCTGATGGATTAGTCTGGGGAGACAGAGGCAACATGGTGAGAGATGGAGGAGGAGGGGAAGGAAATAACAGCCTGAGTGGAAGAGGAGGAGGACGGATGAGGGTCTGACAGCAGCCGTTTCTCACAGACTACTCGCCTACTTTGGCCTTATAAGGCAGCAGACTCCTCAGAGAAAGACCCCCGCAGATAAAAAGATGACCCTACAAACCGAACTCAACACATTCTCGTCATATCGAATGATTTAATATTCGTTTTGCTGCAGAAAAGCATCAAGAAACTAGAAACAGAAACAACTTGTAAAACATCTGCAGACTGAGTAAACACGTCAGAACAAGAGGAAACCAGTTTGCATCTGATCGAATGCAACGCAGGCGTAGCTGAAATATAATAATCCTAAACATCTGCCCTATCGGTGATTAGAATGGCTGGAGATGCATGCCTGCGAATAAAAATGCAGATATCTGCAGCCACGATAATTGTGTTCCCGGAAGTTTTCTTTTTGCAGCACGAGCTGATCTTATCACGCACGTCTCAGCGGATCCTGAGCGGAAAGCTGAATGACAGAATAGGGCATCAACTATTCAGGTTTCTGTGGGCCGAGAGCAGAAGCCCAGAAAACTTTGATTTAAGGAGATAATTTAGCTGTGCAGCTCTCATCTATGCAGCCTTCCACACAGAAATTCTTCTTCTGATGCCAGAATCAGAAGAAGATAATCAGAACGCCTCAGAGGTGAACATGGCGTCTTCATTAAAGGGATAGTTCGCCTCTTTTGACATGAAGCTGTATGACATCCTATATTAGCAACATCATTTATGAACATTTTCTTACCCCCTGCTGCGTCCTGTGAGCCGAGTTCCAGCCTCGTTTTGGTGTTGATGAAAGTAGCCCGGCTAGTTGGCTGGGGTTTAAAAATTAAAGCATTTTGCTTCTCAAAACAATATGTGTTCAAAAGAGTAATACATTTGCATCACAAAAATCGTTCTCCAGGAAAAGTCAGACCTCACAATCTCTTTGCCCCATTTTCTCTCCGTTCGTATCACTGCCTGCTGCCGCCTGCCGCGCCCGTTACTGTTAATGTTCATAAATGATGTTGCTAATATGGGATGTCATACAGCTTCATGTCAAAAGAGGCGAAGTATCCCTTTAAGGATTCGATCCTTAATGACCTTCCTGCTCCTGCAGGATGCTCAAACCCCTCCAGGACGCCTTCTCTCGGTTAATCTCACGCTCCACTTCTCTCCAATATTATCTCCCTGTTCCAGACTTCTCCGTCCACATAAATATGAATCAATCTACCTGCCTACATGGATTTAAGATGCAGACAGAAAGAGGAACCTCCAAGTTAAAGGAAAAGAAGCTCTTACCTGCCACAGATCCTGCGGACGAGCAGAGAATCAGCGACTGCGAACTCGATCACAGAGTCCAGCTTCTCCTGTCTCTTGTCCAATAAGCCGTCCAGCTGGAGGACGCAGAGAGACGGCACATGAAACATGATCCACGCCTTTTGACCAGCGCAAAACAAAGGCTTCGTTTACTAAAGACCATCATAACAGACGGCTTTAAGTGGGTTTGATTACAACTAGTTTTGAAATGTTGAATTAATTCGAAGTGAACTTTACTTTTATATAGGGCTGGGCGAGTTAACTCACTATTTTCGCGTTTACTTGATAATTATTTAATGCCGATAAATATTTTATCGCGCATTAACGCAGGTTTTATTATTGTAAAAGTCTGTTGAATGCATCGCATTCACACAGTTACAGCAAACACCACGAAGCATGGATTAACAAAATAAAGAAACTAGCAGGTAACATCACTGCTACAGGTGCTCCTCGGTCTGTGTGTGTAGGTCACGGAGCTAACCGGCGCTACTTCCTGTTTTACTTGTTTCAACATAAAAGCACGTATTTCAAAATAAATAAAAAAACAAACAAAAAAAAAAAAAACACTCCTGCATTTACAGCCAAGTTCAATCGTCTTCTCGCCATAGTAGTTCCAGTCTAAAATATCCCTTAAAGGCAAAACACACAACTGATAGCAGCAAGTCATTCAAGGAAACAGACAGTGGAGCGAGGCTTCTACATAAAAACTACAGAAAGATGCTGATGTTAAAAGTGTGTTTGCACAACAAATGTTATGGCACTTTCATTCATATGGCAGCACATTTAAAATAAAACTAAATGCTAAAAGCTATACGCTCCTTTTGAATTCATTTTTGGATTTTGCGTACAAATGCGATCAATCAGGGAAATCATGTGATTAATTAGATTAAAAATTTTAATCGTTGCCCAGCCCTACTTTAATACTTTTTTAAAAAGATGTTTTTAGGATTTCTGACAATGTTTATTGTGATGTATTGGTACTTCATGTCGTGTCCACCACACCACTAGGGGTGCCCTTGTACCTCCTATATGTATTGTGACTGAAGTAGAATAAACGAGTGTTTAAATACCAAGCTCAGATGCCGGTCATGTTTGTGTAGCTCATATCTTTGGCAAGATATTATAAATTGGCGATGAGAAAAGTAACCCACTGATGTCATCTTCTGATGGAGAAGACTCGACATTAACAAGGGAGGGAGGAGAATCCCAGGAGAACCGGATCGTGGAACAAGCCGAACCCCCTCGAGAAGCACAGGCACGGGCAGTGCCAGTGAGAATGACCACGCTTTTGGGACACATTGATGCTTACGACGAATCATCGGAACAATGGTCGACTTATGTCGAGAGGTTTGAACATTTTATTGAAGCCAATGATGTTCCCGCTGCAAAGAAGGCGGCAGTATTCTTAAGTGTCATGGGGGCATCTACATATGGTCTACTGCGCAGCTTATTAGCCCCGGATAAACCTGGCAGTAAAACGTACAAAGATTTAGTGGACACCCTGGATGGTCATTTCTCCCCCAAGCCCATTGTAATTGCGGAGAGATCCCAATTTCACAAACGCAATCAGGAAAAGGGTGAGTCCATAGCACAATATGTGGCCATGTTGAAAAAGTTATCAGAGCATTGTGATTTTGGAGCACATTTGCAAGATGCCCTGCGCGATAGACTCGTTTGTGGGCTCAATAATGAGGCTATTCAAAGGAATGTCCTGACGGAGAAAAAACTTGATTTTAAGAAAGCAGTCGAGATGGCATTGGCAATGGAAGCGGTGGCAAGGGGATCACTACATTTGAAAAGCTCATTGAAAGTGCATGATGTGTCCGCGTCTTCACCACAGGGGGGCGACAAATGTTTTCGATGTGGCAAGAATCACCATGAATGTGACTGCTATTTCAGGGAGCAGCAATGCCACAATTGTAATAAAAAGGGCCACATAGCTCGTGTGTGTAGAAGCAAAAGGAGTGAAACAAGACAGTCAAATCAAACAAAAAAAATACAAAATTTATAAAGTGGCAGCTGCAAATTCATCAGATGTGAAGGAGTCATCAGCAGGTTCAGACTCTGATTTCACTCTGCACAAGGTGTCTGCATTGAACACAGAACAACAAGTGAAGGCAGTGAAGACAGGACATGCAGCTTCATCAGTAATTATGATTAAGCCAAAAATTGAAGGCAGTCAGTGGATATGGAGCTAGATACGGGGGCCGCTGTATCCTTGATCTGCAGTGAGCTGTACAAGGACAAATTTGCACAGTTACGCTTACGCAAGACAGATTTTGTTCTGAAAACATACACAGGGGAGTTACTACAGCCCGAGGGAAGGCTGAAGGTGTGGGTTAAGTTGAACAAGCAGAAGGTTAGGGTGCCTTTATATGTGGTAAAAGGAGAGGCCCCACCACTGTTCGGCTGTGAATGGCTAAGGAACATTAATATAGACTGGCGTGAAATCAAGACAGTGCGAACAGGAAATGGGGCAAGTGGTGAAACTCTTGAGAGTGTCCTAAACCGCCACACTGAAGTGTTTAGCGAGGAATTGGGGACACTGAAAGGATTTGAAACTTCACTGACGCTGAGGCCAGACCAGCAGCCAAAGTTCTGCCAAGCTCGGGTGGTACCGTATGCGCTGAGACCCAAAGTCGAAGCTGAAATAGAGTGCCTCCTCCAGCAAGGGGTTATCTCCCCGGTTCAGTTCAGCGAATGGGCAACCCCCATAGTCCCTGTCATGAAGAAAAACAGTAGTGTGAGGATATGTGGAGATTTTAAGGTGACTGTAAATCCAGCCCTGTGCACTGAACACTACCCAATACCTCATATTGAGGATTTGTATGCGTCTTTGTCTGGAGGACATCGTTTCAGCAAACTGGACCTTTCACAGGCCTACCTTCATTTACCGGTTAAGACAGATTCTAGGAAATACCTTACTATCACCACCCACAAGGGCATGTTCTGCTACAATCGGTTACCATTTGGAATTACCTCCGCACCCTCCATATTCCAGAGAATTATGGACCAAGTGCTCCAAGGGCTGCCTAATGTACATTGTTTTCTTGATGACATCCTCATCACAGGCCAAGATGATGCGCACCACCTGAGAAATCTCGAAGCCGTACTGAGACGTCTTGACAAATATGGGCTCAAAGTCCAAAAAGAGAAATGTGAGTTCTTCAGGAGCTCACTGGAGTACTTGGGGCACATGAGTGATTCTGTAGGGCTCCACAAGTCTGATGACAAGATCTAAGCCATCGTGGAGGCCCCCATGCCAACCAATACGACCCAGTTGCGCTCTTTCCTTGGGCTCATCAACTATTACGCACGCTTCGTCCCGAACATGTCGACCCTGTTACACCCTTTGAATGCGTTGCTACATAAGGGGGTGAAGTGGGAATGGTCCGGGAAATGTGACGAAGCTTTCCAAAAAGCGAAGGAACAGCTTTCCAGCAAAAGCGTACCGACGCATTACAATCCCAGACTGCCAGTTATACTCGCCTGCGATGCCTCGCCCTATGGGGTGGGGGCAGTCATCTCGCATCGACTACCAAATGGGGAAGAACGACCCATAGCCTTTGCTTCACGGACGCTTAGCAAGGCAGAGCAGAATTATGCTCAAATTGAGCGAGAGGCATCAGGAATAATATTTGGGGTCAGACGTTTTCATTCATACCTATATGGCCGTCATTTCACCCTACTAACTGATCACCGGCCTTTGACAACGATCTTGAGCCCTAGCAAAGCGACACCGTCCATGGCGGCAGCAAGACTACAGCGTTGGGCACTCATATTGGCAGCGCACGATTATACAATAAGGTATAGATGTGCCGCTGACCATCTCTCGCGTCTGCCTTTGCCAGTGCAATACAAAGAAAAACAAGGAACAGTTGACGCATTTCTGATAAAACACATTGAGAGTTTTCCAATCCTTTGCAGTGAGGTGAAAAGAGAAACCAAAGCAGACGCCACACTCTCACAGGTGATCGAGATGGCGTCAACCGGTCGTTTTCCATCAGCCAAGGATCCAGGCCAACAGGTCCGTGGCAGCAACCACATCGATTTCGCCGGACCCTTTGAGGGGCGCATGTTCTTCGTCATTGTGGATGCTCATTCCAAGTGGCCCCAAGTCAGATTAATGAATTCAACCTCATCTGCAAAAACGATTGAAGTTTTAAGAGGCCTCTGGAGTACCAGAGGTCTTAGTGAGTAATAATGGGCCTCAATTCACTTCTGAGGAGTTTGCCCACTTTCTATCATCCAATGGCATTACGCACAAACGCTCCGCTCCTTTTCACCTGGCAACAAACGGCCTGGGAGAGCGTTTCATGCAGACATTTAAACATTCTCTGAAGTCGTCCAGGGGTATAGCTTCAGTCCAGCGGCGACTCGATGCTTTCCTGCTACACTACAGGAACACCCCCCACGCCACTACAAAGGAGTCACCTGCTATGCTGTTCCTCCGCCGCGGACTGCGCACCCGCCTAGACCTGCTGAAACCGAGCGTGTCAGCAGTGGTGGATCGAGCACAAGAAGACCAACAGTGACACCGTGGCACACACGCTAAAGCGAGAACTTTTGAAGTGGGAGACCCAGTGCTTGTCAGGGACTATTGGAAGGGGGAGGAAAAGTGGATGACTGGTACGGTTGCATCACAAGCAGGGCCAAGGTCGTACCAGGTTGAAGTTGCATCAAATCAGCACTGGAATCGACATGCAGACCAGATGGTGGCCTGTCACCCCAGCATCGTGCAGCCAGCCGCAGAGAAACAACCAACACCCACTGCAGTCGTTCCAACAGCCATGACTGACACCGGTGATACGTCGGAGACGGTGAGCCCTGTGACGGTAACAAGCTCACCACCTTCAGGTCAGTCAGACACGCATACCAACCCCGCAACACCCCAGCCGACACTGAACCGATATCCAAGACGGATTTGCAAACCACCCGACAGACTGAACCTTTAAACAACTGGGTATGGTCTCTGAAACGTTTAGTTACTGAGTGTTGTCTCAAGAAGGGGGCACAATAATCCCCCCGACACACTCAAAGGGTTGAGGCAGTCTACCCTAACCCTTGAGTTAGGATGTCATGTTCAATAACTGTTCGGTTAGTACAGGTTTAATGTTACTGTCTATGAATTAGGTTCCTGAGCCAATACTTCTTTAAATACATTTTTGGGAATCTGGGTAAGTGAATAAGAGGGGAGGAGTTGTGATGTATTGGTACTTCATGTCGTGTCCACCACACCACTAGGGGTGCTGTCGTACCTCCTATATGTATTGTGACTGAAGTAGAATAAACGAGTCTTTAAATACCAAGCTCAGATGCCGGTCATGTTTGTGTAGCTCATATCTTTGGCAAGATATTATATTTATTATAAAAGCTGATTCGGTTCGTCTGTTAATATGTAAACTTAGGCCCTAACTTCAGAGCTTAAACATGAAAAACATGATTTTTGTTAGGACAGAAAGTAGAGCAGCTGCTCAACTTATTGTGACAGCATAAGGTGATGAAAGCGCCTTTGTTGTTATGGTTTCACATACGTTTATAACATGGAGCTATATTTTGCATGCACGAAGAAGGCAGAGACGCCCAAACTTGTGTTTGTTGTGTGCACACGGACACACTGAGCTGAGTTTTTAAAAATCTTCACTTTGTAAAGCTTTTTTCAAAGTTTTCAGGCAGGTTTGACTAAAAACACAATTTGGATGTGAATGAAACGTCCAAAACACTTTGATTCACTAATAGAACACAGGTCAAACTCTTCAGCTAAACTCGTTCCCTTCAAAGTGCATTTCAACATCGAGAAATAAGAATGAGAAAATTAAATCCGAACCATCTCTGCTTGTTTGACTGTTCGGGGGAATCCATCCAACAGGAATCCGTTCTTGCAGGACGGCGTGTCCAAGTTCTTCTCTATGAGCTCCACAACCATCTCATCACTGACCTACAGGAAGAAATGAGAAGAATTTACTTGCACCACAACATCCTGCCAGAGCACAGCCAATGACAATGATTTAAGTGTTAATACACACCGACTTTCCTTTAGTAAATTAAGATTTTATACAGAAAACAGACAAAAAAAAATCCATGTTCTTTCTCTCATAAAGGACGGTCCGGTGTATAATTAAAGGGATAGTTTGCCTCTTTTGACATAAAGCTGTATGACATCGCGCAGTGATACGAAGGGAGAGAAAATAGTGCCAAGAGATTGTGAGGTCTGACTTTTTCCTGGAGAACGATTTTGTGATGCAAATGTATTACTCTTTTGAACGCATTTTGTTTTAAGAAGCAAAACGCTTTATTTTTTAAACCCCAGCCAAGTAGCCAGACTACCTTTGTCAACACCAAAACGAGGCTGGAACTCTGCTCACAGGACGCAGCAGGGGGTAAGAAAATGTTCATAAATGATGTTGCTAATATAGGATGTCATACAGCTTCATGTCAGGAGGCGAACTATCCCTTTAAAGAAGCTTTGGAGCTCCTTTCCTGAACATTTGAAGAGTTCAGACAGCTGTTAGAAAGCTTCCTAAACAGAACTGATTTATTTGATTAATTTTGCCCTTTTTTTTACCAGGTAAAATCAAATGAGAACAGCTTCTCATTTACAAAGATGACCTGGCAAAGAGGCCCCAGCAGACCAAAAAAAAAAAAAAAAAAAAAGAAAAAGAAAAAGAAAAACATAAAAAGAAACAGTCCACATGAATCAATGAAGTTAAAAACAGCATTAAAATAACTACTAGAATAAATGGAGAGAGAGCAGAAGGGGACTCCACACGTACAACAGTCAACTCGGGAATGTTGTAGTTTCTATTTAAACATGTGGAGCGATGGGAAAGCTGCAGGTTTAAGGGAATTTTGAAGGGAGTTCCAATCTTGGAATAGATTAGAGTAATGACATTAAAGGACCTCAGGTGGTAGTTATTACGGGAAAGGTGCAAGAGGTTGGAGAGGTGTTGAGGTGTTTTCCCTAGAAGAGTCTTGTACATAAATAGGAACCAATCATCACCAGCCTGGTGTGGAGGGAGGGCCAGCCTATCAGAGTATCCAGATCACAATGATGGGTGGAAAAAGGTGCACCAGAGGCCAAACAGATGGTGGAGTGGTGGAGGGCATTTTGGAAGCCATTTTATAGACGACATCACCATAATCCAACAGAGGGAGTACGGTCAGAGTGTGTGACTGAAGCCTTATTACGGTAAAGGAACCCCAATCTGAGCCTTAACCTTCATGTTTCCTCCCATTGGTTCACTCCACACATCAGCAGCTCCACAGTTCTCTCCAAGTTTTCTAAGACAAACTAGAGGAAACTCGAAGGAGTGACGAAAACATGAGGCTGTAAAGTCAACAGAATTTCAAATGGGACAGACAGAGAAAGACATCACAAGGAAGTGGATCCATGGGCGTAATTTCGGCATGGATATAAGGGACGCGTCCCCACCAATATCCAGCGATTATCGTTTTGTCCGCACCAATTTGATCACTGGGGCTGGGGGGAAAAAAACGGTCTCCCGTCTCATTCGCATTGCGGCGAAGAAAGGGTTAACCAAAAGTCCTTTGCCAAAGGCTGACGACCAATCTGATTGGCTGTGCCTTCCCCTTCTTTCACGTGAGACTCTAGGTTGTGTATGGTTGCTAGGAGGCAGGAGCGCCAAAAAAAAAATAAGCTGAGGTCTTTTCGGTAGGTTCTATCACTGCGCTAATCAGTGGTGTTACCACACGGTACGTTATTAAATTACTCTGGCAGGCTAACGTTCCAGAATCTTTGGTGCAACGTGGGTGACACGGGCACATGACTGCCAAGTGAGATGGCAGGCAAAAGAAAAAAAGTGGACATACGGAGCTACTTTTCAAAGAAATCTGTAAGTCACACTATCACTCGCTAATGAAATGACGTTTGGAACACAGCCCGTTAGCAGGGCAAACTCGTTATCTATGAATCAAGTTGTCTACGATGGCACAACTAACTGCAGAGACTGTTGTGCAGTTGAATATCCAATGGCTGTCAATATGTTAATGTTGCATTATGTCCTGCAAATGATAGAATGTTTGTGACAGTGACACAATAACTCCTCGTCAATATAACACGAGACAGATTTATCACGAGGGCGCCTTTGTAAAACGTCGGCGGGCACCTTAGCATAATGACAAACAAAAAAAAGCTATCCTTAGCTAACATTTTTCAATGAAATGGCATTCATGGCCCATTTTATTGTCCAGGTGACAGATCCAACATTGTTTAAATATAAATCACTTAGACTAACTGCTTAATGCTGTATAGTTGAAAATAAAGTAGGCCTACATTTTTTCTGTTATTGTAATGTTTTGTTTCATGGAGACCCGTTTCATGGCAGAAGTAAACAGACATGTAAACTATCAATGTGTGTCATTGATTGATTCGGTTGTACACCGACTGAAGGTATATCATTTGTGGCAGTTTTGGGGGGTGGGGGTGGGGGGATTAGGTCCCTGTCCCCACCAATGTCAAAGCCAAAGTTACACCCTTGAGTGGATCGTTACCAGCTTGCCAGAGTCCATCGTCTCCTTCAGCTTCTTGCCGAGCTCGGAGCCCGAGGCCACCATGGCCCTCAGCATGTCTCCGGTGGCCAGGTGGCAAACGCAGTACTTCTCTGCCAGCTGAGGGGCCTGCAGGGAGACACCAGAAGAAGATGTTCAAAAATATTCGTAAATAAACCTTAAAACAATCAGCTGCACCTGCGGTTACATCACGACATCAGCAAAATAGTTCAATTATGTGGCAGAAATTTGGCAAGAACTGAATCTTAAACTGCAAATTCAGAGTTGTGCATGCTAAGGCAGCCCTGTGCCGACTCAGCTGTCATACGTGTTGTTTCTGAGTCAAAAGCAGCGTGTTTGAACAGTGTTTTAAACACGGTTACACCCACTGAAACGTGATTAAGTCCTTTCACAAATCCAGAAGTGGAAGTTCACCCTCAGCACACTAAAGTTATAACAATGTTTCAACACAAATGTGAACGATAACCCTGAAACTGGACACAAGTTGATAACTTTGGACTCACTGTTCCCTTTGTACAAAGCACTTTTGAATATCTAACCTGCAGGAAAGAGCGGTCAGAGCGCTCTGAGTTTGAGTGTCGAGCTAAAAGCTACAAGCTACTCAAAACGGAGCAAAATCAATAAGACAAAATAAACACAAAAATGTATCAATGGCTAAACAAAAATGTTTACATAATTATAAATACTACTAAATCCAAAAAAAAAAAAAAACATATTTCTGCCTAAATAAATAAATATAATGTGAAATTAACTGCATTCATTCAGGAGTCCTTTAATATATGCATTAACTGTTCAAACTGCTCTGTAACAGGTGAATAAAACAACCCAGAACATCACCACCATATGAAGGAAGGTGAGGCGCACCTTAACAGAGCACAAGGATAATATCCTCTGGTAGAATAAGCATAATCAAATTCATTTTGAAATGTTGCACAAACAGAATACACAAAAATGCATGAAACTCTTATACTTTATGCCTTTAAAACATATTTGTCTGATTAGAAATGTACTCTGAACCCTGTGAACCACAATGTAAACAAAACTAATCAATTACAATTAATCTTTATTAATATATAAAAATGTACAACAGCAGAAAAAAATACAACCATAGGACCAACCTGTTGTTTCACTATATACAACTGGCATAGTAAAAAATAAAAATAAAAACAATATGACTGCTAAAGTTATTAAGAAGCGTTCAAATGTCACCTTGATGGTGATATTTTAAATCAGTTTAGGTCATTTTTAGGTTAGTTGTTTGTTTATTTGTGACAGGACTCTGCATATTAATAAACATACAATGTAAATATGCCAGATTTAGCTCCAAGGCTAATTTCCATCTGCAGTCCTACTGTTCACACTAAAATCAAGACAAGACAAAAACAGGAAACAAGAAAACAAAGCGTACAACATTCCATATCACTTAACCACATCACAAGATATACAACAAATTACCTGTTATGGTACGAACACCATACCAAAAAAACCATAACACAATTTTGTCGCACAGTAGTTTCAGACATTAAAATGCATCTGATTGGCAAATAATGTTTTACCCTCCTATACAAATATACATTTATTAAAGTGCATCTGGTACTATATTAAAGCGCATTTATCCTAAAGTGCTTTTTTTAAAGTGCACGGAATAAAGTGCCAACTAATTTTAAGAATTACAGAATTACTACCAATTTATTTTTAGTATTGCATGTTAAATAAAACTACCCTTATTATTAAAGGTTATTAAAGTAACTCCACCGTAGCACTGACAGAGTAAAAAATGCAGCCCGGCTGAGTCAGTAAAACAAGACATAAGCAGACTGTATCAGCAGGGATTAGATAGTGACAGGTTGGCTAACTCTAGTATTAGCTTTCACTCATACCGACCACGCGTCGAACACATCTGTTTCTGAAAGCTAACGGCTAACAGCTAGGCTAGCTCCGTTAGCTCGTCCCATGTCCCTGTGTCTCACCTGAGTCCCCTTCCCGGCTCCAGGAGGTCCGAGCAGGATGGCACGGATGCCCTCTTGCACATCGGCTATGGCCTCCTTTAGCTGTGCGCTGGGGGCCATGTGAGGACCGGGGAGAGACTCCAGAGGAGAAACTTTACAAAAGTCTTTCGGTATCGTCCTGCTAACACAACTGCCAAGTTGGTCAGGAAGGGAAGCGTTACCGCCTACTTTTTGATATAACACTTAAGCCCCGCCCATGTCAGAGCAAATACAGCATCCTATTGGTTACTAATCTAATCAATCACCAAAATATGGTAGTTGATTGGATGAAATTTTTTTCATGCGAAAAGGTTTCATAACTTCCGAAAGTGGCAGCATTACAGAACATTATTTATTTATTTATTTTTTTTAAATAATTTTTTTAAATTACATTTTTAATTCTTTCTTTTTTTATTTCAATCCTCCTTAATCGGTTAAGAGGTTTTTATATAATAATATTTTTTCAATATATATCAATATAATATTTTTTTTCACACTTTGGGAGTGTTCCAAACCAAAGAAGGAACATTATTCATTGGAGGAGATTATATACTGCAGCATTAATTATATCAAAGATATGATATTGTTATGGATAGATGACAAAATCGAATTTTAATTTAGACGACAAGCATGTAGAAAGTTGAAGAGTAAGAGAAAGAGAAGTGTGGTAGAAATCTTCAGCGGTCGCCATCAGTGGGTTTGGGTGTTTTGTAGCTTGGCAACAACTTTGCTGATGATGTCACACACAGCGTCAGCACACAGGTGAACTTTCTCAGAACCACGTGCAAAAAACTTTCCTGTTGCTGTGGTTACGCATCATAACAGATGTAACAAATTGCCTGAGTTTCCGGCAGCACAGCACCAGAAATGCTTCCGAAATTTTGTTAAAATCCATCTTTTCATCGACAAAAAGACGTACAGAAAGACACAGCATGTCCAGAGCTGCAGCTGCCTTTAGGGATTATATCATAACATTGATTATTCTTAACGTTGTGGAGAAGATTGATAGTGATATCAAAGTCAAAGTCAAAGTCAAAGTCAAAGTCAGGTTTATTGTCAATTTCTACATATATACAAGACATACAGAGAGATGGAAATTGCGTTCCTAACTATCCCACGGTGAAGACAGGACAAGACATTTACCAACAAGTAACACATAACAGTAAACATTAAAGTGCACAGGAGACGGCAAATGAGGACAGGCTTAAACTTGCCATACTAAAATAAAAGAAAATGAAAGTAACGGTGACAATAAAAGTGCAAATGACAAGACAAAGACCAAGTGCAAAGACAGACAGCCATAAATAGAGGCCGGAGTCCAAAGTGTGAGTGTGTTTGTGTCTATGTGTGTGTGTGTGTGTGAGTGTGTGTGTGTGTGTGTGTGTGTGTGGTGGGGGGGGGGGGGGGGGGGCGGGGTAGAGAGTTCAGCATTCTAACAGCCTGGTGGAAAAAGCTGTTAGTGAGCCTGGTGGTGCGGGAGCGGAGGCTCCTGAACCTTCTCCTGGAGGGCGGGAAGCCCCCGAACAGTGTTGGTGTTCCAGGAGAGGTCCTCACTGATGTGCACCCCCAGGAATCTGGTGCTGCTCACTCTCTCCACAGCAGCACCATCGATGGTCAGTGGCAGGTGATGGGTGTGGTCTCTCTTGAAGTTGACAACAATCTCCTTGGTCTTGCTGACATTCAGTAGGAGATTGCTGTTTCTGCACCACGTGGTCAGAAGGTCGACCTCCTTCCTGTAGTGAGTCTCGTCGCCCTTGGTGGTGAGACCCACCAGAGTTGTATCGTCCGCAAACTTCACTATGTGATTGGTGCTGAGGGATGTTGAGCAGTCGTGTGTCAGCAGGGTGAAGAGCAGGGGGCCGAGCACACAGCCTTGGGGGGCCCCTGTGTTCAGTGTGATGCTGCTTGAGATGTTGTTGATATATATATATATATATATATATATATATATATAGAAAAAAATAACTACAAGAAGCCTCTTTGGATCATTTCCTTTACATCTTGAGTAGGGGACAAAATGAAGTTCAACACATTTATACTGAATAATACAGAAAAATATCCCCAAATCAATAGAAACATACAGGGTTAAAAAAAACTGTCAAAATTATTTACCATTTCTGAATGAAACTGGTCCTCGTGTTCAGGATTCTTTCTAATATAATAAGATGATGAAGGTGGCACTTTCATATGACTGCACTGCTGTGCTTTAGAGTATCAAACTGTATCATCTAACATTTACATTTAAGTTCATTTATACGTACTTTTCAATTTGTATTTTTCTGTCATTGTGGGTAGAAATTCAGTCCGTGAAGATAAAAAATGTGACAAACATCGCAACACAAACGCATCTCATCATTACTCAGAGACTTCCTCTGAAATACTCAAACCTAAGATTAGAAACAAGATCGGCTTCTTCTTGAATTGTCACTTCCCTCATACAGAATATCTATTGCATATCTTAGCCAGAGGAAGAGAACTCTTCACTCAGATGACTAACTACCAAAAAAAAGCTGAACAAGTGGCTGAATAAACCCCTCCCTGTCTTCAGTTTTCTTCTTCTTCTTTTAAAGCAGAGGCTGTTCTGCTTCGGACTCACAGATGGTCACACGGCAGCAAAATGCCCGAAGCTGATGTAACGTACGCTGATGTGAAGTTCACAAGACCGAGGGCCAACGGTGAGCTGATCTATCTATCTATCTAGTTTGGGTTTAAAATCCCATTTTAAAACTAACCACTTTGTGTTATGGTTTCAGGTACGTTGTCCTCATCAGCCACGTACTCCGAAGTCAATATTTTGAACTCAGAACAGCCAAGTAGGTTAATAACCAGCCAAAAAAACCTGTGGTCACTAAAAACCAGCAGCAGAATCCGTTTTTATTCATATTCCTCAATCACAATAAGTTGAAACTTGATGTACACGATAAATAGACTTAACCAGTTAATTTACTGTCAGCTTCCTCTTTCCTACGTCTCTTTTTCTGAATAGTTAACTGCACAAAAAAGGAAAAAAAACAGAAATAAGGACAAGAATGAGGCAGGGATGAGCAAAAGATGGGCGTTGCAGGGGAAAATGTGGAAATAAGAGACTTTGCAGAAGTGTTTTATACATACAGATAATAATCCTCCTTAACACTATGAGAAGCTGCAGGTTTCCTGTTCTTGTAGATGCATTAGTAACACCTAATTTGAACTTTATGTGTTGCTATTTGCAGAAAATGAGCTCCCTACAACCAGCAGAATGTGTTTGGTACATGTGCAAATATATTAAGCAACGATATGAATAAATAGAGTGTAATCAATTAAATTCTGCGTCTTTTTCACACGTCAGCCTCTGCTAACGGGAGAAAACAACAAGTCGGGTCGAACGGAAAGTCGAAGATCACCACAGAGCGAGCGGCGCTGCTGGTTCTGAGCGTCCTCCTGGTAGCTGCTGTCATCGCTCTGGGACTCAGCGGTGAGTTTTTTGGGTTAGGGTTAGTCAACTCTGACTCTAATAAATTCAATAATAGACATTAGAAAAAACAAAATGGAGCAGATCCTTTTTTTAAATCATCGATGTTACAACAGAACTGAGAATGAAATTAATTTCAAAAGAAAAATATGACCCATTTGCCCTTTTGTTTTTCTTTAAAATCAGTATTTCACAACATGGAAACCAAGAAAAAGCTCAAAGAGGTTGAAATTCAGCATGAAACGTTGAAGAAAGGTTTAAAAGGTAAGCATGTTCTCAAGATCTCAAACTGTACAGAAAAAGACGGAGAAGTTCAGACAGACTTGGACTGTTTCAGGTGTTTAACTCAAACACACATCTCATGTCACTCTTTCTGTGAAGGATCTTAAACAGTGCAAGAGATTTATGTTATTTCTGCTCAGGTTCTGACGCAAAAAGTCGATCCAGATTATTTTATTGATGAAAGGTTCTGTTAAAACAAAACTGTGCAGCCTCTGCACAACTTCCACAGCTCATTAAGATCTGTCGATGTCACAGAATTTAGAGCGGACAGCAACCACACTGCTGGAAAGAGTTTCTAATTAAACATTCCCTGGTGTTTAAAGTTACTGCAAGATGAATGTATAGCATCCCCGGCTGAATGATGGTCATAGGCCTTGACTGATGGTTCATAGTTTTATTTTAGTGAACCTTATTCACTCATGAACAAGAGCTAAAAAAAAACAGAGAACAAACAAAAAACATTTCTATCCTTTTTTAGACAAAGCTTTTTGAATCATAGCCCTTTGATCATTTAGAGGCGACATTATTATTGTTTTCAGAGTTCGCGATCACAATTTTAAAGCGATACAATGTAACTTCTCAAAAAGTCCACTCTGGAGCTCCCCCTACAGGCTTGGAGGTAATGTACGGTTACACTGTCGTAAATACAACACCCTTTCGCTTTCACGTTTCACGTTTGTTGACGAACCGGCGAGGAGTCAGAAGGTGCAAGCTATGTCGACCGAGAAGGTAAGAGTAATCAAATGTACCTGGGAGCGTGAGAGGGGTCTATTTGTTTTTGCGGTAGGTGTGCCAGAAAGCAAGTTGAAGTACTTCCACTCAGCTCCCGGGCCGCTCCAGCAAAGTTACATAGCGCAGTTTTTTCCAACTCAGACCCCCGAAGGGCATAGGAGACAGGCCAATCGTAATATTAAAACTCATTCTAGCCGCACAATTTTTTTCAAGCTGTTATTTTAAGGTAGAAATGTTACATAGTATTGCTTTAAACTAGAGATCCATTAATAAAATAAGCAAAAGAAAAATAAATAAATGAAATAAAAGAGCTCGAGGTATAGGATTCAAATTAAATTATATTCTTCACATAACCTTCTTGTTTTGCTGGCTTTAGAATTTATACAATTTTTCAAAGATCATAAAAGGATGAAAAGAGTGCTTTAAATACAATAAAGTTTGGAGGCAGGACTCTGTAAATTTAGTAAAATGAATGTGAAATTCAGCAAGTATCAATAGAAGGTTGATAATATAAAATTTTCCTGGATTTCTTTCCTCATTTTGCGTCAGACCAAATAAAACATGCTGAATATTCAGTTTGTAATAGAAGTAAATTTAGTTATTTTGGTCAATCCAAAAGACATGAGAGTAGGTGCAATCCCAAAATAAATGACATTCTGTTTCATCCACATTGCCACAAAAGGAAACGAATGTGTCAATATTGATCTTGTATTTTACCAGACGGCACCCAGGCACACTTTCTCAATTCACACCGACTCAGTATGTTTTCGAACAGAGGCACTTTCAAAATAAAAGGTCCGTTTTGGCGTTGAATGCATATAATGACATAATAACCCGGCTTCAAAGAATATGAGTAAACTGAATGAAAACACTATGTACTTAGAAACAATAATCATATTAAAGGTCATTTACAGAATGAGCAGCTGAAGTGTTCACAGTGAAGGTTTAAAACCAAAGGACAAGCAGATGTTTTAACAGGTTTTATACAACAGTGGAAGGTTGTGCAGCTGTTATCATTGTCCAATGTCCAGTAATGATAACATGTCCAGTAAAGGCAAAATAAGACAGAAGTCCGAACTTTTCATCATCTCTCAAAACAGAAAAGACCACTCATCCACATCCTGTGTGTCGACTGCCTGATCAAGTAACCAGTGAGTTCTGGATTTTGTTTTTCTCACATTCGTTTCCTCTGATGATGGTTAAAGAAACTTTGATGGACTGACAGATTCAGGAAGTTTGTTTTCAGCTGCAGGACAGAAGGCGCCTCCTGCTGCCTCCGAATCACACAAACATGAACTCTGATTTCTTCCACCTGACTCAGTGAAGTCTTTGCTGTTATCTGTTCGAAGATGAGCCAGTTCTGAAGTGTGAGGTCGGCTGGGAGCACTATGTAGAAAAGTGCTATTATTTCAGCACCATGAAATATTCCTGGACAAAGAGCAGAGATGAATGTGGACGTAAAGGAGGAGAGCTGGTGAAGATAAAAAGCAGGGAGGAGCAGGTATGAAACACTGCTGCAGGTTCAAGTTCCCTCTCATTTTATCACATCCTCATGTTTCTCCATCTCAGCAGAGAAAAGTCTCACAGACTCATTTCCATCAATCTTCCCTGTTCAGATTTTCCTGGAGGCCAGACTAAGAGACAAAATGGAAGAAGCTGAGGACAAGTTTTGGATCGGACTGACAGACTCAGAGGAAGAAGGCAGATGGTTGTGGGTGGACCGCTCACCTCTGGACACATGGTTCGAATTGTTGTGAAAACATTTTAGTCCATTTCCAGAATCAAAGTCACCAGTTTTTATTGATCCTTTTCTTCTGTTCTTTATCTCTTAGTTTGACTTTTTGGAGCCCCAAGGAGCCGGACAACTGGAGAGAAAAGAATTCTGCAGGAGAGAACTGTGTGAGGATGGGGGAGAGAGGGGGAGCTGGTGATCTGAAGTGCTGGTTTGATACGTCCTGTGACAAACCTCACAAAAGTATTTGTGAGAAAACAGCACAAACTAGATTGGGTTCTGCTGTATGATGATGAATATATAAATAAAAATATGAATTTCCTAGAAAAGTTCAGAGTATTAAACAAACTCAGCACAGAATCCAGAAGGTGCAGCGATGCGATTTTTGGAAAAACATTTAAAGTTTCCTTCCAAACATGTAGAAAGAATCCTGAAACTTTCTGCTTTGATCATATTTTGTGTTTGATCTGTTTTCTCATTCATCTCATTATTCTGTGCTACAACAGCAGGGTCACCTGTGAAATATATTAAACTGTTTTTGATCATAAACGCTTTTTGTTGTTCCTTCTTTTGAGTTTCAAACATTACAGTTGGGGGACTATTTCCTGGTAGTTTGAGGAGTTGCAGATTCCTGATGTAAAATAACACAAATTGTAGAGAAAAATTGGATAAAAAGAGGGAAAAGGAAGTATTAAACTGATATTAAGAAGGATGTAAATGAAAAAAAGTATCAAATATACATATAAATATATTATATATTATCCAAATTCAATTCAAGGTAAACACAAGAAACTTGTGCTAAAGGAAAAAAAATGGACCAGACTCAGTGAATAATTCCCTATACTCCCTATAATATAGATCAGTGAGCAGTGCTGACCAACATGTCATTGGGGTCATCAGATGGGAACCTCCTTTCATCGGTGTTTCATCTAGTTGGGCCCACACCACCTCCAGGAGGCTAGACGGTGATAACTGGTGTCCCAGAGTCACCCCCCTAATGCCACCCATCACTGCTCCTCACACCACAACAACCATATTTACAGCCATAAGCTACCTCAGCCTCTCACCAACTGCACAACAGTCACAGCGGGGTGGGGATGCAAACCCTGGTTCTGGTAGGGAGAGAAATAAAAGAGGTAAAGATAAGTAGGAATGGGATTCAAACCCTGGTTCGGGTAGGGGGTAATGAAAATATAGAGGGTCCAGAGGTGGAGGCAGGACAAGACACACTAGCAGATTCAGTAGACAAACTCATCTAAACAGTCCTATAATCACTAAAAATGCCAGCAGAAACAAAGCCATACAACTCACTCAAAGCCAACTCACCTAAAATGGCCGTCTGGTTTCAAAAGGCTCACATGGGCCGCACCCTCCACTGAGACAACAGGCTTTTCAACAAATCCTCTACATCCTACTTCCACTGGACAGATTCTAAGCTTCCATCCTCGCTGCTCTGCTTCTGCCCCCAACTCCACATACCTAAGCTTTTTCCTTTCATATGCTTCTGCTACTAATTCCTACCAGGGAACAGTCAGCTCTATGAAATAGACTCTCATTCTACTCCTGGACCACAAGACTATATCAGGCCTTAGATTTGTAGAGGCTATCTCCTGGGGAACAACAAGTTTATTTCCTAAATCTACCTGCATCTCCCAATCACAAGCATCCTCCAAGCTGCCGTGCCTCCTTATCGTCTTATTAACTTTCTCCCCCTCTTGAACAAACTGAATTGCAACTTTCTTCACCTTAGACCCTCCTAAGTTTAAATGCCTTCGTTTTCAAAAATATAAACTGTGACCTCACTGACAAAGATTATAAATAATCAGTTTTTCAGGAAGTTCATTCAACACAAAACTGTGAAACACGAAGGCGTCGCACAGAATTTCTTCCTGACGCGTCTGAAGAGCAGCGAGGACACGTTCGTGGTGAGTCTTGATGCTTTTCTGTCTGCAAAATACTCAAAGAACATCTGAGACATCATCATAAGTTCCTGCAGAGTTCAATTAGACACTAAAGACAAAAGCATTTTGTTTCTGGTATTTTATTCTGATTCTACAACATGTCTTCAGTCTGATGCAAAACCTCTAAAGTTCACCAGTAGGTGTTTATTTTACTACACTTTGTCACTTTATGCCAATTAGTGCACATTTAATCAGAAAATACTTCAGTTGTATTTTAAACAGACTTTCGGAACACTTTAAAACAACAGAATATGTTTTAAAATGTGAGTAATCGGCTGGAAGTTTTACGGTGATATCTATCAGTTTGGTTTCCCGCCCTGTTCATCTGTCGCGTCTCACATTAAACTTTTTTAATTGATCACTTAGAAACAAAAAATGTCACATTTCAAAGGGTTTAATTTAAGACGAAAGATGACTGTTAAAACATATCTCAGCCTTAGAAATTGCACATCCAAGGTTTTCATTCTCGGCTACTTTATTAATCTAAAAATGTATAAAACAGCAAGTATTCCATTAGTTTTGACTTAAGTTTGAGTGTTTTGTGGGAGCCTATTAATATCCACCTCCGGTGTTGTCTGACACAGCTCGAATATTGCCCAAAAAAGGTTAGAAAGGAAGTGAAGTGGTAAAAAAAAATAAGGAACACGTAGCTTTTAACAGCAAAGAAGTTGCCTTTGTTTTCTCTATAAATTTGCCAAACAGAGGATCTTTAAACCTTATATTCCCTCAGTAAAAGTCTGCCAGTTTCCCCCCCTGTGTGTAGTATTTGACATTTTTCTGTCATAAATTTTCACCATTATTCAGCAGAAATTTAAACAAAATTGAAAAGCTTTTGATAAGGGTTCAGTTGATACCGCAAGGTTTAAATATGTTTGTGTTTCAGATCAAGTTGGACTAACTCTGAGGTGTCTGCATGATGATCCGTCCACAGAGATACACCGAAGGTACGAACGTTAATGTTTATGCATTTAACCCGGACTAAGAGATCTGAACACATCACACCAGTTTTGAAATCTTTACACTGGCTTCCAGTCAGTCACAGAATAGATTTTAAAAGCCTGCTGATGGTTTACAAATCCCAGAACGGTTTAGGCCCAAAATACATATGTGATATGTTCAGAGAATATAAACCCAGCAGAGCTCTTTGATCCAAGGACTCAGGTCAGCTGGTCCAGTCCAGAGTCCAGACTAAACATGGAGAAGCAGCATTTAGCTGTTATGCTGCAAACAAGTGGAACAAACTGCCAGTGGAGATTAAACTTTCACCAAATGGAGACATTTTTAAATCCAGGTTAAAAACATTTCTGTTCTCATGTGTCTATGCATGAAATCTGCACGCTATCTTTGAACTTATCTGGACTGTTGCTTGTTTTTAAATTCATCTAAATGATTTTATTTGTTTCTCTTTATATTATTTTATGTATTTTTAATGCTTCTTACACTCCCTGCTGCAATGCTTTTATTTTATGTAAAGCACGTTGAACTGTTAGTACATGAAATGTGCTATATAAATAAATTTGATTTGATTGGATTTGATTTAGCAGACGCTTTTATCCAAAGCAACTTACAAATGAGGATATTACATTACAGCTAACGTCAAAGCTCACAATAAATAAAAGGAAACCACATTATCAGACTCTGTCAGAGGTGGGAAATCAGCAGGAAGATGAAGAGCAACCTGCACTCAGATCTGAGTGGTCTTCATCACACAAACAACAACCACACACGACAGAAAATGACACCTTAAATGGGCAAACAGGACCTGAGAAACAATGTTTGAAATTTAAGTCCATTTACTGTCATAATACATCATTACGTTATTAGATTTAAGTTTGGCAAATGGAACAATAACATATTATGTTTTAGCAAATTAAGAATGAAGGAAAATAAACGTAAAGTTTGTTTTCAAAAAGAGGCAAAGAGGTAAAATGAGGAAGCAACAAACTTTGATGCAATATCATGCAGATAGTGCCAAACAAACATCCTGTTTCACAGTTATCAGCATGAAAAGATATGATATCAGTTAAAAGTGGAACCAGATTCTGCACAGTGATAAACACTTCGATGTTCTTCTGTCTGCACACAACTGCACGACAGTGTGTCGTGGTTCATAAGATGTTGTGTCCTGCTTATAAATGTGAAACAGGAGGATTTAAGGTGGAGTGGAGCCAAAAGCATGCAGAGAGCAATGAGTTCTCTGCTTCAAAGAGGTTTCCATGGTGACACACATAGGCTGGTGAACTGCAGAGTGGTTCGTTGAAGTTTAACAGACATCTCAAAGTTTGCTGTGAATGACTCAATTCAAAAGTTTCGGTCATCAGAACAGAAATGCAGTGTTTTGTGTAATTGTTTAATTTAATCTAATTGTGATCAGGGGTTAAATTGGGTCAGAGCCTGTCTTCGTGGGATATTTAACTTCACATATGTGCAAAGCCTTGTGGGAGCAGCTGGTTTTAACATTTCTGCAGGTGGAAGTGGGTGGTTGTAAAATAAACTGAGTCCCACAGTGACAACATCCCTGTTTCTTTGCTAGTTTTAACCATAACGTTAGATTTAAAGGTCCTATGGCATGAAAATAAATGGAGGCTTTTATGTATTTTTATAGGCTTTAGTGGTCCTCTAATACTGTATCTGAGTTTTTTTCCCCAAAATTCTGCCTTGGTGCAGAATTACAGCCAGCCCCAAAAATGAGCTTTCCTTTGGATCCTCAGAATGAGCTGTTTAGTGGGGGTGTGGCCTTACTTACACCCATGGTACCTTGCGCAAATGTTTTGTGAATCGCTATGGCACGTAGATGGCACGGCAGCCCTATGCCGTAAAACTAGCGAAACCTGTTGAAATGAGCTTACTTTGACAATATGACGAAGTAGTTACTGAACAACTCTCCTAACACAGTCAAACATCAAGCAAGTGCTACACAAGACACAGCAAAAAAGGCGTACGTGAAGGGGAAAGCAGGAGTGAGGATTTTGAGTTTCTCAGCTGATTGCTCTGGTTTGCAAAGATGCACGTAGCGCGAGTCATTTCAATCAGGGGAAAGGCAGATATTGTGCTCGCCATAACACCAACAGCAGGACGGCTATCAAAACAACAAATAAGTACACAACACTCGCGTTACAGTAAATGAGGTGTCCACTCGCATACCTCATGTTATTTACCGTTACATTAGCGACAGTGACCGAGCTATTAGCTGCAGAGCTAACGACAAAGACAGACTGACCGTTTTGACTCTGGAACCATGAATGAATCATTATCCTGATGAAATGCACTGAATTTGCGGATTCATTCTTCTTCAGGAAGCTTGAAGTAGGGGGTTTTGGTCTAAAATGAGCGAGCTAACCATCTCATGGGCATGCAAACACCTCCAACAGCCCAGTTGACAGAGATAAGAGCTTGCAGATGCTATTAGTTGCATAGCTAACCGTTAGCTAAAGTTAGCTGCTAACGATACAAACCCTTTCCTGTGGTAACAAGCTATGTAACTATACTGTACATGCAGGAAAGCAACACAATAATAGAGCGTTAAATTACTTACTCGGGAATGAGATCCTTCCCCAAGTAAGGGGGCGAATGGAAAGGCAGTTTTGGCATAGCCATATATGGGGTCTGGGTGGAAAGAACCTCCACGTCATAAGCGGCGGCTTTCCCGATCAGGCCATCTGCATGGTCACATTACCAAAGGCGGAGAATAATTTCCAGTGCATGGTTTAGGTCTATCGCCATTTTTAGCCCCTGGGGGACTGCAGGCAGGCTAGAGGAACTCATATTAATGTGAAACAACCTTAAAAAGTGAAAATGTCATACCATAGGACCTTTAAGAAAGATTAACCCTTGATTTTTGGCGTGATTCTCCTCTAAACGCTTCTCAGGTGAAGCGGCTGCCTCTCAACAGGAAAAACCAAACAGAGGATTGAAGCTGGCATCAGAGAGAGTGGCTCTGCTGGTTCTCTGTCTCCTGCTGGCAGCTGCTCTATTCGTCATTTACCGTTTCTGTGAGTTCGTACTGCTTCATTTTTACAAATGAACAAGAGGCTGATTTACTGTGAATTAAATTAGCAGGAAAATGTTTCTAGGAATAAAAACAAATGTAGAGAGGAGGAGAGCATACAAGTGAACACGTTTATCTGATGATAAACACAACAGAACATAACGTTTCTTGTGATTTTAGATTTAATTTAACTTTTTAGCAACTCGTGTTCTTTTCAGTGAACACCTAAGAACTTCTCTATGGACTGCAATCGTGTTGTGGTGGTAGGGTTTGAGTGCCTCAGAGATCCTAGGAGCTGCACTATATTATTCATTGAATATGAATTCCAGCGTGGTATCATGATAGGACGCCACCTGTGCAACAAGTAGCTCTCTCAAGGCTGTATGGGCTCAGTTTTAGGGGTAGTTTACACGGAAACGAAAACGGGTTAAAAACGCAAAACCTTTTTGCGGATGCACTTTATCGTTTAGATGGTAATGGCGTTTTGGGGGCATGAAAACGCAAAAAGTGAAACCGCCCTTCAGAGTGGAATTCTTGAAAACGCTCCACTGTCGCGCCACCGTGTAAAGGATGAAAACGCAAAACTGCGTTTCTCATCACATAGAAATGAGTAGAGAAGTAGAAAGACTTCTCTTCTCACACCTAGCCATCTGGCGGGTTTACTGCATCGATAAATATGAAACGTCACACACTTTTGCGTTTCCGTATGCACGCAGATTTTCACCCTAAAATGGTCGTCTAAATGCAGATTTAAAAGTGAAAACGAAACGCCACTTTTGCGTTTTGGTTTCAGATCGTTTCCGTGTAAAGGTAGCCGTAGGGAAAAGGTGAGGAGCTCAGTCCACTGGGAGGGGTTCAGAGTAGAGTTGCTGTTCCTCTGCATCAAAAGGAACCAGTTAAGGTGGCTTGAGTAACTCTAGTAGATCTATGCTTAGACTGTTGCCCCCAAAAACTGGAACCAGATAAGTGGCAGAGAATGGATGAATGGACGGATACATAATAAATCACTTGAAATCTGGCATAAAGACCAAATGTTTCATTTTTGTTGCCCCACGCTGTGATGAAAGTTGTGTGTACACCATCAGTCTGTGACCTGAGCTAACTGCTGTCTTTTCTTTATCAGCTTTTGTTTTCTCGGAGAGCCATCACACCTTTCAAACCCTGAAAGAGGAAAATGAAGCTCTGAGGAAGAATTTCTCAGGTGAGACTTTCCACAAGGTTCAGTCTAAAAGTCTCATTCAGTGCCGTCACGTCAACTTGTGACTCTTTTTGGGTGAAATCTGGATTGTTTACAACCTGCTTCAGTTAAATTCAGCAGATGACAGATGCTGATCTGTTTTCAATGTGTTGATGTAGATTCACTCACCCAGGTTAACGTAACCCGAACCTACTGATATAAACTTCTTTTTTTATTGATGAAAGGTTCCGGTAAAACAAAACTGTGCAGCCTCACAACTTCCACAGCGAGGGCTGGGCGATATGGGCAAAAGTCAAATGTTGATTTTTTTTTTTTTTTTTTTTATATCAGTCGATATTGATATATATCGGGTCCATAACTTTCAGCATCCACTTGAACCCCTTATTTTCCACTCTGCTTATTGGCAGCATGTCTTTAGCAGCACAATAAGCTGCATCTGTAACAGACATCTCTCAGACTTTGTGTCACACGGCGCTGGATGAAGCAGACTCTGTGGTCTGCTGCTGCACAGGCGCTGTTATCAGGGGAAGATTAGCACCTGTTCCGGGCTGTGTTGGTAACAGTTAGCATTCTCCGTGCTCAGACGGGTGGCGCTGCTTCAGGTGATGGAACAGATTAGTGGTATTCCCCGTCTTTGTTGGAACATGTGCTCGACATAATTAGCAGTGCACGCTACTCTGTTTGGTGTCGGACTTTAAAAAAACCAAAATACCTCCACACCACCGAACCTTTCGGGCCCTTCTTATCAACAATGTCATCAACGATGTCATCCCTTACGTCTTGGGCTGCGTCTTCCGTCGTTTCTTCAGAGGGAGCACTCATAGTTCGAAACTGCATACTACATACTACATACTTGCAAACTACATACTTCCATACTGCATACTCATCGATCAGACAGTATGCAGAGCGTTTACCCACAATGCATTTTGCTCCTGCCCGAGCAGAAATCAGCCGGCCTGAAGCTGATTTCGCTTAAGCTCTAAACTCTGTAAACTTTAGCAACATTTGAAACATTTTCAGGCGAGAAAGTAGTCGTTTAGATCCCCAACGTGTTGAAAATCTGACAAAATATCGGCTATTTACAATTTTGTTTCCACGAATTCGGAGCTACTAAAGCTAGCCGCAGTGAGCAACGCACTTCCGGTTATTTTCACAAAATAAAATACCTGTTGCCTTTTATCATCGGGAAAGCCATTACGATACGATTGGTGCTTTTGTTTTGAAAACAGGAAGTGAACCTACCCTCGTTGTAGCTAGCTTGAAACTGCCGTTTTGACAGGAAATGAAGATTGGCGACGTCACGTTATGTTGCATCTTGGGTAGTTTGAGTACGAGTAGTAAACTCATGATGCATACTCAACATTTCGGCGAATCTAGTGTGCATCCGGGAATTTTGCATACTAAAACTCGCATACTAACTCAAAAAGTTAGTATGAGTAGTGGAAGTAGCAGGAGAAGTATGCGGTTTCGAACACAGCCATTTTCTTTCTTTATACTGCTACAGCAGCACAAACAAACACGCCACGACTAGCTGCTGGCATGGCTCTATTCCAGCCACGTGATTGGTTCAGCACGCGCAACTCTTGTTGTCATTGGCTGTTCGTGTTGTCTGTCAAAAGGTGGACAAATGTGGGGTGGTCCGTGGTGTAGTGGGTAGCAGGCGCCCCATGTACAAGAGGCTATAGTCCTCGCTGCAGCTGGCCCCGGTTCGAGTCCCACATCGGACAGCCCTTTGCTGCGTGTTGTTCCCCCTCTCTCTGCCCCCTGCTTCCTGTTTCTCTGAACGATCTTATTCATTAAAGGCACAAAAGCCCCAAAAAAAAATTATAAAGAAAAATGGACGAATGTAATCTATGAAAAAGAACATCGGCCATGTTTCATATCGCTTTTGAGGAAAAGTTATTCCTCAAGAAAGCGTTATAGTTTTACCGCCCAGCCATACTACAGTGTAACTACATGTAAACATCATCCTGAAACAGCTACATGTCATGTAAAATGAAAGAATGTTAGAATTTACAAAGGAAAAAACAGACGTTATAATTGTTGAGCCATTCTTTCAAGCTTAATGTTTATATTTATAAATCAGGCTGCTGCATCTTTCTTTTTTAATTACAAAGTCTATTTTTTGTTTATTTCTTTTAAATTAACCTGAACTAACTTCGGATTTAACCTTTTTCTTTCTTTCAATGATTTTCAACTCTGACTGCTGAAGCAGTCTGGGAGTGACATGGAGGAAAGTGCTATTATTTCAGCACCATGAAAAATTCCTGGACAAAGAGCAGAGATGAATGTCGACGTAAAGGAGGAGACCTGGTGAAGATAAACAGCAGGGAGGAGCAGGTATGAAACACTGCTGCAGGTTCAAGTTCCCTCTCATTTTATCATATCCTCACATTTCTTCATCTCAGCAGAGAAAAGTCTCACAGACTCATTTTCATCAACTTTCCCTGTTCAGAGATTCCTGGAGATTAGAGTAAGAGACAAAATGGAGGAGAATGAGGACATGTTCTGGATCGGACTGACAGACTCAGAGGAAGAAGGCAGATGGTTGTGGGTGGACCGCTCACCTCTGGACACAAGGTTCGATTGTTGTGAAAACATTTTAGTCCATTTCCAGAATCAAAGTCACCCGTTTCTATTCAACCTGCTCTTTGTTCTTCATGTGTTAGGTTAACGTTTTGGGCTCCTGGCCAGCCCGACAACAGTCGTGCAGAAAGTCCTGATGGACAGGACTATGTGAGGATGGGGAACCGAGCAGGAGCTGATAACCTGAAGTGCTGGTTTGATAAATTCTGCGCTGTGCCTCACAAAAGTATTTGTGAGAAAGAAGCAGGATCTGGTAGGAATTCATGTGTGTGAAGTCTTTCAAATAATCTCAGTACAGACATTTAAAGTTCCAAATATTAAAAAAAAGCAAAATACTCTGCTGGGAATAATGTTTTGATTCAGATTTGTTTTCTCAGAGCACTGAAAGCATCAGTACAATACAACAGGATCGAATGTCTGCTGCAAAATAGTACAGAATAAAAAGAATAAAATAAATCATTGTGCTAAAAAACTAAAGTTAAAACACATATTGATACCCATCGTTAGGCCAGTTTCAAAAGTATTTTCAGTATATGTCACCTTTCTAACCTTGACTAGGTTCTACAAAGAGCTTTAAATGTGTTTTATCATTCATAAACGCTCATTTAGTGCTTCTTATCATATATATGCGCTCTACATACAGTATGCAGCTCTGTTTTTCTCCACACTCACACACCAATGAACATATCAGGGGCAGCTGGGGTTCAGGTCCTGCTTTAGGGTCACTTTACCATGTGGATCCAACTACCAACCTTCTGGTTGAAAGCTTTTTTCAGCCCTCCTCCAGCTGTGCCATGCCAGTAGCAGACATGATGACATCTTCTTATCCTTCTCATTACTTTTGCAGCTTTTAAACGTTTAAATATCTGAGGATCATTCAGATGTTGGCTTAAGAAGTTTCAGTTTCCTGCAGCTTGTTCGCATCAAAGTAAACTGCTGATGTTAAGTTTGTTTAATCTTGTTACTGCGAATCAATAAACCAGATATAAACTGGACTGTGAGTGGAGACTGGGTACTTTTACATGAACACACTCATCACATGATCAAAGAAATGAACAAATCGGTTTTACTTACAATGAGCAGTAGATTTTGTCTCGTATCAATAGACAAAATCCTATGTTCATAACCTCCGTTCCCTGAAGGAAAGAAGCGATGTACAATACAAAGTTTGGGATATCGAGCCCTCACCTGTCCTGGGTGAAAACACCTCTAATCACGTTTGAAGGCAAATGAGGTGTAATGACAAGTGTCAGGCCCAGGGGCGTCTGTAGCTTGAGCAAACATTCGGGGCTGTAGCCCAGACATGAAAATAATTTTTAACGGGGGTCCGGGGGTTTGTCCCACGGGAAAAAAAAATTAAAAAAGGGGGTGTTAAAATGAAAATTTAACACACTTCAAGACCAGCTGCTACACAATTAAGAAACTGATATTATGCCTTTAATTTAGTAGTAGGCTATACTATCTATGTCTTTGCGGTGTGCATAGACAACGCTGTGCATATTCATATCCTCTACTGGATAGTGTCAGGCTGGACATTTCTGATGTGTTAGGCGAGTTTCTTTTAGCTGTATCCCTTATCCATCAGATTCTAAAGCGAATTAGCTTTGTTTTGTAGCGAAGTAAGGTTCGCCTTTTTGGCTTTTAATCAACAGGACGATTATAGCGAAATATTCTTTTACATTCATCATGACATATCAAATTGCTTTCTTTTTCCTTTTAAATTAGCATTAGGAAAACAAAACAACTTCCCCTTAAATATATGTCTATATGTATCGGCATAAAATAAAAGACTCAATACACACAAGCTCCAAAATATCACACCTGATTACTTTGAATGTTTACCTAGCTGGAAGGCTCGACAAATGTTAAATGATAAAACAAAAGAAAACTAGCTAGGCTATTTCTTAAAGTAGTTTGGCTTACAAGACTAACTCTAGGTTTTTAGTTTCCTTTAAAATACAATTTTGTTGCCTGTGAAAGACAGCTTGTGGATTAAGCTAGCAGGCTAATCGATAGCCCACAAGCTTTCTAGAAATAGCTAATGCTAGCGGAGTAACGTTATGCAGTGATAGCTAGCTTCTACAATGAAACGTCAACCATGAAGAGTGACAGAAAACACAATTTTGATTAAATTTTAGAAGTAATGTCTGAGATGAAAATACATACCTCTATACTGGGCTTTCTTCTCCTCCTCATCTTTTTTTTGTTTTCGCCCCTGTGCACACCAGACAGTTTGGTCCTTTTCATGTCGCTAGTTGACCTTCTACGACCGTTAGCGTGATCTAGTTCCAGTGTGGCTGTGACTTGCAACTGCATCGTCATGACGACACCCATGCACATATTTTATGTAATATCAGGGCTCTCAAGTTTTCAAGTTTGCTTGGAGTGAGATTCGGGCGGGGCAGGGGCCGGGCCATGTGCGTGGGGGGGTTTCTTTCGGGGTTTTTTTTGGGGGGGGGTCCCTTGCAGTATCCCATCGCCATAAACTAGCTACTTAAAGAACAAAGAAATTGTTTTATTTATACCAAAATCACAAATCTTCACTTTTACACTAAATTCTGCTATATTTTAAAATAAATTGTTTTAGGTATGCAAAGTCTTGAATAAAAAATAACCCCAAATGGGCCCCTTGAGCAGTCCCTCTCTGTGTGTGTTTGTTTATGAGTGTTGTAAGTGTTTGTGGCAGATTTTGATGCTTGATGACTGATACTGGGGGCTCCCATTTAAAGCACTGTGGCTCAATGTCAGCCATTTTCACAGTCATGATGGATGACAGAGTTCCATTCAGAAACAAAGTGTTCCTGGTCTTGGTTTTATTGAGCCCGACCATGGAAAAAACCCTCTCTGCATCAGCATTTCAGTGCGGCAGAACTAATACCAGTTTGGCAATTGTAGATAGTCTTATTGGGATTCTGCTCATACCAGTCACCTTTGAAAAAAATTAACCACGGAAGCTTAATTACACTCCTACATATTTTTCATTTTTCATTAAGTTGCTCATGTCAAAGGGTGTGTGCTGAATATTTAGGCCTACTACTCCAACGAACACTTTAATCGGCATGTATTGGTCTTTTACAAAGAGTAGGAAAACTATAGTAACTAATAAAAGATTGAAATAATGAAGATATGACCTGCTGATGATCCTGACGGTTCTCTTCCACCTCCAGCTCGTCTACAACTTCTGCACGCATTCAGAGCATAATAAGCTATGTCCGCTGTGCATTCATGGGACGCGTGCTTGCAGCTGAAAGCTATTTCACACCTCACCCGGCAACAAGAAATTCTGTTTTCTGATTGGCTGAGAAATTCTATTTTGTGATTTTCCGATGGGTTGCTAAATCAAGACAGCTGTACCAGAACTATAGTTCTGAGCTGTACGAGCGCACAGTAACCTGCCATTGACTCGTTTATAGTATCGGCCATTAGAATTTCTGTGCGACGAAGTTGATCATTTCTCAGCGTGAGAAATGGCATGTGTGGCGTGTGAGCGTGTGAACTTGTTGAAATGCGTGTGTCTCACGCTCATTGCGTGAGACTTGAGAGCCCTGGTAATATAATATTACATTTTCATTCAAAATATGGGTTGGGGCATTTTCGTTTGCATGTGTCGGCCACCGTATGAAAGGCATAAAAAGCCCCCCAAAAAATAAAAAATAAAATAAAATAAATAAATTTTAAAAAAAGGGGGCGCCCCCTGCCAATTTGGCGCCCCAGGCAGCCGCCTTGGTGGCCTGTAGGAAGAACCGGCCCTGCTCAGAGCAGCTAAAAGTTTCTCACCGTTGCTCTCTGTATTTCAAAGTACGCCGATATCGGAGCTTGCAGCGGCTCTACAGATGACAGGTGAGTGGTTAGCCTGTTAGCCACAGAGCTTGCAGCGGCTCTACAGGTGGCAGGTGAGTGTTAGCCTGTTAGACACAGATCTAGCATTAGCATGGACGACGGTAAGCGTTAACAAGCCTTTATTTTGATAACTGACTCGTCTTACCGACGTACTTGTCTCCGGACTTCCAATCGATATGTGCTCTGACTTTCTTTCAGTGTAACTCGGGATTTTTCTCCTTTTTCTGTCCTTTTCACAAGTAGCTGCGCTTTACTTCTCTGGTTAAGGTCAGAAAATAACGTAAAAATCGCCCGTCTGCAGTTCACCTGCAGTTCACCTTCGAGCTGAGAGGCTGAACGTGGCCTGCGTAGCCCCTGATTGGCTGTTGAGGCACTCCACGTGGGGTCATACAAACTGTGTGGTGCATTCAAATGCAACAGGAACATTAAACTTTACCGATGCAAACATAAAATAAATACTCTCCCGCTTCTTTTATTGGTCTCTATGTCAGTCCAGAGAGATTCGGGGCTGAAGCCCCGAATGACCAGGTCTCTCGACGCCCCTGGTCAGGCCCCACCTGCACATACTGTAAATACATCATTCTTCAGTTAGGTTATATACAAGATATAGCATTTAATTCCCTTTCATTCAATTCACTCTGTAAAACACAAAGTATGGGACACGTATACAGTCAGAGTGGGGAGTCGGAAACGTTTACACGCAAGAAATTTCATGTCCACGTTATCAATTAGCTCCGAAGGAAACAAGCAAACAAATGCAAACACTAAGGAGCTGAAATCAACTTAACCTTCTTTGTTTAACACTGTACTGTACCAGAGCATGTGAACGGAGCGGAGCGCAATTCCCGCTCCCCGCTCAGGAGGATGTTCGCTCATTCGCTCCCCGCTCAAAGTTGCGCCAGGACACTCTGCTCAAAACTTGCTCCACGCTCACCTTAATTTTCCTGCTGCTCAGGCGAAATCGCTCCACGCTCGCTCAAATTTTCAGGAGAAGGAATTTTCTGACATTTTTACTTCATGTAATTATGACAGGGCCCTGGGACACACGGCGTTTGATTTAATGATGTGACTGGTGTATTGTCTTATTTAACTGGCTGTTAAATTATCGCCACTCTGACGTACAAAATATAATGTTTAGAAAATGTTGGGCGCCAGGTAGAAAACTACCACGTCAGGACGAAGGCCACCAGATTACTCAGCTTAAATATGCATCACACGACACAGCAAAGACAGAGCCCAGGCTGGGCTAGGCAGGAGGAGGGAGAGGCATGCGTGTGTGTGTGTGTGTGTGTGTGTGTGTGTGTGTGTGTGTGTGTGTGTGTGTGTGGCCACGAGAGCATCAGCAGAAACGGAAGCAAAGCAGAGGAGACGAGGGTCACGGTTAGAACTAGCACCTTAGCAGTCAGCTTAATTCAGACAATCATAAAGGGGAACATGTCTTCACGGTACCTGACCTGTTCCGAGCGTTCCCGTGTCCCAAAACTCCAGACGAAATACACAATCCACGCTCGATAGCATTTGTAGGCCCTACAGTTCGGGCGTTTCCCTGTTTATTATCCGCACTCTCTCTGCAACTAATGCTAGCTCCGCCACACATAGAACACACCGTTGCGCCCTCGACTTGAATTGCTCACTTCCTCATTTACTACGGGTGACAAGGCCCGCATGGCTGCTTGACCCCAGCTGTGAACGTAACATCTCGCTCCATTCATGTTGCCCCATGTTTCCTATTTAATTATTAATTTATTACACTAGATTACATTAAATCAAAAATGTTATTTTACAAATTTTATAATCCGACATTTTTAATTGACGTTGTGAGCGCATCGGAGCGAACTGGAGCGGAGCGAAATCCTCGCTCCGGCTTTTGAATTGAAAACCGCTCTCCACTCTCACCATATGTCACCGCTCCGCTCCACCGTCCGCTCCGTTCACATGCTCTGTACTGTACTGAATCTTTTTCAAATTGCTTTCAAATAGTTACACAACGATTTGATTGACATAGTGCAATATGGCCAAATTCAGTCAATTTTCTTACCATCACATTGAAATATGAGCGAGCCAGAGACTTACAACACTTACACACATAAGCTTTAGTGTTTGACTATATAAAGTTATATATTTGTTTGTGTATTTAACACCAAAATTAGCACTCTTAAAGTATGTGATGTATGCTTATAACCATACATCACATAGTTAGCAAACGTGTTTAGCTAGTATTCACTAAATCTCACTTACACTTGGCTTACCTTTCTCTATGCTTCCTCTCTAAGTGCCGGTAAAAGTTGGATGTGGTCCCAGCCGCCTCTGTTTGCGTTGCTTTACAAAATGTTCATGTTGAGCTGTGGTTTCTGTCAGTTGTAGTTGTGCAAAAAAACTATTTGTGGTTCAGGTCACCAAATTATATTACAGGCGAGTTGGCTAACATCTTCACGGCCTCTTCTCCTGTCACCCACATGCACTTTCACAGGTGGTGTGCGAAAGGGGCGGCAAACGGCATTCCGACATGCAAACGTGTACAGTTGGTGAGAGGCTGAGGTAGCTTGTGGCTGTAAAAGATGGTTGTTGTGGTGTGAGGAGCAGTGTTGGCTGGCATTAAGGGGGTGACTCTGGGACGCCAGTGATCACTCTCTAGCCTCCTGGAGGTGTCATGGGCCCAACTAGATGAAACACTGATGAAAGGAGGTTCCCACCTGTTGACCCCGATGACATGTTGGTCAGCACTGCTCACTGATCTATATTATAGGGATTATAGGGAATTATTCACTGAGTCTGGTCCATTTTTTTTCCTTTAGCACAAGTTTCTTGTGTTTACCTTGAATTGAATTTGGATAATATATTATATAATATATTTATTCAATATAAACACAAGAAACTTGTGCTAAAGAAAATAAAAATAAAATAAAGGACCAGACCCAGTGAATACCCTACGCCAGTCTACGTCATTAGACATTCTCTGGTATTCACCAGCCTGAATGGCCTGCACTTTTGTTCGCAATGGAAGACCATAGTTATGCCACGCCACAGGAGAAGGGATCCTCGTTGCCAAAAAAGCGAAAAAGAGAATCTTGACAAGTAGTTCAACAAGTTGCAACGCACATTTGAAAACGCGAGGCGCTAGAGAGCAAATTCATTTGACTTTGCAAAATAAAATTGCACCACTAGATGGGGGAAGAAATTACACAGTGTCCCTTTAATATCAGTTTAATACATCTTTTTTCTTCTTTTTATCCACTTATTCTCTACAATTTGTGTTATTTTACATCAGGAATCTGCAACTTCTCAAACAACCAGGAAATTGTCCCCCAACTGTAATGTTTGAAACTCAAAAGAAGGAACAACAAAAAGCGTTTATGATCAAAAACAGTTTAATATATTTCACAGGTGACCCTGCTGTTGTAGCACAGAATAATGAGATGAATGAGTAAAAACAGATCAAACACAAAATATGATCAAAGCAGAAAGTTTCAGGATTCTTTCAACATGTTTGGAAGGAAACTTTAAATGTTTTTCCAAAAATCACATCGCTGCACCTTCTGGATTCTGTGCCGAGTTTGTTTAATACTCTGAACTTTTCTAGGAAATTCATATTTTTATTTATATATTCATCATCATACAGCAGAACCCAATCTAGTTTGTGCTGTTTTCTCACAAATACTTTTGTGAGGTTTGTCACAGGACGTATCAAACCAGCACTTCAGATCACCAGCTCCCCCTCTCTCCCCCATCCTCCCACAGTTCTCTCCTGCAGAATTCTTTCCTCTCCAGTTGTCCGGCTCCTTGGGGCTCCAAAAACTCAACTAAGAGATAAAGAACAGAAGAAAAGGATCAATAAAAACTGGTGACTTTGATTCTGGAAATGGACTAAAATGTTTTCACAACAATCGAACCACCTGTCCAGAGGAGAGTGGTCCACCCACAACCATCTGCCTTCTTCCTCTGAGTCTGTCAGTCCGATCCAAAACTTGTCCTCAGCTTTTTCCATTTTGTCTCTCAGTCTGGCCTCCAGGAAAATCTGAACAGGGAAGATTGATGGAAATGAGTCTGTGAGACTTTGCTCTGCTGAGATGAAGACAGTAGGAGGTGACTTTTTTTATGAAAAATGGTTCGTCCTTTTGACACCGATCCCGTGGATGAAGGTGCAGCATTACTGCACAGAGAATTAAATATTCGTCGGGAGATGGTTATCAGACTGCGCATAGATGTTTTAGCATTTACAGACAATTATCTTTTTGAGCGGCACCATCAGAATTTTGTTGGGACAAAAGAAAAAAAAGACATAATAGACAAATAAATATTTTTATGAATAGGCTTAAAAAAGACATATATAGGCCTATTATATTTTATAAAGAGACTTGTGTCTTGAGGGTGGACTCCCTCCAGGGATTCCCTCAGCCACTGGCCTTCCGTTAGAGGTGGCGGTGCTGGGCCACCACCCGTTTTACGGGCATCTGCCTTCTTTCTGTTGGCTCAGTAGAAGTCTGTGTTAGTTTAAACAGGCTTAATTATTTAACAGAACATGATATAGATGAGAAGACATTTATGTGTGTGAAAACAGCATTATGTTGGGGATAAAATAACTGCACAGTCAAATAGCAACTTAATGTTTACCTTACAATGTAAAACATGATAAAAATTAGGTACCTCCATGGCGAGGTCTCACCTGTTTGAACAATGGGCCTTATGCAAGAACATTTTCGTATTTTTATTCTAAATTTCTCAATTTTTTCGTAAGAAGGTCTCGTACGAACACGCCACGTCAGATTCAACAAACGCTCTTAAAGGAGCAGTTCACTATTTAAGACCTTGAGTCCCAGTTCCAGCTTGTTTATCAAGAATAAGAAATGAGGAGACCATTTTCACAACAATAGCTCATTTCTATCCATTTTGGCTGTTTTCGCTGGTCCATCCTGCTGCTACAGACAGGGTTCCATTGGGCACTCTGTTCAATGTCCTTAAAACAATACTAATGTTAATTTTAAAGAAAAGGTCAACTCACCGGGTGGTTCGTGGATGTTCCTGTGTGTCCCAAAAAAAATTGCGTTGCGAAATAAAAGTTATTTCTTGCTTTATTTAGCATTTTGTAATCCAATTGTATTCCGTTTGGAAGCCTTTTCACTTTCACTTTCACTGTCAGATCACTGCGCCAGGGCTAGAGCCTCAGACTCAAATATTGACCCATCCCACGTGACGTCACAACAAAAGCGTCAGCCATTTTGGACGTGAAAACAAGTAGTCTACGACAGCCAACAACGGAGGAGTGAGGAACATTCAAAGAAAAATATCGATTCGATCAGTAAGGTTTACATCATGCCGGCATATTGTTGCGCGCCTGGGTGTACCAACAGTCAGCAGACGAGGAAAGATTTGTCTTTTTACCGGATCCCCACTGACCTTGAGCGACGGAGAAGATGAGTCGCGGCGATCAATAGGAAAGACTGGCAACCTTCAGTATACCAGCGGTTGTGTAGTGACCACTTTGTTGGAGGTAAGTGTCGAATAAAGATATATAACATATACATATACATGCAAAATAAAGATAAAGCCTGAGAGGGATTTTCCACGGCACACCAGATGATCTCTCACGGCACACTAGTGTTCCCCCGTGCCATTTCAGGGTTGCCTTTCTACTAGATAAAACATAACACAGCGCCTTTAGTAAAGCACTACGACTTGGTCATTGTAAATCTCGTAATAGCAAGATTATAACACTGTGTCAACGGGTTTACATGTCGTTTATCCTGGTGAACAACGTTAAATGAAAAATGTAAACAAACCTTAGCTGTAAAAATATGGCGCCCACCGGCTCCAGGGACGATCCACTGGTAAAAGGCAGGTCACATTGCCCGACACAAAATATTTGTAGGCATCCAAACTCTTGTATGCCTTTAGATCCTTTCCCGTGTATGGCGATGGGTTTTTTACAACATAAATATAAAGGTCGTGGGGGCCGAAGTCGGGTAAAGACGAGGCGGTGGCATGCTGTCGGACGTCTGTAAACAGCCCTGGTGGAAGCAAGTACACATCTTTTTCTAAACCTCCAATTTTCAGCTTCTCCAAATACCTCTCCCTCTGCTGACCCACTAAAGGCCCGACCTCGCTGGATAGTGGAGTTTTTTTCTGCATCTTGTTCTTTCTTCTTTTATTCAATTTTCAGTCTGTCTGTATCGTTACTGTTACTATCGTTACTCGCAAATCGTTGTCTTCTATACGTCCAAAATGGCGGTTGCTTTACGAAAGTCACGTGACTGGGAAGGGACAATAGAGCGGACTTTTACGTGCGTCATGATTTAGCATGGAAAATAGTTCCTGAACAGCAAAGAACACGGATGGAAAACCATAAAATGCGGCGACATTTTTTTTTTTTAATACCACTAACCACCCGGTGAGTTGACCTTTTCTTTAAAATTAACATTAGTATTGTTTTAAGGACATTGAACAGAGTGCCCAATGGAACCATGTCTGTAGTAGCAGGATGGACCAGCGAAAACAGCCAAAATGGATAGAAATGAGCTATTGTTGTGAAAATGGTCTCCTCATTTCTTATTCTTGATAAACAAGCTGGAACTGGGACTCAAGGTCTTAAATAGTGAACTGTTCCTTTAACTTCGGAAAAAGTGTGTAAACGACCTGCGTAAATGATGAATCACACCTGTGCGTATCTAAGTTCACGTGCACGAGGATGGTAGATTTGCATACTCCACGCCCAAAATTATACCATATAAGGCTGTGCTTCCTCGCTCCTGTGCCAGGAAGTGTTGAGTGTTGAGTCATGAGAATGGCATCAAGGCGCAAAAAGAGCAACTTTACGGGCTCTGAGATTGAAGTTCTGCTTTCAGAGATCCAAAAAAGTAAAATCTGTCATTTTTAGCAGTGTCAGCAGTGGAATTACGGGACCTGCTAAAGCGAAGAAATGGGAAGCAATTAGGAGTGCTGTTAATACTATGTCACCGAAATAAAAAAATAAATGGTTTGATATAAAAATAGCTTAAAAAAAAAACGTCTCGCCATGGGCAGGCGCTCGATGACTGCAACTAAAGCTGTGCAATCAGTTGTTGCCTCATCATGATGGTACTCTGATGGGGGGTCCATGAGGGGGGTCTTCTGCCACCACACCTTCTGGTCTGCCTGGGCTGGTTCAGGTGGAGACCCTCGTTCATGGCGCAATATTGCCATGAACGAGGTATGGAGACACACCCACCTGGCCTTCAGCTCAGTGCGCTCCACGACAGCACGGGTGCTTTGATGCGTCTCGTGCTCCAATTATGATTGGCAGTCCAGCCAAGGCATGACAGTCCCTCTTAATTTGTACTTGTTGGACAGCGGTGTATGGGAATTTGATGTACCATGGGTGATAAACTGATGAGAGTTTTGATGACCAAGGGGAGCGCACGACTCACAGAGGACTGGGACACCCCCGATCTGTCTCCAATCTCCCTCTGAAAGGTTCCACTGGCCAAAAATCCAAGGGTGGTGAGGACCTGGGCGTGTGGTGGAATTGGGTTTGATCGGCGGGTTTTTCTCTGGAGTTGTGGCTCTAGCAAGCTGCATATTTGCAGCAGCACAGTCCTTGGGAATCTTAATCGCGATGTCAGCCATTCGTCTGTCTCCAAACAGGCTCTTCCAAGAGCCTGACGCACTAAGGCGTCCAAAAGTAGCAAGACAGCCGCTGCGCTTCCCGTTACAGATTCAAATGAACCTTCAATTAGTGCACAATTTAAGTCAAACAGAATAATGTCAGCATAATTATGGAGTATAATGTATATTTATTTATGTTTTCTTCAAAGTAATTAAATATACAATCCATTAGTCAAGCAAACTTGATTGGAATAACGGCGGACTATTTTATGAAACTCCTACGACAGGTTAGCCTGACTGACGCGTCCACATCTTGATGAGATGGTGGTCTGAGAACTAGGTGTGCAATTTCTCGTATTTAAGGCGTGGTTTACGAATGCCAAGAGCCGTTTATTGGGCGCTACGAATGTCTATCAAATGGCGTCTGGTTCTTCCCATGCTGCTTTGCGCGCGATTCATAGCCAATTGTATCACTTATACCAGATGACGTATGTAGAGTGACAGAAATTCGATGAGGAAGAAGAAGAAAAAAAAGTGAAATAAAAGTAAACTTGCGTTCTAAGCTACTTAAAACACTTTCTAAGGCTGCATCGAACGGTAACGTTGTGTCCGCTGCCATGTTGGATTAACACTCTACAAGCTTTGGTGTAACGCATAGACGTCGTCATCGTCTTGCTGCCCCCCCCCCCCCCCCCTTCTGTGATTGGTTCCCTAACTCAGACAAAAATAAGGGCGGTGGTTTCCAGGCTGCCTTTGCAGTGTGAATGAAATCACGCGCAAAGCAGCATGGGAATTCCCAGGCTAACGACAGGTCTGGATCACTCGTAAATTCTGTTCATACCTGAAAGAAAACGTAAAATACGAAAAGATTGGTGAATGCGCAAATTCTCTTAAATCACTCGTACGGACGATTTAAGAACAAATCTGTGCGTACGAACGGTTCTTGCATGAGGCCCAATGTTTTTATATTTCATCTTAAACTGCTGCCAAATGCGCTTCTCCCCGCGGGATTGCACTTAAATTAAATAAATGAATGGGCTACCATTCAAGCATTTTTCCCCTGTAATATTATTGTGATTGCAAAGGACTACATTTAAACTCACGCTTTTGCTGCTGCAGCGGTGCACTTATTTCTAAAAACGTGTTGAAACTCGCGTATGAGCGCATTAAAGGAGAATTCCGGCCATTTTACAAACATATCCCATCTGTTGGAGACCCAGGGAAGTTGGCCAAAGGGAAAACCGCGAGGAATTTTCATGCCCGCTGCGCAAAGTTGTCCAATTGCGCTGATTTCCATGAAAGCGGGCTCTTTCGGGCAAGCGTTTAACCTTTCCTGAGGCTCTTAACGTGTATCAAAATACTTTTGACCGAATTGGCCGTGGTGTCAGTAGCAATACAATTCAACCCAGGGGCTAACCATACCATTAGCTAGCACAGACATGATACATTTGGAGATTTCAAAAACAGCGCACATACCTCTCTCAGCTTACGTGTTCCACAGGCGTGCGCACAAATTGATCGCCGAAGTCATAAACTATAGTTTTCCAAAATTGTCTTTTTGTCCACCAAAAACGACCCTTGGGAACCGAACTACACATTGCCATGTTTGTTTTTGTTTCCTATCGAACAGCTGACTCGTTTCAACACACATTTTCGCCTTGATGTCATGACGTGTCACATGACTGCTGGAAGGAGCGCACCTTCGCCCATTATTCAGCTGCGGGAGATAAGAACCTTCGGGATTTTATTGTTTGCAATTTTGAGATGGGTTCGTCAGATTCTGATGTTGGAATGGAAGAGTTTGACGAGTTTGATGGTCGGGGTTATCTTTTTGAACCAGAATATAAAGATGAAGAGTTGTTGGCACAAGATGCATCATGTATAATGTCTGTGCTAGCTAATGGTATGGTTAGCCCCTGGGTTGAATTGTATTGCTGCTGACACCACGGCCAATTCGGTCAAAAGTATTTTGATACACGTTAAGAGCCTCAGAAAAGGTTAAACGCTTGCCCGATAGAGCCCGCTTTCATGGAAATCAGCGCAATTGGACAACTTTGCGCAGCGGGCATGAACATTTCTCGCAGTTTTCCCTTTGGCCAACTTCCCTGGGTCTCCAACAGATGGGATATGTTTGTAAAATGGCCGGAATTCTCCTTTAAGATTTCCAATTCGAGGTTGGTGAAAAACGTAGCCCCTCCTCTTCCCGTTGCCATGGTGACTCGTTGAATCGGGGCTCCATTGATGCTGGCTTTTTAAAGTTGTGGCGCACACGCAAAACTCAAGGTGAAACTATTCAGAGTTGATTAAACTCACTCAAATCAGCGTCGTTTCTGGAACCGAAAACTCAGAGTTTTCTATCTCAGAGTAGATGAACTCAGAGTTCAGGAATAGACTCAGAGTTTGTTGAACCTGCTTTGTGAAACGGACCCCAGGAGGCACCTTCTGTCCTGCAGCTGAAAACAAACTTCCTGAATCTGTCAGTCCATCAAAGTTTCTTTAACCATCATCAGAGGAAACGAATGTGAGAAAAACAAAATCCAGAACACACTGGTTACTTGATCAGGCAGTCGACACGCAGGAGGTGGATGAGTGGTCTTTTCTGTTTTGAGAGATGATGAAAAGTTTGGACTTCTGTCTTACTTTGCCTTTACTGGACATGTTATCATTACTGGACATTGGACAATGATAACAGCTGCACAACCTTCCACTGTTGTATAAAACCTGTTACAACATCTGCTTGTCCTTTGGTTAAACCTTCACTGTGAACACTTCAGCTGCTCATTCTGTGAATGACCTTTAATGTGATTATTGTTTCTAAGTACATAGTGTTTTCATTCAGTTTACTCATATTCTTTGAAGCCCGGTTATTATTTCATTAAATGCATTAGACGCCAAAACGGACCTTTTATTTTGAAAGTGCCTCTGTTCGAAAACATACTGAGTCGGTGTGAATTGTGAAAGTGCCTGGGTGCCGTCTGGTACAATATAAGATCAATATTGACACATACGGTTCCTTTTGTGGCAATGTGGATGAAACAATATGTCATTTATTTTGGGATTGCACCTACTCTCATGTCTTTTGGATTGACCAAAATAATTTCATAAACAACTAAATTTACAAACTGAATATCCAGCATGTTTTATTTGGTCTGACGTAAAATGAGGAAAGAAATCCAGGAAATTTTATATATCAACCCTCTATTAATATTTGCTGGATTTCATATTCATTGTACTAAATTTACAGAGTCCTGCCTCCAAACTTTATTGTATTTAAAGCACTCTTTTCATCCTTTTTAGGATCTTTGAAAAATTTTATAAATTCTGAAGCCAGCAAAACAAGAAGGTTATGTGAAGAATATAATTTAATTTGAATCCTATACCTAGAGCTCTTTTATTTCATTTATTTATTTTTCTTTCGCTTATTTTATTTATGGATCTCTAGTTTAAAATTGTGATCGCGAAAACAATAATAATGTCGCCTCTCTTGACGTCACACTCCCGCGCCACTAAGACTTGTTTTGCTAGCATAAATGCTAATCGACATTAGCTGAGCTCCTGGTTGTTCTGTGGTCAATTCACAAGTGTTAATTAATCTAAAAAGAATCTGAATCTAATCTAAAAGAAACGTACTTGTGTGCCTTATGTTGTCTTTGATAATAAGTGTGTTAAAGCTGCTTATTTGTTATAAAAATAATAGTTAAAAACTATGGCATACAGCTCTTTATCAGAGATTTAAAATGGGTTATGAAAACGTGATTTTCATGATTGCAATAGCTAAAGAATACATGATTTTAGTTTGTATAAAAAGAGGGATAGAAATGTTTTTTGCTTGTTTTCCTTTTTTAGCTCTTACTGTGAGTTCATGAGTGAATATGGTTCACTAAAATAAAACGCTATGAACCAGCAGTCAAGGCCTATGACCATCATCAGACAAAATCTACTGCTCATTGTAAGTAAAACCGATTTGTTCATTTCTTTGATCATGTGATGAGTGTGTTCATGTAAAAGTACCCAGTCTCCACGCACAGTCCAGTTTATATCTGGTTTATTGATTCGCAGTAACAAGATTAAACAAACTTAACATCAGCAGTTTACTTTGATGCGAACAAGCTGCAGGAAACTGAAACTTCTTAAGCCAACATCTGAATGATCCTCAGATATTTAAACGTTTAAAAGCTGCAAAAGTAATGAGAAGAATAAGAAGATGTCATCATGTCTGCTACTGGCATGGCACAGCTGGAGGAGGGCTGAAAAAAGCTTTCAACCAGAAGGTTGGTAGTTGGATCCACATGTTAAAGTGACCCCAAAGCAGGACCTGAACCCCAGCTGCCCCTGATATGTTCATTGGTGTGTGAGTGTGGAGAAAAACAGAGCTGCATACTGTATGTAGAGCGCATATATATGATAAGAAGCACTAAATGAGCGTTTATGAATGATAAAACACATTTAAAGCTCTTTGTAGAACCTAGTCAAGGTTAGAAAGGTGACATATACTGAAAATACTTTTGAAACTGGCCTAACGATGGGTATCAATATGTGTTTTAACTTTAGTTTTTTAGCACAATGATTTATTTTATTCTTTTTATTCTGTACTATTTTGCAGCAGACATTCGATCCTGTTGTATTGTACTGATGCTTTCAGTGCTCTGAGAAAACAAATCTGAATCAAAACATTATTCCCAGCAGAGTATTTTGCTTTTTTTTAATATTTGGAACTTTAAATGTCTGTACTGAGATTATTTGAAAGACTTCACACACATGAACTCCTACCAGATCCTGCTTCTTTCTCACAAATACTTTTGTGAGGCACATCGCAGAATTTATCAAACCAACACTTCAGGTTATCAGCTCCTGCTCGGTTCCCCATCCTCACACAGTCCTGTCCATCAGGACTTTCTGCACTGTTGTCGGGCTGGCCAGGAGCCCAAAACGTTAACTTAACACATGAAGAACAAAGAGCAGGTTGAATAGAAACGGGTGACTTTGATTCTGGAAATGGACTAAAATGTTTTCACAACAATCGAACCATGTGTCCAGAGGTGAGCGGTCCACCCACAACCATCTGCCTTCTTCCTCTGAGTCTGTCAGTCCGATCCAGAACCTGTCCTCATTTTCCTCCATTTTGTCTCTTACTCTAATCTCCAGGAATCTCTGAACAAGGAAAGTTGATGGAAGTGACTCTGTGAGACTTTTCTCTGCTGAGATGAAGAAACATACGTGATAAAATGAGACCTGCTCCTCCCTGCTGTTTATCTTCACCAGGTCCTTTACGTCGACATTCATCTCTGCTCTTTATCCTGGAATCTTTCATGGTGCTGAAATAATAGCACTTTCCTCCATGTCGCTCCCAGACTGCCTCAGCAGTCAGAGTTGAAAATCATTCAAAGAAAGAAAAAGGTTAAATCAGAAGTTAGTTCAAGTTTATTTAAAGGGGATAGAGAATCCAAATCATCTTTTTCACGTTTTTGGTGTTAGTTCTGAGTCTCCCCGCTCTGGGGAGTACACACGAAGTGCCAGCAAGTGTCAGAACCTCTGTTTCAAGTACTCCCCCTTTTTTTGAATTGCCGCCAGAAAATGGGCCAATCCGTGTTTGAGCATTAAGTGACGTATCTTTTGGCGCAATCGCCACCCCACACCCAAATCCACAGCCACCCCCTTTCAGACACGCCCCTTCAAAATGAATTATTTATAATGTTGTGCCCACCCATTCCCACCTGGAAGAGGAGCAATGGCGAGAAACAGAAACAGGTGTGCCTTCCAAGGCTGTGAAAGCGGACTACGATCGTTACATATTCTTCCCCCGGAAAGCAATGTTCGCGATCAATGGCTTTTATTTATATTTAACAGCATCCCCAGTACATACAACCGCCGACTTTTCCTTTGCTCTGCGCATTTCACGGAGGAAAGTTTCACAAACCTTGCACGATTCCGAGCAGGCTTCAGTCAGAATTTAATGCTCAGTAGAGGGTCAGTTCCGACTTTGCAACAAAGTCAACCCCAGCAATCAGTACAGCCTGTAAGTATCACATTTTATTTTGTTTTAAATGTGTGTTGTGCCATATTCCTGTTGTAAGAATTGCACGTTAGCTCTGGCTTGTTCATCTAAAGGGAATGAGCTAACCCCTTAGCAGCTAGCTATTTGCACTATTATGCAGGCGGTAAGTAAGGCTACCTTTACACGGAAACGATCTGAAACCAAAACGCAAAAGTGGCGTTTCGTTTTCACTTTTAAATCCGCATTTAGACGAGCGTTTTAGGGTGAAAATCTGCCTGCATACGGAAACGCAAAAGTGTGTGACGTTCCATATTTATCGATGCAGTAAACACGCCAGATGGCTCCCACCACTGTGAAGTCCTCCCAGGTCTCACCCATAGCTGTCTAGGTCGCCTGCTCTCTCTATGAACTTCAAGAATTTCGAGAACGTAGTTCATATTTTTGGTCTGTTCTTTACTACTCTCGCTCATCATTGCTGTTAACTGATGAAATGACTCTTGAACGTCAATTACCACGAGTTGAAAGTCCGCAGGGACGGACATGTTGATAGCCTACTGATGTGTTTCCCACGGTTTTCTGGCGCTTTTTTATGCTTGTCACGTCATTTCTATGTGACGAGAGACGCGGTTTTGCATTTTCATCTTTTACACGGTGGTGCGACAGTGGAGCGTTTTCAAGAATTCCACTCTGGAGGGCGGTTTCACTTTTTTGCGTTTTCATGCCCCCAAAACGCCGTTACCATCTAAACGATATATAGTGCATCCGCAAAAAGGTTTTGCGTTTTTAACCCGTTTTCGTTTCCGTGTAAAGTGCCCCTAAGCCTGCAAAGGCCAGCTTGCTTGTTTCAATGCATAACCTTTGGAGGTCACAGTAACCAAAGTAAAACAAAACAAATTAAGCCAAACTAAAATGTATTACTACACAATAGGAGGGGGCTTAGAGAAGCCATACGTTCTCGACTAAGTAACCTCGTAGCAGGTGGTTCAACGCTAAACTAGCAAAGATTCCGTATCAAACGTCTCTGTAGGAAGTTGAAGAAACGCACGGACGTGCCAACAACCATGTAGCAGCTACTTTAGTTGGTGACCACTTAGTTGGTGTGTTGGTGACTATCTGTCGGATCGTTTTTAATTATCATTATTATTTTGTGACTGGACTTTATGTCACAACCAGCCTCTGGCTGACTTCATGTTTGTGGGCGAGGAACAAGATTATCACTCAACAGCAATGTTGAAACAGAAACGTGATCTGTTAAATAAGTTAGTGAAGATTGCTGTCGTCTCGTTTTCAGAGTGCTGCGACGTATCCCTGGAATAGAAGGGATGCCTCAACCCAGACGGATTCGCTGGAAACATGTTTCATCCCGAACACAAAGGTAGCACGATGAACAGCAAAGCCTTTGAAATAATATAGATTTATTTTTGTATTTATTTTGCCTTGAGTATGAGTAAAGCATCATTAATAGTACAGTAATATAGCAACATGCTAATATTGCATAAATTACAGTACAAATATACAAAAACATATACCCTACCATTCAGAAACGTCTAACTGGAGTCGTAGCACTGGTTGTGGTTCTTCTTCTTCTTCTTCTTCTTCTTCCTCCTCCTCCTACTCCTGCTCCTCCTCCACTGATTCTGGCTCGTACATATAGGGCTGGATCCGCGAATGGGCCATGACTATTTTATATACCTTAATATTATTTTATCGTATCTTATATTATAGGATATCTAATTATTGGTAATTGCCAGTAACAGTCAACCTTACCACCAGGGAAAGTTAGCGGATACAGTAGGAGTACTTTCTTTTCAGTGAGAGCAAGGGCAGCCAATCAAGCAACGGCAACCGAATAGCGCCAACACCTACCTGCATTTCATAATGAGGTTGCCAGATAAGCTCCGAAACGACGCCAATAAGGGCAAACGACGCATTCTAAACCCAGCATAGTAACATAGCTGTTTCAGAGAGCCTTTTAGGGAGGTTCTGAGCCATTACAGACCCAACCAATTTATTTTGGGCTACATATCACATCACAGAACAAGGATTAATGCCCCATTCAACCTATCTCAGCTACTTTGGAGAAGAAAAGAAGCCTCCAGAAAACTGTTAGTACATTTCTGGAGCTGGAACAAAAAGCTGACATCACAGTTCATGAAGCGGACATCTAACCTCGTTGTGTTTGACACGCAGGACGCCGGAAACATCGGCTCATCCGTTGCCGAATCCAACAACGCACCGGCGCTCGTCATTTCCGACGCGGACGTTAAATGCTGCAGCTGCAGCAAAGACCTGCTGGAAGGCTGCCCGCTTTACCAGCTGCCCAGCTCCAAGGAGGTTTTCTGCTCCGAGGCGTGCGTCTCTGAAAGGGATCCCCACAAGAAATGTCACAACTGCTTTCAGTAAGCCCAGCATCTTTACAGGCTTCTTTTCTTTATTCAACTGACTACATTTGCCTTCTCCGTGGGGACAATTTGCAGATGTACGAAATCTTAAGGTTTGAAAGCTTGTTTTAGATGCCTTTCACCATGCAGAGTAATATATAGAAATATGAACTATGAATATGTTTCCCTTAACCCTCCTGTTGTCTTGCGGGTCAAAAGTGACCCACGACCATGTTTAGCTGTAGAAAAAACACCTTAAACTATCTTTTTCCAACTTGAAATCTTATGACTTTTCCTAAAGGGACCCCATCATTAGAAAAAGTCATACTTTATTTTTGTTTATGCTTCCATGTGGGCTTTACACCACTAGGGTACAAAGATTGTCTTATGGGTCATTTTTGACCCGTGAATTATAAAAACATTTAAACACCAGAAAAAAGTTCTTTTTTTTTTCCCCTTTCAATATAATTAATTCAGAAGTAATTACTTGACATTTATATAATAGCAATAATAAACCTTTATTATGTGAAAGAAAACTGAGAAAACAAGAAAACTGTTGGTCCAACTGACAGTTGGTTTGTGGTAAAAAAAAAAAAAAAAAAAGTGTAATCCTGAAAACTGGTGATTGTCTTTTTGTATTGTGTAACAAAAAATACATGATAAAAAATGTATTGAATTGAGTTGAATAGATAAATAACAGGTGGTTTCATCATACAAAATAGATTTTGGATAAATTGAGCTCTTTTCCAAAACGCGATAAACGTCAAATTAAAAAAAAAATGACTTTGTCACGTCATCCTGCTGCATACCGAGCCTACTCACTGCTCCATAAATGTTTCTAACCAAATTGCTACAAATCCCTGTTTAAACTGTACCGAAAGGTGTCATTTTACTCGTTTCGAATCACAGTGTGACATATCCTCTCAGCCAATCAGAGTGTTCGGTGAGCATTCCAGTCATGGCGGCGCACTGAGGATTGAGGTAAATCTTGTTGGTGTAAAAGAAATACATCGGACAAATGGATGTTTTGAATGTGGTTAACACTTTTGAAGCTGTTAAGCCCACACCAGGTGGAAGACGACGGGGTTTAAACAAAGACAATCATGAACGCCAACAAACTTAAGAAAATGCGCTACTCAGGTGGAGGACGAATTCCCGCCATTGGATGTACACACACCTCAGCTAAATGCTTTTGCCAAGCAGAGAGATTGACACCCGGTGACCTTGTCATGAATTTTCAGAAGTTTCATGACAAACCTAATAAAGTGGAACAGGACGGGGCACTTCTTCACCTGATGTCAGTATCTGAGGTAAAACGACAGCGTCAGAACGACGAAAACCGACAGAAGGAGAGGAATGTCACCGTAAAATACAGCCTGCTGTGTGATGAGCACCCCAACAAAGTGCCAGTTTGCAAGGCCACATTCCTGTCAGTTTTGGGTGAGTACAGTTTTCCTTTTTGGAATAGTTGAAATCCGTTTCGTATGCGATTTTCCTTTGTAGTTACACTGACGGGTGCGCACAGGTGCGTAGCACCGGTATAAAATTTACAGCTGGTGCGCAGTACCGATAAGACAATAGGTTTAATGCGGCCCAAAAACCCACATTTGAAAAAAGTAAGGTCTGCTATTTAAGTAGAAAACACATACAACCACACAATGCCAATTGAGACAAGTGTCCTCGTATGAAGAAACACCCAAAATAATCATGCAGTGACATAGATCTGTAGTGTACATGTTTATTTTGTTTGTTTATTGCTTGTTTGCGGGTGGGGGTGGGGGTTTGGAGCACCGGTAAGAAACAAAAACTACTTTCACCCCTGTACACAACCCTTTATTTGTGTAGTGGATGGCTGAAGCCATTTCTAGAAAAAACTTTGCTAACTGTGTGTAAGCTCAGGGGTGGAAGTTTTCATGTCTTACTGGTGCTACCTCAACCCATGTGTGTGTGTGTGTGTGTGTGTGTGTGTGTGTGTGTGTGTGTGTGTGCGCGCGCACATGCATGCATGCATGCGTGTGTGTGTGTCTCAAAAAAACTCAAAGGTTGCGAGACAATGCTCTAGACTACTTGGCTAAAACTAGGCTACTTGGAACATCAAGATGAGTGTTTTAAGTTGATTGTGTGCTGGGCTATGTTTATAGTGTGTGTAAAGATTGTGTATATATTTTGGTTTTACGTTGAAGTCGATCAAGTAAATTAATGAAGTTAATTCATTAATTTACCCTCAGGAATCAGCAAAGACCGGGCCTCCCGGGTTGCCCGTTATTATGCTGAGACTGCAGAGGCTCGTCCGGAGAGAAGAGGTGGTGCGAGAAACATCGATGGGAACGGCAATAGAACACAACTGATCATAAATCACATCAAGACCTTCACATGCAGGGCCAGCCACTATGGGCGGAGGGGAGCACCTGGGCGCAGGTATCTGCCAACTGACCTGAGAGTGCGCAAGATGCGCAAGCTCTTTGAGGCTGTAAACCACGCACACACAAGCTACTCCCTCTACTACTCTGTTTTTGCCAATAATTTCAATCTTGGCTTCAGCCACCCAGCAACAGATGCATGTTCTGATTGTGCCAAATACAAATTCAGAATCAAAGATCCGAATATGACCGAAGCAGAGAGGCAGATAGAATCTGCATCATTCATCTTGCGTTGTCGTAGAGCTCGTGTTTTCTATGATCTACTAGGCAGAGTTGCGAATGATTCTGTATCCGTCTGCTTTGATATGATGCAGAACCTGATCCTTCCAAAAACTCCAATAGGGCAGGCCTACTACTTTCGTCAGCTGTATCTCTACCTATTTGGTGTTATTAGACACCATGGAGAGAATAGTCACCAGCCAAAGGAGGATGTCCATCTGAATGTGTGGCAGGAAAATCAGAGTCCCAAGGACAGCAATATGATTGCATCTGCATTGAATGACTGCTTCACAGTTCGCCTTGCCAGTCAAATTCGCCGATCCAAGGGGCTTCGGCTCTTCAGTGACTCGTGCTATGGACAAAACAAAAATATGACCATGGTCTCCATGCTCATGGAGCTAAGGCAAACCTTCCCCAACCTTTGCATCGAGCACACATTTCCAGTCAGAGGGCACAGCTATCTCCCTGCAGACAGAGTTTTTGGCAGGATTGAGCAGAAACTCAGAAGGATCGACACAATTCTCCTGCCACAAGAATACCATGCCTTCCTGCAGCAGTTTGGAAATGTGTACGTTTACGGCACAGACCGGAAGGCTTTTGATTACAAGTCGGCTACAAAAGAGTGCGTGAAGGCGCAGAGAAGCTTCAAGATCAGTGAAGCACGCATGCTGGATTTGAGTACCAACAAGGTTTGCATGAAGGTGGCATACAATGGGGAGTACTGCTTCCACAGTGTGCTGAAACGGGGCAAACGGTGGGCTGACCTGAAACCTGCCATTCTTGCAAGCCAAACCACAGTGAAGGAAGCAAAGAAGACAGATGTGGTTGCACTCCTGAAAGCAATAGGTGTGTCTGAGGCAGTGAGCGCTTTTTATAGTGCTGCACTATCTGATGTGAATGAAAACGCTCACCAGAGTGACGAAGACCCAGAATAAATTCCTACAATGTAGTGAATGAATGTAATGCAGTATTAAATTTCATCTGTCTTGTTTTCTTACAAAGGTTATACACTTCAAGCAACGTTGCAACTTTTACAGGTTCAGTACTTTTGAATGGACTATTTAATGTATTATCAATGTTGATATTGTTATTTCATTACTTTTCATAATATTTAAGGTGACATTAATGGTTTCGCACTGAATATTGCACTAATTGGCCATTTGTATGTGTGTTATTTTTTACTGTGTCTCTTGTGGACAATCTTAATGAACTGTTTGTGTGTGCATGTGCGTGTGTGTGTTAGCATGCTTTAGTTTAGTAAATGTAATGGAGTATTACATTTAATCGGTTAGAAGGGGGGTAACTATGGGGGGTAGCTACCGAATATTGAATGTTTTTTTTTATCAATGTTAATATAATTTAATTACTTGTTATAGTATTTAAGATGGCACGTTCAATGTTTTGCACTGAAGATTCCACTAATTGACCATTTGTGTTATTTTTTTACGGTGGATAATCTTAAAACGTTAGATTTCAACATAAATTAATTTTCATTACTTCATTATTTACAAAACTTGATTTTATTACACGCTGTACAATGTGAGCTCATGATATTGTATGTTATCTTGTTTTAAAAACGGACTGAAAAAAATGAATGGTTTTATAAAATTTTGAGCAAAGAACACATGGTGGATATGTAGTGGAGAGTGGATATATAGCATTTTGAAAAGAAATATAATAAACTTTGGATTTATAATCATTAACATTCTAGTTTGATTTGTCAATTATTGCTGATGGTGTTCAGACTGACCCAAAAATGATTTTTAACTATATACTTGCAAAATATGTTGGTCTGGGTAAATAATTGTTCTTTATCTCAAAACAATCACAATGGATATATAGCGTTTTGGAAAAGAGCTCTTCGATTTAAAATTCAATTAAGTTGCTTTATTTTGGGGCTTTGGTAGGGCGGGTCATTTTTGACCCGTAGGACAAAGAGGAGTAAACAGAATGTTAAGAGTGCACAAGGGTTAAGATCAGAGGACTTTGCTGAGCTTCTGACCCATCCTGTGGAAAACAAACAGCCAACCTGGTTGTGGGTTTAATTCCTCCCTCTCTTCCCCTCTTCAGGTCAATAACGCGGCCTCAAAACATCATTCTGGCTCCGGTGGATGATTCAGGAACTAAGAGGGAGCTGTGCAGCCATGCGTGCCTCTCTTCTGTCGAAACCAAGAGGAAGATGGCTGCCGCGAAGCTGCTGCACGACGTGTGCAAAATATGCGCCAAACCCGGCCTGGTGAGGAAACTGGAAACTTGGCTGCGTGCTTTTTATGTGTTGGGTGATATCTTAAGATTTAGGGCCAGTTTATCTGTAGAGCTCAACTCAAAGTGCTTTACAGCTTCATAAAATCACAAGAAGGCAAATAAAATCATCTGCTGAGTGCAGATGAAACACTTTCAGGTGTCATATGCACAGCTAAATAGAACTGTTTTCAGCCTGGATTTAAACATCATCAGAGCTGAGGCCTGTCTCACATCTTCTGGAAGGCTGTTCCAGATGTTAGGAGCATAAAACTGAAACGCAGCCTCACCTTGTTTAGTCCTGACTCTGAGCACCAGCAGGAGTCCCCTCCCTGAGGTTCTCAGAGCCCGAGTTGGTTCATGTGGCTCTAACATATCAGAGATGTACTTTGGTGCTTGACCATGAAGAGACTTGTACACAAGCAGAGCTGTTTTAAAGTCTATTCTCTGAGCGACAGGAAGCCAGTGCAGAGACCTGAGCACTGGACTAATATGGTCGTATTTCCTGGTTCTGGTCAGGACTCGAGCAGCAGCGTTCTGGATGTACTGCAGCTGTCTTACAGCCCGTTTAGAGCCCAGTGAGCAGGCCGTTACAGTAGTCTAACCTGCTGGAGACAAACGCATGGATCAGTCTCTCTAAGTCTGGTTTAGACACTATTCCTTTGATTCTGGCAATGTTTTTTAGATGATAAAAAGCTGCTGATGTTACAGATTTAATGTGGCTGTTAAAGTTCAGGTCTGAGTCCAATATTACCCCGAGATTTCTAACCTGATATTGAGGTTTCAGAGAGAGCGTCTCAAGGTGACTTATGACACTTTCTCTTTGTTTCTGTGGGCCACAGATGATGATCTCAGTTTTCTCTGAGTTTATCTAACATTTAAAAGGCTAGATTGGACAAAAAATGTGTATTTGTTGCTTTCTTTTTGACAAATTCTGCAAAAACACTTCAGAATATGTAGCTTAGCATAAAAAAAGTAGATTCTGGAAGACGTTTACCAAACGGCTCCTCAGCGACAGGTCGGGGGGATCAAACAGGTGGAAACCAGATGGGTTCTGGAGCCAACAGCTAAACAAAACGAAACAAAACCTTATTATCAAAGCCTTTGTAAAAAGGAAAATGACAGTTTTAAAATCATTATTAGTCTGTTGAACCAACTCAATGACTTTTTAGCTCTTAAATGGGCCAAAAAAATTGAATATAAAGAAATGCTGTCAGTTTCAGTCCATGAAACGGTACCAGGACTGCAGCCAACGAGCTAAAAAATGGTCCATTACAGACTTAGGCTGATTTATCTGTGCATCCCTTTTTAAACCAATGAAATCACTGCACACACACACATATTTACCACAATTTTTGCCCATCTATCACAATCAATCTCTCCACCAAAGGTCCCTCTGCCAAATCATCTTTAACTGCTCATAGTCAGTTGCGAGAGAAGAAATAGCCATTTTATGAAATTGTGAGGCTTTTCGTTTTCTAAGTAGAAGTTTCATATAATCGCTCATCATATTATCAGTAATATTTTATGGCTTCGAGGTAATGCAACTCCTCATTTGCAAAAACTTCCTAAAGTTATCTTTTCCCACCAAATCAAATTTCTGCAACAGCTCATCATATGGCAAAAACACTCCGTCTCTAATGGTGCTTAAACCTCTGACGTGCCACTGGTTTCTTCCCAATGCATACATCAGGATTCTCCCACAATGATGAATATCTTTGTAGAGTATGTGTAAGTTTAAACATTGTATGTACTTTACTCCAGACATCCCTTGAATGTAGACGTATTGGATTTGTTTCATCCTCTGCAGCCTGCCTGTATCTTGCTATTTTAGCCATTTCAAAAGCTGAATAATACAATCTAAGATCTGGCAGGCCCAGCCCTCCTTTCTCTTTATGAGCACATAACTTTCTCAATTTGATTCGTGGTCTTTTCCCAGCCCATAGGAAACATTTTATAATATCATCCAGTTGTCTAAAGATGGTAGATGGTGTATTAATTGGTAACATCATTGCCACATAACTGAATTGTGGGACAATTATCATTTTCATAACATTGATTTTTTTTTTCTCCCCACAATGTCAATTTTAGTTTCCCCCACTTATCAAGGTTTATTTTCATCTTTTGAAGTAAAGGATTAAAGTTTAGTGCCACTATTTCATCTATATCCTCATGAAGTTTGATGCTAAGATACTTCATTCCCTGTCGTATCCATCTAAAATTTAACTTCTCCACCATGAAGCTCAGTTTTGAAATATATCTGAACACCTGTGGAGAAGCGGCTCAACCATAAAGACTCGATTTATTTACAGAATTTGTATTCTCAATGAAAAAAACATCTTAATTTCTATTGAAACTGCTTTCTTCATAAAGAGTTACTGGAACTCGAGCATGTATTTCAGTCTGAAGGGAAAAGTTTGACTTTTTACTGTTTTACTGGTTTGTAATACCACGAATAAACTTTTCTCTGAGCTTTAGATGCACAGACCATACAGTCAGAAAACTTCAGTTTGGAGGTTAACCTGCTCTCTTCTCGTCCTCAGTGCATCTTTAAAGTGATCGTGGACGGCGAAGGCCACGGACTCTGCAGCAGAGCCTGTTTAAGCCGGTACCAGGAGGTCCGCGGGTTTCCCAGCTGTGACGTCTGCGGCACCATCTGCCCCGACAACCGCCTCGTGGTGAACGTGGGGGACGGCAGTAAGACCATCTGCGGGGACAAATGTCTGGTGCAGTTCAAAGAGGTGCAGAAATAAAAGCTCCCGATCGTCTCTGGATCGTTGGTTTCTGGCTGCAGGCAGCATGAATCAGCAGCTTTGGATCAGTTTCCATGAACCGTTCATCATTTCTGCCAGAAGGCACGCGGGAGCAGGGTTAAGCACCAGTTTACATCTGATTTAAACTGCAGCATATCAGATGTGATGGCTTATTCATCCACAGCAATTTATCCACGTTTAAAAATATTTATTCATTGCCATCAAATGAAAACATGCTAATAATTTAGCCTAAATGTTAGCTTGAATTGGTAAACTTACTATTTTTATCTTTAATTTTATCCAATAAAGTGTCTGTTTGAGGAAGGTTAGTTTGATCTTATTTAAGTCGGCTTAAGAGAACTAAATAAATAAATGGATTATTAGTTTTTTTTTAAGAGGTAAATTATGTTTGAAACAGGATTAGTTTTGCCCCTAAGTAGTCCAACTTCCCCCGACTGTTATAGTTTAACGTTTCCTTCTTTGTCAACAGAACATTTTCGTATTGTATCGTACAAACGATACAGAACAGTCTAATAAATTTAAATAAATTAAATGAAATCTAATAAAGTCAGACCCTGGTCTGAGTCCTTCATGCGGCTCGTCCATTTATTACATTTTAAGACATCATTAGCACATCATTAGCCCATCCAGTGACCGATGCGGCCTGCATCAGAGGGACTAATGTCCCGAAGAAGAGAAGCGTCCTCTAAGACAAATAACCAGGGAATTAAGGGGATTTTACACCTCCGGGTACCTTCAACCTGGGTGTTAATTCTCAAATCTTATGGCTTTCCCTTAATATGTGCATTTAAGGCCCTTTAAGTCATTTTTTTATAATGAGAAGCTGTTTTTTTTTTTTTTTTTTCATTGAAGCTTTCTGATGATATAAAACACTGGTTTTCAAAGTGGGGGGCGCTAGGGGGGCCTCAGAATATTGGAGGGAAGATGAGGAAAAAAATGCAAAAATAAAATCTGATTTTTTTTTTAAACATCAAAAATAGTCACATTTTTTAATCAGTATTGTAAAATACAATTTATAATAATATATCATATCGAAATGTTATTTGCCATTCTTGTCTTTCTGATTGGCTGCCAGTCAAAACATCGTAGAACTGGCGGTTTGCGCCTGTTCTCAAGCTGCTCTGCTCCTCAAGCTAGCGTGTAGGTAGCTTAGCCAAAATGGACGGCCTAAGAACTGGCCAACTAAAATCAGAAAGTATGAGGCAGCAGACATTAAGTTTGGCTTTACAGCGTCCTCTGTCTGCCTCTCAAATGAGTGTTTAAAACCTTCGAAACTTCAGCGTCACTAGATGCAAAAACATCTGGGAGACTTCTTCAGACGTAAAGAAGAGCATTTAGTCAGGCAGTCTGCTGCATTCACACAACGAGCTTCTGTCTGTGAATAAAAGAAAGAAAATACCTTCTAAAAGTTGATGTTTCTTTACATTTGTAGCATTGTCAGTGGCTTGCAAAGGGGGTCCCCTACCAGAAGCTAATACTGTTCGGGGGGCTTTGGCATGGAAAAGTTTGGGAACCCCTGATCTAAACTGATACAAAACATCCTGAAGTTTGTTAAGAAGTTTCCATTTAACTTCCGACTCATTTCTAACCCTCGGTTTGTTTTCAAATCACAGTAAAGGTCAAAAATAAGAGCTGCGTGTCTGTATGAGATTCAGTTCACCGCTGATTAACTCATGTTGGTTTCCAAAGCATCAACAGCTGCCTGATGAGCATCTAAAGAGCTGATCTGGTGCCTGTTCTTAATCTGTTTTTGCAGAAAGTGGAGGCACATCAGCTCTGCCCGACGTGCCGCACGTCCCATCGGATGTCAGACATGGCTGAGAGTCGAAGCATCGAGGGCCCGTTGGACTTCTTCTGCAGCCACAGATGTCTGACGGCGCACAGAGCCCAGGCCTTCGCTGCGTCGGGTGTGTGTTCGTTTGTTTGATGTTGACCTGGATTATAGGTTGAATTTTCTAAAAGACTGATTTTTTTTTTTTTAACCGTGTTTTAGAAGAGAAGAGCCGCCCTTCATGTGAGGAGGATGACTTTAAAGATGTTAAACCACTGCTCCCGAGTCTGGAATGTGTGAGTATCGTCTGTAATCGCATCTTGGTAACTTCAGTCACTTCTGATCAGAGCATGAACATCTGTAGGGATGAATGGGATGCTCGGTGTAGCTGGTTTTATGCCTGATTAATAGAAACTGAGTGTTGAGTCAACGAGGATGATTAAAAGCTGTCTCTGGGCTCTCTGTTATAAAGCAAATAATCACCGGCGTTTTCACTCTTCTTCCAGATAAAGATAAAGGAGGAGCCGATCGATGAGGAGTACGCTAAGTGTGTCCCAGCCGCCGTACCCCAACAGCACCCCAAGGATGAGCCCAATGTGCCAAAGGTAGAACACACAACATGTGCTTTAGAAATTCATTTTAAATAACACGTTTCATATTTTAATTAGGGATCCGATCCGATATTTGTATCGGTACCGATATATATCTGTGACAATTGGCCGATCTTTTTTTTTTTTTTTTCCTCGTTCTTTCCAGCATTATGGCAGCAGAATTGTAATCTGAATAACACATTTGCTTTGCCAAGGGAAGCTTCAGCCTGAGCTTGAGAAATCTGCTTGAGCAGGTCACTGACACTCAGTGGGGTCACATGGCACTGAAAGGATCGGATTATTGGCTAAATTACAATCAGACTGAGTTATTAAGTGCATGTAGACACCTTAATCTGACAAGAAATTTGATCGGATCGGACCCCGAGATAACTTGGTTGAAAGTCAAATTAAACCTGCTTGTAGACGCTGAAGCACGTGGTGAATTAGACTTTGCGTTCTGCGCATGCTCCAGATGTTTTCCCGGGGTCGTGACCCGGAAGTCAAAGGAAACGATATTCCTGTTGTTGTTGTTGCCGTCAGAAACAAACAAACAACGCGATGGAGAATGCTCCGTTGGGCATCGAGTTTGTGCAACAAGCAGCTCATCACAGACCAAATGTAGAGGGACGTAGCTTCATCTTGCTCTGTGTTCTCCATCTTTCTCCAATGCCTGAGTTTGTTGTTGTTGTTGTTGGTGGTGAAGAGGTCAACAGGAAGTGGCTCTATTAGCAACAGTTGGAATGGGTACAGCGCCACCTATCATACCGGGGTATGACACGCTTTGTGCCTCTGATGCCATTCATACACCGCCATATATCCAAGGAGAATTACCCTTGCTCAACTTATTCTTGTTGTAATTCAGCCAATAATCTGATCCTTTCAGAGCCATGTGACCCCACTGAGTGTCAGTATGTGTGTGACTTAAGCCTCAACACAGCAAAATCTTGCTTTCTGCGCCCCCTAGTGGTGAAAAAACTTGTCAAGTTGGGACTACCTCTGATTTTTAGTTTTTTTTTAGTTTTTACCAAGCAAGAGAAAATGTACCGTATTGTTTTTTTTTTTCTCAATTTCAGCTCCTTTATTACATAATATTTTGTTTTACATTGAATTTTGAATCCCTAATTGCCCGGACTGAACCAGTTACACTTGTTATATTTTTATGGTTAAGATTGTTTTACTGGTGCACAATTGTTAAATAAATAAGTAATTCAGTACATTTATATCTGTTTTTTGTTTTTTAAGAAATAGGAAAGAAATGTTTAAGTCAAGTCTGATGTTGCCTCAAAGTCTGATCCCAGTCTTTTCCACACAATCAAATTTACCGTTTGTTACCTGTTTTTCTGTATCAGTATCGGATCGGCCGATACTAAACCTCAGATATCGTTGCATCCCTAATTTTAATTCAGAGCGCTTTTCAGTTACAGATGAAATATTTTAATGTGAGAAAATACATAACTACTGATGATACTGATGCTCAGCTGTGGTCTGCAGAACTTTGTCTTATGCAGTCTTAAGAGATCATACAGAATATTACTTTATTATCAAAGTTTGTTACTGAAAACGGAAAGAAAAATGTTTTAAAAGTGAAGTTTAGTGTCCCACAAGCTAACTGAATGTCTCTAAGAAAGAAAAAAAGCTACAAACTAAACTGAAGAACAACAGGAACACAACAGAATCTAATGCTGAGGAAGGAAGACTCAAACAAAATACCAGAACTTAAACAGGAACTGAACCAAACCACAACACAGAGATCAAAGCACGGCACTAAGAGTCAGCAAAGCAGAGCAAAGAGGAACTAAGAAACCAAAAGACAGAAAAAGAACAAAACCCACAGATCACGACAGGAGCGTGAGACATTATTTATTATTTTCACACAAGCCGACCGACGGAAATGAAAGTGTTCTGTAGTCAAAGCGAAAGGCGGTTCAGCAAAAATTAGTGTGGTTTTGACCAGGCGGTGTATTTGATGTGTGTGGTGCCTTTGACTGAAATAATATCTCTTTAGGCCGCTATGATTAAACATTCTTCAGAAAGCCCAGACATCCCCCTCCAGCTCCTCCTGGGGGATCCCGAGTCGTTCCCAGGCCAGATGGGATATATAATCCCTCCAGAGAGTTCTGGTTCTGACCCGGGGCCTCCTCCCAGGAGGCATCCTAACAGATGAACCACCTCAGCTGACTCCTTTCAATAGCCGCATTCCCACTGTAGCAACCTTCTGCAGTTCCTAGAACCTTTTCAGGAACGGGGCTGTTTTTTCCCGCATTCGGACATACAGGAACTCGGGACCATCGCCCTCAGTTCCTGGAACCATTTCAGCTCCTTCTCCTCAGCTGGGTCTGTTCTGGTTTCCATAGGAACACATCTGACGGAGGTGTTTGGTGGTTGGTAGCTCCGCCCCTTGTCATGTTGTCAGGCTGAAATGTTTCCTCATACGACACAGACACAACCTTGGCATGTTTAATAAGTTAAACTGACACGTTGTCCCCTTTGTCTGCGGCGCTCTGCTCTCCTTCCTTCATGAAACCAAGAAGTATGGCCTGCGCTCCATCCTTCGTCTCCTGACTCTCTCTGTGAGCTCTTCCAGCCTCCAAGTTAGACGCCCGATGTGATCGTCCATGATTAATATCACCATCATGCAGACCATGAACACGGTGGCTTCCCCGCTCTCCATGTTAGCTTCTTGGTGGTGTTTTTTTCTTCTCTCCTTACTTTTTTCGCGGGTTTTGTTTTGTTCTGTTTTATTGTTGAATGTGGCGCTAAAGTAACACGTCGCTGTCGCAGACGGTTGAGTCCCATCAGTCTCCATCAAGCAAACTGAAACAGTTCCCCTGGGGAAGGGCAGCTATCAGAACGGAATTCAAGGAGGACCGTTCTTTGAACTGCTCTGTACGAAAGCGGCTTATGTGGAAGAGCAGCGGCTCCACTCCGGATGGTGTAGCTCCTCCCCCTATCTCTAAGGCTCTCCAACTCACCATCACTGAGAACCAGATCCAGAGATACTGAAGCTCCTTCCCCTGAGGCAGAGACTCCTCCCCGACCCGGAGGGAGAACTCCACCTTCTTCAGGTTCAGACCCGCGGCCTCAGATCTGGAGGAGCTAACTTCCATCCCGGCTGCTTCACACTCAGCTGAATCGCTCCAGAGCAGCTGAAGGTCACGGCCTAAAGAAGCCAACAGAACCACATCATCTGCAAACAGCAGAGATGGAACCCTGAGGTTCCCAAACCAGACGCCCTCCTCCCCCCGACTACACCTCCAGATCCTGTCCATGAAACCACAAACAGGATCTGTGACCAGGAGCAGCCCTGATGGAGTCCAACAGGCTCCGTAAACCAGCTCCACTTGGTACCAAGAATGTGGGGAGGCTGAGTGTGATCCACCTGTACTTTAACAATAAGATAAAAAGTCTCTGAAACAAATACAGTGTAAATAAGCAAAGATATTATTCTTTGAACATAAAATATAAACAGATATTGTTGGTGCCGCTCAGCCGAAACTGTAAACATTTAAAATGTATTCTTGTGATCTGTTGTCATCAGGAGGATCTGAAGATCGACTCCGTCTTCTCTCTGATGGAGGACACAAAACCCACGGAGCCCACCTTCACCCAAATGGATCTACCTACGTCCTGCTCCACCTGCAAGGAGGTTCTGATGGACGGGAAGACGGTTTACCAGAGGAAAGGCCACCCGGACATATTCTGCTCCACCTCATGCCTGCTGAAATTCTACCAGATGAGATCCATGAAGAAGACGTGTCACTTCTGCCTGCAGTGAGTCGTGATGTCGTCACTTTGTCTGCAAAAAGACCAAAAATCTGCTCCAGTTCTTCAGATATCTTCCACTGTTGTTTTCTCACATCTCAAACTTACCCCACACATATTGAACTGTTACTTTTATGCATGTTTTACTTTATGTGACAGAAAAATTCCATGTTCGCCATCCGGTGTGTCGGCTAACGATCGGCTAACGTTGGTGGAGAGTGCAGAATCCCTAAAACTGCAGCAGCATATTGCAAAATGTTTATATTTATGTTTCTATATGACATATGTTATATGTTCTATATGTTATTTTATCCAAAAATTCTGCTTAATTCCCATAAATTCCCAAACTAAAGTCCCCCTGGAAAGTTTTTGGAGATTTATCGTGAACTTCCCCCCTATGTTGGCGGCTCTTTATTAAGCAACTTCTTGGTAATTGCTTTCTTACAAATCATCATCAAATCAAATTTATTTGTATAGCACATTTCATGTACAAAACAATTCAAAGTGCTTCACATAAAATAAAAGCATTGCAGCAGGGAGTGGAAGAAGCATTAAAAATACATAAAAGAATATAAAAAGAAACAAATAAAACAATTTAAATGAATTTAAAAACAAGCAACAGTCCAGATAAGTTCAAAGATATCGTGCAGATTTCATGCATAGACACATGAGAACAGAAATGTTTTTAACCTGGATTTAAAAATGTCTACATTTTTAACTACATTACAAACCACAGGTTGGTATTACAGTATAAGGAAGTACTCGACCCAAACATTTAGGTCAGATGCTTCCCTTTCCCGCTTAGTTTTAACGTGTGTAGTAGACGAGGTTTTAAACAGGAAAATCTTCTTAAAATAAGAGTTTCTTCTGAGATTTTCATGAATCCATAAAAACAATTTGAATTAAACCCATTTCAGTTCCTTCATCAATTCTTATATTTTCGTCAAAGTTGCAAACTCGTGAAGAAATCTTGTTTTTCTAAATCATGAGCTTCCAAAAGATACTGCACTGGAAAAAATGCCCCTCCAAAAATAAGTAAGAAAAACAACAAATACAAGACGTTTTTGCTTGAAATAAGCAAAAAGAAAATGCCAATGGAACTAGTGAAAATCAGCTTGTCAAGATTTCTTGAAATAAGATGTGATATTTATTACAGAACTTTAACATCAATTATCACAGTTATGCAGACGATACACAACTTTATGTGTCTCTGTCACCGGACGACTGCAGCCCAGCAGACGTACTGTGTCAGTGTCTGGAGGAAGTAAACACCTGGATGAGAGAGAATTTTCTACAATTAAATGAAGACCAAACTGAGATAATTCTGTTTGGTAGCAAAGAGAAGAGGGTCAGCGTTGGTAAATATCTTGAGACTCGGGACCTTACAATCACTGACCAAGTTGGTAACCTCGGAGTGTTGATAGACTCAGATCTGACTTTCAGCAGCCACATCAAAGCTGTCACCAAGGCAGCTTTTTACCATCTCAGAAACATCAACAGAATCAAAGGTTTCCTCTCCTAAACAGACCAGGAGAAACTCATCCATGCATTCATCTCCAGCAGACTCCATCACTGTAAAGAGCATTAAACATCTGCAGCTCATCCAGAACGCTGCTGCTGGAGTTTTAACCCGGACTAAGAGATCTGAACACATCACAGCAGCTTTAAAATCTTTACTCTGGCTTCCAGTCAGTCACAGAATAGATGTTAAAAGCCTGCTGATGGTTTACATCTGTGATATGTTCAGAGAATATAAAGCCAGCAGAGCTCTTAGATCCAAGGACTCAGGTCAGCTGGTCCAGTCCAGAGTCCAGACTAAACATGGAGAAGCAGCATTTAGCTGTTATGTAATCTTTAACTGATCCGTTCACGTCCTCTCAGGGTGATGACGCAGCCTCAGGTCGTCCTCCAGGCCCCTGTGGACAATGAGGGTACAATGGAAGACTTCTGCAGCCAGACCTGCTTGTCCTCCTTCAACTACAAGAGAAACATGTCCACGAAGATGCCCATCGATCCCGTTGCATCGCATTCACAGTGCAGCGTGTGCAGCAGATACTGCATCGTAAGCGCCGCAGCAGCAGTTTCACAGACACATCGTCATTAGGGCTGGGTAAAAAAATCGATTCAATCGATTTCATTTTAAATTTTGCAAAAGCGATTTGTAGGGCATGAGATCGTTTTTTTTTTAAAAATTTAATTTAATTTAATTTATTTTTTTTTTTCTTCCCATGAAGTTAACCCCAGTAGTCTCGTGCGTGATGCAACAGTGGCGCATTTACGTCCACTTGTCATTCAAGCGCACAAGCAGGTAAAACTCCGCTCAGCAGATGATATTGTCACTGCAAAAAGGAGCTGCCGAACACCAGATCATGTCAATGAGCTCCTTTTCCTGCACAAGAATCTCACAATTACCAAGTGAGAAAAAAGTCACAATAACAGGACTTGACTTTAGATCGTTTAAGTTTACTTTTAGTTTTGTTACCATTATTATTATTATCATTTTTGCACATTAAGAAACAATGCCTTAATGCAATTTGCAGTGATGGAATGTTGTAGTTCAAGTACACTTTCACTTGCAATTCCTTTAGAATTTTAAAATGGCACTTTTGAGACAGTTGTGTTCACAGCTGAAGTTTAAACTGTCCAATTCACAAGTTTGCACTTAAAACCTGTTGTTTATGGTGAAAATAATAGATAAAATAAACTACATTCGTATTTTGTAAAATGGTCTTCGGCCGGAAAAGGGTGGAATGCTCTCTCCGGGTCGGGAATGAGATCCTTCCCCAAGTGGAGGAGTTCAAGTATCTCGGGGTCTTGTTCACGAGAGAGGGACGAATGGAGCAGGAGATTGACAGACGGATCGGTGCGGCGTCTGCAGTGATGCGGCGTCTGCAGTGATGCGGCGTCTGCAGTGATGCGGGCTCTGCACCGGCCCGTCGTGGTGAAGAAGGAGCTGAGCCAGAAGGCGAAGCTCTCGATTTACCGGTCAATCTATGTTCCTACCCTCACCTATGGTCACGAGCTGTGGGTGGTGACCGAAAGAACGAGATCGCGAATACAAGCGGCCGAAATGAGTTTCCTCCGCAGGGTGTCTGGGCTCTCCCTTAGAGATAGGGTGAGAAGCTCGGTCATCCGGGAGGGGCTCGGAGTAGAACCGCTGCTCCTCCGCATCGAGAGGAGTCAGATGAGGTGGCTCGGGCATCTGGTGAGAATGCCTCCTGGACGCCTCCCTGGTGAGGTGTTCCGGGCCCGTCCCACTGGGAGGAGGTCCCGGGGAAGACCCAGGACACGTTGGAGAGACTATGTTTCTCGGCTGGCCTGGGAACGCCTCGGGGTCCCCCCAGAAGAGCTGGAGGAAGTGGCCGGGGACAGGGACATCTGGGTCTCTCTGCTCAAGCTGCTGCCCCCGCGACCCGATCCCCGGAGCAGCGGAAGATAATGGATGGATGGATGGATTTTGTAAAACAGTTGAGCCATTTTCATTATTTAAGAGCAGATTGAATTGAATCGAATCGAATTGAATCGTGATTAATCGATTCAGGACCTTATGAATCGAAATCGAATCGATTTAGATACCCAGCCCTAATCGTCATAAAAGCGTGATCCAGATTAACTGAAACGAGCCTCTGTCCTCCCGTAGAGCAAGCACGAAGTCATTCTGCAGGGCGTCGTCCACAAGCTCTGCAGCGACCCCTGTTTTCATCGTTTCTGCAAAATGAACGAGCTGTCGGTCTGTGAGAACTGCCGCTCCTGCTGCGACGGACGGCTCGAGATCATGATGGAGGGCGGCAACAAAACGCTGTGCAGCGAGGAGTGTCTGACCCAACTCAAGCAGGTGCGTGTTGAAGGTGGAAACGATGACTTCCAGCTTTCTGTGGAGCTCTCAAACTTATTTTCTTTAGAACAACACGGAACTATTTAAGGGATTTTTCTTTTAAAAACTCTTTATTTATAGTACAAAACATTGAACAATTACACATTCAAGGTCCGGGGGTGGTCAGTATTTTTGAAAGTCAGAATATCTTACACAACACGTTAAAACAGTTTCACTCATTGGGCCATTTCTGCCATCGTTTTTCACCCAGATCTTTTTGGAGTCGGATTGAGTCAGTCATTTGCTCCAGGACATGCAGTTGTTTTACAATGGCTGTGTTCGAAACCGCATACTACATACTGCATACTCATTGATCAGACAGTATGCAGAGCGTTTACCCACAATGCATTTCGCTCCTGCCCGAGCTGAAATCAGCCGGCCTGAAGCTGATTTCTCTTAAGCTCTCAACTCTGTAAACTTTAGCAACATTTGAAACATTTTCAGGCGAGAAAGTAGTCGTTTAGATCCCCAACGTGTTGAAAACCTGACAAAATACCGGCTATTTACAATTTTGTTCCCACGAATTCGGCGCTACTAAAGCTAGCCGCAGTAAGCAACGCACTTCCGGTTATTTTCACAAAATAATCTAATAATATCATAGGGAAAGTCATTACGATACAATTGGTGCTTTTGTTTTGAAAACAGGAAGTGAAGCTACCCTCGTTGTAGCTAGCTTGAAACTGCCGTTTTGATAGGAAATGACAATCGGCGACGTCACGTTACGTTGCATCTTGGGTAGTTTGAGTATGAGTAGTAACCTCATGATGCATACCCAACATTTCGGAGAATCTTGTATGCATTCGGGAAAAAAGTCAGTAGGAGTAGTAGGAGAAGTATGCGGTATCGAACACAGCCCAGGAGTTGGTGGAGGATGACTGTGTTTCCCAGGCTTTCAGCCACATGTTCAGCTCTTTTTCCCAACTCTGTTTCACATAGTCTGTTTTGTCCTTATTTAATGAGGTGATGCCGTGGTGTAACTTGCTTATAAAGGGCGGTTTATGGTCGGAAACCAGGTCGTCTGCGTGTGTGTCGCAGTTAACGCAGACATGCCCCCCCCTTACGCAGACACTCTTGTGCACCTCCCCAAAATTGTAACTCACCGCAGACAGCGCCGCAGATATCGTCGCAGGGAGGAGAGAAAGGAGCCCTCTGATTGGTCAACTCTACATCCGCTCTACACTATGCGTATTTCCGGTTTGCTAACCGGCTAATGGTGACGCTAACCGTGCTAACCGTGACGATTCTTTCGCCTCTCTGCCAGCTCCAGTAGTAGCAATATTTCTTCTATTTCTAGATCGATCAGATGAATCTCAATCAAAGTGCGCATTCGTCCAGTCGCCATTGTTGTTGAATGACCTCCGTAACCGGAAGAGAAACACGCCACCCACCACACCCACAATCCTAGCTTGTTCGTGATTGTCCTCTTGCGTTGTGGCGTGGAATTAACATAGCGCAGACCGCGCTTCAAAATTGGGCATAAATCACAAATAACTGCGTCATGTCTGCGACAAGCTCACTGCGACACACTGCTGCGAGAGTATACACGGCCCTTAAGTCCTTTAATATTCCCAGAGAGTTGTATGCATCCATAAGTATATGAATAACCGCTGGTGGCTCTGCTGGGTTACCGCTTTTCAGCTTTTTACTAAAATAATCACGAAACTGTAAGTACCTGTAAAAGTCTTGCCCACCCAATCCATACATTTGACTTAAATTGTTAAAGCTGTTAAGCTCCCATTTTTTAACAATTTTGCATACAGCAGTGACACCATAATAGGTCCATCGTTTATATCTATGATCTTTTAGTGCTGGTGTGAATTCAAGGTCATACGCTGGCCATCTAAGTTTCTGTTTTTGAAGTTTAAATTTTTTAAGAACTATTTAAGTGATTAAGATCCAGAAAATAAATTATTAAAAAACCATTAAAATGATATACCGGTATTTGTATATAAAACGATGTGTTATTTCTGTGCTTTTTGACAGAACATTCAAACACTGCAGCCGTGCACCATGTGCCGCACGGCGAAGCTCATGTCAGAGATGGTTGAACGTAAAACCAGCGAAAACGTGATCGAGCTCTTCTGCAGCAACAGCTGTGTGATGGCGTCCAAGATCCAGGCCATCAGTGCGTCGGGTACAGGACGATTTCAGAGTCGACACAGACGATCTTCAGCTTTTTACTTTAGTCTTCTGTGTCTCTTTCAGAGGCCTCCAAGTCTCTATTTTATCGGACTAAATATGATGCGAATCTCACTTGTTAGAAGACCTGAAATTTAAATCCAGTGAACTCTCTTCAAACCTCTCTTCCTCCTCCACAGGTGAACCGTTGAATTGCGACAACTGTGAGAAGACGACGCTCCCCGCCTGTCACCTCGCCATGGCAGACGCCTCCCTCAGAAACTTCTGTACTCTGACCTGTGCCATGGCGTTTAAGGTGACGAATCGTTTAGACTACGCAAGGTTGAAGTTGAAGGTTGAACTCTATTTTTGGTAGTTGAATTACAAAGTAAAATATAAATCAGCTGACAAACATGTAGAAAGCTGAAGAGAAGCAGAGAGGAAGGTGTGGTAGAAAAACCTTCAGAGCTCTCCATCAGTGGGTTGAGCTGTTGTTTCTGTAGCTTAGCAACAACTTTCGACACGCAGTGAGATGTTGAATGTATAATTATTTTTTTATTTTTTTTATTTTAGTATTATTGTTTTAAATTATATAGCTGTTGTATGTTGTTTAATTTATTCTTGTATTTTATTCTTTTAATTTTTTTAAATTATTTATTTTTATTTTATTTATTTATTTTTTTTGTGATCCTCCTCCTTTACTGTTACCGCTCTGTCTGCAGTCTCTGTGGCTGTGTTCGAAAAACTGCATACTATATACTACATACTTCCATTCTGCATACTGCATACTGATCAATCAAACAGTATGCAGAGCGTTTACCCACAATGCATTTCGCTCCTGCCCGAGCCGAAATCAGCCGGCCTGAAGCTAATTTCGCTTAAGCTCTAAACTCTGTAAACTTTAGCAACATTTGAAACATTTTCAGGCGAGAAAGTAGTCGTTTAGATCCCCAACGTGTTGAAAATCTGACAAAATACCGGCTGTTTACAATTTTGTTCCCACGAATTTGGCGCTACTAAAGCTAGCCGCAGTGAGCAACGCACTTCCGGTTATTTTCACAAAATAAAATACCCGTTGCCTTTTATCATAGGGAAAGTCATTACGATACAATTGGTGCTTTTGTTTTGAAAACAGGAAGTGAACCTACCCTCGTTGTAGCTAGCTTGAAACTGCCGTTTTGACAGGAAATGACGATTGGCGACATCACGCTACATTGCATCTTGGGTAGTTTGAGTATGATGCATACCCCACATTTCGGCGAATCTTGTATGCATCCGGGAACTTCTCGCATACTCAAACTCGCACATTTGGAAGTATGCGGTTTCGAACACAGCCCAGATAGTCTTAAAGCTGAGCAGAGAGCTGTTAGAGCTGTTCCTGCAGCCAGGTTTCTTCTCATCAGGGCTCCAAGCTCGTCCATTTTATCCACCAGTGATCTCATATTTCCCCTGATGATCAGGGGAAGAAATGCTTTAAACTTCCTCCTCCTTTCTCTCCATTTTGTTCCTGCTCTGCATCCCAGACGTCTCCTCTTCAACTTGTCTTGATTTGGGTTTATCATAAAACCACATGTTTAGATATTTCAGAGGAGACTCTGTACATGCGCCATCTCGCGTCAAAATGGAAGGAACAGCAGTTTTAAGGCGAGAACAAGTAAAAGTCATAAATTTGGTCTTTTTGTCTTATTTTTTTTTTAAGTTTAAGACCAATTTTAGATTCTAAATGAAAGCTGCAGTGACTGATGTGAAATTTTGTTTAAACAATCCTTTTTGGAAACTTAAGTATAAGTTTAAGAAACTCAAAAATGTCAATTAAAACCTTTAATTTCTCGGCCTCTGGTTGGATGAGTTGGTCTGTAGAAAGGAATCGTCCTCTGGGATTAAGAAATCGGGTTGGACTCCTCCTCTCTGTAAATATGAGCTGAGATCAAGTCCTTCCTGTTTTACAGACCTCCGCTGTGGGTAAAACCAGACAAAAGGATGAGAATCTCTGAAAGATGTTCCACATTTTTATTTCCTTTTCCCCCATTCAGGAGACACAGAAAGACTCGATCTCTGCTACCAACCCAGCAGGCGCCCACGACCAAACCCAGAGTGATTTTCACAAACCGACAGAGAAACTCTTGTGTCCTCAGTGTCAGAAAACCATAAAAACTGCACCCAAAGTCATCCAGAATAAGGTGCATTTGCGCTTTTATTTTACGAGGATTTGGTCTCTTAGTTGATCGTCTTTACCTGGTGAAACGTCGCTCAAAGTGTATCTGTGTTTGTGCGCAGGAGCAATTCCATTTTGTGTGCAGCCTGGCCTGTTCCCTGGAGTTTAGGAAGGTCAACAACATGATGGGCACGTGTGAACACTGCAACAACGCAAGAATCATCAACGAGGTGAAGAGGATCAACAACAAAGACTGCAGCTTCTGCAGTGACGGTAACGACTACTGGATTTTTCTGAGATTATTTCCCATCATGCACCTGGTGGAAACTCTTAAAACCAATGAAGTCGACAGATGAACAGCTTTTAGCCACAGCTGCATTTTTAACTGCAGATGAAACATTGTGACGTTGCCATAATGCAGTTAGTTTCTCCTCCTTTTGTTCGGTCCAACCGAACCGCACATTTTTTTTTTTCCTCATCGCCATGGTTACTAGTCTCAGCCACAGCTTCCCCTGCTTCCTGTTTGAACGTGACAACAGCGCACGTATTGGTTGAAAATGCAGAATCACAATAATATTAGCGCTGGGCAATGATTTAAAATTAATTAATTATTTAAAATTTAAAATGAATATAATTAATCACATGATTTCCCTGATTATTCACGATTAATTGCATTTGTACGCAAAATCCAAAAATTAATCCAAAAGTAGTGTATAGCTTTTAGCATTTAGTTTTATTTTAAATGTGCTGCCATATGAATGAAAGTGCCATAACATTTGTTGTGCAAACACACTTTTAACATCAGCATCTTTCTGTAGTTTTTATGTAGAAGCCTCGCTCCACTGTCTGTTTCCTTGAATGACTTGCTGCTATCAGTTGTGTGTTTTGCCTTTAAGTGATATTTTAGACTGGAACTACTACGCTGAGAAGACAATTCAACTTGGCTGTAAATACAGGAGTTTTTTTAATTTTTTTTTATTTTGAAATACGTGCTTTTATGTTGAAACAAGTGAAACAATAAGTAGCGCCGGTTAGCTCTGTGAGCTTCACACACAGACCGAGGAGCACCTGTAGTGGTGATGTTACCTGCTAGTTTCTTTTTATTTTAATGCATTAATGCGCAATAAAATAGTTATCGGCGTTAAATAATTAACAAGTTAACTCGTTATTATCGTGTTAACTCGCCCAGCCCTAAATAATATTAAACATGTCTGATTTTGTCGTAACTCACAAAACGCTCGAGATATTCCCCCGGACGTGTCTACAACTTCGTGCCGTGTGTGGCCAGCTCAGGACACTCAGGAAAATGTCTGCACAGTAAATTAAAATGTTTCTTTATTTTCATGAGAAAACTCCTTTTTCACCTCTCAGGGTGTAAGATGCTGTTTTATCGTGAGCTGGAGAAGAAGTCGGGGGAACGCTGTCATTCGTGCGCCTTCTGCCTCTCGGTCTCCAACGCTGTGGTGAAGGATGAAGGCGCCGAGGAAGACTTCTGCTCAGCAGACTGCCGCTCAGATTTCAAGATGCTTGTGAAACATGTAAGCACATTCTGACGTGCGCACACCCCACAGACCTCCTGCTTGCTCCAGATGGATTTTGTGTCATTTTTGAGAAGCAGATTCACTTTGGATTTATTAAAAATCTAGTTAAATTTAATTATAAAGCACATTTAAAGGCCAAAGTGCTTCACAGAGCAGAACATGCATTTAATACATCGAATGGATTCAAGAAAAGTATCAGCAGATGAATTGAAGAAGAAAATAACAGTTACCTGCCTCCGTATAAACAGACTTTTAAGCCGATTACCTGCAAAAAACTGCCGTTCCAAACAAGTCTAAGGACCTTAGAAAGTCTCGTTGGTCCTGCTTTTAGAATAAGTGGATTATCTTCTTTCCTAGATGCACTTACTGTAAGTCAGATATGACATTTTCTTTCATTTTTAACCATCTACGGAGACATGACGTACTTCAGGCTTGTTTTGCATCAGTTTGACCTACTAAGATTGCTTGAAATGAGTCTTTTTTTATCCTATTTTAAGGCTTTACCTGCTGTAATGACAAACAGTCTGAGCAGTTTGATTAAAATCCATTTTCACATTAACAAGCAACCAGAAATTAGCTTAAATGTTAGAGCCTTCTTGTGGTTCTGGGATCTGTGCTGACTCCTTTTCTGCTGTCTGCTCTCCTCAGGCGGCGAAGTGTGACGCCTGCAGTCACAAAGGGAGGCTGAAGCAGAGTCTTCCTCTGCTGGGAGACGTCAAACACTTCTGCAATTTGAAATGTCTTCTCCACTTCTGCAGCAAAAAGGTCCAAACGTTTGACTCAGGTGTGTTTGATCGCTCCTAAAAGCTCGTAAAAGTTTGGATTGTGTCAAAAATCTTCTGCTGAAATCTGATTAATATTTGCTGTTTAGAGAATTAACCTGCATGTTGAGACCATATTTCAGGTGATTTAAGTCTTATTAAGATGCAGTTCAGTTGGGCCGCAAATGACAAAATCTATTTTCAGAGGAGATACTGGAAAATAAATCAAATGTTCATATGAAATAATACTTTTAAATCATCATTAAAAAGCTCCTTTGAGTTGGGATTTTTTTTTTTATGAATCAGATCATATTTTCACGGACCGGCCTTTTAAGGTTAGAGCCGGATAAATACACCAAAGTAAAATGATACGACCAACACAAACACTGTGGTAGTTTGTAAATATAATAATAAACGTGAATCCACTGTGTAGTTCTATGTACCTTTTAGTTTTGAAGGCTTCATTGCCTCATTGGAGAGCCGGTCGCCGCATATGATGCATAGCGGGCATATTATGGTGTGTGGGAATCATCTGTCACCATAAATCCATATTCTAAGTAGGTCTCCTGGTTAAATGCAGCTTTCTTTTTCTTAGTGGTCATAGGCTCTTCTTCTGTCCCCTCACTGGGACTTTTCCCCTTTGCAAAGAAACTTTCCAAAGACGTCTGTTTTTTAGTCATTCTGCTAGCTTGTGGGTTTAATATTAGCGGTAATGTGTCATGTGACCGAGACGAGCATCTTGACACGAGTCAAGAGTGAGTCATAGACGGATGTAACGGAGAGAATTCGGTCATTTTTCAAAATAAAACATTGTTCAGACTCGGATATTAAATAAAACGAAAATAATGGAAGTTATTTATTCTTTCTGTGCGGCCCGGGACCAAACGACCCACAGACCGGCACCGGTATAGGACTCCAGAGGACTCTATAGCTTTTAGGGTCTCTGGTCTGCCAGAACATCTCGATTTTGGCTTCTTCTATGTTCTACCTGCTGTAAAAAATGTTCTGGGATCGGTCATCTAAATGACCGCTCTGTCTCTGCCTGCAGGGTCATCTTCTGGATGTGCAGGTCCACTGGACTCCTCGCCTGTCATCGCGAACGTCATCTCGCTGTCCAAGACTCTCGGTGGCTCAGCAAGCTCAGCACAGCTCGGTACAGAAACACACACAGCACCACGCTGCCATTATTCCACCTTAACATGATGCTGTAACAGGGAGGGCTGGTCGGTAGTTCACCTGCAGAAGCCAGAACCCGTCGAAAATATCCCATAGTGGAGCCCACAGCTCCACATGTTTGTGATGTTAAATGTTATCACACAACCGTTTTTATTTGTCAGTGTTTGTGTCTCCTATGCTACATTAAATCAGTCTTTGTTTGGTTCAGTGTGAACAACCAAAGCCGACAGCAGAGCTGGATCTCGGTTTAACCTCTAGAATAAATGGAAACTTCTCATAAAACCTGAGTAAATAACCTCCCAAATCTCTAGGTTGTCCTGGTTTACCTGTGAGAAACGTAATTTTCCATCCATCCATTCATCCATCCATCCATCCATCCATCCATCCATCCATCCATCCATCCATCCATCCATCCATCCATCCATCCATCCATTCATCCATCCCGGTGTTTTTGTGTGTTTAATGACTTAAACCCAATGAGATTCTACCTTTATTCCATCTGAAAAAAAAAGCTTTTTCTATAATGAAAAGGCTGAATGAACATCCTCCAGGCAGAGAGAGGGGGAACAACATGCAGCAAAGGGCCGTTCGATGCGGGACTCGAACCGGCTTTAGCGAGGACTATAGCCTCTGTACATGGGGCGCCTGCTCAACCCACTACGCCACGAACCACCCCTGTTTTATTATTTATTTTATTATTGTAAAGGTCTGTTGCTCACAGACTTTTATTTTGGAAAAGTCTGTTGCTGTCTGCTGCGGAACAGGAAAAGAAAGTAATCGGCGGATCCACCAAACCTGGAGAAGGGTACGGAACTTTTACTCGGCCATTTTCATTTTAAAGTTCTTCCAGACGGCGGAGTCGACAGAACCAAAGTCATCTGTAAACTCTACCAAGTTGAATTGTCTTCTAATACAAACGAAACAAAAGAGATGATGGTTGATGATGGTCTCCATCCAAGGTGAAGAGGTGGACGTAACTGAAAGAAACTGACTGCTCTGGAGTTGTTAAAAGAAGAAAGCTGCTGAATATTATGGGAAATACTGCCCATCCTCTGCTTCAAACAACAAAAGTGTGTTCAGTCAGAGGCTTCTTCAGTCAACCCTGCCCACAGTAATAACTCTACAGGATGAGTTTTATTTACATTGACTAAAGACTTTGTGGAATTACTAAAGTAATATTTGATTAAATCCAGTTCTGTGTCTCCACAGGAACTTTCACTGACATTCAAACCAGGGTCGTTGGACATGTGAGTTCACAGAGATGAGGCCTTAAACACAGTTTTAATTAAAAAGCTTCTGTTGAACTGTCTGTGAGAACAACAGCCTGGTTTCTGTTTGTCCTTCAGGCCAGTGTGCAGACGGTCTCCCAAGAACTGAAGAATAAATCTGTGCTCTGTGTCCCACTCGTCCACAACAAAGGAGTCTCCTGTGCTGTACGGACTGTTGAAACAGGGGTTCAAACAGGTGAAACACGCACCTGGTCAACCTCCTTTTGTGTTTAGTTACTTTGGATACCAACCAACATACACACAAGTCATGGTTCAAACCATTTTTTGTTGATTTTTATTGGAAATTGTGTTTGTTTTTTTGTTTTTTGAAGGAAATCTGAAGGAGAAAGGTCGTCATAGGGTGAAACTGGTGCCCGTCCCGGTGCCGGTGTACGTTCCTCTGCCCATGAACATGTACAGCCAGTTCACACCATGCCCTGTGGCCCTGCCCGTCCCGGTATGCAAAACACCACCGACATCAGCCTTTTCTCTTTGATTTATTCGTATGTTCAGGTTATACCATCAGAACATATCTTTGATTCAAAGACGGTTTTCTAAATCGTTCCTTTTTTTAATTATTTCTATCATCTGTCATCGATCATTTCAACATCCAAACTGCCAAAGCTGCCGGTTCCAGTGTTCCTCCCTGAGAGGCCGCGCAGCTCTGAGCCGGGGACGAAGGAGGAAACGCTTCCTGAATCCAAGGAGAAAGATGACGGGAACGAAAGGGAGGACGGACAGAAGGACGGAGAAGAGACTGAGGAACGATCTCCATCGCTTAAAGGTAATTATCTTTATGCGTTTAGCAGACGCTTTTATCCAAAGCGACTTACAAATGAGGATATAACATTACAGCTAACATCAAAGCTAGCAGTAAGCTACGTAGAAGGAGGTGATAGAGATGGAGGTAGGCTGATATTTGTAACTGAGTCTGAAATTATTCCCCTTTAAGGGGAAAGAAAACCTACCAGATAAAGAAGACAACAAGCTGAAGAATTGGTTTGTTTCATTTAAGAAATGTACAGACATACAAATACTGCGTGTTTAAAGCGCTGGATGCACATGCAGAGGGGGAGTATCCGTTGACATCGATCCTCTTTTCATTTTCAGCCCACGTCAGCAGCTACAGCGACGACTCGGCTACAGATCATCAGCCCGCTTCCAACAACCAGGAAGACTTCATTTCTGACATCAGTGTCGGCTCATTCAGTCGACCACAAGCTCACGAAATCCCCCCTCCAGATCCAGCACTGGCCAGTGATCGTCTCCCTGATCGCCCGCCTCCTTCGCCTCTTCCTGCTCAGCCGATGAGACGAGATCCTCAGAAAGCATCGAGTCCTGTGCCGAGACAAACTCAGGACAAAGGCCACAACGTGAACAAGGTAACAGCCGGACCGGTTCGCAGGTGTGGCTTCTGGTTTTTTGTGGAGTAATCTGAGCTCTCCTTTCTGTTGACGGGACGTCAGCTGCCGAAGAAAGCCGAAGAGAAGACGAAGCCCAGGAAGCACCACAGACTGAGCAGTCGGAGGGGAGTTGATGCCTGGAGGGAATGGATCAAGTGGAGAAAAGCCCAAACCAGCCTGGGCCTCGTTTCCTGTACGTTCTTCAGTTTTACCTTAAAGGGATAGTTTGCCTCTTTTGACATGAAGCTGTATGACATCCCATATTAGCAACATCATTTATGAACATTTTCTTACCCCCTGCTGCGTCCTGTGAGCCGAGTTCCAGCCGAGTTTTGGTGTTGATGAAGGTAGTCCGGCTAGTTGGCTGGGGTTTAAAAAATAAAGCGTCTTGCTTCTCAAAACAATATGCGTTCAACAGAGTAATACATTTGCATCACAAAATCATCCAGCCAGAAAAAAATCAGACCTCACAATCGTTTGCCGCTATTTTTGCCTCCCTTGATATCACTGCGTTCAGCCACCTGCCGACAGCCGCACCTGTTACGGTGTTTACTGCTCGGAAGCTGGGTCTACACAGTTTACACAGCAGGCATGCTCACAGGCTTTTATTTTGTAAAAGTCTGTTGCTGTCTGCTGCGTAACCGGAAAAGAAAGTAATCAGTGGATCCACCAAACATGGAGAAGGGTACGGAACTTTTACTTGGCCATTTTCATTTTAAAGTTCTTCCAGACGGCGGAGTCGACAGAAGAGCCGTAGTGATACGAAGGTAGAGAGAAAATAGGGCCAACCGATTGTGAGGTCTGACTTTTTCCTGGAGAACCATTTTGTGATGCAAATGTATTACTCTTTTGAACGCATGTTGTTTTGAGAAGCAAGACGCTTTATTTTTTAAACCCCAGCCAACTAGCCGGACTACTTTCGTCAACACCAAAACGAGGCTGGAACTCGGCTCACAGGACGCAGCAGGGGGTAAGAAGATGTTCATAAATGATGTTGCTAATATGGGATGTCATACAGCTTCATGTCAAAAGAGGCGAACTATCCCTTTAACCAAAGTCAGCCTGCTCAATCTGAAAAGGCATCGGGTCAGAAATGGTCTGCCACTTCCTCTAAAACTTCCTCCCTTCTCTCCATCTGTCAGCTCCTGCCGTGCAGTTAAAATCGGATCTTCTTCGGTGTTCTTCGTCCGCACTGAACGACGGTCTCTGCCTCTTCATCAATGAGGTGAAGCAGCTGCACGGAGAGCCGCATTCCCCCGACAGCCTGTTCTACCTCTGCCTCAGCATTCAGCAGGTACGACTGAACACACTCAGCATCTCTGCACATGTTCTTAGCTTTTCAGATCGGATTTTCATCCTGTCTGGGAACAATTTTTGGGCCGCAAACATGAACACCAGCACATGCACGGCATTAAGTCGCCTGATTTTTTTTTTTTTAAACTGTAAAATATCCAAATATTCACCCTGTTTCTGAAAAGATCATTTCCACTCGTGTATGTTTAAAAAAAAAACACTCAGCTTTAGTGACATCACAAAGTGTCAGAACTGTGTCCCATGTTTCCTTCTCCCACTGCTTTAATGGTATTCTGCTCTGCAGAGGGAGAAATATGCAGATCCCTTCCAATCTTTCTCTGAGGAACATTGTTTTTAACACATTTGTGGACAAACTGGAGATCCTCTGAACATCTTTGCTCCTCTCAGACTCAGCCTTTACCTCTTTACTAGCCTTAAATAGCCCTTTTTCCAACATTTTTGGAATGTGTTGCGGCCCTGAAATACAAAAATGGATGTTTATACACAAATTAAATGAAGCTGATGAGACATGAACATGAAATGTCTGAGTTCATGCAGCCTTTGATTAAATAAAAGGCAAAGTAAGGCTGTGTTCGAAACCACATACTACATAGTTCCATACTACATACTCATCGATCAGACAGTATGCAGAGCGTTTACCCACAATGCATTTCGCTCCTGCCCGAGCCGAAATCAGCCGGCCTGAAGCTGATTTCGCCTAAGCTCTAAACTCTGTAAACTTTAGCAACATTTGAAACATTTTCAGGCGAGAAAGTAGTCGTTTAGATCCCCAACGTGTTGAAAACCTGACAAAATACCGGCTATTTACAATTTTGTTCCCACGAATTCGGCGCTACTAAAGCTAGCCGCAGTTAGCAACACACTTCCGATTATTTTCACAAAAATAAAATACCCGTTGCCTTTTATCATGGGAAAGCCATTACGATACGATTGGTGCTTTTGTTTTGAAAACAGGAAGTGAAGCTACCCTCGTTGTAGCTAGCTTGAAACTGCCGTTTTGACAGGAAATGACGATCGGCGACGTCACATTACGTTGCATCTTGGGTAGTTTGAGAATGAGTAGTAACCTCATGATGCATACCCAACATTTCGGCGAATCTAGTATGCATCTGGGAAAAAAGTCAGTATGAGTAGTATGAGTAGTAGGAGAAGTATGCGAAGACAGCCTAAATGTAGGAATCACAGTTTTCAGTGTCGTACCCTCGTCACCATCTTTTGTTTCCCTGTTTTCTGTCTCTCTGTAGTATCTGTATGAAAACTGTCGGATGGAGAACATATTCAGCGATCGGATCTATCACAAGTTCAACGTAGAGTTCACAAAGATCCTGAAACAGTCCGGACCGTGTCTCACAGCCAGCGGTGAGCTGTTGTCCTGCATCTCTGGCTTTTTCCTGCCGCTGTTTTGTTGGCCACATTCATCGGTTCTCTGTTCTCTGCTGCAGGTTACATCTGCTCCTGCGTGGAGGAGGACTTCCTGTGGCAGTGTAAGCAGCTGGGGGAATACTCCCCTGTCACCATCCTCAACACTCTGCTCTTCTTCTGCTTTAAGTACTTCGGGCTGACGACAGTGGATCAGCACCGCCAGCTGTCATTTGCCCGCCTTAGGAGCTGCACCAAAACCAACGAGGACAACACCAAGACCACCGTCCTGCGCTTTTATCCGCCCACATCCTCAGACAACAAGGAGTCGGGTACCGGCTGAGTGTCACAATGAAAGATGAGACCCTTGTGTAGAGGTTATACGCATCACATTGGATCACATTTCACTTTGTTTGTGTTTTTCAGACGCTGAAGGCGTCCCGGCGAAGAAACCTAAATTAGATGAGCTCGGAGAGGATTTCCTGGAGATGACGGGGAACGCGGAGTACCTTCTGCGCTGTCCTGTCAGACTCTACGAGTTCTACCTCTCCAAGTGGTGAGTCTCTCACGGTTTGAGGTGTTTGTAATTTATGTTGAGTCACTCTGAGAATCAGCAGCGGTCCTGGCTAGATTTACGCCCTGGGCGAACCATCCCTTACCCAAAAAAGAAAGACTTCCCCGCCACCAACACAACAACATATTATATTATTTGTATTATTTTATCATATATAATCTTAAATAAAAAAGGTACAAAAAGATACCACATGTAGCTTACAAAATGCCATGTCAATATATATTAGAAATTATTTAAGTTATTTAATTCAGCATATAGCTCATAACAATCAAAATAATCCAGTCAGGACTTCTTGTTGTGTTGCAAACACAAACTGGACCAGGTTGCCTTTGGGTGAAATTAGCTGCATGACATGATGCCTCAATTCTAATTCTAGTTCAGCAAAACTAAGAATCAAACACAGTCGTGGCTAATAGCAACATGTTAGCAAGAGGCTAACAGATAGCCTATAGCCTACGTCACTCATAGAAATCTGCATCCCTTTATCTTTTGCCCTTTTGCCCGTTTCTCCTCTTCTTCTCTTTCTAAACTGGGCACCTGATGGCTTCTTTGGTCTTTCACCATGATGATGATCCATGATGACTCCACATTATTACCTTTGCTTTTCCCATTAACACCGTCCGTTCACCCGTCAATCAACCGAAGTCACGGAAACAAATTCACGTTGATGGCTGCACAGATTTTTTTTTAAACTTTTTTCAACATAACCCAATTAATTAAATGAAGGTTTATGGGTCTATGTTAATTTTAGGAATGAAATGCAGTTTGTTTGGATTGGAAGCAGTTTGTGTTGTGTGGCCTGGGATCAGTCTAACCCTACTGCCTCTTCTGACACACACAACCTGTATGACTCAGCAGCAAGGTGACGTGACAATGAGACTCCACTAACTTGACATGGAAATGAGCGGTAGTCTAGAAAACTGGCAAGTTTTTTTTTTTAAAGGCGTTTGTGCGTCCTGGGCGGTCGCCCACATTGCCCATAGCAAAAACCGGCCCTGCTGAGAATACTCTGCCTTCCAGTTGTCGTCTTCTTTAGCTTTTTGGGCCTACCTAACCTGTTTCAGCTCCATTTTGAGCATATTTTGTTGTATTTGTACACCTGGAACAGAAAAACACCTTGGCAGAAGTTGCCTGGGGAGATGTGGTGTCAGGGATAGATGGGATTGAGCCTGAGACGCTGAAAGCTCTGGACTGTGTGGGGCTGGAGTTGCAAACAGGATGGTGGTTTCCATTTTTAAGATGGAGGATCTGAGAATGTGATCCAACTGTAGGGGGATCCCAGGTGTTGGAGAGGAGGTTCTGACTAATTGTAGAACCTCAGATTCAGGAGGAGCAGTGCGGTTTTCTTCCAGGTCGTGTAACAGTGGAGCAGATATTTACTGAGGGGGTCATGGGTACCAGAGTGGCTTTATGGGCTGTTCAGTCCCCGTAGAACCAAAGTTAGAGCTGGTTCCACATTCTTGGTACCAAGTGGAGCTGGTTTACGGAGCGTGTTGGACACCGCCAGGGCTGGTTTTCATGGACAGGATCTGGAGTTGTAGTTGGGGAGAGGCAGGGCTCTAGAGTCGCACATGCGACCTATTTTCTCCAATGGTGCGCCTAAAAAAAAATCTCAGGTTACACCGGTGCAACCACCCGTTATAGGAAAAAAAAAAAAAAAAAAGTTTACGCGACTCTCTGTGGTTCAACAACAGACACAGACCCATATCTTGATCTAAACCAATCAGAGATAATGAAGGGCGGGACCCCCCTCCTGATTGGCCCGTGTACGTTTGAACACGTGCTTGCTAGTCAGACAGAGAGGTGATGAACCTCGGCTCGTCAGATAAACAGTGGATGTAGCCGCGAGTGATAAGATGAAAAGAACGATTGACAACTTTTTGGTTAAGTTAAGGCCTGATTCGTCCGAAAATAACCACAACCAATGCTCTGACACGGAGCCATCAACCTCCCACATTATGTCAGGCCCTGGTCCGGAGCTAGCATCAGATAATGAGCTAGCATCCGGAGCTAGCATCAGATAATGAGCCACATACGATCGACTCCGAGCCAGAACCAACTGAAATTAAAAGGGGTAAAGTGTATACATTTCTAAGAGAGTGGCTTGACCAGTTTAGCTCGCTAAAATACAGTAAAGCCGATAATGTAGTGCACTGCATTTACTGTAAAGTGTGGCAATAGTGCATTTGTGACTGGTTCTAATACATTTCGAATTGAAACGCTGAAAAAGTACAACGCATCTATGAAACACACTACCTGCTCAGTAATGTGCTGCCTGCCTTTCAGCGGCAGGCAGCAGCAAACACATCATCGGACGAGGCCGAGATGATAATCAAGTTGAACGTTGCCGACCATATTGCAAAAGTTCCCTTCACTAAGTTCAAGTCCAAAATAATTCTTCAGAAGAAAAATGGCTTGAACATAAACCCGACTTACAGCAATGTTGCGTGCGCGTAATTTATAGGAGTCATCGCAGATACATTGAAAAAAAGACGTCTGTGCTAATTGAACAGTGAGTACATGGCATTCCTGATCGTTCAGGAATGCGTCTTTGTGTACGACCGTATCTTGAGGAGAGGAAGACCGTTGAATATACTGATATATATATTTAACCCAACTACAGGAGTTGGCCATCCGAGGGGCATGTGACTGCAATGGAGGATAGTCCATAAGACATTGAGATGTTCAGTTTGAAGCCCTCAAAACACTTGCAATTTTAATTTAGATTTTCTTTTTATTTAATTTATCTTGAGATGTTTTAAGTTTAAATTTCAGGCCGGTGAAGCACTTTAAGCACCAACAACTTTTCAGTAAGTTAAGTTCAGTAAGTTTGTAGAATTGTGCTTCAAATAAAGAACTTTATTTTGACCAGATTGCTAGTTAATAGACATATATGGACAGCGATTTTAAAATAAATAAATAAAGTGAACCTGTAAAACTGCGGTGTTAAATGCAATGCGTTTGAAAATTTGGGTGCACCTAACTTTTGTGCTGGTGCACCTAAGAAAAAAAGTTAGGCGCACCAGTGCAACCAGTGCAAAAAGTTAGTCTAGAGCCCTGAGAGGAGGGCGTCTGGTTTGGGAACCTCAGGGTTAAATCTCTGCTGTTTGCAGATGATGTGGCTCTATTGGCTTCTTCAGGCGGTGACCTTCAGCTGCTCTGGAGCGGTTCAGCTTTACTGACATCTGCCATGGTCTTCCACGGAGGAAGTTAGAAGCATCTGAATGTCCTGATCATTTACTCACACAATCCACAGAGTTGCAGCCTTGGACATACTTCAGTTAATAATGCATGTATACTTAGAAAAAGTCGGTGGTCCGATTAACTAGCCAAGTATCCATGATTATTGAGGATAACCTAATTTATCTTTTGTCTCATGCAGGCAGGGATCTCCATGGATACAGAAAATTGTAATAACCTTTGATAAGAACTAGGGCTGGTCGAGTTAACTCGTTATTAGCCAGGGAGGGCTTCAGGCCCAGATGGAGTCTGTCCAAGGCTTCTGAGGGACTGTGCTGGTCAACTAGCAGTCCCTCTTCAGAGGCTCTTCAATATGAGCATTCAGATGGAAAAAGTCCCAGTACTGTGGAAAACTTCTTGTCTCATACCGGTGCCCAAATTAGGGCAACCGGTGGAGCTGAATGACTACAGGCTCTGACATCTCATATCATGAAGACCTTGGAGAGACTTCTTGTTCGTCGCATGAGATTGCAGGTTGCTGAGGCTCTTGACCCCCTCCAGTTTGCCTACCAGAAACACATAGGAGTGGAAGACGCGATTCTGTACATGTTGCATCGGGCATATGCTTATCTGGATGTGCCTGGTTCATATGTGAGAGTCATGTTCTTTGACTTCTCCAGTGCCTTCAACACCATACGGCCTCCCATACTGAAAGACAAGCTGCTCGGTATGGGTGTGGCCCCCTCCCTGACATCATGGATTATAGACTATTTGTCTGCCAGACCACAGTATGTCAGGATGGGGAAATGTGTTTCTGGAACACTGGAATGCAGTACTGGTGCTCCGCAGGGTACTGTTTTGGCTCCTTTTCTTTTCACCCTGTACACATCAGACTTCAGGTACAACTCAGAGTCCTGCCACATTCAGAAGTATTCTGATGATACGGCTGTTGTGGCATGTGTGCGCGGTGGACAGGAGGAGTAGTACAGGGACCTTGTGGAGGCCTTTACTGACTGGAGCAAAAATAACTGTTTGCTCCTGAACACCACCAAAACCAAAGAGCTGGTGGTGGACTTCAGGAGATCTAAAACTCCATACCAGTCAGTCTGCATTGATGGAGGGGAGATAGAGACTGTTCAGACCTGCAAATACCTGGGGGTGGTGCTGGATAATAAACTGGAGTGGTCTGCCATCATAGACGCAGTGTACAGGAGGGGCCAGAGCCGTCTCTTTCACAAACTTGTGAAAAAGGCTGGTTCTGTTGTAGGCAGAAGGCTGGACCCTCTCGGTGCTGTGGTGGAGCAACGGATGAGGAGGAAGTTAGATTCTGTGATGGAGAATAATAAACATCCTCTCCACAGCATCCTGACAGGACAGAGGAGATTGATTTTTATTTATTTATTTGTTTATTTTGCCATTTAGTCATTTATTATTATTTAGTTAGTAGTAGTATTATTATTGTTGTTTTATTGTTGTTAATTCAATCATTGTAAATATTTAAAAAATATATATAAAAATGTTGAGCTACTTGACGAATTTGAATTTCCCCCATTGGGGGATAAATAAAGTATTTTTCTATTCTATTCTATTATCGCGTTAACTTGTTAAATTTTTAACGCCGATAAATATTTTAGCGCGCATTGACGAAGGTTTTATTTATTTCTTAAAAATAATTTTTTTTAATAAAAAAAAAATTGAGGGGGGGGGGGGGGGTTTGTGCCTTTAATGGATAGGAAAGTGTCCAGAGAGACAGGAAGCAGGGGGCAGAGAGAGGGGGAACAACATGCAGCACAGGGCCGTCCGATGCGGGACTCGAACCGGGGCCAGCTGCAGTGAGGACTATAGCCTCTGTACATGGGGTGCCTGCTTAACCCACTACGCCACGAACCACCCCTGTTTTATTATTTATTCTATTATTGTAAAAGTCTGTTGCTCACAGGCTTTTATTTTGTAAAAGTCTGCTGCTGTCTGCTGTGGAACAGGAACTGAAAGTAATCGGCTGATCCACCAAACATGGAGAAGGGTACGGAACTTTTACTCGGCCATTTTCATTTTAAAGTTCTTCCAGACGGCGGAGTCGACAGAACCAAAGTCATCTGTAAACACTGCCAAGTTGAATTGTCTTCTCACCGTAGTAGTTCCAGTCTAAAATATCACTTAAAGGCAAAACACAAACCTGATAGCAGCAAGTCATTCAAGGAAACAGACAGTGGAGCGAGGCTTCTACATAAAAACTACATAAAGATGCTGATGTTAAAAGTGTGTTTGCACAACAAATGTTATGGCACTTTCATTCATATGGCAGCACATTTAAAATAACACTAAATGCTAAAAGCTATACACTACTTTTGGATTCAGTTTGGGATTTTGCGTACAAATGCGATTAATCGTGCTTAATCGGGGAAATCATGTGATTAATTAGATTAAATATTTTATTCGTTCCCCAGCCCTAATAAGAACTTTTACTTCTTTGTTTTTGGAATTAACATCACAGCTGTTCACCTGTTTAAAGGGGCACTAGGTAGCATTTTCACCTAAAATTATAGCCTTCAGGAGTTTACCAAAGGTTAAACAAGTCAATAGTAAGCGAATGAAGCCTGTCTCGCTCCCAACAGGGGTCTGTATGCTGAAAATCCCATATGTAACTTCTGCAGGAGCGACCCGCTTCTGAAGTGTCGTGATGTGCGAGAAGAGTCGTTTGTGTTTACGGCACTTAGCTAGGTACTGTATGCTAGCTGTAGTTGTAGCTATGTGTTCGCTTGCGTTGAAGAGCCAACACCAAGCGTTTCATATTCTGCCTTTCACAGACTGAATATGAAACGTTCGATGTTGGCACTTCCCATCTTTGTGAAATTTCTCCAAGCGTGATCTTGTTCATCTACCATAGTGACCTGCGTTTTAGATCGTGAAGAGACAGGTGATGACGGTGCTCTAATTCCTCCTGAGTTTGAGACGTAGCCTAGCTTCAGAAATACACGGACTGACCTGATTAGAATAAGAATAGCGTTTTGATCCGAACAAGAATTGTTATCTACAAATGAAAATTGATTCATTTGTGATTGTAATCGGAATAGTGTAGAGCTAGTCTGCGTTTATTGCGGCGTGTGTTGGTAGTGCCTGCGCACATCTGTCTCAGATGTAACTTTTGTAAGTGTCTGCTAATACAAAGGAATCACTCCACGAATACACCATGATGAGGGAAGAATCCCATTCAAGATCAGCAACAGTCCATCCATACATCCATTATCTTCCGCTTGTCCGGGGATCGGGTCGCGGGGGCAGCAGCCTGAGCAGAGAAACCCAGACGTCCCTGTCCCCGCGGCCACCTCCTCCAGCAACAGTATTATAGCAAATTATCTTGAGTTCTCTCTACAGAAAATCTCTGATTATAGTATCGTACGTGGGCAGTCTACACTTGTGAATCAGATGACCTAACTGTACTGACTAAATAACACAACGGCAGCATTCGCCACGATGTTTAGTTGGTGGGTGTGTACAGGTGGGCATTTTTACGACGGTGTAGAATTTCAGTTTGACCAATAGAGATCGCTATACTGCCGCTAAACTACCTTGTATCCCTTTAACACAAACATGATGAAGCTCAAAGACCATCTCATGCAGGTTTAACGATGTAACTGGAGACTCATCAAAATATGAATTCAGGGAATAGGAAGCATAACGTGTTTTTTGAGAGTCGTAACAAGACTAAAACACTATGTTTAAATACATACAGAGAATTATGAACAATTTAAAAATACTGCATGAAAACCTCTCAAACACTTTAAACTCTGTGTTTCATGCAGCTCCGAGTCGGTGAGGCAGAGCAGCGACCTGTTCTACCTTCAGCTGGATCACAGCTGCGTTCCCAGCAGCCCCGTGTGGTTCTCTCCCACCCCGCTGGATGACGTCACCATGGACGCCATGATCGTACGAATCCTCACCATCAGAGGGCTGCGGGTGGAGGACGTAGGCGACGTGTGATAGTCATCATAGTTTTTTTTGGATTTTTAATTTGGGCCTCGAGTTGCATTAGAAAAATGTGTCCTGGGTCAAAGAGAACAAACCCTTAACCCTCCTCAGCTGGCCTGAAACAGCTGTGCAGCATCTGTACAAACAGGTTTACAAACTTTACATCTCAGCCAGAAACAGGAGCAACTTATGGACAAAGTTAAGGAAATGAGCGTAAATTCTGAGTGAAATTATGTTCCATCTTGTCCTTTTTTATAGTTGATCAGGAATCTGCCTGAATATTTTTAGGCTTGAAATAAGTTTGAAATAAGTTGTTTTTTTTTACTGGCCAATGACAGAGTTTCTTCTTAAATTAGACGCGGGTGTGTTCTAGTTTACATTAACAGCTGCTTCTAATTTCTTTATTTCACTTCTGACTTAACTGAATGTTGTGATTTATATATTTTTTTCAAAATAAAATGATTTAAAAGCCCTTTTTGTCTTTTACTTTATTATGTGTTGCACCTGTTTAAATGTCTGGATATCTTCTCAGTGAAAGTCTTCGACTTAATTCTGATGATTTTCGACAGTGTGCTGACGTGTTTTTGTGAAACGGAAACTCCTCTAAACAGCTGATATCCAGCTCTCCTCTCAAAGTTCTAAAAGGTCTAAAAGATCATCATGGCGTCATCATCCAGTCAGAATAAGATGTTATTCTGCCTCAGATGTGAAGTGTGAAAGAAACTGATCATGCTGCTGTGAGGATTTCTTTGGTTAACGACCACGTGAACGTTCCTAGAAATGGACAATTTGTTAAAGTGGGGGTTTCTCCGCCAAAGAGTAAAAATATTTTTATTTTTAAAATACGAAATTAGCCCACATCCACCTGATCCTCCCCTCTGACTGTAGATTTGACCCTTAAATCATCATTTTCAGTTTAACATCACTCAAACTTCACAAGCTTTGAAGAATAACAGACAGAGAGAGAGAGAGGCTTTAATTACGCTTTTAAAGACTTTATCACATCTGTACACGTCTTAAAACATGTAAAATGCATGAAGTGAAAGAACGGACTGTTATCTGTTGAGTAACGCACATTTCCTAATATGGAAAGCCTTGTCGGAAAGGTGGGACGTTTGTATGTCGGAATGGCGGGACGTTTGTATGTCTTAATGGTGGGATGTTTGTATGTCGGAATGGTGGGACGTTTGTATGTCGGAATGGCGGGACGTTTGTATGTCGGAATGGCGGGACGTTTGCATATCGGAATGGCGGGACGTTTGTATGTCGGAATGGCGGGACGTTTGCATGTCGGAATGGTGGGACGTTTGTATGTCGGAATGGCGGGACGTTTGCATGTCGGAATGGCGGGACGTTTGTATGTCGGAATGGCGGGACGTTTGTATGTCGGAATGGCGGGACGTTTGTATGTCGGAATGGCGGGACGTTTGTTTGTCGGAATGGCGGGACGTTTGCATATCGGAATGGCGGGACGTTTGCATGTCGGAATGGCGGGACGTTTGCATGTCGGAATGGCGGGACGTTTGTATGTCGGAATGGCGGGACGTTGGTATGTCGGAATGACGGGAAGTCGGAATGGCGGGACGTTTGTATGTCGGAATGGCGGGACGTTTGTATGTCGGAATGACGGGAAGTCAGAATGGTGGGACGTTTGTATGTCGGAATGGCGGGACGTTTGCATGTCGGAATGGCGGGACGTTTGTATGTCGGAATGACGGGAAGTCGGAATGGCGGGACGTTTGTATGTCGGAATGACGGGAAGTCGGAATGGCGGGACGTTTGTATGTCGGAATGGCGGGATGTTAGTATGTCGGAATGACGGGAAGTCGGAATGGCGGGACGTTTGCATATCAGAATAGCGGGATGTCGGAATGGTGGGACGTTTGTATGTCAGAATGGCGGGACGTTTGCATATCGGAATAGCGGGATGTCGGAATGGCGGGAAGCCGGAATGGCGGGACGTTTGTATGTCGGAATAGCGGTATGTCGGAATGGCTGGACGTTTGTATGTCTTAATGGTGGGACATTTGTATGTCGGAATGGTGGGAAGTCGGAATGGTGGGAAGTCGGAATGGCGGGACGTTTGTATGTCGGAATGACGGGAAGTCAGAATGGCGGGACGTTTGTATGTCGGAATGGTGGGAAGTCGGAATGGCGGGACGTTTGTATGTCTTAATGGTGGGACGTTTGTATGTCGGAATGGAGGGACGTTTGCATATCGGAATAGCGGGATGTCGGAATGGTGGGAAGTCGGAATGACGGGAAGTCAGAATGGCGGGACGTTTGTATGTCGGAATGGTGGGAAGTCGGAATGGCGGGACGTTTGTATGTCGGAATGGTGGGAAGTCGGAATGGCGGGACGTTTGTATGTCTTAATGGTGGGACGTTTGTATGTCGGAATGGTGGGAAGTCGGAATGGAGGGACGTTTGTATATCAGAATGACGGGAAGTTGGAATGGTGGGACGTTTGTATGTCGGAATGGCGGGACGTTTGCATATCGGAATGGCGGAACGTTTGTATGTCGGAATGGCAGGAAGTCGGAATGATGGGACGTTTGTATGTCGGAATGGTGGGAAGTCTGAATGGCGGGACGTTTGTATGTCTTAATGGTGGGACGTTTGTATGTCGGAATGGTGGGAAGTCGGAATGGAGGGACGTTTGTATGTCGGAATGACGGGAAGTTGGAATGGTGGGACGTTTGTATGTCGGAATGACAGGAAATCGGAATGGCGGGACGTTTGTATGTCGGAATGGTGGGACGTTTGTATGTCGGAATGACGGGATGTTTGTATGTCGGAATGGTGGGACGTTTGTATGTCGGAATGACGGGAAATCGGAATGGCGGGACATTTGTATGTCGGAATGACTGGAAGTCGGAATGGCGGGACGTTTGTATGTCGGAATGGTGGGACGTTTGCATATCGGAATGGCGGGACGTTTGCATGTCGGAATGGTGGGACGTTTGTATGTCGGAATGACGGGAAATCGGAATGGTGGGACGTTTGTATGTCGGAATGGTGGGACATTTGCATATCGGAATGGCGGAACGTTTGTATGTCGGAATGACGGGAAGTCAGAATGGCGGGACGTTTGTATGTCGGAATGGCAGGAAGTCGGAATAGTGGGACGTTTGTATGTCAGAATGGTGGGACGTTTGTATGTCGGAATGGTGGGACGTTTGCATATCGGAATAGCGGGATGTCGGAATGGCGGGACGTTTGCATGTCGGAATGACGGGAAATCGGAATGGCGGGACGTTTGTATGTCGGAATGACTGGAAGTCGGAATGGTGGGACGTTTGTATGTCGGAATGACGGGAAGTCGGAATGGCGGGACGCTTGCATGTCGGAATAGTCGGAATGGCGGGACGTTTGTATGTCGGAATAGTCGGAATGGCGGGACCTTTTTAATGTCGGAATAGTCGGAATGGCGGGACGTTTGCATGTCGGAATTATCGGAATGGCGGGACGTTTGTATGTCGGAATAGCAGGAAGTCGGAATGGTGGGTCGTTTGTATGCCGGAATAGCAGGAAGTCGGAATGGTGGGTCGTTTGCATGCCGGAATAGCAGGAAGTCGGAATGGTGGGAAGTTTGCATGCCGGAATTGTCGGAATGGCGGGACATTTGCATGTCGGAATAGCAGGATGTCGGAATGGCGGGATGTCGGATTAGCGCAACGTTTGCATGTCGAAATGATAATTACTTGGTGACCTGAACCACAAATAGTTTTTTTGCACAACTACAACTGAAAGAAACCACAGCTCAACATGAACATTTTGTAAAGCAACGCAAACAGAGGCGGCTGGGACCACGTCCAACTTTTACCGGCACTTAGAGAGGAAGCATAGAGAAAGGTAAGCTAAGTGTAAGTGAGATTTAGTGAATACTAGCTAAACACGTTTGCTAACCATGTGTATATGCTTCAGGACACGGGTTTCATTTGTTTGCCGGTTATTTAACCCCTAGCTTGGCGCACTAGCATATTAGCACATTAGCTAATATGCAGTTAGCTAATGCAGTGTTAACTTTGTGTGAGAGTGAGGAGTCAGGACTTATTCCTACATTACGTTTTTTCTCTTGATAAAAATGAGGAAACGGGTGACGTAAAGCTATGTAGCTAATGTATATAGTTATGTTATTAAATGACGTAAACGATACTTGCCGCGCTCACTCTCCTGGATGAGAGTGAGTCAGCAGAGTAACTTTAATGCTCCACTTCTGTGAAGTTACACATTAAATATGCTTTGCCTGGCTATAAGCGTACACCACATACTTTAAGAATGCTAATTTTGGTGTTAAATACACAAACAAATATATAACTTTATATAGTCAAACACTAAAGCTTATGTGTGTAAGTGTTGTAAGTCTCTGACCTAACTGAAGAATGATATATTTACAGTATGTGCAGGTGGGGCCTGACACTTGTCATTACACCTCATTTGCCTTCAGACATGATGAGAGGTGTTTTCAGATTATTTGAAAGACTTCACACACATGAATTCCTACCAGATCCTGCTTCTTTCTCACAAATACTTTTGTGAGGCACAGCGCAAAATCTATCAAACCAACACTTCAGGTTATCAGCTCCTGCTCTGTTCCCCATCCTCACACAGTCCTGTCCATCAGGACTTTCTGCACTGTTGTCGGGCTGGCCAGGAGCCCAAAACGTTAACCTAACACATGAAGAACAAAGAGCAGGTTGAATAGAAACGGGTGACTTTGATTCTGGAAATGGACTAAAATGTTTTCACAACAATCGAACCATGTGTCCAGAGGTGAGCGGTCCACCCACAACCATCTGCCTTCTTCCTCTGAGTCTGTCAGTCCGATCCAGAACCTGTCCTCATTTTCCTCCATTTTGTCTCTTACTCTAATCTCCAGGAATCTCTGAACAGGGAAGATTGATGGAAATGAGTCTGTGAGACTTTTCTCTGCTGAGATGAAGAAACGTGAGGATGTGATAAAATGAGAGGGAACTTGAACCTGCAGCAGTGTTTCATACCTGCTCCTCCCTGCTGTTTATCTTCACCAGGTCTCCTCCTTTGCGTCGACATTCATCTCTGCTCTTTGTCCAGGAATTTTTCATGGTGCTGAAATAATAGCACTTTCCTCCATGTCGCTCCCAGACTGCTTCAGCATTCAGAGTTGAAAATCATTGAAAGAAAGAAAAAGGTTAAATCAGAAGTTAGTTCAGGTTAATTTAAAAGAAATAAACAAAAAATAGAATTCGTAATTAAAAAAGAAACATGCAGCAGCCTGATTTATGAATATAAACATTAAGATTGAAAGAAAGGCTCAACAATTGTAACGTCTGTTTTTTTCTTTGTAAATTTTAACATTCTTTCATTTTACATGACATGTAGCTGTTTCAGGATGATGTTTACATGTAGTTACGCTGTAGTAGGGCTGGGCGGTAAAACTATAACGCTTTATTGAGGAATAACTTTTCCTCACAAGCGATATGAAACATGGCCAATGTACTTTTCCATAGATTACATTCGTCCATTTTTCTTTTTAATTATTTTTTTTTGGGGCTTTTGTGCCTTTAATGGATAAGATAGTTCAGAGAAACAGGAAGCAGAGAGAGGGGGAACAACACGCAGCAAAGGGCCGTCCGATGTGGGACTCGAACCGGGGCCAGCTGCAGCGAGGACTATAGCCTCTTGTACATGGGGCGCCTGCTACCCACTACGCCACGGACCACCCCACATTTGTCCACCTTTTGACAGACAACACGAACAGCCAATGACAACAAGAGTTGCGCCATTCTGAACCAATCAGGTGGCTGGAATAGAGCCATGCCAGCAGCTAGTCGTGGCGTGTTTGTTTGTGCTGCTCCAGCCGTATAAAGAAAGAAAATGGCTGTGTTCGAAACCGTATACTTCTCCTACTACTTCCACTACTCATACTAACTTTTTGAGTTAGTATGCGAGTTTTAGTATGCGAGAAGTTCCCGGATGCATACTAGATTCTCCGAAATGTTGGGTATGCATCATGAGGTTACTACTCATACTCAAACTACCCAAGATGCAACATAACGTGACGTCGCCGATCGTCATTTCCTGTCAAAACGGCAGTTTCAAGCTAGCTACAACGAGGGTAGGTTCACTTCCTGTTTTCAAAACAAAAGCACCAATTGTATCGTAATGGCTTTCCCTATGAGAAAAGGCAACGGGTATTTTATTTTATGAAAATAACCGGAAGTGCGTTGCTCACTGCAGCTAGCTTTAGTAGCGCCGAATTCGTGGAAACAAAATTGTAAATAGCCGGTATTTTGTCAGGTTTTCAACACGTTGGGGATCTAAACGACTACTTTCTCGCCTGAAAATGTTTCAAATGTTGCTAAAGTTTACAGAGTTTAGAGCTTAAGCGAAATCAGCTTCAGGCCGGCTGATTTCGGCTCGGGCAGGAGCGAAATGTATTGTGGGTAAATGCTCTGCATACTGTCTGATCGATGAGTATGCAGTATGGAAGTATGTAGTTTGCAAGTATGTAGTATGTAGTATGCGGTTTCGAACTATGAGTGCTCCCTCTGAAGAAACGACGGAAGACGCAGCCCAAGACGTAAGGGATGACATCATTGATGACATTGTTGATAAGAAGGGCCCGAAAAGTTCGGTGGTGTGGAGGTATTTTGGTTTTTTAAAGGCCGACACCAAACAGAGTAGCGTGCACTGCTAATTATGTCGAGCACAGGTTCCAACAAAGACGGGGAATACCGCTAATCTGTTCCATCACCTGAAGCAGCGCCACCCGTCTGAGCACGGAGAATGCTAACTGTTACCAACACAGCCCGGAACAGGTCCTAACCTTCCCCTGATAACAGCGCCTGTGCAGCAGCAGCAGACCACAGAGTCTGCTTCATCCAGCGCCGTGTGACACAAAGTCTGAGAGACACCGTGATGTTACAGATGGAGCTTATTGTGCTGCTAAAGACATGCTGCCAATAAGCAGGGTGGAAAATAAGGGGTTCAAGTGGATGCTGAAAGTTATGGACCCGATATATATCAATATCGACTGATATAAAAAAAAAAAAAACACGACATTTGACTTTTGCCCATATCGCCCAGCCCTCGCTGTGGAAGTTGTGAGGCTACACAGTTTTGTTTTACCGGAACCTTTCATCAATAAAAAAAGAAGTTTATATCAGTAGGTTCGGGTTACGTTAACCTGGGTGAGTGAATCTACATCAACACATTGAAAACAGATCAGCATCTGTCATCTGCTGAATTTAACTGAAGCAGGTTGTAAACAATCCAGATTTCATCCAAAAAGAGTCACAAGTTGACGTGACGGCACTGAATGAGACTTTTAGACTGAACCTTGTGGAAAGTCTCACCTGAGAAATTCTTCCTCAAAGCTTCATTCTCCTCTTTCAGGGTTTGAAAGGTGTGATGGCTCTCCGAGAAAACCAAAGCTGATAAAGAAAAGACAGCAGTTAGCTCAGGTCACAGACTGATGGTGTTCACACAACTTTCATCACAGCGTGGGGCAACAAAAATGAAACATTTGGTCTTTATGCCAGATTTCAAGTGATTTATTATGTATCCGTCCATTCATCCATTCTCTGCCACTTATCTGGTTCCAGTTTTTGGGGGCAACAGTCTAAGCATAGATCTACTAGAGTTACTCAAGCCACCTTAACTGGTTCCTTTTGATGCAGAGGAGCAGCAACTCTACTCTAAACCCCCCCCCCCCCCCCCAAACAGTAGTTCATTTACAGTGAACAAAAAATCCATGAAATACACAAGAGCCTTCTGAACAAAAAAACAACAGCAAAAAGCCCAGATAAAAAGGGGGGGAACTAAAGAAAGCACAAAATTACTGATTACTGATCAGTAATCAAAATGACTGATTACTGATCAGTGGACTGAGCTCCTCACCTTTTCCCTAAGACTGAGCCCATCCAGCCTTAAGAGGAAGCTCATTTCTGCCACTTGCATTCATGATCCCATTCTTTTGGTCACACAGCTCATGATCATAGGTGAGATGGAACATTAGATCAATAGGTAAATCGACACCTTTGCTTAAAGCTCTCTTTTCACCACGACAGACCAGTACAGCATCCGCATCACTGCAGATGCTGCCCCAATCTATCATTCTGCTCCTTTCTACTCCCTCTCATGAACAAGACTCTGAGATACTTAAAGTCTTCCACTTAAGGGTAAGACTCACCAGCAAACAAGCCGGACTACTTTCGCCTTGACCAACACGGGACAAGAACTCGGCTCACAGGACACTGTCGGGGGTAAGTCAGTTTGAATGCACGACACTGGTTATGGTGATGCCATACAGACTCATGTCAAATATCCCGAACTATCCCTTTAAGGGTAAGACTCACCCTCAACCTGGAGTGGGCAGTCCATGCTGTTCTGAGACTTGGAGGTGCTAATTCTCATCCCTGATGTTTCACACTTTTTTGCAAATCGCCTCAGTGCCTCCTAGAGGTCTCCACTCGATAAAACCAACAAGACCTCATGACCTGTTAAAAGCAAAGCTGCAATCCTAAGCCGACCAAACAGGGAACCCTTCGACCCGTGGCTGTGCCTAGAAATTCTGTCTAACTTAATGTCCCTTTTTTGAAATATTGGTCAAGCCAATTGGTGGCACCTGATCCAACTCACCACCAGGAGATGATCAATTGACGGCTTAGCTTGTCTCTTCACCCAAGTGTCCAAGACATGATCAGAGGTCTGATGATATGATCAGCCTTCAGTCTGCAATCTAGGGTTTCCTGGTGCCAGGGGCACTCAGTCCAACAACAATACACGCCTCAAGTTCAGATGGGGCTGGCCATTCTTCCTTGTTCCCCTCATGAACATTCAAGTCCCCAAGTGGGACAACGTCCCCAGGTAGTGCTCTGTTACTCTCTCATCCACCAGGGAAAACTTAAACATTTGAGCGTACAAACGGGGCTATGAGTAAGCCAACATTTGCCTGCTGCCTCTCACCCAGGGTGACTCCAAAGATTAATAGGGTATTAATAAGCCCCTCTCCTGGAGATTTGTTCCAGAACTTCTGCTTTGCATCGAGGTGAGCCAGACTATATCCAGCCTGTTTCTCTCAATGTCCCACAAAGTTCAGGCTCCTTCCCCACCAGTGAAGTAATGGCCGATGTCCCAACAGCCAGTTTCAGCAGAGAGGGATCAAATTGCCAAGGCCTTCACCTTTGACTGCCACCTAGGGGTGTGTTTATGGGAATGTTTGACCATTCTTCCAGAAGTGCATTTGTGAGGTCATACACTGATGTTGGACGAGAAGGCCTGGCTCACAGTGTCCGCTCTAATTCATCCAAAGGTGTTTTATCAGGTTGAGGTCAGGACTCTGTGCAGGCCAGTCAAGTTCTTCCACACCAAACTCTCACATCCATGTCTTTGTAGACTCGTGTGTAGTTATGTTGGAGCAGGAAGGGGCCATCCCCAAACTGTTTCCCACAAACTGTTTCCACAAACTGTTTCCACAAACTGTTTCCCACAAACTGTTTCCCACAAACTGTTTCCCCAAACTGTTTCCACAAACTGTTTCCCCAAACTGTTTCCCCAAACTGTTTCCCCAAACTGTTTCCCCAAACTGTTTCCACAAACTGTTTCCACAAACTGTTTCCCCAAACTGTTTCCCCAAACTGTTTCCCCAAACTGTTTCCACAAACTGTTTCCACAAACTGTTTCCCCAAACTGTTTCCCCAAACTGTTTCCACAAACTGTTTCCACAAACTGTTTCCCCAAACTGTTTCCCCAAACTGTTTCCACAAACTGTTTCCCCAAACTGTTTCCCCAAACTGTTTCCACAAACTGTTTCCCCAAACTGTTTCCCCAAACTGTTTCCCCAAACTGTTTCCCCAAACTGTTTCCACAAACTGTTTCCACAAACTGTTTCCCCAAACTGTTTCCACAAACTGTTTCCCCAAACTGTTTCCCCAAACTGTTTCCTCAAACTGTTTCCACAAACTGTTTCCCCAAACTGCTTCCCCAAACTGCTTCCCCAAACTGTTTCCCCAAACTGTTTCCACAAACTGTTTCCCCAAACTGTTTCCCCAAACTGTTTCCCCAAACTGTTTCCTCAAACTGTTTCCACAAACTGTTTCCCCAAACTGCTTCCCCAAACTGTTTCCCCAAACTGTTTCCCCAAACTGTTTCCCCAAACTGTTTCCCCAAACTGTTTCCCCAAACTGTTTCCACAAACTGTTTCCACAAACTGTTTCCACAAACTGTTTCCCCAAACTGTTTCCACAAACTGTTTCCACAAACTGTTTCCACAAACTGTTTCCCCAAACTGTTTCCCCAAACTGTTTCCACAAACTGTTTCCACAAACTGTTTCCCCAAACTGTTTCCCCAAACTGTTTCCTCAAACTGTTTCCACAAACTGTTTCCCCAAACTGCTTCCCCAAACTGCTTCCCCAAACTGTTTCCCCAAACTGTTTCCACAAACTGTTTCCACAAACTGTTTCCCCAAACTGTTTCCCCAAACTGTTTCCTCAAACTGTTTCCACAAACTGTTTCCCCAAACTGCTTCCCCAAACTGCTTCCCCAAACTGTTTCCCCAAACTGTTTCCACAAACTGTTTCCCCAAACTGTTTCCCCAAACTGTTTCCCCAAACTGTTTCCCCAAACTGTTTCCCCAAACTGTTTCCCCAAACTGTTTCCCCAAACTGTTTCCACAAACTGTTTCAACAAACTGTTTCCCCAAACTGTTTCCCCAAACTGTTTCCCCAAACTGTTTCCCCAAACTGTTTCCCCAAACTGTTTCCACAAACTGTTTCCCCAAACTGTTTCCCCAAACTGTTTCCCCAAACTGTTTCCCCAAACTGTTTCCCCAAACTGTTTCCACAAACTGTTTCAACAAACTGTTTCCACAAACTGTTTCCCCAAACTGCTTCCCCAAACTGCTTCCCCAAACTGTTTCCCCAAACTGTTTCCTCAAACTGTTTCCACAAACTGTTTCCCTAAACTGTTTCCCCAAACTGTTTCCCCAAACTGTTTCCCCAAACTGTTTCCCCAAACTGTTTCCCCAAACTGTTTCCACAAACTGTTTCAACAAACTGTTTCCACAAACTGTTTCCCCAAACTGCTTCCCCAAACTGCTTCCCCAAACTGCTTCCCCAAACTGTTTCCACAAACTGTTTCCCCAAACTGTTTCCCCAAACTGTTTCCTCAAACTGTTTCCACAAACTGTTTCCCCAAACTGCTTCCCCAAACTGTTTCCCCAAACTGTTTCCCCAAACTGTTTCCACAAACTGTTTCCCCAAACTGTTTCCCCAAACTGTTTCCACAAACTGTTTCCCCAAACTGTTTCCCCAAACTGTTTCCACAAACTGTTTCCCCAAACTGTTTCCACAAACTGTTTCCCCAAACTGTTTCCCCAAACTGTTTCCCCAAACTGTTTCCACAAACTGTTTCCCCAAACTGTTTCCCCAAACTGTTTCCACAAACTGTTTCCCCCAAACTGTTTCCACAAACTGTTTCCACAAACTGTTTCCCCAAACTGTTTCCCCAAACTGTTTCCCCAAACTGTTTCCCCAAACTGTTTCCCCAAACTGTTTCCACAAACTGTTTCCCCAAACTGTTTCCACAAACTGTTTCCCCAAACTGTTTCCCCAAACTGTTTCCACAAACTGTTTCAACAAACTGTTTCCCAGAAACTGTTTCCCCAAACTGTTTCCACAAACTGTTTCCACAAACTGTTTCCCCAAACTGTTTCCCCAAACTGTTTCCCCAAACTGTTTCCACAAACTGTTTCCCCAAACTGTTTCCACAAACTGTTTCCACAAACTGTTTCCACAAACTGTTTCCACAAACTGTTTCCCCAAACTGTTTCCACAAACTGTTTCCACAAACTGTTTCCCCAAACTGTTTCCACAAACTGTTTCAACAAACTGTTTCCCCAAACTGTTTCCCCAAACTGTTTCCTCAAACTGTTTCCCCAAACTGCTTCCCCAAACTGCTTCCCCAAACTGTTTCCCCAAACTGTTTCCCCAAACTGTTTCCCCAAACTGTTTCCCCAAACTGTTTCCTCAAACTGTTTCCACAAACTGTTTCCCCAAACTGCTTCCCCAAACTGTTTCCCCAAACTGTTTCCCCAAACTGTTTCCACAAACTGTTTCCCCAAACTGTTTCCCCAAACTGTTTCCACAAACTGTTTCAACAAACTGTTTCCCCAAACTGTTTCCCCAAACTGTTTCCCCAAACTGTTTCCTCAAACTGTTTCCACAAACTGTTTCCCCAAACTGCTTCCACAAACTGTTTCCCCAAACTGTTTCCCCAAACTGTTTCCACAAACTGTTTCCCCAAACTGTTTCCCTAAACTGTTTCCACAAACTGTTTCCTCAAACTGTTTCCACAAACTGTTTCCACAAACTGTTTCCACAAACTGTTTCTCGAAACTGTTAGTTGGCATAAAGTGACAAAATGTAGTAAAATAAACACCTACGGGTGAAGTTTAGAGGTTTTGCATCAGACTGAAGACATGTTGTAGAATTAGAATAAAATACCAGAAACAAAATGCTTTTGTCTTTAGTGTCTAATTGAACTCTGCAGGAACTTATGATGATGTCTCAGATGTTCTTTGAGTATTTTGCAGACAGAAAAGCATCAAGACTCACCACGAACATGTCCTCGCTGCTCTTCAGACGCGTCAGGAAGAAATTCTGTGCGACGCCTTCGTGTTTCACAGTTTTGTGTTGAATGAACTTCCTGAAAAACTGATTATTTATAATCTTTATCAGTGAGGTCACAGATTATATATTATATATAATATATTTATATGTATTTATGATACTTTTTTTCATTTGCGTCCTGCTTAATATCAGTTTAATTCGTCTTTTTTCCTCTTTTTACCCACTTATTCTCTACAATTTGTGTTATTTCACATCAGGAATCTGCAACTTCTCAAACTACCAGGAAATAGTCCCCCAACTGTAATGTTTGAAACTCAAAAGAAGGAACAACAAAAAGCGTTTATGATCAAAAACAGTTTAATATATTTCACAGGTGACCCTGCTGTTGTAGCACAGAATAATGAGATGAATGAGAAAACAGATCAAACACAAAATATGATCAAAGCAGAAAGTTTCAGGATTCTTTCAACATGTTTGGAAGGAAACTTTAAATGTTTTTCCAAAAATCGCATCGCTGCACCTTCTGGATTCTGTGCCGAGTTTGTTTAATACTCTGAACTTTTCAAGGAAATTCATATTTTTATTTATATATTCATCATCATACTGATAAAGCCCATCTAGGTTTTGCTGCTTTCTCACAAATACTTTTGTGAGGTTTGTCACAGGACATATCAAACCAGCACCTCAGATCACCAGCTCCCCCTTTCTGCCCCATCCTCCCACAGTCCTCTCCTGCAGGATTGTTTCGTCTCCAGTTGTCCGGCTCGTTGAGGCTCCAAAAACTCAAACTAAGAGATAAAGAACAGAAGAAAAGGGTCAATAAAAACTGGTGACTTTGATTCTGGAATTGGACTAAAATGTTTTCACAACAATTAGTTTTTTTGTTTTGCAACACAGACAAACAAGAAAACTAATCTGTATCTAAAACCTAGAAATAACTCTGATGTTATGTCACAATTTAATATTGTTTATTTAAAAATCCCAGAGGAAATGGTTCGGCATCTGAAATCAACAGCTTGCACTCTGGACATAAATACCATCCGACTTTTTAAAAACTGTTTTTACCTCAGTAGAAAGCGATCTCCTACAAATAGTTAACAGCTCACTGGCATCAGGCATTTTCCCCAAGTCACTAAAGACAGCTGCCATTAAGCCACTCCCAAAGAAGAGAACTCTAGACGCCTCTATGATGAACAACTACAGACCTGTCTCTAATCTCTCTTTTATATCTAAGATTATTGAGAAAGTTGTATTTAACCAGCTCAACGACTTTCTGAATGAAAGTGGAAGTCTTGATAACTTTCAATCAGGCTTCAGACGTCATCACAGCACTGAAACAGCTCTGGTCAAAGTGTTAAACGACATCAGGTTGAATACTGATTCTGGTAATGTTTCAGTCCTGGTTCGGTTGGACCTCAGCGCTGCGTTTGATACTGTAGATCACAGAATCCTGTTGCACAGGCTGGAAAACTGGGTTGGACTTTCTGGAGCGGTCCTTAACTGGTTCAGGTCCTACTTAGAAGGCCGGAGTTATTTTGTTACAATTGGCAGCTATGAATCTGAGCGAGTGGCCATGACTTGTGGAGTCCCCCAGGGGTCAATTCTTGGACCTCTTCTGTTTAACTTGTATATGCTCCCTTTGGGTCAGATATTGCAGAACTTTAACATCAATTATCACAGTTATGCAGACGATACACAACTTTATGTGTCTCTGTCACCGGACGACTGCAGCCCAGCAGACGTACTGTGTCAGTGTCTGGAGGAAGTAAACACCTGGATGAGAGAGAAATTTCTACAATTAAATGAAGACCAAACTGAGATCATTCTGTTTGGGAGCAAAGAGAAGAGGGTCAGCGTTGGTAAATATCTTGAGACTCGGGCCCTTACAATCACTGACCCAGTTGGTAACCTCGGAGTGTTGATAGACTCAGATCTGACTTTCAGCAGCCACATCAAAGCTGTCACCAAGGCAGCTTTTTACCATCTCAGAAACATCAACAGAATTAAAGGTTTCCTCTCCCAAACAGACCAGGAGAAACTCATCCATGCATTCATCTCCAGCAGACTCCATCACTGTAAAGAGCATTAAACATTAAACATTACTGTAACGCTCTTTTAACTGGACTTCCCAAAAAGAGCATTAAACATCTGCAGCTCATCCAGAACGCTGCTGCTGGAGTTTTAACCCGGACTAAGAGATCTGAACACATCACAGCAGCTTTAAAATCTTTACTCTGGCTTCCAGTCAGTCACAAAATAGATGTTAAAAGCCTGCTGATGGTTTACATCTGTGATCTGTTCAGAGAATATAAAGCCAGCAGAGCTCTTAGATCCAAGGACTCAGGTCAGCTGGTCCAGTCCAGAGTCCAGACTAAACATGGAGAAGCAGCATTTAGCTGTTATGCTGCAAACAAGTGGAACAAACTGCCAGTGGAGATTAAACTTTCACCAAATGTAGACATTTTTAAATCCAGGTTAAAAACATTTCTGTTCTCATGTGTCTGCATGAAATCTGCACGCTTTCTTTGAACTTATCTGGACTGTTGCTTGTTTTTAAATTAATTTAAATGATTTTTTTTGTTTCTCTTTATATTCTTTTATGTATTTTTAATGCTTCTTCCACTCCCTGCTGCAATGCTTTTATTTTATGTAAAGCACTTTGAATTGTTTTGGACATGAAATGTGCTACAAATAAGTTTGCTTTGATTTGAACAATCGAACCTTGTGTCCAGAGGTGAGCGGTCCACCCACAACCATCTGCCTTCTTCCTCTGAGTCTGTCAGTCCGATCCAGAACCTGTCGTCATATTCCTCCATTTTTTCTCTCAGTCTGGCCTCCAGGAAAATCTGAACAGGGAACATTGATGGAAATGAGTCTGAGACTTTTCTCTGCTGAGATGGAGAAACATGAGGATGTGATAAAATGAGAGGGAACTTGAACCTGCAGCAGTGTTTCATACCTGGTCTTCCCTGCTGTTTATCTTCACCAGGTCTCCTCCTTTACGTCCACATTCAAGTCTGCTCTTTGTCCAGGAATATTTCATGGTGCTGAAATAATAGCACTTTCCTCCATGTTGCTCCCAGCTGTCCTCACACTCCAGAACTGGCTCATCTTCGAACAGATAACAGCAAAGACTTCACTGAGTCAGGTGGAAGAAATCAGAGTTCATGTTTGTGTGATTCGGAGGCAGCAGGAGGCGCCTTCTGTCCTGCAGCTGAAAACAAACTTCCTGAATCTGTCAGTCCATCAAAGTTTCTTTAACCATCATCAGAGGAAACGAATGTGAGAAAAACAAAATCCAGAACTCACTGGTTACTTGATCAGGCAGTCGACACGCAGGAGGTGGATGAGTGGTCTTTTCTGTTTTGAGAGATGATGAAAAGTTTGGACTTCTGTCTTATTTTTTTCCCCAGAAGCTCAGCAGAGAAACAACAGAAGTTTTGGATACTTTGGTCTCAGAAGTTGAGAACAAACATGAAGAGAAATAACTGAAAACACGTCGACATTAGTCGATTGCTGAATTAGAATAAAGAAGGTTGGAAACAGTCCAGATTTAATCCAAAAAGAGTCACAAGTTAAACTGACCCGATAGCAGTGAATGAGACTTTTAGACTGAACCTTGTGGAGATTCTCACCTGAGAGATTCTTCCTCAGAGCTTCATTCTCCTCTTTCAGGGTTTGAAAGGTGTGATGGCTCTCCAAGAAAACCAAAGCTGATAAAGAAAAGACAGCAGTTAGCTCAGGTCACAGACTGATGGTGTTCACGAAACTTTCATCACAGCGTGGGGCAACAAAAATGAAACATTCGGTCTTTATGCCAGATTTCAAGTGATTTATTACGTCTCCATCCATTCATCTACTCTCTGCCACTTATCTGGGTCCAGGCGGTCCTGGGTCTGCCTCGAGGCCTCCTCCCAGTGGGACATGTACCCAACACAATGCCAGGGAGGCATCTGGAAGGCATCCTGACCAGTTACTCAAGCCACCTTAACTGGTTCCTTTTGATGCAGAGGAGCAGCAAACCCCCCCCCCTTTACACTTGGCACAATGCAGTCAGACAAGAACTGTTGTCCTGGCAACTGCCAAACCCAGACTCCTCCATCAGATCGCCAGATGGAGAAGCCTGGTTGGTCCCTCCAGAGAACGCGTCTCCACTGCTCTAGAGTCCATTGGTGGCGGGCTTTACACCGCTGCATCCGACGCTTTGCATCGCACTTGGTGATGTGTGGCTTGGATGCAGTTGCCATGGAAACCCATTCCATGAGGCTCTCTACGCTCTGTTCTTCTGCTAATCTGAAGGCCACATGAAGTTTGGAGGTCTGTAGCGATTGACTCTGCAGAAAGTGGGCGACCTCTGCGCTCTATGAGCCTCGGCGTCCGCTGACCCCACTCTGTCATTTTATGTGTCCGACCACTTCCTGGCTGAGCTGCTGTCGTTCCCAATCGCTTCCACTCTGTTATAGCACCACTGACAGCTGACTGTGGAATATTTAGCAGCAAGGAAATTTCCCGACTGGACTTGTTGCACAGGTGGCATCCTATCATGGTACCATGCAGGAACTGACTGAGCTCCTGAGAGCGACCCATTATTTCCCAAATGTTTGTAGAAGCAGTCTGCTTGAATTTATACACCTGTGCCCACGGAAGTGACTGGAACACCTGAATTTAATTATTTGGATGAGTGAATAATATAGTGTAGCTCCTGGGATCTCTGAGCCACTCAAACCCTACCACCACAACACGACTGCAGTCCATAGAGAAGTTCTTAGGTGTTCACTGAAAAGAACACGAGTTACTAAAAAGTTCAATTAAATCTAAAATCACAAGAAACGTTATGTTCTGTTGTGTTTATCATCAGATAAACGTGTTCACTTGTATGCTCTCCTCCTCTCTACATTTGTTTTTATACCTAGAAACATTTTCCTGCTAATTTAATTCACAGTAAATCAGCCTCTTGTTCATTTGTAAAAATGAAGCAGTACGAACTCACAGAAACGGTAAATGACGAATAGAGCAGCTGCCAGCAGGAGACAGAGAACCAGCAGAGCCACTCTCTCTGATGCCAGCTTCCATCCTCTGTTTGGTTTTTCCTGTTGAGAGGCAGCCGCTTCACCTGAGAAGCGTTTAGAGGAGAATCACGCCAAAAATCAAGGGTTAATCTTTCTTAAATCTAACGTTATGGTTAAAACTAGCAAAGAAACAGGGATGTTGTCACTGTGGGACTCAGTTTATTTTACAACCACCCACTTCCACCTGCAGAAATGTTAAAACCAGCTGCTCCCACAAGGCTTTGCACATATGTGAAGTTAAATATCCCACGAAGACAGGCTCTGACCCAATTTAACCCCTGATCACAATTAGATTAAATTAAACAAATACACAAAACACTGCATTTCTGTTCTGATGACCGAAACTTTTGAATTGAGTCATTCACAGCAAACTTTGAGATGTCTGTTAAACTTCAACGAACCACTCTGCAGTTCACCAGCCTATGTGTGTCACCATGGACACAACATCTTATGAACCACGACACACTGTCGTGCAGTTGTGTGCAGACAGAAGAACATCGAAGTGTTTATCACTGTGCAGAATCTGGTTCCACTTTTAACTGATATCATATCTTTTCATGCTGATAACTGTGAAACAGGATGTTTGTTTGGCACTATCTGCATGATATTGCATCAAAGTTTGTTGCTTCCTCATTTTACTTCTTTGCCTCTTTTTGAAAACAAACTTTACGTTTATTTTCCTTCATTCTTAATTTGCTAAAACATAATGTGTTATTGTTCCATTTGCCAAACTTAAATCTAATAACGTAATGATGTATTATGACAGTAAATGGACTTAAATTTCAAACATTATTTCTCAGGGCCTGTTTGCCCATTTGAGGTGTCATTTTCTGTCGTGTGTGGTTGTTGTTCGTGTGATGAAGACCACTCAGATCTGAGTGCAGGTTCCTCTTCATCTTCCTGCTGATTTCCCACCTCTGACAGAGTCTGATAATGTGGTTTCCTTTTATTTATTGTGAGCTTTGACGTTAACTGTAATGTTATATCCTCATTTGTAAGTCGCTTTGGATAAAAGCGTCTGCTAAATGCATAAACATTAACGTTCGTACCTTCGGTGTATCTCTGTGGACGGATCATCATGCAGACACCTCAGAGTTAGTCCAACTTGATCTGAAACACAAACATATTTAAACCTTTCGGTATCAACTGAACCAGTTATCAAAAGCTTTTCAATTTTGTTTAAATTTCTGCTGAATAATGGTGAAAATATATGACAGAAAAATGTCAAATACTACACACACAGGGGGGGAAACTGGCAGACTTTTACTGAGGGAATATAAGGTTTAAAGATCCTCTGTTTGGCAAATTTATAGAGAAAACAAAGGCAACTTCTTTGCTGTTAAAAGCTACGTGTTCCTTATTTTTTTTACCACTTCACTTCCTTTCTAACCTTTTTTGGGCAATATTCGAGCTGTGTCAGACAACACCGGAGGTGGATATTAATAGGCTCCCACAAAACACTCAAACTTGAGTCAAAACTAATGGAATACTTGCTGTTTTATACATTTTTAGATTAATAAAGTAGCCGAGAATGAAAACCTTGAATATGTAATTTCTAAGGCTGAGATATGTTTTAACAGTCATCTTTCATCTTAAATTAAACCCTTTGAAATGTGACATTTTTTGTTTCTAAGTGATCAATTAAAAAAGTTTAATGTGAGACGCGACAGATGAACAGGGCGGGAAACCAAACTGATAGATATCACCGTAAAACTTCCAGCCGATTACTCACATTTTAAAACATATTCTGTTGTTTTAAAGTGTTCCGAAAGTCTGTTTAAAATACAACTGAAGTATTTTCTGATTAAATGTGCACTAATTGGCATAAAGTGACAAAGTGTAGTAAAATAAACACCTACTGGTGAATTTTAGAGGTTTTGCATCAGACTGAAGACATGTTGTAGAATCAGAATAAAATACCAGAAACAAAATGCTTTTGTCTTTAGTGTCTAATTGAACTCTGCAGGAACTTATGATGATGTCTCAGATGTTCTTTGAGTATTTTGCAGACAGAAAAGCATCAAGACTCACCACGAACGTGTCCTCGCTGCTCTTCAGACGCGTCAGGAAGAAATTCTGTGCGACGCCTTCGTGTTTCACAGTTTTGTGTTGAATGAACTTCCTGAAAAACTGATTATTTATAATCTTTGTCAGTGAGGTCACAGTTTATATTTTTGAAAACAAAGGCATGCAAACTTAGGAGGGTCTAAGGTGAAGAGAGTTGCAATTCAGTTTGTTCAAGAGGGGGAGAAAGTTAATAAGACGATAAGGAGGCACGGCAGCTTGGAGGATGCTTGTGATTGGGAGATGCAGGTAGATTTAGGAAATAAGCTTGTTGTTCCCCAGGAAATAGCCTCTACAAATCTAAGGCCTGATATAGTCTTGTGGTCCAGGAGTAGAATGAGAGTCTATTTCATAGAGCTGACTGTTCCCTGGTAGGAATTAGTAGCAGAAGCATATGAAAGGAAAAAGCTTAGGTATGTGGAGTTGGGGGCAGAAGCAGAGCAACGAGGATGGAAGCTTAGAATCTGTCCAGTGGAAGTAGGATGTAGAGGATTTGTTGCAAAGTCTGTTGTCTCATTGTTGAGGGAGCTGGGTGTAAGTGGACAGAGTGTGAGGAAAATAGTGAAGGAAATGTCAGATGAGGCAGTAAAGTCCAGTCAGTGGATTTGGATTAGTAGAAGCAATATCAGCTGAGGGACCAGCAGGGTGGGGGGCACTTAGGGTAAACAGACTTTTGGAAAAGCAAAGAAGTTCAAGATATTTAAAGGATAAGACCGGTTTTTTGACATTGGGCCCTTGATTTCACATTATAACATGATGTTCTACTCACCCCTGCTTGTTGTTGGTCATTTGGAGCTGTTCCGAAGATATTCGCGAGGCGTCTGGCTGCTCTCTTGAGATACTCGGCCATGAAACGGTTTCCTATGGGCAAGCTTATACAGGCACAAACTATGCTGTTTATAATTTATTAATTACTGTACACTAGCACTGATAACGTGGAGGTGCGTCGCTTACTTAAAAAAATCCGGGTTACTAATTTTGAATTTTAGTCGAATGAATAAATAGGCAGCAGGTCTGTGGGCTGTCTGTGGCAGTAGCACCACGAGGACGTCAGTAACACCCACTTTACGACAAAAAAAATCTAAATTACAGTAACCCGGATTTTTTTAAAGCTGCAGTCTGTAACTCTTTTTCAAGCATAATGCCTGGAACTGTCCGGGGATTCTGAAAGTAGTACATTAAATACCCCAATACAAAAAAAAATGAGTTCTCTAGGTCCCCTATATGTCCCGCTAGGTCCCTCCAAAGCCAGCAGGTTTGTTTACAAAATTGCAGACCGGACCGGTAAAAGGTAACCAATCAGGTTTACGAGCTGGGCTCTGCTGCCTGTCAATCACCGATTGTGCACGCGCGATACAAGGTAGGCTCGTCCCCACGCTTATTTATCTGGACTATTGAACTTCATTACGGGCTAGTCTACTTACTGTGTCTTCCATGATCGCAAATGACAGGTGAGTTGATGAATGAGGAGTCGTGTAAGCGCATCTGGCGTGCACGTCTACGTGCACGAGTTCTCATGTGTTTTGATGGGGCGGGACAGGAAGTTGAATAACTTTTTATTTTTCGGTTAAAAAATAAGCATTTCTTGCATTTTGCGACTACGGAGGTCACCGTTTTCAACTTCAAGCGTTCTGATAGATCATGTAAACTCTTAAAATGCCAAAAAGTAGGACTTTACATATGACAACAACAAATCCTGCAGACTGCAGCTTTAAGTAAGCGACGCACCTCCACGTTATCAGTGCTAATGTACAGTAATTAATAAATTATAAACAGCATAGTTTGTGCCTGTATAAGCTTGCCCATAGGAAACCGTTTCATGGCCGAATATCTCAAGAGAGCAGCCAGACGCCTCTCGAATATCTTCGGAACAGCTCCAAATTACCAACAACAAGCAGGGGTGAGTAGAACATCATGTTATAATGTGAAATCAAGGGCCCAATGTCAAAAAACCGGTCTTATCCTTTAAGTGGAGGGTGTGGCCCATGTGAGCATTCTGAAACCAGGCGGCCATTTTGGGTGAGTTGGCTTTGAGTGAGTTGTATAGGTTTGTTTTTACTGTCATTTTTAGTGATTATAGGACTGTTTAGGTGAGTTTGTCTGCTGAATCTGCTAGTGTGCCTTGTCCTGCCTCCACCTCTGGCACCCTCTATGCTTTCATTACCCCCTCCCAAACCAGGGTTTGCATCCCCACCCCGCTGTGACTGTGTAAACGTCCCGCCATTCCGACAAGTTTTTCCATATTAGGAAATGTGCGTTACTCAACAGATAACAGTCCCTTCTTCCAGTTCATGCATTTTACATGTTTTAAGACGTGTACAGATGTGATAAAGTCTTTAAAAGCGTAATTAAAGCCTCTCTCTCTCTGTCTGTTATTCTTCAAAGCTTGTGAAGTTTGAGTGATGTTAAACTGAAAATGATGATTTAAGGGTCAAATCTACAGTCAGAGGGGAGGATCAGGTGGATGTGGGCTAATTTCGTATTTTAAAAATAAAAATATTTTTACTCTTTGGCAGAGAAACCGCCACTTTAACAAATTGTCCATTTCTAGGAACGTTCACATGGTCGTTAACCAAAGAAATCCTCACAGCAGCATGATCAGTTTCTTTCACACTTCACATCTGAGGCAGAATAACATCTTATTCTGACTGGATGATGACGCCATGATGATCTTTTATACCTTTTAGAACTTTGAGAGGAGAGCTGGATATCAGCTGTTTAGAGGAGTTTCCGTTTCACAAAAACACGTCAGCACACTGTCGAAAATCATCAGAATTAAGTCGAAGACTTTCACTGAGAAGATATCCAGACATTTAAACAGGTGCAACACATAATAAAGTAAAAGACAAAAAGGGCTTTTAAATCATTTTATTTTGAAAAAAATATATAAATCACAACATTCAGTTAAGTCAGAAGTGAAATAAAGAAATTAGAAGCAGCTGTTAATGTAAACTAGAACACACCCGCGTCTAATTTAAGAAGAAACTCTGTCATTGGCCAGTTAAAAAAAACCAACTTATTTCAAACTTATTTCAAGCCTAAAAATATTCAGGCAGATTCCTGATCAACTATAAAAAAGGACAAGATGGAACATAATTTCACTCAGAATTTACGCTCATTTCCTTAACTTTGTCCATAAGTTGCTCCTGTTTCTGGCTGAGATGTAAAGTTTGTAAACCTGTTTGTACAGATGCTGCACAGCTGTTTCAGGCCAGCTGAGGAGGGTTAAGGGTTTGTTCTCTTTGACCCAGGACACATTTTTCTAATGCAACGCGAGGCCCAAATTACAAATCCAAAAAAAACTATGATGACTATCACACGTCGCCTACGTCCTCCACCCGCAGCCCTCTGATGGTGAGGATTCGTACGATCATGGCGTCCATGGTGACGTCATCCAGCGGGGTGGGAGAGAACCACACGGGGCTGCTGGGAACGCAGCTGTGATCCAGCTGAAGGTAGAACAGGTCGCTGCTCTGCCTCACCGACTCGGGGCTGCATGAAACACAGAGAGTTTAACGTGTTTGAGAGGTTTTCATGCAGTATTTTTAAATTGTTCATAATTCTCTGTATGTATTTAAACATAGTGTTTTAGTCTTGTTACGACTCTCAAAAAACACGTTATGCTTCCTATTCCCTGAGTTCATATTTTGATGAGTCTCCAGTTACATCGTTAAACCTGCATGAGATGGTCTTTGAGCTTCATCATGTTTGTGTTGAACAGGTGAACAGCTGTGATGTTAATTCCAAAAACAAAGAAGTAAAAGTTCTTATTAGGGCTGGGAAACAAATAAAATGTTTAATCAAATAAATCGCATGATTTCCCTGATTAATCACATTTGTACGCAAAATCCCAAACAGAATCCAAAAGTAGTGTATAGCTTTTAGCATTTAGTTTTATTGGGGGCCTAGCAGCGAAGCTGCGAAGGCACCCATTGTGTTAGTAGCTTTTCTTATTATTATCGATCTACTTTCTTCTGCAATTGAAGTCTATGGCAGCCCCATGAACGCTATGGTAAAAAGTTGTGAAATTTGGCACACGTAATCAGCCAAGTGCCAAAGCCAAAGTCAAGAATTTTCATGACCCAAGAGCTTACTCTCTAGCGCCACCAACACGCCAAAGTTCAAAGTGCATTCAGCCTAATAACTTTGGACAACTTGGTCCAAATTTCACAAATGAGGCATCGTTGGATTCCTTGGATCATGACGAGTCCAACGCATCCTATGACGTCAATTTGCGTATACTTAGATTTTCCGCCATTTTGAATTTTATCAAAAACCTTAAAAAAGCATTTCAGGTCACAGAGATTGTCCAATTATCACGAAACTTGGCACATAGACTCTTAAGACCAAGCCGCACAAAAGTTATCGTGTGGAATTTTTAATTAGGCTTCCATTTTTTCATAAAAGCCAATCAAACTCGAGGTTGACGCCCCCAAACCGGAAGTGAGGTCATATCTTGGCAACCATTTGATATTATGACGTCAAACTTCTAACACAGACTCAAGACCACTGCGGTAAGAGGCCCAAGAAGTTTGGTGACGATTGGGCAATAGGTGGCGCTATATGTAGCCAAAATGTCTTTTTGCTTATATCTTTGGACTCTTTGGTCCAAATGTCACAAATGAGGTACCAATGGAATCACTGGATAGAGACGGGGATAAAGCACCTCATGACGTCATCTGCGCCATCTTGGATTTTCCGCCATTTTGAATTTAATCAAAAACCTTCAAAACACATTTAAGGCCACGCCTATTGTCCAATCTCAACGGGACATGGCACATAGAATCTTCAGACCAAGCCACACATAACTTATCAGGTGGATTTTCTCATTTCGCTTCCGTTTGCCCGTGACAGCCAATCAAACTCTACGCCGACGCGCAAACGTGACATTTGGCAGAATCTCTGCGATCCATTGATGTATCGAGGCCAAACTTGCTGCATGGACTCAAGACGCATTCCTGAGCAGCCCAAGCCTTCCCTATTGTGCCAATCTGCTAGGCCCCCACATTGCTGCTTGCAACTATATTTGGGGGTCCTAGCAGCGAAGCTGCAGGAACCCATTGAGTTAGTAGCTTTTCCTATTATTATTAATCCGTTTCTGCTGCAATTGAAGTCTATGGCAGCCCCATGAACGCTATGGTAAAAAGTTGTGAAATTTGGCACACGTAATCAGCTAAGTGCCAAAGCTAATATCAAGAATTTTCATGCCCCAAGAGCTTACTCTCTAGCGCCACCAACACGCCAAAGTTCAAAGTGCATTCAGCCTAATAACTTTTGACTACTTGGTCCAAATTTCACATACAAGGTATCGTTGGAATCCTTGGATCATGACGAGTCCAACGCACCCTATGACGTCAATTTGCGTATGCCTAGATTTTCCGCCATTTTGAATTTTATCAAAAAGCTTAAAAAAGCATTTCAGGTCACAGAGATTGTCCAATTATCACGAAACTTGGCACATAGACTCTTAAGACCAAGCCGCACAAAAGTTATCGTGTGGAATTTTTAATTAGGCTTCCATTTTTCCATAAAAGCCAATCAAACTCGAGGTTGACGCCCCCAAACCGGAAGTGAGGTCATATCTTGGCAACCATTTGATATCATGACGTCAAACTTATAACACAGACTCAAGACTGCTAAGGTAAGAGGCCCAAGAAGTTTGGTGACGTTCGGCCTATAGGTGGCGCTATATGTAGCAAAAATACATTTTTGCTCATATCTTTGGACCCCTTGGTCCACATTTCACAAATGAGGTACCAGTAGAATCCCTGGATAAGGACGAGGTCAACAAACTTAATGACGTCATTTGCGCCATCTTGGATTGTCCGCCATTTTGAATTTAATCAAAAACCTTCAAAACGCATTTCAGGCCACTAAGATTGTCCAATCTCCACGAGACTTGGCACATAGAATCTTCAGACCAAGCCGCACATAAGTTATTATGTGGATTTTTTTTTTCACTTCCGTGTAACCGCGGCAGCCAATCAAACTCCATGCCGACGCGCAAATGGGACATTTGGCCGTATCTCTGCGATGCATTGATATATCGATGCCAAACTTGGTGCATGGACTCAAGACGCCTTCCTGAGCAGCCCAAGCCTTCCCTATTGTGCCATTCTGCTAGGACCCCCACATTGCTGCTTGCAGCTATATTTATTATTATTATTATTATTAATCCGTTTCTGCTGCAATTAAAGTCTATGGCAGCCCCATGAACGCTATGGTAAAAAGTTGTGAAATTTGGCACACGTAATCAGCCAAGTGCCAAAGCCAAAGTCAAGAAATTTCATGGCCCAAGAGCTTACTCTCTAGCGCCACCAACACGCCAAAGTTCAAAGTGCATTCAGCCTAATAACTTTGGACTACTTGGTCCAAATTTCACAAATGAGGCATCGTTGGAATCCTTGGATCATGACGAGTCCAACGCACCCTATGACGTCAATTTGCGTATACTTAGATTTTCCGCCATTTTGAATTTAATCAAAAAGCTTCAAAAAGCATTTCAGGTCACACAGATTGTCAAATTTTAATGAAACTTGGCACATAGACTCTTAAGACCAAGCCGCACAAAAGTTATCGTGTGGAATTTTTAATTAGGCTTCCGATTTTCCATAAAATCCAATCAAACTCGAGGTTGACGCCCCCAAACCGGAAGTGAGGTCATATCTTGGCAACCATTTGATGTTATGACGTCAAACTTATAACACAGACTCAAGACCAAGATGGTAAGAGGTCAACGAAGTTTGGTGATGTTTGGCCTATAGGTGGCGCTATATGTAGCAAAAATGCATTTTTGCTCATATCTTTGGACCCCTTCGTCCAAATGTCACAAATGAGGTACTGTTGGAATCCCTGGATACAGTCAAGGTCAACGCACCTCATGACGTCGTCTGCGCCATCTTGGATTTTCCGCCATTTTGAATTTAATCGAAAACCTACAAAAAGCATTTCAGGCCACTGAGATTGTCCAATCTCCACGGGACTTGGCACATACAATCTTCAGACCAAGCCGCACATAAGTTATCATGTGGATTATTTTATTTCACTTCTGTTTAACCGCGGCAGCCAATCAAACTCTACGCCGACACGCGAGTGGGACATTTGGCCGTATCTCTGCGATGCATTGATGTATCGATGCCAAACTTAGTGCATGGACTCACGACACCTTCCTGAGCATCCCAAGCCTTCCCTATTGGGCCATTCTGCTAGGACCCCCACATCGCTGCTTGCAGCTATATTTTTAAATGTGCTGCCATATGAATGAAAGTGCCATAACATTTGTTGTGCAAACACACTTTTAACATCAGCATCTTTCTGTAGTTTTTATGTAGAAGCCTCGCTCCACTGTCTGTTTCCTTGAATGACTTGCTGCTATCAGTTGTGTGTTTTGCCTTTAAGTGATATTTTAGACTGGAACTACTACGCTGAGAAGACAATTCAACTTGGCAGTGTTTACAGATGACTTTGGTTCTGTCGACTCCGCCGTCTGGAAGAACTTTAAAATGAAAATGGCCGAGTAAAAGTTCCGTACCCTTCTCCACGTTTGGTGGATCCGCCGATTACTTTCCTTTCCGGTTCCACAGCAGACAGCAACAGACTTTTACAAAATAAAAGCCTGTGAGCAACAGACTTTTACAAAATAAAAGCCTGTGAGCAACAGACTTTTACAATAATAAAATAAATAATAAATTAGGGGTGGTCCGTGGCGTAGTGGGTTAAGCAGGCGCCCCATGTACAGAGGCTATAGTCCTCGCTGCAGCTGGCTCCGGTTCGAGTCCTGCATCGGACGGCCCTGTGCTGCGTGTTGTTCCCCCTCTCTCTGCCCCCTGCTTCCTGTCTCTCTGAACTTTCCTATCCATTAAAGGCACAAAAGCCTTTTTTCTTAGGTGCACCAGCACAAAAGTTAGGTGCACCTAAATTTTCAAACGCATTGCATTTAACACCGCAGTTTTACAGGTTCACTTTATTTATATATTTAAAAATCGCTTTCCATATATGTCTATTAACTAGCAATCTGGTCAAAATAAAGTTCTTTATTTGAAGCACAATTCTACAAACTTACTGAACTTAACTTACTAAAAAAGTGTTGGTGCTTAAAGTGCTTCACTGGCCTGAAAACTTAAAACATCTCAAGATAAATTAAATAAAAAGAAAATCTAAATTAATATTGCAAGTGTTTTGAGGGCTTCAAACTGAACATCTCAATGTCTTATGGACTATCCTCCATTGCAGTCACATGCCCCTCGGATGGCCAACTCCTGTAGTTGGGTTGTGAAAGAATTTATGTACTTATGCTACGGGTATATATATATATATAACAAAGTATATGCTATATTCTACATGTTTTTTTATGAATTTTTTATGTTGTCGAGTTGTGAAATTATTTTATCAATGGAGAAATTGAGCAGCCTTGCTTTGTTGTCTACAGTAGTAGATCAACCCTCATCTTACTTTGAAGCTCCCAGATCAAGGAAGTGGCGTCGACGCAGCTTTAGCTGCAGAGAAGCTATCAGGCTTGTGTTGATAATAATAAACTCCTGGACTATTTTCAAACTTCCAAATGCATCGTTTGGTGAGTACAGACCATATTTGTACTACTGTAGAAGTTTGGTGTCATGGCATGTGATTTTAGTGTGGTAATTTTGGAGATACGGACCAGGATCCATTAACCCTTGTACGAAGCTATTCGGGATAACTCAGTAACTCAGCTGATGTTCAGCCAAGATCGAAAAAACTGCGGGTGGGCTACTTGGCTGGATATCACGGTTCAAATGACCCCAGGTTGAATCTACTCCGGAGTATCACTTTAACTTAACCAAAAAGTTGTCAATCGTTCTTTTCATCTTATCACCCGCGGCTACATCCACTGTTTATCTGACGAGCCGAGGTTCATCACCTCTCTGTCTGACTAGCAAGCACGTGTTCAAACGTACACGGGCCAATCAGGAGGGGGGTCCCGCCCTTCATTATCTCTGATTGGTTTAGATCAAGATATGGGTCTGTGTCTGTTGTTGAACCACAGAGAGTCGCGTAAACTTTTTTTTTTTTTTTTTCCTATAACGGGTGGTTGCACCGGTGTAACCTGAGATTTTTTTTTTTAGGCGCACCATTGGAGAAAATAGGTCGCATGTGCGACTCTAGAGCCCTGCCTCTCCCCAACTACAACTCCAGATCCTGTCCATGAAAACCAGCCCTGGCGGTGTCCAACACGCTCCGTAAACCAGCTCCACTTGGTACCAAGAATGTGGAACCAGCTCTAACTTTGGTTCTACGGGGACTGAACAGCCCATAAAGCCACTCTGGTACCCATGACCCCCTCAGTAAATATCTGCTCCACTGTTACACGACCTGGAAGAAAACCGCACTGCTCCTCCTGAATCTGAGGTTCTACAATTAGTCAGAACCTCCTCTCCAACACCTGGGATCCCCCTACAGTTGGATCACATTCTCAGATCCTCCATCTTAAAAATGGAAACCACCATCCTGTTTGCAACTCCAGCCCCACACAGTCCAGAGCTTTCAGCGTCTCAGGCTCAATCCCATCTATCCCTGACACCACATCTCCCCAGGCAACTTCTGCCAAGGTGTTTTTCTGTTCCAGGTGTACAAATACAACAAAATATGCTCAAAATGGAGCTGAAACAGGTTAGGTAGGCCCAAAAAGCTAAAGAAGACGACAACTGGAAGGCAGAGTATTCTCAGCAGGGCCGGTTTTTGCTATGGGCAATGTGGGCGACCGCCCAGGACGCACAAACGCCTTTAAAAAAACAAAACTTGCCAGTTTTCTAGACTACCGCTCATTTCCATGTCAAGTTAGTGGAGTCTCATTGTCACGTCACCTTGCTGCTGAGTCATACAGGTTGTGTGTGTCAGAAGAGGCAGTAGGGTTAGACTGATCCCAGGCCACACAACACAAACTGCTTCCAATCCAAACAAACTGCATTTCATTCCTAAAATTAACATAGACCCATAAACCTTCATTTAATTAATTGGGTTATGTTGAAAAAAGTTTAAAAAAAAATCTGTGCAGCCATCAACGTGAATTTGTTTCCGTGACTTCGGTTGATTGACGGGTGAACGGACGGTGTTAATGGGAAAAGCAAAGGTAATAATGTGGAGTCATCATGGATCATCATCATGGTGAAAGACCAAAGAAGCCATCAGGTGCCCAGTTTAGAAAGAGAAGAAGAGGAGAAACGGGCAAAAGGGCAAAAGATAAAGGGATGCAGATTTCTATGAGTGACGTAGGCTATAGGCTATCTGTTAGCCTCTTGCTAACATGTTGCTATTAGCCACGACTGTGTTTGATTCTTAGTTTTGCTGAACTAGAATTAGAATTGAGGCATCATGTCATGCAGCTAATTTCACCCAAAGGCAACCTGGTCCAGTTTGTGTTTGCAACACAACAAGAAGTCCTGACTGGATTATTTTGATTGTTATGAGCTATATGCTGAATTAAATAACTTAAATAATTTCTAATATATATTGACATGGCATTTTGTAAGCTACATGTGGTATCTTTTTGTACCTTTTTTATTTAAGATTATATATGATAAAATAATACAAATAATATAATATGTTGTTGTGTTGGTGGCGGGGAAGTCTTTCTTTTTTGGGTAAGGGATGGTTCGCCCAGGGCGTAAATCTAGCCAGGACCGCTGCTGATTCTCAGAGTGACTCAACATAAATTACAAACACCTCAAACCGTGAGAGACTCACCACTTGGAGAGGTAGAACTCGTAGAGTCTGACAGGACAGCGCAGAAGGTACTCCGCGTTCCCCGTCATCTCCAGGAAATCCTCTCCGAGCTCATCTAATTTAGGTTTCTTCGCCGGGACGCCTTCAGCGTCTGAAAAACACAAACAAAGTGAAATGTGATCCAATGTGATGCGTATAACCTCTACACAAGGGTCTCATCTTTCATTGTGACACTCAGCCGGTACCCGACTCCTTGTTGTCTGAGGATGTGGGCGGATAAAAGCGCAGGACGGTGGTCTTGGTGTTGTCCTCGTTGGTTTTGGTGCAGCTCCTAAGGCGGGCAAATGACAGCTGGCGGTGCTGATCCACTGTCGTCAGCCCGAAGTACTTAGAGCAGAAGAAGAGCAGAGTGTTGAGGATGGTGACAGGGGAGTACGCCCCCAGCTGCTTACACTGCCACAGGAAGTCCTCCTCCACACAGGAGCAGATGTAACCTGCAGCAGAGAACAGAGAACCGATGAATGTGGCCAACAAAACAGCGGCAGGAAAAAGCCAGAGATGCAGGACAACAGCTCACCGCTGGCTGTGAGACACGGTCCGGACTGTTTCAGGATCTTTGTGAACTCTACGTTGAACTTGTGATAGATCCGATCGCTGAATATGTTCTCCATCCGACAGTTTTCATACAGATACTACAGAGAGACAGAAAACAGGGAAACAAAAGATGGTGACGAGGGTACGACACTGAAAACTGTGATTCCTACATTTAGGCTGTGTTCGAAACCGCATACTTCTCCTACTACTCACTACTCATACTGACTTTTTTCCCAGATGCATACTAGATTCGCCGAAATGTTGGGTATGCATCATGAGGTTACTACTCATACTCAAACTACCCAAGATGCAACATAACGTGACGTCGCCGATCGTCATTTCCTGTCAAAACGGCAGTTTCAAGCTAGCAACAACGAGGGTAGGTTCACTTCCTGTTTTCAAAACAAAAGCACCAATTGTATCGTAATGGCTTTCCCTATGATAAAAGGTAACGGGTATTTTATTTTTGTGAAAATAACCGGAAGTGTGTTGCTAACTGCGGCTAGCTTTAGTAGCGCCGAATTCGTGAGAACAAAATTGTAAATAGCCGGTATTTTGTCAGGTTTTCAAAATGTTGGGGATCTAAACGACTACTTTCCCGCCTGGAAATGTTTCTTCTCAGAAAAAGGGTGAATATTTGGATTTAAAAAAAAAAATAAAAAAAATAAAAAAAAATCAGGCGACTTAATGCCGTGCATGTGCTGGTGTTCATGTTTGCGGCCCAAAAATTGTTCCCAGACAGGATGAAAATCCGATCTGAAAAGCTAAGAACATGTGCAGAGATGCTGAGTGTGTTCAGTCGTACCTGCTGAATGCTGAGGCAGAGGTAGAACAGGCTGTCGGGGGAATGCGGCTCTCCGTGCAGCTGCTTCACCTCATTGATGAAGAGGCAGAGACCGTCGTTCAGTGCGGACGAAGAACACCGAAGAAGATCCGATTTTAACTGCACGGCAGGAGCTGACAGATGGAGAGAAGGGAGGAAGTTTTAGAGGAAGTGGCAGACCATTTCTGACCCGATGCCTTTTCAGATTGAGCAGGCTGACTTTGGTTAAAGGGATAGTTCGCCTCTTTTGACATGAAGCTGTATGACATCCCATATTAGCAACATCATTTATGAACATCTTCTTACCCCCTGCTGCGTCCTGTGAGCCGAGTTCCAGCCTCGTTTTGGTGTTGACGAAAGTAGTCCGGCTAGTTGGCTGGGGTTTAAAAAATAAAGCGTCTTGCTTCTCAAAACAACATGCGTTCAAAAGAGTAATACATTTGCATCACAAAATGGTTCTCCAGGAAAAAGTCAGACCTCACAATCGGTTGGCCCTATTTTCTCTCTACCTTCGTATCACTACGGCTCTTCTGTCGACTCCGCCGTCTGGAAGAACTTTAAAATGAAAATGGCCAAGTAAAAGTTCCGTACCCTTCTCCATGTTTGGTGGATCCACTGATTACTTTCTTTTCCGGTTACGCAGCAGACAGCAACAGACTTTTACAAAATAAAAGCCTGTGAGCATGCCTGCTGTGTAAACTGTGTAGACCCAGCTTCCGAGCAGTAAACACCGTAACAGGTGCGGCTGTCGGCAGGTGGCTGAACGCAGTGATATCAAGGGAGGCAAAAATAGCGGCAAACGATTGTGAGGTCTGATTTTTTTCTGGCTGGATGATTTTGTGATGCAAATGTATTACTCTGTTGAACGCATATTGTTTTGAGAAGCAAGACGCTTTATTTTTTAAACCCCAGCCAACTAGCCGGACTACCTTCATCAACACCAAAACTCGGCTGGAACTCGGCTCACAGGACGCAGCAGGGGGTAAGAAAATGTTCATAAATGATGTTGCTAATATGGGATGTCATACAGCTTCATGTCAAAAGAGGCAAACTATCCCTTTAAGGTAAAACTGAAGAACGTACAGGAAACGAGGCCCAGGCTGGTTTGGGCTTTTCTCCACTTGATCCATTCCCTCCAGGCATCAACTCCCCTCCGACTGCTCAGTCTGTGGTGCTTCCTGGGCTTCGTCTTCTCTTCGGCTTTCTTCGGCAGCTGACGTCCCGTCAACAGAAAGGAGAGCTCAGATTACTCCACAAAAAACCAGAAGCCACACCTGCGAACCGGTCCGGCTGTTACCTTGTTCACGTTGTGGCCTTTGTCCTGAGTTTGTCTCGGCACAGGACTCGATGCTTTCTGAGGATCTCGTCTCATCGGCTGAGCAGGAAGAGGCGAAGGAGGCGGGCGATCAGGGAGACGATCACTGGCCAGTGCTGGATCTGGAGGGGGGATTTCGTGAGCTTGTGGTCGACTGAATGAGCCGACACTGATGTCAGAAATGAAGTCTTCCTGGTTGTTGGAAGCGGGCTGATGATCTGTAGCCGAGTCGTCGCTGTAGCTGCTGACGTGGGCTGAAAATGAAAAGAGGATCGATGTCAACGGATACTCCCCCTCTGCATGTGCATCCAGCGCTTTAAACACGCAGTATTTGTATGTCTGTACATTTCTTAAATGAAACAAACCAATTCTTCAGCTTGTTGTCTTCTTTATCTGGTAGGTTTTCTTTCCCCTTAAAGGGGAATGATTTCAGACTCAGTTACAAATATTTGGGCTGCAGAAGGACCCGATGTATGGAAGTTTTTCTGTGCCATCAGAGTTTGAATACGAATTTCTAATATTGAATTTTTACAGCATCAAAATCAGCCTACCTCCATCTCCATCACCTCCTTCTACGTAGCTTATTGCTAGCTTTGATGTTAGCTGTAATGTTATATCCTCATTTGTAAGTCGCTTTGGATAAAAGCGTCTGCTAAACGCATAAAGATAATTACCTTTAAGCGATGGAGATCGTTCCTCAGTCTCTTCTCCGTCCTTCTGTCCGTCCTCCCTTTCGTTCCCGTCATCTTTCTCCTTGGATTCAGGAAGCGTTTCCTCCTTCGTCCCCGGCTCAGAGCTGCGCGGCCTCTCAGGGAGGAACACTGGAACCGGCAGCTTTGGCAGTTTGGATGTTGAAATGATCGATGACAGATGATAGAAATAATTAAAAAAAAGGAACGATTTAGAAAACCGTCTTTGAATCAAAGATATGTTCTGATGGTATAACCTGAACATACGAATAAATCAAAGAGAAAAGGCTGATGTCGGTGGTGTTTTGCATACCGGGACGGGCAGGGCCACAGGGCATGGTGTGAACTGGCTGTACATGTTCATGGGCAGAGGAACGTACACCGGCACCGGGACGGGCACCAGTTTCACCCTATGACGACCTTTCTCCTTCAGATTTCCTTCAAAAAACAAAAAAACAAACACAATTTCCAATAAAAATCAACAAAAAATGGTTTGAACCATGACTTGTGTGTATGTTGGTTGGTATCCAAAGTAACTAAACACAAAAGGAGGTTGACCAGGTGCGTGTTTCACCTGTTTGAACCCCTGTTTCAACAGTCCGTACAGCACAGGAGACTCCTTTGTTGTGGACGAGTGGGACACAGAGCACAGATTTATTCTTCAGTTCTTGGGAGACCGTCTGCACACTGGCCTGAAGGACAAACAGAAACCAGGCTGTTGTTCTCACAGACAGTTCAACAGAAGCTTTTTAATTAAAACTGTGTTTAAGGCCTCATCTCTGTGAACTCACATGTCCAACGACCCTGGTTTGAATGTCAGTGAAAGTTCCTGTGGAGACACAGAACTGGATTTAATCAAATATTACTTTAGTAATTCCACAAAGTCTTTAGTCAATGTAAATAAAACTCATCCTGTAGAGTTATTACTGTGGGCAGGGTTGACTGAAGAAGCCTCTGACTGAACACACTTTTGTTGTTTGAAGCAGAGGATGGGCAGTATTTCCCATAATGTTCAGCAGCTTTCTTCTTTTAACAACTCCAGAGCAGTCAGTTTCTTTCAGTTACGTCCACCTCTTCACCTTGGATGGAGACCATCATCAACCATCATCTCTTTTGTTTCGTTTGTATTAGAAGACAATTCAACTTGGTAGAGTTTACAGATGACTTTGGTTCTGTCGACTCCGCCGTCTGGAAGAACTTTAAAATGAAAATGGCCGAGTAAAAGTTCCGTACCCTTCTCCAGGTTTGGTGGATCCGCCGATTACTTTCTTTTCCTGTTCCGCAGCAGACAGCAACAGACTTTTCCAAAATAAAATAAATAATAAAACAGGGGTGGTCCATGGCGTAGTGGATTGAGCAGGCGCCCCATGTACAGAGGCTATAGTCCTCGCTGCAGCCGGTTCGAGTCCCGCATCGGACGGCCCTTTGCTGCATGTTGTTCCCCCTCTCTCTGCCCCCCTGCTTCCTGTCTCTCTCCACTGTCCTATTCAATAAAGGCATAAAAAGCCCCAAAAAATACTTTAAAAAAAAAAGAAAGAAAAAAAGATGGGATTACTGTCCCTCCAGTTCCCTGTCTTTAGCCTCTTGTCCATTAATGAAACATTTAATAATACAGACAGACAGACAGACCTTTCGTGGAAAATTACGTTTCTCACAGGTAAACCAGGACAACCTAGAGATTTGGGAGGTTATTTACTCAGGTTTTATGAGAAGTTTCCATTTATTCTAGAGGTTAAACCGAGATCCAGCTCTGCTGTCGGCTTTGGTTGTTCACACTGAACCAAACAAAGACTGATTTAATGTAGCATAGGAGACACAAACACTGACAAATAAAAACGGTTGTGTGATAACATTTAACATCACAAACATGTGGAGCTGTGGGCTCCACTATGGGATATTTTCGACGGGTTCTGGCTTCTGCAGGTGAACTACCGACCAGCCCTCCCTGTTACAGCATCATGTTAAGGTGGAATAATGGCAGCGTGGTGCTGTGTGTGTTTCTGTACCGAGCTGTGCTGAGCTTGCTGAGCCACCGAGAGTCTTGGACAGCGAGATGACGTTCGCGATGACAGGCGAGGAGTCCAGTGGACCTGCACATCCAGAAGATGACCCTGCAGGCAGAGACAGAGCGGTCATTTAGATGACCGATCCCAGAACATTTTTTACAGCAGGTAGAACATAGAAGAAGCCAAAATCGAGATGTTCTGGCAGACCAGAGACCCTAAAAGCTATAGAGTCCTCTGGAGTCCTATACCGGTGCCGGTCTGTGGGTCGTTTGGTCCCGGGCCGCACAGAAAGAATAAATAACTTCCATTATTTTCGTTTTATTTAATATCCGAGTCTGAACAATGTTTTATTTTGAAAAATGACCGAATTCTCTCCGTTACATCCGTCTATGACTCACTCTTGACTCGTGTCAAGATGCTCGTCTCGGTCACACGACACATTAACGCTAATATTAAACCCACAAGCTAGCAGAATGACTAAAAAACAGACGTCTTTGGAAAGTTTCTTTGCAAAGGGGAAAAGTCCCAGTGAGGGGACAGAAGAAGAGCCTATGACCACTAAGAAAAAGAAAGCTGCATTTAACCAGGAGACCTACTTAGAATATGGATTTATGGTGACAGATGATTCCCACACACCATAATATGCCCGCTCAGCATCATATGCGGCGACCGGCTCTCCAATGAGGCAATGAAGCCTTCAAAACTAAAAGGTACATAGAACTACACAGTGGATTCACGTTTATTATTATATTTACAAACTACCACAGTGTTTGTGTTGGTCGTATCATTTTACTTTGGTGTATTTATCCGGCTCTAACCTTAAAAGGCCGGTCCGTGAAAATATGATCTGATTCATAAAAAAAAAAAATCCCAACTCAAAGGAGCTTTTTAATGATGATTTAAAAGTATTATTTCATATGAACATTTGATTTATTTTCCAGTATCTCCTTTGAAAATAGATTTTGTCATTTGCGGCCCAACTGAACTGCATCTTAATAAGACTTAAATCACCTGAAATATGGTCTCAACATGCAGGTTAATTCTCTAAACAGCAAATATTAATCAGATTTCAGCAGAAGATTTTTGACACAATCCAAACTTTTACGAGCTTTTAGGAGCGATCAAACACACCTGAGTCAAACGTTTGGACCTTTTTGCTGCAGAAGTGGAGAAGACATTTCAAATTGCAGAAGTGTTTGACGTCTCCCAGCAGAGGAAGACTCTGCTTCAGCCTCCCTTTGTGACTGCAGGCGTCACACTTCGCCGCCTGAGGAGAGCAGACAGCAGAAAAGGAGTCAGCACAGATCCCAGAACCACAAGAAGGCTCTAACATTTAAGCTAATTTCTGGTTGCTTGTTAATGTGAAAATGGATTTTAATCAAACTGCTCAGACTGTTTGTCATTACAGCAGGTACAGCCTTAAAATAGGATAAAAAAAAGACTCATTTCAAGCAATCTTAGTAGGTCAAACTGATGCAAAACAAGCCTGAAGTACGTCATGTCTCCGTAGATGGTTAAAAATGAAAGAAAATGTCATATCTGACTTACAGTAAGTGCATCTAGGAAAGAAGATAATCCACTTATTCTAAAAGCAGGACCAACGAGACTTTCTAAGGTCCTTAGACTTGTTTGGAACGGCAGTTTTTTGCAGGTAATCGGCTTAAAAGTCTGTTTATACGGAGGCAGGTAACTGTTATTTTCTTCTTCAATTCATCTGCTGATACTTTTCTTGAATCCATTCGATGTATTAAATGCATGTTCTGCTCTGTGAAGCACTTTGGCCTTTAAATGTGCTTTATAATTAAATTTAACTAGATTTTTAATAAATCCAAAGTGAATCTGCTTCTCAAAAATGACACAAAACCCATCTGGAGCAAGCAGGAGGTCTGTGGGGTGTGCGCACGTCAGAATGTGCTTACATGTTTCACAAGCATCTTGAAATCTGAGCGGCAGTCTGCTGAGCAGAAGTCTTCCTCGGCGCCTTCATCCTTCACCACAGCGTTGGAGACCGAGAGGCAGAAGGCGCACGAATGACAGCGTTCCCCCGACTTCTTCTCCAGCTCACGATAAAACAGCATCTTACACCCTGAGAGGTGAAAAACGAGAGTTTTCTCATGAAAATAAAGAAACATTTTAATTTACTGTGCAGACATTTTCCTGAGTGTCCTGAGCTGGCCACACACGGCACGAAGTTGTAGACACGTCCGGGGGAATATCTCGAGCGTTTTGTGAGTTACGACAAAATCAGACATGTTTAATATTATTTAGGGCTGGGCACGTTAACGCGATAATAACTTGTAACGAGTTAACTTGTTAATTATTTAACGCCGATAAATATTTTATTGTGCATTAATGCATTAAAATAAAAAGAAACTAGCAGGTAACATCACCACTACAGGTGCTCCTCGGTCTGTGTGTGAAGCTCACAGAGCTAACCGGCGCTACTTCCTGTTTCACTTGTTTCAACATAAAAGCACGTATTTCAAAATAATAAAAAAAATTAAAAAAACTCCTGTATTTACAGCCAAGTTGAATTGTCTTCTCAGCGTAGTAGTTCCAGTCTAAAATATCACTTAAAGGCAAAACACACAACTGATAGCAGCAAGTCATTCAAGGAAACAGACAGTGGAGCGAGGCTTCTACATAAAAACTACAGAAAGATGCTGATGTTAAAAGTGTGTTTGCACAACAAATGTTATGGCACTTTCATTCATATGGCAGCACATTTAAAATAAAACTAAATGCTAAAAGCTATACACTACTTTTGGATTAATTTTTGGATTTTGCATACAAATGCAATTAATCGTGAATAATCAGGGAAATCATGTGATTAATTATATTAAACATTTTAATTGTTGCCCAGCCCTAATATTATTGTGATTCTTCATTTTCAACCAATACGTGCGCTATTGTCATGTCCAAACAAGAAACAGGTAACCATGGCGATGAGGCAAAAAAATAAAAAAATAAATGTGCGGTTCGGTTGGACCGAACAAAAGGAAAAGCTAACTGTATTATGGCAACGGCACAATGTTTCATCTGCAGTTAAAAATGCAGCTGTGGCCAAAAGCTGCTCATTTGTCGACTTCATTGTTGTTACACTGGAAAAAATGCCCCTCCAAAAATAAGTAGAAAAACAACAAATAAAAGACGTTTTTGCTTGAAATAAGTTAAAAAAAATCTGCCAATGGAACTAGTGAAAATCGGCTTGTCAAAATTTCTTGAAATAAAATCTAATATTTATGACTTTTGAGATAAAAGTGATCTTGAAATTAGCTTGAAATCCTCTTCAAATTTAAAAAAAAGCTTGTTTCATATGAAATCCAACTCAAAACAATCTGTTTTCGAGACTTTTTCATTTAACAAGATATTCCAGATGTATTGTCTTCAAACAAGTCCCTATATCTGGCTGAAATGGTACTTGTTAGGCAGTTGTGTCTGATATTAAATGTAATGAGATATTTGGACTAGAAATGAGACAAATATACTTGGTAAGACTTGGATTTTTTTCCAGTGTAAGAGTTTCCACCAGGTGCATGATGGGAAATAATCTCAGAAAAATCCAGTAGTCGTTACCATCACTGCAGAAGCTGCAGTCTTTGTTGTTGATCCTCTTCACCTCGTTGATGATTCTTGCGTTCTTGCAGTGTTCACACGTGCCCATCATGTTGTTGACCTTCCTAAACTCCAGGGAACAGGCCAGGCTGCACACAAAATGGAATTGCTCCTGCGCACAAACACAGATGCACTTTGAGCGACGTTTCACCAGGTAAAGACGATCAACTGAGAGACCAAATCCTCGTAAAATAAAAGCGCAAATGCACCTTATTCTGGATGACTTTGGGTGCAGTTTTTATGGTTTTCTGACACTGAGGACACAAGAGTTTCTCTGTCGGTTTGTGAAAATCACTCTGGGTTTGGTCGTGGGCGCCTGCTGGGTTGGTAGCAGAGATCGAGTCTTTCTGTGTCTCCTGAATGGGGGAAAAGGAAATAAAAATGTGGAACATCTTTCAGATTCTCATCCTTTTGTCTGGTTTTACCCAAAGCGGTTTTAATTGACTTTTTTGGGTTTCTTAAACTTATATTTAAGTTTCCAAAAGGATTGTTTATACAAAACTTCACATCAGTCACTGAAGCTTTCATTTAGAATCTAAAATTGGTATTAAACTTTAAAAAAAAGAAAGAAAAAAAAGACCAAATTTATGACTTTTACTCATTCTCGCCTAAAAACTGCTGTTCCTTCCATTTTGACACGAGATGGCGCATGAACAGAGTCTCCTCTGAAATATCTAAACATGTGGTTTTATGATAAACCCAAATCAAGACAAGTTGAAGAGGAGACATCTGGGATGCAGAGCAGGAACAAAATGGAGAGAAAGGAGGAGGAAGCATTTCTTCCCCTGATCATCAGGGGAAATGTGAGATCACTGGTGGATAAAATGGACGAGCTTGGAGCCCTGATGAGAAGAAACCTGGCTGCAGGAACAGCTCTAACAGCTCTCTGCTGAAACCGCATACTTCTACTACTCCCACTACTCATACTAACTCTTTGAGTTTTAGTAAGCGAGAAGTTCCCGGATGCATACTAGATTCTCCTAAATGTTGGGTATGCATCATGAGGTTACTACTCATACTCAAACTACCCAAGATGCAACGTAACGTGACGTCGCCGATCGTCATTTCCTGTCAAAACGGCAGTTTCAAGCTAGCTACAACGAGGGTAGGTTCACTTCCTGTTTTCAAAACAAAAGCACCAATTGTACCGTAATGGCTTTCCCTATGATAAAAGGCAACGGGTATTTTATTTTGTGAAAATAACCGGAAGTGCGTTGCTCACTGCGGCTAGCTTTAGTAGCGCCGAATTCGTGGGAACAAAATTGTAAATAGCCGGTATTTTGTCAGGTTTTCAACACGTTGGGGATCTAAACGACTACTTTCTCACCTGAAAATGTTTCAAATGTTGCAAAAGTTTACAGAGTTTAGATCTTAAGCGAAATCAGCTTCAGGCCGGCTGATTTCGGCTCGGGCAGGAACGAAATGCATTGTGGGTAAACGCTCTGCATATTGTCTGATCGATGAGTATGCAGTATGGAAGTATGTAGTATGTAGTATGCGGTTTCGAACACAGCCAGACTGCAGACAGAGCGGTAACAGTAGAGAAGGAGGATCACAGAGCGTCTCTGCACCCCGGATGTTGAACTGCTGGCTGTGAGTTTCTGTCCATGTTGTCTACTGAGAGAGTTCACCTGAGTTACCTGCTGACGCTGTGTGTGACATCATCAGCTAAGTTCCAATCCATCCAATCCAATTTTATTTATAAAGGACTTTACAACAAACTCAGTTGACCAAAGTGCTGTACAGAAAAATAATTTAAAAATAAATAAATAAATAAATAATAATAATAATACTAATAAAAAAATAATAATTAAAACGTAATAAAAGAATAAATGAAAAGACATACAACAGCTATATAATTTAAAACAATAATAATACTAAAATAAATTAAAAAAATTATAATTATACATTCAACATCTCACATCGTGTCGAAAGTTGTTGCTAAGCTACAGAAACAACAGCTCAACCCACTGATGGAGAGCTCTGAAGGTTTTTCTACCACACCTTCCTCTCTGCTTCTCTTCAGCTTTCTACATGTTTGTCAGCTGATTTATATTTTACTTTGTAATTCAACTACCAAAAATAGAGTTCAACCTTCAACTTCAACCTTGCGTAGTCTAAACGATTCGTCACCTTAAACGCCATAGCACAGGTCAGAGTGCAGAAGTTTCTGATGGAGGTGTCTGCCATGGCGAGGTGACAGGCGGGGAGCGTCGTCTTCTCACAATTGTCACAATTCAACGGTTCACCTGTGGAGGAGGAAGAGAGGTTTGAAGAGAGTTCACTGGATTTAAATTTCAGGTCTTCTAACAAGTGAGAGCCGCATCTTATTTAGTCCGATAAATTAAGAGACTTGGAGGCCTCTGAAAGAGACACAGAAGACTAAAGTAAAAAGCTGAAGATCGTCGGTGTCGACTCTGAAATCGTCCTGTACCCGACGCACTGATGGCCTGGATCTTGGACGCCATCACACAGCTGTTGCTGCAGAAGAGCTCGATCACGTTTTCGCTGGTTTTACGTTCAACCATCTCTGACATGAGCTTCGCCGTGCGGCACATGGTGCACGGCTGCAGTGTTTGAATGTTCTGTCAAAAAGCACAGAAATAACACATCGTTTTATATTCAAATATGTCATTTTAATGGTTTTTTAATTATTTCTTTTCTGGATCTTAATCACTTAAATAGTTCTCAAAAAATTTAAACTTCAGGGGCGGGCGGTCAGGCGGTGGTGTAGTGGGTTAAGCAGCCGCCCCATGTACAGAGGCTACAACTGGCCCCGGTTCGACTCCCGCACCGAGCGGCCCTTTGCTGTGTGTCTTCCCCCTCTCTCTGCCCCCTGCTTCCTGTCTCTCTCCAACTGTCCTATCCATTAAAAGGCACAAAAAGCCCCCAAAAAATATTAATAAAATAAAATAAAATTTAAACTTCAAAAACAGAAACTTAGATGGCCAGCGTATGACCCTGAATTCACACCAGCACTAAAATATCATAGATATAAACGATGGACCTATTATGGTGTTACTGCTGTATGCAAAATTGTTAAAAAATGGGAGCTTAACAGCTTTAACAATTTATGTCAAATGTATAGATTGGGTGGGCAAGACTTTTACAGGTACTTACAGTTTCGTGATTATTTTACTAGAAAGCTGAAAAGCGGTTATTCATATATTCATGGATGCGAACAACTCTGGCAATATTAAAGGACTTATAAGCAAGTTGCACCACGGCATCACCTCATTAAATAAGGACAAAACAGACTATGGGAAACAGCGTTGGGAAAAAGAGCTGAACATGTGGCTGAAAGCCTGGGAAACAGTCATCCTCCACCAACTCCTGGGCTGTGTTTGAAACCGCATACTTCTCCTACTACTCATACTACTCATACTGACTTTTTCCCCAAATGCATACTAGATTCCCGAAATGTTGGGTATGCATCATGAGGTTACCACTCATACTCAAACTACCCAAGATGCAAAGTAACGTGACGTCGCCGATCGTCATTTCCTGTCAAAACGACAGTTTCAAGCTAGCTACAACGAGGGTAGGTTCACTTCCTGTTTTCAAAACAAAAGCACCAATTGTATGGTAATGGCTTTCCCTATGATAAAAGGCAACGGGTATTTTATTTTGTGAAAATAACCGGAAATGCATTGCTCACTGCGGCTAGCTTTAGTAGCGCCAAATTCGTGGGAACAAAATTGTAAATAGCCGGTATTTTGTCAGATTTTCAACACGTTGGGGATCTAAACAACTACTTTCTTGCCTGAAAATGTTTCAAATGTTGCTAAAGTTTACAGAGTTTAGAGCTTAAAGGCCTACAGAAAGCTGACACTACACCCAATACATAATGATAATACATACACAGAGGAACAATAATGATCATTGGACTCTACACCAAAACATTTCATAAACGCATGAAATTTGCGATTTTGAATTTGCCGCTTGGAAATCCTTCCTGGAATTCCAGACTGAGGGCGGGGCTTCCGTGTGACGTCACAGGTGCCATGGGTTTTCCTGGCTGCCGCTATTCCTGACACACCGCGGGATGCTTGCCCTGAAATCAGCCTCATCAAGAGCCCCGACCTTGATGATCGCTCTGCCGAGATTTCCACTCTCCACCTGGCGGAGAGTGTGTCCGCTCTCCGCCAGGTGGATTCCTGTCCGCACCGCAGGGAGCTGAACACGGCGGGATGGCTCCGGCTAATTTCACCAGAGAGGAGGCAGGCGAACAGGGAGACACAGACACAAGACCGCGGGTCTCTCTGCTTCCTCTGTCCCCGGTGGTGTGAGCTACTGGTGCTGAGGGCAACACACGCACTTCGTACATTTACTCGCAATAAAAATTGCACTGAACCCAACGTTTTATATTTCCAAGCGACGTCCCGCGGCACACATCGAAATTTGCCGTGAAGAAGCTGTCCAGGTCTGGCAAACTGCTGGCTTCGCTACTAGAACTACTGAGGGTTGTTCCAGCAGCTGGCACTCGCGACGTCACGCACCTGTCGTTCCAGTTTGCCAAATTCGAGGCAAATGTGGTGATAGTTTATTGGGCCATAAAAAAATTCCATGGTATATAAGGAATCGATCTGCTGTTTCATTTTTGTGCAAAAAAAAAAAAAAATATATAAAAAAAAAAAAAATCACCTTTCTGTAGGCCTTTAAGCGAAATCAGCTCTTCAGGCCGGCTGATTTCGGCTCGGACAGGAGCGAAATGCATTGTGGGTAAACGCTCTGCATACTGTCTGATCGATCAGTATGTAGTATGCGGTTTCGAACACAGCCCTGGACTTGGAGAGACTTCTGTTGGAAAAGCTTAATTTGTTTCTTTATAACTCCCAAACAGACTGGCACACAACTGGCCTGCTGGAGAGAATGTGCAGAGGTCTTTGCTGATCAGACCCATGTTTTTTTGGTCTTGCCCCCCCATCCAGATTTCCTGGAGGGAAGTGGCAAATATCATTTCAAAGGTTTTATGTTTCAATATAACTGCATCATTCCTAACTCTCCATCTTGGAAATATTCCAGATGGATTGAGTAAAGCTGATAATTATCTTCTTTGGGTCTTGCTTTTTACAATTTATTTATTACTTAATTCTATTTATAGAAACCCTGAGCCTGGTTTCAACCTTTATTTATTGTTCATTGCCTTGTGGAAAATATCTACTTTTCTCCTGTTCAGTGAGCATTTTGAGTACCTGCCATGTCTGCCTTTGTATTGTCTTGACCTGTCCTCTGTCAAATTAATGTCTGTTAATAAGGTGTGGGAGATGCCTTCTCCTATTCTCTGCAGAACAAATCTACCTACGGGTACTAATAAAGTCAACTGAACTGAACTGAACTGCTGGCAGCAAGTAAAAAGGCCATCACAAAATGTTGGCTCCAGAAAAATGCCCCCACTACAGATACTTTTGTTGACATTGTAAAAGAAACTGCATGTCCTGGAGCAAATGACTGACTCAATCCGACTCCAAAAAGATCTGGGTGAAAAACGATGGCAGAAATGGCCCAATGAGTGAGACTGTTTTAACGTGTTGTGTAAGATATTCTGACTTTCAAAAATACTGACCACCCCCGGACCTTGAATGTGTAATTGTTCAATGTTTTGTACTATAAATCACAGCAGCTTTAAAATCTTTACTCTGGCTTCCAGTCAGTCACAGAATAGATTTTAAAAGCCTGCTGATGGTTTACATCTGTGATATGTTCAGAGAATATAAAGCCAGCAGAGCTCTTAGATCCAAGGACTCAGGTCAGCTGGTCCAGTCCAGAGTCCAGACTAAACATGGAGAAGCAGCATTTAGCTGTTATGCTGCAAACAAGTGGAACAAACTGCCAGTGGAGATTAAACTTTCACCAAATGGAGACATTTTTAAATCCAGGTTAAAGACATTTCTTTTCTCATGTGTCTATGCATGAAATCTGCACGATATCTTTGAACTTATCTGGACGGTTGCTTGTTTTTAAATTCATTTAAATTATTTTATTTGTTTCTCTTTATATTCTTTTATGCATTTTAATGCTTCTTCCACTCCATGCTGCAATGCTTTTATTTTATGTGAAGCACTTTGAATTGTTCTGTACATGAAATGTGCTACAATTAATTTTGATGAATAAAGAGTTTAAATTATTATTATTATTTTTTTAAATCCCTTAAATAGTTCCGTGTTGTTCTAAAGAAAATAAGTTTGAGAGCTCCACAGAAAGCTGGAAGTCATCGTTTCCACCTTCAACACGCACCTGCTTGAGTTGGGTCAGACACTCCTCGCTGCACAGCGTTTTGTTGCCGCCCTCCATCGTGATCTCGAGCCGTCCGTCGCAGCAGGAGCGGCAGTTCTCACAGACCGACAGCTCGTTCATTTTGCAGAAACGATGAAAACAGGGGTCGCTGCAGAGCTTGTGGACAACGTCCTGCAGAATGACTTCGTGCTTGCTCTACGGGAGGACAGAGGCTCGTTTCAGTTAATCTGGATCACGCTTTTATGACGATTAGGGCTGGGTATCTAAATCGATTCGATTTCGATTCATAAGGTCCTGAATCGATTAATCACGATTCAATTCGATTCGATTCAATTCAATCTGCTCTTAAATAATGAAAATGGCTCAACTGTTTTACAAAATAATAATGTATTTTATTTCATCTATTATTTTCACCATAAACAACAGGTTTAAAGTGCAAACTTGTGAATTGGACAGTTTAAACTTCAGCTGTGAACACAACTGTCTCAAAAGTGCCATTTTAAAATTCTAAAAGGAATTGCAAGTGAAAGTGTGCTTGAACTACAACATTCCATTACTGCAAATTGCATTAAAGGTGGGGTATGAAATCTTGGAAAAAAAAGGTTCCTGCAAGCTATATATTTGAAAATACACAACCTTGCCTCTCCTTCAGCCCACCCCTCGAAACCACGCCTTCAAAACACATGAACGAATCACGAGTCTGTGAACGCAGGGGGGAGGGGTGAGGGGGACTGACGGGTGATTGGCATGTCAAAATCCAATAGAAGTAACTCTCATCATTACTTCTATTGGTCAGACATTTCCTCTTGCTACACCCTCTACAATGGACTAAAAGATTAATTTTTCCCCCAAACATTCTACTTTAGTGGGTGCAATGGGGTCGTGAGGAAGTTTTCAGACAATATGATAAAAAATGCTCCAGAAAACATCTCATATCCCACCTTTAAGGCATTGTTTCTTAATGTGCAAAAATGATAATAATAATAATGGTAACAAAACTAAAAGTAAACTTAAACGATCTAAAGTCAAGTCCTGTTATTGTGACTTTTTTCTCACTTGGTAATTGTGAGATTCTTGTGCAGGAAAAGGAGCTCATTGGCATGATCTGGTGTTCGGCAGCTCCTTTTTGCAGTGACAATATCATCTGCTGAGCGGAGTTTTACCTGCTTGTGCGCTTGAATGACAAGTGGACGTAAATGCGCCACTGTTGCATCACGCACGAGACTACTGGGGTTAACTTCATGGGAAGAAAAAAAATTAATAAATAAAATAAATTAAAAAAAAATTGATCTCATGCCCTACAAATCCATCCATCCATCCATCCATTATCTATACCGCTGAATCCGTCGATCGGGTCACGGGCGGGCTGGAGCCTATCCCAGCAGTCAATGGGCGAGAGGCGGGGTACACCCTGGACAGGCCGCCAGTCCATCGCAGGGCCACGCCCTACAAATCGCTTTTGTAAAATTTAAAATGAAATCGATTGAATCGATTTTTTTACCCAGCCCTAATGACGATGTGTCTGTGAAACTGCTGCTGCGGCGCTTACGATGCAGTATCTGCTGCACACGCTGCACTGTGAATGCGATGCAACGGGATCGATGGGCATCTTCGTGGACATGATTCTCTTGTAGTTGAAGGAGGACAAGCAGGTCTGGCTGCAGAAGTCTTCCATTGTACCCTCATTGTCCACAGGGGCCTGGAGGACGACCTGAGGCTGCGTCATCACCCTGAGAGGACGTGAACGGATCAGTTAAAGATTCACTGATGACTACATGGACTAAACATCTGGTTTCAGGAGTGCAGATCCTTAAAAACTGAGGCTCAAGTTTTCACACTGGAAAAAATCTAAGTCTTACCAAGTATATTTGTTTCATTTCTAGTCAAAATATCTCATTACACTTAATATAAGACACAACTGCCTAACAAGTACTATTTCAGCCAGATATAGGGACTTGTTTGAAGACAATACATCTGGAATATCTTGTTAAGTGAAAAAGTCTTGAAAACAAATTGTTTTGAGTCACGTATCATATGGAACTCATATTTTTTGACATTTGAAGAGGTTTTTATCTCAAAAGTCCTAAATATCACATCTTATTTCAAGAAATCTTGACAAGCCGATTTTCACTAGTTCCATTGGCAGATTTTTTTTTGCTTATTTCAAGCAAAAACGTCTTGTATTTGTTGTTTTTCTTACTTATTTTTGGAGGGGCGTTTTTTCCAGTGCAGTATCTTTTGGAAGCTCATGATTTAGAAAAACAAGATTTCTTCACAAGTTTGCAACTTTGACGAAAATATAAGAATTGATGAAGGAACTGAAATGGGTTTAATTCAAATTGTTTTTATGGATTCAGGAAAATCTCAGAAGAAACTCTTATTTTAAGAAGATTTTCCTGTTTAAAACCTCGTCTACTACACACGTTAAAACTAAGCGGGAAAGGGAAGCAAATAGAACCCGAACACAGGAAGAATGGATGGACTTATTACAATCCACAACCACCAGTTCTGGCCAGTAAAGAGAATTTTCATGGAAGAACATCATCGTCTTTTTCATTTCGCTGCTGGAAACAGTTCAACTCTGCAGTGGCTGACTACTGCCCTGTGATTACATATCATTGGCTGCAGATAGCGACTGAAAAAATGCCAATATCTGGCAGAGAGCTAAAGGATTGCATCTCGGTAAAATTAGCATCTGACCTAAATGTTTGGGTCGAGTACTTCCTTATAATACCAACATGCGGTTTGTAATGTAGTTAAAAATGCAGACATTTTTAAATCCAGGTTAAAAACATTTCTTTTCTCATGTGTCTATGCATGAAATCTGCACGATATCTTTGAACTTATCTGGACTGTTTTTAAATTCATTTAAATTATTTTATTTGTTTCTCTTTATATTCTTTTACGCATTTTTAATGCTTCTTACACTCCCTGCTGCAATGCTTTTATTTTATGTGAAGCACTTTGAATTGTTTTGTACATGAAATGTGCTACTAATAAATTTGATTTGATTTGATTAAAAGTGGAGTTTTAAAATATGTAAGTCCGACTGGAATCATATTCGATTTCACTGCTACGCAGATGACACCCAGCTCTACCTCTCAACCAAACCCAACTCCACACTCCCACCTTCGTTCCTCACGATGATGATTTGTAAGAAAGCAATTACCAAGAATTTGCTTAATAAAGAGCCGCCAACATAGGGGGGAAGTTCATGGTTAAATCTCCAGAAACTTTCCTGGGGAACTTTAGATTTCCATGGGAATTTATGGGAATTAAGCAGAATTTTTGGATAAAAGAAAAACTGTGTCGTATAGAAACATAAATATAAACATTTTGGAATATGCTGCTGCAGTTTTAGGGATTCTGCACTCTCCACCAGCGTTAGCCGATCGTTAGCCGACACACCGGATGGCGAACAAGGAATTTTTCTGTCACATAAAGTAAAACATGCATAAAAGTAACAGTTCAATATGTGTGGGGTAAGTTTGAGATGTGAGAAAACAACAGTGGAAGATATCTGAAGAACTGGAGCAGATTTTTGGTCTTTTTGCAGACAAAGTGACGACATCATGACTCACTGCAGGCAGAAGTGACACGTCTTCTTCATGGATCTCATCTGGTAGAATTTCAGCAGGCAGGAGGTGGAGCAGAATATGTCCGGGTGGCCTTTCCTCTGGTAAACCGTCTTCCCGTCCATCAGAACCTCCTTGCAGGTGGAGCAGGACGTAGGTAGATCCATTTGGGTGAAGGTGGGCTCCGTGGGTTTTGTGTCCTCCATCAGAGAGAAGACGGAGTCAATCTTCAGATCCTCCTGATGACAACAGATCAGAAGAATACATTTTAAATGTTTACAGTTTCAGCTGAGCGGCACCAACAATATCTGTTTATATTTTATGTTCAAAGAATAATATCTTTGCTTATTTACACTGTATTTGTTTCAGAGACTTTTTATCTTATTGTTAAAGTACAGGTGGATCACACTCAGCCTCCCCACATTCTTGGTACCAAGTGGAGCTGGTTTACGGAGCCTGTTGGACTCCATCAGGGCTGCTCCTGGTCACAGATCCTGTTTGTGGTTTCATGGACAGGATCTGGAGGTGTAGTCGGGGGGAGGAGGGCGTCTGGTTTGGGAACCTCAGGGTTCCATCTCTGCTGTTTGCAGATGATGTGGTTCCGTTGGCTTCTTTAGGCCGTGACCTTCAGCTTCTCTGGAGCGGTTCAGCTGAATGTGAAGCAGCCGGGATGGAAGTCAGCTCCTCCAGATCTGAGGCCGCGGGTCTGAACCTGAAGAAGGTGGAGTTCTCCCTCCAGGTCGGGGAGGAGTCTCTGCCTCAGGGGGAGGAGCTTCAGTATCTCTGGATCTGGTTCTCAGTGATGGTGAGTTGGAGCAAAAGATGGACAGATTGAGGCTACATCAGCAGTGGAAAGCTTTGCTCCAACCCTTACCTGTGGGCACAGATCTGGGTAGAGACCCAAAGAAGGAGGTCGTGGATACGAGCGGCTGAAATGAGTTTCCTTCAGAGGGGGGCGGGGCTCAGCCTTAGAGATAGGGGGAGGAGCTACACCATCCAGAGTGGAGCCGCTGCTCTTCCACATAAGCCGCTTTCGGACAGAGCAGTTCTAAGAACGGTCCTCCTTGAATTCCGTTCTGATAGCTGCCCTTCCCCAGGGGAACTGTTTCAGTTTGCTTGATGGAGACTGATGGGACTCAACCGTCTGCGACAGCGACGTGTTACTTTAGCGCCACATTCAACAATAAAACAGAACAAAACAAAACCCGCGAAAAAAGTAAGGAGAGAAGAAAAAAACACCAAGAAGCTAACATGGAGAGCGGGGAGGCCACCGTGTTCATGGTCTGCATGATGGTGATATTAATCATGGACGATCACATCAGGCGTCTAATATCGAGGCTGAAAGAGCTCACAGAGAGTCAGGAGAAGAAGGATGGAGCGCAGGCCATCCTTCTTGGTTTCATGAAGAAAGGAGAGCAGAGCACCGCAGACAAAGGGGACAACGTGTAAGTTTAACTTATTAAACACGCCAAGGTTGTGTCCATGTCGTATGAGGAAACATTTCAGCCTGACAACATGACAAGGGGCGGAGCTACCAACCACCAAACACCTCCGTCAGATGTGTTCCTATGGAAACCAGAACAGACCCAGCTGAGGAGAAGGAGCTGAAATGGTTCCAGGAACTGAGGGCGATGGCCCCGAGTTCCTGTATGTCTGAATGCGGGAAAAAACAGCCCCGTTCCTGAAAAGGTTCTAGGAACTGCAGAAGGTTCCTACAGTGGGAATGCGGCTATTGAAAGGAATCAGCTGAGGTGGTTCATCTGTTAGGATGCCTCCTGGGAGGAGGCCCCGGGTCAGAACCAGAACTCTCTGGAGGGATTATATATCCCATCTGGCCTGTGAACGACTCGGGATCCCCCAGGAGGAGCTGGAGGGGGATGTTTGTTTGAGTCTTCCTTCCTCAGCATTAGATTCTGTTGGGTTCCTGTTGTTCTTCAGTTTAGTTTAGTTTGTAGTTTTTTTTCTGTCTTAGAGACATTCAGTTAGCTTGTGGGACACTAAACTTCACTTTTAAAACATTTTTCTTTCCGTTTTCAGTAACAAACTTTGATAATAAAGTAATATTCTGTATGATCTCTTAAGACTGCATAAGACAAAGTTCTGCAGACCACAGCTGAGCATCAGTATCATCAGTAGTTATGTATTTTCTCACATTAAAATATTTCATCTGTAACTGAAAAGCGCTCTGAATTAAAATTAGGGATGCAACGATATCTGAGGTTTAGTATCGGCCGATCCGATACTGATACAGAAAAACAGGTAACAAACGGTAAATTTGATTGTGTGGAAAAAACTGGGATCAGACTTTGAGGCAACATCAGACTTGACTTAAACATTTCTCTCCTAGTTCTTAAAAAACAAAAAACAGATATAAATGTACTGAATTACTTATTTATTTAACAATTGTGCACCACTAAAACAATCTTTACCATAAAACTATAACAAGTGTAACTGGTTCAGTCCGGGCAAATAGGGATTCAAAATTCAATGTAAAACAAAATATTATGTAATAAAGGAGCTGAAATTGAGAAAAAAAAAAACAATACCGTATTTTCTGCACTATAGAGCGCACTGGGTTATAAGGCGCACTGTCAATGAATGGTCTATTTTTGATCTTTTTTCATATATAAAGCGCACCGGCCTATAAGGCGCATAAAGCTGTTACCTGGCAGTTCAGTGATGATTCGAAAACGAAACTTATAAAAAAAAAAAAAAAATCGGCTCGGCGCATGCGCAAAACCACAAAGTAGCAATTCTCGACAAGTAGCACAAATCGACTGAACACCGGCCTTCGTGAAAGCTCGGACCACAGTTGAGACTGATACCTTAGCCCAGGCATCCACGATCCATTGGCAGATAGTAGCGAAAGTCGCCCGGCGCTGTCTCCCTCCCTTGGTTAAAGTGTGATCGCCTTCTGTCATCCACTGCTCCCACGCAGCTCGCAGTTTAACTTTGAACGCCCTGTTGACACTGATATTCATGTCCTGTGCTAACGCTGTTGCCTTCAGTCGAATAGAGACTGTAGAGACGCTTCTACCCGCTGCTCTCTGTTCAATAACCCACTGTTCAATTTTTTTATTATTATGGTGAATCACAATATATATCACTCCGCTACGCTCATGACTACTGTAGCCGCAATGCTGCGGTGCGGCTTTGTAGTTTACCAAAGTCTTACTAAAACATTTTGACAGAGCGCCGTGTACCACACAAAATCGCTTCGGGGTCCGTAAGCTAACAAAAATAAATCCATATATAAAGCGCTCCGGGTTATAAGGCGCACTTTTGTTTTTTGAGAAAATTATAGGCTTTTAAGTGCGCCTTATGGTGGGGAAAATACGGTACATTTTCTCTTGCTTGGTAAAAACTAAAAAAAATAAAAAAATAAAAATCAGAAGTAGTCCCAACTTGACAAGTTTTTTCACCACTAGGGGGCGCAGAAAGCAAAATTTTGCTGTGTTGAGGCTTAAGTCACACACATACTGACACTCAGTGGGGTCACATGGCTCAGGATCAGATTATTGGCTAAATCACAATAAGAATGAGTTGAGCAAGGGTAATTCTCCTTGGATATATGGCGGTGAATAAATGGGATCAGAGGCACAAAGCGTGTCATACCCCGGTATGATAGGTGGTGCTGTACCCATTCCAACTGTTGCTAATAGAGCCACTTCCTGTTGACCTCTTCACCACCAACAACAACAACAAACTCAGGCATTGGAGAAGGATGGAGAACGCAGAGCACGATGAAGCTACGTCCCTCTACATTTGGTCGATGCCCAACGGAGCATTCTCCATCGCGTTGTTTGTTTCTTTCTGACGGCGACAACAACAGGAATATCGTCTCCTTTGACTTCCGGGTCACGACCCCGGGAAAACATCTGGAGCATGCGCAGAACGCAAAGTCTAATTCACCACGTGCTTCAGCGTCTACAAGCAGGTTTAGTGTGACTTTCAACCAAGTTATCTCGGGGTCTTAATCCGATCCAATTCTTAGTCTGATTAAGGTGTCTACATGAACTTAATAACTCAGTCTGATTGTAATTTAGCCAATAATCCGATCCTTTCAGTGCCATGTAACCCCACTGAGTGTCAGTGACCTGCTCAAGCAGATTTCTCAAGCTCAGGCTGAAGCTTCCCTTGGCAAAGCAAATGTGTTATTCAGATTACAATTCTGCTGCCATAATGCTGGAAAGAACGAGGGAAAAAAAAAAAAAAAAAAAAAAAAAAAAAAAAAAAAAAAAAAAGATCGGCCAATATGGATCGGCCCATTGTCACAGATATATTTCGGTACCGATACAAATAAGGGAATCGGATCCCTAATTAAAATATGAAACGTGTTATTTAAAATGAATTTCTAAAGCACATGTTGTGTGTTGTACCTTTGGCACATTGGGCTCATCCTTGGGGTGCTGTTGGGGTACGGCGGCTGGGACACACTCAGCGTACTCCTCATCGATCGGCTCCTCCTTTATCTTTATCTGGAAGAAGAGTGAAAACGCCGGTGATTATTTGCTTTATAACAGAGAGCCCAGAGACAGCTTTTAATCATCCTCCTTGACTCAACACTCAGTTTCTATGAATCAGGCATAAAACCAGCTACACCGAGCATCCCATTCATCCCTACAGATGTTCATGCTCTGATCAGAAGTGACTGAAGTTACCAAGATGGGATTACAGACGATACTCACACATTCCAGACTCGGGAGCAGTGGTTTAACATCTTTAAAGTCATCCTCCTCACATGAAGGGCGGCTCTTCTCTTCTAAAACACGGTTAAAAAAAAAAAATCAGTCTTTTAGAAAATTCAACCTATAATCCAGGTCAACATCAAACAAACGAACACACACCCGACGCAGCGAAGGCCTGGGCTCTGTGCGCCGTCAGACATCTGTGGCTGCAGAAGAAGTCCAACGGGCCCTCGATGCTTCGACTCTCAGCCATGTCTGACATCCGATGGGACGTGCGGCACGTCGGGCAGAGCTGATGTGCCTCCACTTTCTGCAAAAACAGATTAAGAACAGGCACCAGATCAGCTCTTTAGATGCTCATCAGGCAGCTGTTGATGCTTTGGAAACCAACATGAGTTAATCAGCGGTGAACTGAATCTCATACAGCTCTTATTTTTGACCTTTACTGTGATTTGAAAACAAACCGAGGGTTAGAAATGAGTCGGAAGTTAAATGAAAACTTCTTAAACTTCAGGATGTTTTGTATCAGTTTAGATCAGGGGTTCCCAAACTTTTCCATGCCAAAGCCCCCCAAACAGTATTAGCTTCTGGTAGGGGACCCCCTTTGCAAGCCACTGACAATGCTACAAATGTAAAGAAACATCAACTTTTAGAAGGTATTTTCTTTCTTTTATTCACAGACAGAAGCTCGTTGTGTGAATGCAGCAGACTGCCTGACTAAATGCTCTTCTTTACGTCTAAAGAAGTCTCCCAGATGTTTTTGCATCTAGTGACGCTGAAGTTTCGAAGGTTTTAAACACTCATTTGAGAGGCAGACGGAGGACGCTGTAAAGCCAAACTTAATGTCTGCTGCCTAACGGTGCGTTCACACCGGAATCATTCGCGCAACGTGATTACATACAAAGTCAATGCAAAGACGTGAATAGACGCGGATTCGAATCCGTGCGAGTTCAGAAAATCCAACTTTGGCGAAATATTCGCGTCAGACAGCCTATCAGCGTTGAGATTCTGGACAACACAGTGACATGGAGACAGATGGACAGGCGCTCCGCAGCTGAAATGGAGTCGGGTCTGGGTCAGTGACATCACCGCCTTCTCCAGGAGTTGCGTCTGGATGACGACCGCTTCCAGCGGTATTTCAGGCTCACCAGGACCCAGTTTGATGACCTGCTCGGGAGGATCGGTGCTGATCACCTGAAATCGGTGCCATGATCTCTCGGCAGCCTGCGCTCAACTACAGGCGCTCCGCAGCTGAAATGAAGCGCCTGTCGTTGGTGTCCTGCCGAGAGATCACGGCACCGATCCTCCCGAGCAGGTCATCAAACTGGGTCCTGGTGAGCCTGAAATACCGCTGGAAGCGGTCGTCATCCAGACGCAACTCCTGGAGAAGGCAGTGAAATTATCCGAGCTGAATGCATCTCCGGATGATGTCACTGATCCAGACACAACGGCGTGTGCGTTTCCCTCGAATCTCGGACTGCCAAAGCAGGTACAAGGACGCGATGGTACTTATATCAGCCATGGTTGATGAGAGAACGAAATGGATAGCCCCTTGAGCTATTCTCTCGTTTTTTACTCGCACAAGTAAATTCAATTACACCCGCGAGTAAGGCGGTGCGAATATTCGCACCGCGTCCGGTGCCATTTAGGCTAAGCTACCTACACGCTAGCTTGAGGAGCAGAGCAGCTTGAGAACAGGCGCAAACCGCCAGTTCTACGATGTTTTGACTGGCAGCCAATCAGAAAGACAAGAATGGTAAATAACATTTCGATATGATATATTATTATAAATTGTATTTTACAATACTGATTAAAAAAATGTGACTTTTTTATTTATAATGATGTTTAAAAAAATAAATCTAATTTTATTTTTGCATTTTTTCCTCATCTTCCCTCCAATTTTCTGAGGACCCCCTAGCGCCCCCCACTTTGAAAACCAGTGTTTTAGATAATCAGAAAGCTTCAATGAAAAAAAAAAAAACAGCTTCTCATTATAAAAAAAATGATTTAAAGGGCCTTAAATGCACATATTAAGGGAAAGCCATAAGATTAGAGAATTAACACCCAGGTTGAAGGTACCCGGAGGTGTAAAATCCCCTTAATTCCCTGGTTATTTGTCTTAGAGCAGTGGTTCCCAAACTGTGGTACGCATTTTTTTAATTTTTATTTATTAAGGCGTCACACTTTTATGGAGGACTGTTTTTGAAGGAGACTCCAGTTTTGTTATGAATGTTACATGAGTTAGGCCTGTTCATGTATTCTTAAAAAAAAAAAAGAGAAATATTACTTGTTTAAGTTAGATAACAAAGGAAGATTATTTTTGATTTAGTATTTATGCTATTTTGGTTAATTATTTATACTTCAAGAATTTTTTTTTATTCTTATGTTGAATTCAACTGAAGTTAAAAAAAAAAAAAAGAGAGAGAAAGCCTGATAATTTTATGTTCAAGTTAAGGATATTAAATAAAATGATTTTCATGTAATAACCACTTTGTTGCTCTACTTTTGGAGAATCATCGCACGCGTTGTATGTGTGAGGGGGTACTCGTGGTGTGACAAGAAGGCTCAGGGGGTACTCAGGCCAAAAAAGTTTGGGAAACACTGTCTTAAGGCTCTAGCATGGTTGCCGCGTCTGCTCGCGCGAGCAGTGTGGATGACGTCACGAGTTCGTGCCCGCCATAGGACCCTATATAGTGGCGCAAGTCGTTGCGCGCCAGTAGTTGCAATTTTCTCCGTCACAGAGGTGGCGCTGCTACGTGAAGGTTACCTCTACTCTACAACCACGAAAGTGGAGAAGAAAACAATGCCTCTGTCAAGAGCAGGAATACTGTAATTAATGATACTGCTGCAGTTTTCGGATCATTTTAATTTTTTAATTCAGTTAAAAGAGGTGAAGGTTTGAAGCCCCCGGTATCAACAGAGTCTCTGCCCTCTTCTTTGCCTTCACGTATCTGTCCCGTAGCTTCCTCCGCACATTCTTACAGAACTCTCCCTCTTTCCCCAAAGTTCTGCCCATCTCTGTCCACCAGTTTTGGGAGTTTACGTGCTCCCTGTGCTGTTTCACTGCAGTTTCGTACAGCTGCCTGTACAAACGCACCTCCTCACTGAGCCTGGTCTCACATCGGTCCATCCGGTTCGTTGTGCTCGGCGCCGCCAAGTTACAAAAATCGACTGGTGCACGACAACGCGCTGCGCCGTCTTTTCAAGGGAAGCGCCAGGCCTGAAACGTCATTTTGACGTCACGGTCCACCACCGCCGTGACAGACGCGGCAACCATGCTACCGCCTTTAGAGGACGCTTCTCTTCTTCGGGACATTAGTCCCTCTGATGCAGGCCGCATCGGTCACTAGATGGGCTAATGATGTGCTAATGATGTCTTAAAATGTACTAAATGGACGAGCCGCATGAAGGACTCAGACTGGGGTCTGACTTTATTAGATTTAATTTAATTTTCTTTTAATTTATTAGACTGTTCTGTATCGTTTGTACGATACAATACGAAAATGTTCTGTTGACAATAAAGGAAACGTTAAACTATAACAGTCGGGGGAAGTTGGACTACTTAGGGGCAAAACTAATCCTGTTTCAAACATAATTTACCTCTTAAAAAAAACCTAATAATCCATTTATTTATTTAGTTCTCTTAAGCCGACTTAAATAAGATCAAACTAACCTTCCTCAAACAGACACTTTATTGGATAAAATTAAAGATAAAAATAGTAAGTTTACCAATTCAAGCTAACATTTAGGCTAAATTATTAGCATGTTTTCATTTGATGGCAATGAATACATATTTTTAAACGTGGATAAATTGCTGTGGATGAATAAGCCATCACATCTGATATGCTGCAGTTTAAATCAGATGTAAACTGGTGCTTAAAGGGGAACTCCGGGGCATTTGAAGCGCATTTCCATTGCTTGAGGTTGTCAAATACTGATAGTAGGACACAGACAGGTGCAAATCTGCGCTCCCTGTGTGGAGATCGCGCTGTTCGCGCAGCCTGTCATGCGAGGCTAATACGTGGTGGCTAGGGGCAAGCGCTAACCCTTCCACGTAAAACAACAACTTGCACACTGCAGAAACGTCACACCACTTTATAAACCATCCGACAATAAAGTCACAAGCCCTACCATCAAAACCATATGCATGGTTCTCACATTACTGGCATGGGGACGTTACAAAACAACTTCATAATTCAAATTCAAATTCAAAAATACTTTATTTATCCCAGAGGGAAATTAAATGTTGATGTAGCTCAATTAAATCAAGGAGTTATTATAGATGCTGATGGCTGTGGGCAGGAAAGATTTCCTGTAGCGGTCCGTTTTGCATCCAAACTGAAGAAGCGTTTGACTGAAGAGACTCTGTTTTCCGATAACAGTCTCATGGAGAGGATGTTCAGGGTTGTCCATAATTCTCTTGATTTTATGCAAAATCCTTCTTTGCATTATTGTCTCCAGAGGTTCCACAGTCGTCCCCAGAACAGAACCAGCCTTCCTTATCAGGTTGTTGAGTCTTTTTAGGTCCCTGGTTCTGATACTGCTGCCCCAACAGATGACGCAAGAGGAAATGACGCTCTCAACAACAGACTTGTAGAAGATCTGCAACATCTTGTTGCAAACCTTGAAGGATCTTAGCTTCCTCAAGAAGTACAGTCTGCTCTGTCCTTTCTTGTAGATGGCTTCACTGTTGTGTCTCCAGTCCAGTCTGTTGTCCAGATGAACACCAAGGTATTTATATTCCTCAACCACCTTCACTTCTTCTCCCATGATGGAAACAGGGTTTGATCTGACCCTGTTTCTCCTGAAATCTACAATCATCTCCTTTGTTTTGTTAACATTCAAGATGAGATGATAGTTCCCACACCATGCCACAAAGCATTCCACCAGCTCTCTGTACTCAGCTTCTTGTCCATCTCTGATACACCCGACAACTGCAGAGTCATCTGAATATTTCTGTAGATGACAGGAGTCTGACTTATACTGGAAGTCTGAAGTGTACAGAGTGAAAAGGAATGGTGAGAGTACAGTCCCCTGTGGTGCTCCTGTGCTGCTGATCACCTGGTTAGACACACAATTCTTCAGTCTGACAAACTGTGGTCTATTTGTCAGGTAGTCATTAATCCAGGTGATTGTTGAGGCCTCCACTTGAGTCTTCTGGAGTTTCAGACGAAGCAGATCAGGCTGGATTGCGTTAAATGCACTGGAGAAATCAAAGAACATGATCCTCACAGTGCTGCCTGCTTTGTCCAGATGACAGTGGGTTTCTTGAAGCAGGTGTATGATAGCGTCTTCAACTCCAACTACATGGCGATAAGCAAACTGCAAGGGGTCCTGATATGTGCTGGTTTGCTTACACAGGTGGGTCAACAGGAGTCTCTCCAGGACATTCATGATGTGGGATGTCAGGGCAACAGGTCTGTAGTCATTGATGACTGAAGGGTGAGTTTTCTTTGGTACCGGAACCAGACAGGATGTCTTCCACAACAGTGGTACCTTCTCTTGGGTCAAGCTAAGGTTGAAAAGGTGTTGCAGAATCCCACAGAGCTGCTCTGCACAGGCCTTCAGGACTCGGGGGCTGACACCATCTGGACTTGCAGCCTTGTTCCGGTTCAGTCTCTCCAACTGCCTCTTCACCTGACTTCTAGAAACAGAAAAGTGAGAGGGGGAGGCAAAGGGGACAGCAGCATCTCCTGATTGGGTTGAAGACAAACTAGTGGAAGCAGAATAATCCATGACTGAGGTGGAGGTGGAGATGTTACAGGAAAGCTGTGAGTCAGAGGAGGGTGGGATGTCTCTTTGGCTGGGAACAGGAGGGGAGGATGGTGAGCTTGTTCCTGAACTGAACCTGTTGAAGAATGTGTTCAGCTCATTTGCTCTGTCCAGACTTCCATCCATCTGATCCTCCCTCTGCTTGAGGCCTGTGATCTTCTTCATTCCTGACCACACATCTCTGATATTGTTCCTCTGCAGTTTACTCTCAAGCTTCTTTCTATACACCTCCTTGCTCTCTCTGATCTTGACTTTGAGCTGCTTCTGTATACTCCTCAGTAACTCCCTGTCTCGCTCCCTAAAGGCTCTTTTTTTCTTGTTCAATAGTGCCTTTAGCTCACTGGTGATCCAGGGAAGCATCTCACTGTTCTGGTGGGGATGGTGTTGTCCACACAGAAGTTTATATAGTCAGTCACACACTCAGTCATGGCATTAATGTCCTCTCCATGTGGCTTACAAAGAGAAATCCAATCGGTTGCATCAAAACAACCCTGTAAGGCTTCTTCAGCTTCATGTGACCACTTTCTAACAGTCTTTTTTGTGACAGGTAGTCTCTGGACAAGGGGTTTATATGCTGAACAGAGAAAAACAAGGTTGTGATCTGATTTACCCAGGGGAGGTCTTGATTTCAAAATGTATGAATCCTTGACATTTGTGTAAAACAAATCCATCCATCCATCCATCCATCCATCCATCCATCCATCCATCATCTTCCGCTGGTCCGGGGATCGGGTCGCGGGGGCAGCAGCTTGAGCAAAGAGACCCAGACGTCCCTGTCCCCGGCCACTTCCTCCAGCTCTTCTGGGGGGACCCCGAGGCGTTCCCAGGCCAGCCGAGAGACATAGTCTCTCCAACGTGTCCTGGGTCTTCCCCGGGGCCTCCTCCCAGTGGGACGGGCCCGGAACACCTCACCGGGGAGGCGTCCAGGAGGCAGTCTCACTAGATGCCCGAGCCACCTCATCTGACTCCTCTCGATGCGGAGGAGCAGCGGTTCTACTCCGAGCCTCTCCCGGATGACCGAGCTTCTCACCCTATCTCTAAGGGAGAGCCCAGACACCCTGTGGAGGAAACTCATTTCGGCCGCTTGTATTCGCAATCTCGTTCTTTCGGTCACTACCCACAGCTCGTGACCATAGGTGAGGGTAGGAACATAGATTGACCGGTAAATCGAGAGCTTCGCCTTCTGGCTCAGCTCCTTCTTCACCACGACAGGCCGGTGCAGAGCCCGCATCACTGCAGACGCCGCACCGATCCGTCTGTCAATCTCCTGCTCCATTCGTCCCTCACTCGTGAACAAGACCCCGAGATACTTGAACTCCTCCACTTGGGGAAGGATCTCATTCCCGACCCGGAGGGCATTCCACCCTTTTCCGGCCGAGGACCATGGTCTCGGATTTGGAGGTGCTGATTACAAATCCAAAACAAATCCAATGTCTTGTTTTCTCTGGTAGAGCAGCTGACAAACTGTTGAAAAGTTGGCAGTGTAGCAGAGAGTGAGGCATGATTAAAATCACCAGATATTGCCACAAAAGAATTGAGGTGTTGTGTCTGTATCTTAGCAACAACGGAACTGATGACATCACATGCAGTGTCGGCAACAGCTGAGGGTGGAATGTAAACAGCCACCAAAACAACACTGGTGAACTTTCTTGGCAAATAATATGGACGAAAACTTACTGCCAATAGTTCAATGTCAGGACTGCAGAGACGACTCTTCACAGTAACATGTCCTGGGTGACACCATCTGTTGTTGACAAGCACTGCCAATCCACCCCCTTTCCTTTTCCTGCTACTCTTTAAATCTCGATCTGCTCGTACAGTCAGGAAGCCCGGCAGAGAGACGCTGGAGTCGGGGATATGATCCTGCAGCCATGTCTCAGTAAAACACATAATGCTACATTCCCGATATTCTTGCTGAGTCAAGGCTAGAAGTTCATCCAACTTGTTAGCTAACGATCTTACATTTCCCATGATGACGGATGGCAGAGATGGTTTGAACTTCTTCTTTCTTTCTCTCCTCTTTGCTCCTGCTCTGCATCCACGACGCCTCCTTTTCAATTCCAGTGGGATTTCTGGCTTCAGTTGTCGAATTATTTCTGCTTTTCCAATGTTAATCAGCTGCTCCCTGTTGTAAACCACCTTGTTGCTATGGTTATGCATCATAACAAAAGAGTAAAATATACAAAAGTATTGGGAAAAATTAATCCAGCTGCACAGCATCCAAGGCAGGAAGGAACAGTTGTCCAAAAAATGCAATTTCTTCCAAGAAAAAACAGGAATGAAATTTAGAAAAAAGAAAAATCTCAATGTGAGGTACAGAGCTACTCCAACGTGCTGCCACCCTCAGCAGCGCATTCTAGAACAACAATACATGCCCAGTAATATTGTTGTAATGTTTTAAATACTTGAACGCAGTTTTTCTAGAGAAGATAATTGCTTTGTATATGGGAGTATCGTCCATTGACTCTTTTGGGCTTTCACATGCGCGAGCGTACAACTAACCGGTGAGTTACATGCTGTTTATAAAGTTGTTTTGTAACGTCCCCATGCCAGTAATGTGAGAACCATGCATATGGTTTTGATGGTAAGGCTTGTGACTTTATTGTCGGATGGTTTATAAAGTGGTGTGACGTTTCTGCAGTGTGCAAGTTGTTGTTTTACGTAGAAGGGTTAGCGCTTGCCCCTAGCCACCACGTATTAGCCTCGCATGACAGGCTGCGCGAACAGCGCGATCTCCACACAGGGAGCGCAGATTTGCACCCGTCTGTGTCCTACTATCAGTATTTGACAACCTCTAGCAATGGGAATGCGCTTCAAATGCCCCGGAGTTCCCCTTTAACCCTGCTCCCGCGTGCCTTCTGGCAGAAATGATGAACGGTTCATGCAAACTGATCCAAAGCTGCTGATTCATGCTGCCTGCAGCCAGAAACCAACGATCCAGAGACGATCGGGAGCTTTTATTTCTGCACCTCTTTGAACTGCACCAGACATTCGTCCCCGCAGATGGTCTTACTGCCGTCCCCCACGTTCACCACGAGGCGGTTGTCGGGGCAGATGGTGCCGCAGACGTCACAGCTGGGAAACCCGCGGACCTCCTGGTACCGGTTTAAACAGGCTCTGCTGCAGAGTCCGTGGCCTTCGCCGTCCACGATCACTTTAAAGATGCACTGAGGACGAGAAGAGAGCAGGTTAACCTCCAAACTGAAGTTTTCTGACTGTATGGTCTGTGCATCTAAAGCTCAGAGAAAAGTGGGACAGATCCTTTTTATTCGTGGTATTAAAAACCAGTAAAACAGTAAAAAGTCAAACTTTTCCCTTCAGACTGAAATACATGCTCGAGTTCCAGTAACTCTTTATGAAGAAAGCAGTTTCAATAGAAATTAAGATGTTTTTTTCATTGAGAATACAAATTCTGTAAATAAATCGAGTCTTTATGGTTGAGCCGCTTCTCCACAGGTGTTCAGATATATTTCAAAACTGAGCTTCATGGTGGAGAAGTTAAATTTTAGATGGATACGACAGGGAATGAAGTATCTTAGCATCAAACTTCATGAGGATATAGATGAAATAGTGGCACTAAACTTTAATCCTTTACTTCAAAAGATGAAAATAAACCTTGATAAGTGGGGGGAACTAAAATTGACATTGTGGGGAGAAAAAAAAAAAAAAAAAAAAAAAAAAAAAAAAAAAAAAAAAAAAAAATCAATGTTATAAAAATGATAATTGCCCCACAATTCAGTTATGTGGCAATTATGTTACCAATTAATACACCATCTACCATCTTTGGACAACTGGATGATATTATAAAATGTTTCCTATGGGCTGGGAAAAGACCACGAATCAAATTGAGAAAGTTATGTGCTCATAAAGAGAAAGGAGGGCTGGGTCTGCCAGATCTTAGATTGTATTATTCAGCTTTTGAAATGGCTAAAACAGCAAGATACTGGCAGGCTGCAGAAGATGAAACAAATCCAATACTTCTACATTCAAGGGATGTCTGGAGTAAAGTACATACAATGTTTAAACTTACACATACTCTACAAAGATATTCATCATTGTGGGAGAATCCTGATGTATGCATTGGGAAGAAACCAGTGGCACGTCAGAGGTTTAAGCACCATTAGAGACGGAGTGTTTTTGCCATATGATGAGCTGTTGCAGAAATTTGATTTGGTGGGAAAAGATAACTTTAGGAAGTTTTTGCAAATGAGGAGTTGCATTACCTCGAAGCCATAAAATATGACTGATAATATGATGAGCGATTATATGAAACTTCTACTTAGAAAACGAAAAGCCTCACAATTTTATAAAATGGCTATTTCTTCTCTCACAACTAACTATGAGCAGTTAAAGATGATTTGGCAGAGGGACCTTTGGTGGAGAGATTGATTGTGATAGATGGGCAAAAATTGTGGTAAATATGTGTGTGTGTGTGCAGTGATTTCATTGGTTTAAAAAGGGATGCACAGATAAATCAGCCTAAGTCTGTAATGGACCATTTTTTAGCTCGTTGGCTGCAGTCCTGGTACCGTTTCATGGACTGAAACTGACAGCATTTCTTTATATTCAATTTTTTTGGCCCATTTAAGAGCTAAAAAGTCATTGAGTTGGTTCAACAGACTAATAATGATTTTAAAACTGTCATTTTCCTTTTTACAAAGGCTTTGATAATAAGGTTTTGTTTCGTTTTGTTTAGCTGTTGGCTCCAGAACCCATCTGGTTTCCACCTGTTTGATCCCCCCGACCTGTCGCTGAGGAGCCGTTTGGTAAACGTCTTCCAGAATCTACTTTTTTTATGCTAAGCTACATATTCTGAAGTATTTTTGCAGAATTTGTCAACAAGAAATCAACAAATACACATTTTTTGTCCAATCTAGCCTTTTAAATGTCAGATAAACTCAGAGAAAACTGAGATCATCATCTGTGGCCCACAGAAACAAAGAGAAAGTGTCATAAGTCACCTTGAGACGCTCTCTCTGAAACCTCATTATCAGGTTAGAAATCTCGGGGTAATATTGGACTCAGACCTGAACTTTAACAGCCACATTAAATCTGTAACATCAGCAGCTTTTTACCATCTAAAAAACATTGCCAGAATCAAAGGAATAGTGTCTAAACCAGACTTAGAGAGACTGATCCATGCGTTTGTCTCCAGCAGGTTAGACTACTGTAACGGCCTGCTCACTGGGCTCTCTAAACGGGCTGTAAGACAGCTGCAGTACATCCAGAACGCTGCTGCTCGAGTCCTGACTAGAACCAGGAAATACGACCATATTAGTCCAACGCTCAGGTCTCTGCACTGGCTTCCTGTCGCTCAGAGAATAGACTTTAAACGGCTCTGCTTGTGTACAAGTCTCTTCATGGTCTAGCACCAAAGTACATCTCTGACATGTTAGAGCCACATGAACCAACTCGGGCTCTGAGAACCTCAGGGAGGGGTCTCCTGCTGGTGCCCAGAGTCAGGACTAAACAAGGTGAGGCTGCGTTTCAGTTTTATGCTCCTAACATCTGGAAATGTGAGACAGGCCTCAACTCTGACAATGTTTAAATCCAGGCTGAAAACAGTTCTGTTTAGCTGTGCATATGACACCTGAAAGTGTTTCATCTGCACTCAGCAGATGATTTTATTTGCCTTCTTGTGATTTTATGAAGCTGTAAAGCACTTTGAGTTGAGCTCTACAGATAAACTGGCCCTAAATCTTAACATATCACCCAACACATAAAAAGCACGCAGCCAAGTTTCCAGTTTCCTCACCAGGCCGTGTTTGGCGCATATTTTGCACACGTCGTGCAGCAGCTTCGCGGCAGCCATCTTCCTCTTGGATTCGACAGAAGAGAGGCACGCATGGCTGCACAGCTCCCTCTTAGTTCCTGAATCATCCACCGGAGCCAGAATGATGTTTTGAGGCCGCGTTATTGACCTGAAGAGGGGAAGAGAGGGAGGAATTAAACCCACAACCAGGTTGGCTGTTTGTTTTCCACAGGATGGGTCAGAAGCTCAGCAAAGTCCTCTGATCTTAACCCATTTAGGCCTAAAACGCCTGGAAAAGAATGCCTGTAAAACCTATGGGCGATTTCAGAAAGACCCCCTAAAACCTGAAGTTTTTCTGGAAATTCAGCAATTGTGTCAACGCCTACTAAATGATTGATTTCTCAGCCTCTGTAGCAGATAGAAACAAAATTCAAAAAGTATTTGACAGCTTACACCTGTGGCTTTCTTTGGAAATTGAGTTTATTTAAATACACCTTCACGAAAATAGAAAATGTAAAGAGTAAAGTGCAGGAACAGCACTATTTTCTATTAAAAAAACAGTAATAAAATAAAATGTAATTTTATATTTAAATTATTTATTGTGACAGAGCGGCGAATACAGGTAAGACGTGTTACTGATGTCTTGTGTTAGCGGTTTTGGGTGAAGGCATTCAATAAATGCAATTGTGCGTTCCAGTTCAATATTTAGTTCCAAGATTACTTGTAGCCCCTCTTTTTCATTACTTCACGTGGCATCTTTTGGATTTCATTGTTTTGATAACATTGAATGCTCTCCTGTGTTAGTGTCTGCCTACACTTAGCCCCTCCTGTTCCTGCACCAAAGCATCTTTTGGATTTGTTTTTGTAACTGCTACAGCTTACACTAAAATGGTATGAAAATTGTATGCATGTCTAATTTATAGATGGTGCTTCAAGCAGAGCTCCCACCCCCAGGGCTGCTACCAAATCAAAAAATAAAGGTAGGCCTATGTAATTTTACATAAATCTGTGTAATAATAAATATGATTTTCATGGCAATTGTGTATAATACATGTATGTAATTTACAGGTCGTACATCAGGCAGAGCCTCCAAGCAGGGCACGGATACAGGGGGTTGGCGTCAGGACACTACACCTTACTTTAGCAAAACCATGTCAAGGAACCGATTCCTAATCATATGGAAGTTCCTCCATTTCAATAACAATGCAGAACAGAACCCTAATGACAAAATGTACAAGGTACGCCCTGTGTTAAATTACATAGTGGGAAAATTCAAAGAGCTGTACCAACCAAAGCAAAACATTTGCATTGATGAGGGGATGATGCTGTGGATTGGGCGGTTGGCGTTTAGGGTGTACAACCCTCAAAAGCCTGTAAAATACGGGATAAAAATCCTACATTTTGTGTGCCACAGGTTACTGTTTCAATATGCTGCCCTATGTCGGGGAAGCTAGTACCTTGACAGAGATTGTGTTCAAACTCCTGGATCGTCTGCCAGGTCACGGTTGCACATTGTTCATGGACAACTTTTATAATTCTGTTTCACTGTGTGAGCGTCTCCTGGAGGCAAAAACCAACGTCTGTGGCACACTGAGGGTGAATAGGGGGGAGCCCAAGGTCATCAGGGAGGTAATAAAGAATAGCTTGGAGGTTGGGGGGAGAATTATGCTGCACAATGACAGGGTGATGGTTACTGCATGGCAGGACAAAAGGGTGGTGAAGATGGTAACAACCTGCCACCAAGATAAAATGCAAAGAGTTGAGGTATGGCAGAGGGGGCAGAGGAACGAGGTTGAGCAGTTCAAGCCGGAGTGTGTGCTCCAACATGAATGGGGTGGACAAACTGGACCAAAACATTGCCTATTACCCCTTCAAGCGTAGAACACTGAACTGGTCCAAGAAATTTGTAGCCTACCTGTTCCAGGTTTGCATATTCAATGCATTTGTCCTTTACAGAGCCAGGTACCCAGGAAAGTGTAAAACTCTCTTGGAGTTCACACGCAGGGTCGTGAAGTCCTGGACAGTGAAGCAGAGGGTGGAAGAGCATGGGGAAGGGGAGCAGATGCAGGAGGAGGTTGAGGAGGAGGGTGCAGGTGGGGGTGTTGAGGAAGCTGGGGACTTGGATGAAGGCAGGCATACACCAAGAGCTCCGTATAATTGTGACCCAGAGAGCAGGGCTAGATGGTGCCCTACCCAAGCACATACTTGTACGGCTGCCGGGAAAACTGAGAAGGAAGTGTAGGGTCTTGTACGTAGAGGCCAGAGGAGTGAGACGAGACTGTGTTGCAAGGCCTGTAGTGTTCCCTTGCATCCGGGGCAGTGTTTCACAGACTACCACACTAGGAGGACTTATATGTAGGGGTGGATGAAGACGCACACACAGCTGCTAAAAGTGTTTTTTTTTTTTTTTTGTGAAAGGTTTACATGGAGTGTATAGTGTTTACATGTGTCTGCTCTGCTGTAGACACACACACAGAGAGAGACTAGAAGCTCTACAGTTATGACTGAAATGTTTACAGTGTTTTTCTAATGATGTTTTGCCTTTAGTTGTGCCCTGCTGGGGGGTGGGGGTGGGGGGCACGCACTTTACCTTTGAAAAAATGTTTATTGTGTTATGTTTATATATGTTTATGTATCTGCTACAGCTTACATGTAAATGAACTGTTCAGTTTTCCAAGAATCTTTACATGGTTGTAGTAATAAATTTGTATTTTTATATTTATAAAAAAATGTTGTCAGTGTTATTTTTGGTGCATTATACAATAGGATGACTTTTCATGGTGTTTGAGATGACACTGAAGCAAAAATAATTATGATCGAAGACATGTTCTGCTTGAAATGTTGCTTGTCACAAAAAGCCGATTTTCTCAGCTTTTGGTCAGAAATCAGCATTTTTAGTGATGCCCACCCATGTTCTGGAGACAATTACTAAAGAATGGAAATAGGTAGAAAACAAATGCTTTTTTCTGATGATAAAGGAAAGTCTGAAGTTTCTTTTGGTATGTTTGTTTTTGACATGGACATAGAACTCAATTTTCTATGGGTCTTGAAAAAACCCTCAAATGCTGAAAAAATCCTGGCACTGGGATGTTCTGAATTTGAAAATGGCTGGCACTCAATGAGTTAAATGTTTTTATAATTCATGGGTCAAAAATTACCTACAAGACAATCTTTGTACCCTGGTGGTGTCCAGCCCACATGGAAGCATAAACAAAAATAAGGTATGACTTTTTCTAATGATGGGGTCCCTTTAGGAAAAGTCATAAGATTTCAAGTTGGAAAAAGATAGTTTAAGGTATTTTTTCTACAGCTAAACATGGTCGTGGGTCACTTTTGACCCGCAAGACAACAGGAGGGATAATGGTGCGTTCACACCGGAATCGTTCGCGCGACGTGATTACATACAAAGTCAATGCAAAGACGCGAATAGACACGGATTCGAGCCGGCGGCGCAATGAGGCGAATGCCGCCGCGCGAGTGAAAAGATGCGAATCCACGCGACAGTGACGTGGAGAAAGATGGACAGGCGCTCCGCAGCTGAAATGGAGTCGTGTCTGTGACATGCAGATGGGACTGCAGATGGAAATTAGCTTCTAAGCTACAATCTGGTGCAGGTCATCTCTTTACTTTGCAATTAATGTACTTTGCACATGGTCCCTGACTAAATAAAATAAAAAAAATAAAATCACCGCCTTCTCCAGGATTTGCGTCTGGATGACGACCGCTTCCAGCGGTATTTCAGGCTCACCAGGACCCAGTTTGATTACCTGCTCGGGAGGATCGGTGCCGTGATCACCTGAAATCGGTGCCTGAAGATCACGGCACCGCAGCTCCATTTCAGCTGCGGTGCGCCTCTGCATGGTGAAAGGCATCTAAAACAAGCTTTCAAAGCTTAAGATTTCGTACATCTGCAAATTGTCCCCACGGAGAAGGCGAATGTAGTCAATTGAATAAAGAAAAGAAGCCTGTAAAGATGCTGGGCTTACTGAAAGCAGTTGTGACATTTCTTGTGGGGATCCCTTTCAGAGACGCACGCCTCGGAGCAGAAAACCTCCTTGGAGCTGGGCAGCTGGTAAAGCGGGCAGCCTTCCAGCAGGTCTTTGCTGCAGCTGCAGCATTTAACGTCCGCGTCGGAAATGACGAGCGCCGGCGCGTTGTTGGATTCGGCGTCGGATGAGCCGATGTTTCCGGCGTCCTGCGTGTCAAACACAACGAGGTTAGATGTCCGCTTCATGAACTGTGATGTCAGCTTTTTGCTCCAGCTCCAGAAACGTACTCACAGTTTTCTGGAGGCTCCTTTTCTTCTCCAAAGTAGCTGAGATTGTGTTTTCTGACATATGAAATAAGAAAAAGACACAATTAGCTCTGTAGTGGCCATTTGTCCATAAAAAACACATTCAACCAAACAAAATCAAAAGGCCACTGATGCACCATGGGGGATGTGGTTTAATGCAGGCAAAAGAAGATGAATGTCCAAAAATGAATTCCTGCGTTTTCTGATGATTTATTTCCAAACAATAAAACAAACAAAAGAACAAAGAAAGCCATGCCTGCTGCTCTCTCCTTTTCCCTGTTAAAAAAACCATTGGCACACCCAGGTGCATGCTGGTACTCCAGGTGCCCAGTGTGACCCAATTAGCAAATTATTCTAAACAAATAACTAACAAAGAATATCTAAAAAATCTAATCTAAATAAAGCACTGAAATTAATCAAATGAAGTTACTCATAATTAGCAAATTAAATTTACAACTAGAACCGAAAAACAAAAACTAACCTTACAAATAGCTCCTACAAGCTCCATAACACACACAAACACAGCGTGAACGAACTCATCTACAAATCTTTGGTTTGCCATCTTCTGGTTTTCCTTTCGGTCTCCTAATTTCCTGCTTCGTTTAGTTTGGTGACTCGTGTCCTTCTGTTCACCTCAGCTAGTTTTACAGCTTCCCTTCTCACACCTGCTGTTCATTCTGGCATCACTTCCCTCTGTTACATCCTCCTGATTTCCCTTTTGCTCCTCTTTAGTTCAGTGATGTCTTCTGCCTCCCTCTGTAAGTCCTGCATCCTGGGTCCAAACCTCAGTAAAACTCAAATCCTGACACCTTAAAGGCCTCTTGCTTTACACTCACTGCTTTTAAGTGAGAGCAGCCTAACAGTGAAGAGCAGGTCGAATAAAAAAATTGAAATGATTGATTTAAATGGAAGTTAGGGGGGGAAACATCTCGTTATTTATGAATGATGAGAGTGAAAAAAAAGATCCCTGTTAACAAACACTTTGTCCAGTACCTTGAGGCTTGTGCAGAAAAAAACTATGAAGCAGCTTGTAAGACGACACGCAGCATCGATTACAGAAGAGCTGCACTATGTTGTCGCTGCTCCTGAAGTCGACCATGGCTGACACAGGCTGAGAGGAGCGGCACTGCGTGCACCGGAAGGACGTCCTGATACCCTGCAGGACAGAAAAACAAGAAGTCTGGGTGTCTTTATACAGGGACAGGTCCTTTAAACACACAACGATGCAGTGAATCTTCACTTTAGATTCTGCAGCAGTGGGATGAACAGACAGAAGGTCGTTAAATTAAACACAGACAGTTCACATTTCTACGTTAAAAAAAAAAAGACTCTTTCGGTCCTCACCAGGGCTTAAAACACATATCACACTGAGTCATTATCTATTGAACAAAAACTGAGACAAAACACAGAAACAGTGTGTGAGTAACTAAGTGAACCCTGATCCAGCAGCTTCAGCAGCAGTGAGCTGAGGTAATAGTTTCCTGTGGGACGTTATCAGTCTCTCTCATGGTTGTGGAGGAATCTGAAGGTCCCACCACAGCATCTCAGTCAGGCTGACGTCTGGACTCTGACTGGACCGTTGCAACACCTCGATTCTTCTCTTCTTCACACATTCTGCTGTAGATCTGCTGCTGTGTTTGGGATCTTTGTCCTGTTGATGAGCCAGTTTCAGCCCAGCTTTAGCTGTCAGACAGACGGCCTCACATCTGACTCTAGAACACTTTGGTATCCAGAGGAGTTCATGGTGGACTCAATGGCTGCAAGGTGCCCAGGTCCTGTGGCTGCGGAACCAGCCCAGATCATCAGCCCTCCACCACCGTGCTTGACAGCTGGTGTGAGGTGTTTGTGCTGATATGCTGTGTTTGGTTTCCTCCAAACGTGCTGCTGTGCATTATGAGCAAACATCTCCACTTTGGTCTGGTCTGTCCAGAGGACAATGGTCCAGAAGTCTTGTTGTTTGTTCAGATGCAGCTTTGCAAACCTAAGCTGTGCTGCCATGTTCTTTTTAGAGAGAAGAGGCTTTCTCCTGCAGCCCTTCCACACAAGCCATACTTGTTCAGCCTGTTTCTAACTGTGCTGTCATGACCTTTAACCTTTAACATGCTGACTGAGGCCTGCAGAGTCTGAGATGTAGCTCTTGGGTTTTTTGACCTTGGGGTGACCTTGCTGGGACGTCCACTCCTAGGTAGACTAAAGGAAAAATGGCACCCCTTCGTATATATGTAATCTTTAACTTGGATATTTCCTCACCTCCTTAAACTCCTCCAGACATTCTGGGCCACAGATGGTTTTGGAGCCGCAGTCCAGCTTCAGGATCAACGGCTTTTGGCAGCAGATGGAGCTGCAGTTCTCGCAGACACCCACGTTGTCCCTGCAGAAACTATCCAAGCAGTCCTGGCTGCAGAAGCTGTGCACAGCCTCGTCTAGGCTCAACTCAAGCGTTGTCTGCAGAAGACAAATGTGAAGCAGATGTATCAACAGGCTCCTGAATAAATCAAGATCTTTGTTAAAGGGATAGTTCGCCTCTTTTGACATGAAGCTGTATGACATCCCATATCAGCAACATCATTTATGAACATTTTCTTACCCCCTGCTGCGTCCTGTGAGCCGAGTTCCAGCCTCGTTTTGGTGTTGATGAAGGTAGTCCGGCTAGTTGGCTGGGGTTTAAAAAATAAAGCGTTTCGCTTCTCAAAACAATATGCTACACAATACGGTCTACACAGCAGGCAGTGATACGAAGGGAGAGAAAATAGGGCCAAGCGATTGTGAGGTCTGACTTTTTCCTGGAGAACGATTTTGTGATGCAAATGTATTACTCTTTTGAACGCATATTGTTTTGAAAAGCAAAACGCTTTAATTTTTTACACCCCAGCCAACTAGCCGGAACTACTTTCATCAACACCAAAACGAGGCTGGAACTTGGCTCACAGGACGCAGCAGGGGGTAAGAAAATGTTCATAAATGATGTTGCTAATATGGGATGTCATACAGCTTCATGTCAAAAGAGGCGAACCATCCCTTTAAAGTTGAAGGTAAGTGAATGGGTCTCACAGTGCAGGTTTGGTCGCACACCCTGCAGAGCGGAGGCGTCTGGGTGGACGACTGCTGCCGTGTTTGAACGGACCGAGTCTTTGACTTGAAAGAGCACAAGCAGGCTGGACTGCAGAAGTCCTTCATCGTTCCTTTCAGGTCCACAACAGCCATGATGAGGTCCAGAGGCTGCGAGATCTTCCTGATGGAACAAGGAGGGCAGAGGAGAAACACTCAAAGCATGAGCGCTATCATTCGTTCTTTGTTAACTTCAGGCTAACAAACAAAGGTTTCGACGGGTCATCTGAAACTTCTTCTGCACCAAACACACCCATCATGACTGGAGAAGTATGGAAATCTTTGCAGGAATAACACAGTTGCTGCAGAGAAAACTGTTCAGGTGACAGATTCACATGAATCAAAAGAAGAAAAGATTGATCTACATTCTAAAGGGCAAATAAAACACCTCAAAGCTGATGAAGATATGTGCAAACGGGCTTAAACTCAACAAAAGGTTTTTACCGCCTCATTCCTTTCAGCCCTTTTCAGAACACAGATCACCATCAGTTCACTGAGGTGTGCGACAGTTTACTGAATAATGAAATAAATCAGAATAAGTGGGAGCCTGCAGACTCAGGCGGAGCACAACGCACTTAGAAAAGCTTCTAGGAGACACACTAAAACCCCAGAGGGGCATTCTGTGGAGAGGGGAAGCTTCTCAGACTTACTTCAGACAGTAAAAACACGTTCTCGTGGCTGCTTTGCTCAGAGGGAACATCTCAAACAGGCAGTTTTTGGAGCAGAAGACGTCTGTGAAGCCCTTCTTCTGGTAGCCAGTGTGTCCCTTCGTCATACTCTTTTTGCATAGGGAGCAGCTCATGTGCACCGCCTCACATGCAAGAAAAGACAAGAAGTAAGAAATGTTATGTCTGGAAACGTTTATGGTTGGGTTGGTCCGAACCACTGAGGTGCGCAGACACTAGCAGTCGCTTAACCTACGGTAGCCTAATTAGAGCAGAAATTGTAGTCACTACATCAGGACTACCTTTCAAGTAGGGGTGCGCGATCTGACGATATAAAACCGTGACAGGCGAGGAAGAGATGAGAATCGCAGGCAATCTACCAAATTAGAGAAATCGTGTAGATCGCCTTTGCCAATCAGCACAATGATTTTTTATTTTGTTTTAATGCTGGTTCCCCCCGATGCGGCAGACGTAGGGCGTCCTTAACCTAACCGACCAATTATAGCGAACTGTGCGTCGTGACACTTTCTTACACGCCTCCATGTTGTGTTTGTAAAAACTTAGAAAACGCATGGAGAGCCATGGCTGAAAGCCAAGCCGATGAGCTGGTGAAGAAGAGGAAATCCACCTCTGTAATTTGGAATTGGTTCGGGTTTTCTGCTACCCTAACCCACTGCTGCTGGTCCACATCAGGAATGGGAGAAACTCACGGCCAGCAGCAGCACTCTCGTGTCGGATGAGGAAACCGCTAGCTCGTAAGCTAACTACAGTGCAAGAGAAAAAGGATGCACCTCGACCGTGACAAACATTACACAGTTGAAAAGTATTCCTTTAGGGCGCTCTGGTGATGGCAGTGCGTGACTGTGGCTGCAGTAAATGAACATGCAGTGTTGCTCATCTGTTGCTAAATGGCATCATGAGGTGGAGTCAAGTCGTCATCAGTGGTTCGTTTTTCTATTTCCGGTTGCTTCACTCTCACTGTGTCAGATGTCATCAATTAGATCATTATTTTTCATCTTGAATTGGGTTACAGGTGAATTACAATGTGTTGATTGCCAAATTCTTTCTTTTACTTCTTAGCTCTTCTGTGGTTCAGCATGTCGACTTAACTCTACTGTAATTGGTCTTTTTTTTTTTTTTGGATGGAAGATCGTGATAAAAAAAAAAAAAAATCGAAATCGCGATTTTATGCAAAAAAAAAATCGTGAAACAACATTTTTCCATATCGCCCACCCCTACTTTCAAGTGTACATCAAAACCTAAAATATTCTTTTTGCTTACAAAACGTATAAGTTCCCAACTTATTTTGCAATGTGGGCACGTATTTGCAGTGCTAACATTAGTGAGTATGGCTGCTGGCATCTCCAGTCTCTACACCAAGTAACTTTCTCAATGTCGCCTTGCATTGTACAACAGTAACACTGCCAAAGTATTTCCCATAGTACACATTGCCAACATGTTATGAAAAACAACTGTAATAAACGCCGGTGGGTAATTTCATGAAAATTGCAATGGACTTTTTACCCCCACAAACACTGTCCTGTTTGGTAAATGATTCTCCACCCGCTTATGAGCAACCCAGTGTTGACATAAGGGGAGCGATTTATAACCAAGTTTTCTAGACAAAAAGGTTTACATGCTATAATATACAACAAAAACAAAGATTTCTGAGTGGCTGCAGTCCTAGTGACAATGGGGTCAGTCTGGCAGGCAGCATCCCTGGTCCGGGATGTCTGGACGTGAGCACTTGATGTGCTGGCCAGTGAAGAGAGAACAGTGACACTCATTGAGATTTTCAAATACATAATGCACTACATGCTGACACCCCCTGCCCCACATAGGCAGACAGGTTAATGGCCCATCAAATTCACGTCTCATCATGTACTGCAGAGTGGGAAGACTCGTTCTTTTGTCCCTCATGGAGTCAAATGTAAGCATTAACACCCTAATCACACCCATCACTCCAGGCTGTTGTAGACAATAGCTTTGTCCACAATGTCTAGTAAAACTCAAACACATACAAGTTATGGCCACACAAAAACAAAATGCATGGCATAAGATTATGATCCCTATTATTTAGGTTGTCATAAGTTGTATGTAGGAGGGCAATGTGTGTAATTGTACTGATGGCAGCACAGTCCACTGACAACAGCAAGTGTCTGCACTCTGCATGCAGTCAATGTAACATGAATGTCCTCATATTAGTGATAGTGATGGCATGTACACTATACATACTTTCTGTTATCCGTGTATGTAACCATATCGCTAACACAAGACTTCTCCCTAGGGGTGCGTTAGTAAACTCAACCTGATGCAGACAGAGAGCACACATCTCGGTTCGAAAGCCGAGCATTACACTCGTGATAAACTGACGAGTCTATGTTCGAGGGTAGTCAGCAAACGTTTGCTAAACATCCCTACCCTTCACCTAGCCACAACACCCGATCGCGTATCCCACACGAAAGACACACACATTGCTACCCTTGCAACATAACTCACGTTGTCTTCTTGCACTCTGAGAACACCTAGAACCATCATTCTAGGTGTGGATAGGGGAGTAGTTATAACTACCCAGATAGACTTTTCAATGCAGAAACGACTCGACGTAAAAAAAAAACAAACAAACAAAAAAAAAACTAAAAGGTCACCAAACCGTAACAAAGGCTTACAAAATATAAGGTCACCAATCGAAAGAAAGGCTTATAAAATATGAATTGTTTTCGTCGGGCGTCATTTTCCGTGTAACAGACAAGTGTCTAGCCGCAGAACATGCCAATAACTAGACTTGCTTACCTAAGTATTCATGCTTTATGTAGTCCCCTACACGTAAGATACTTGGTCAAAAAACAAATGTCTTGTTTTACAACCAATTTTCCAAATCTAACCAGTTTAACAGAGTATTGGTTTTGTAGCGCAGTGTAGGTTTCATGGATAAATACCTCCACAGCTAATGTTGGCTAGTTAGCTGGCACCCATAAAGTAGCTAGCGGCTACAAATAATTATGACTTACTTCACCGGTGTGGGTAGCTGATGGACCGGCAAGGCTTGGCACTGATCCAGGCTTCAACTTCAGGTGTAGGGCAAAACCTGCCCTGTACTGTCCCAAGTTGTGAAAGCATTCCTCTGTGAAATGTTTCGCGCACACATTGATGCTCTTTGGGACATGCATGGGCACCTGTCCCGCGTAAATGAAATTAAGCCATTCCATTGTCAAAGGGTCAGAGGATGGAAGCGCAAACAGACTCTTCTCTTCATCTTCACATCCTGGCACAGTACATTTTGCATGGTAAAGTCGTTTGGAAGCCATTGCTATATCTTCTGTCTTCAGTCGTAACTGGCGAGTCTTCTTCTTCTTCTTCTTCTTCTTCTTCTTTGGCGAGTCTTGGTCTACTCCACATGAGTTGGGCGGGCAAGGTAATGCAGGTGTGGGTGGAGACAGAGGGCGTGGCGGAGAGAGGGCGTAGGGATTTTTGATTAGCTCATCCTGGCATGACGTCAAACCAGGGGCCGTGAATCACTGCGCCACTTGGACGGGCTCTTTTCAAAACATGGAGGAAATGCTGTACTGCTTAGTGAACACATTTCGCTATTTCTACCCACTGGAGTGACTTAAGGAGGCTAGAGGCAGTGGCGATTCTAGAGATTTATTCATGGGGTGGTAGAGGGGTGGCAATTTTTTTTAGGAAGCCCATCGTACTTTGTACTTTATATGAGCCCATATACAACAGTTTTTTCAACACCCAAGTGTGATAAATTCAATATTTGGTCTACATACATGACCATTCCACTTTTTAGTATATTAAAACAGTGTTTACCTTGGGATTATTGTAGCAGCAGAAATGTTTCCCCCCCATTAACAATAACAAAATATGTATATCAACTGATTGCTATTCAGTATCAAATTTACAGAAGCTGTATGTGACGATTGCTGTGCTGTGCAGCAAATCTCTTAACAAACTCATCCAAATCAAATTTTTTTGCACGTTTAGACTCAATCTCAATCTGAGAATTGCTAAACCTGCAGGTCTGTTCTCAGACGTAGTTGAACGCAGTTGATTTTTGATGAGTTTAAGAGCTGAAAAACTCTTGTATGGTTCCAAAAAACACGGAAATTCTACTAGTCTTAGCCACCACTAGCATATTAGCCAACGCCAACTAGCAGACTTTTTAAGAACGGTTCATAGAACAAAAATGATATGAAATGCCACAACTTCAATTGGTTTCAGCTCAATATGTCAAAGGCTAGCCAGTAGCTAGCTAGTTATCAACGTTTTTCAGTTAGGTAGCGCCAGCTATCTAGTTACCGAACTGGCTTGAAAAGCTATCTTGTGGCTAACCGTGACATGAGGTCAAACGTAGCTAGTGGTTATCTGGAGATTTTCTTGTGCAAATCCGTTTCATGAATGAGACCCGAACTGGCTTGAAAATAATAATAATAATAATACTGTAGTGACTTCACGGAGGCTCTGAGACCGGCGGTTGCCGAACTGCTCTTAAGTTTTACACTGGCAGTACAATCACAGACCACGGGTGACTCTCAGTCCTGCTCCGCAACCAACCCCAGGAGAGCACCAGACCTGCCCACGCCCACTCCTCTCCCCCAACCAGCCCACACCTGAGTGACATGACCTGCGGTCCAGTGATTGACAGGGAGAGGAGGAAACAAGCCAGTCCGTGTGCTTTTACCTTAATTCTGGGTCGTTACAATACTTTTATTTTGTACAGCGCCTTCCATCTATGAGGAATTATAAACGTTTCGAAACCATATTACACTTTGATGAATGTATCATGATTTTGTGTGAATGACAATTTATTTTCGCTGCGTTTGAACAACAGGATTACGATATACATTTGTGGTCAAACAGGGGCGTAGCACCAAATTTGGGGCCCCAGGAACAACCACTACCATGCATATTTGAACCAACATCGACCCTATGTTAGGCTTTTGGGACACTTGTATAGGCTAATAGTTATTATGAAAATAAATACATTTAAGACAAATATTGCTTCTATATCACAATTATGTGGTAGCCAACAAAATGAGAGACTATTTTTTAATTATTTGACTTCGGCTGCTATCACAGTGGTATGCAACGGAATGGGATAATCAGTTACTGTAGGCTGTCATTTTTACATTTGGGCTCACCTTTCTTGGGAAAGAAATCAGTCAGCAGTTGTTTTCCTTAATTTTGTTTCCTCTGTCTCTCTTGCCTTTCTTTTCTTTTCTGAAAGCCTGATTTTTTTTTTGGATGACATCTTTCATGTGCCAGCTGCTGCTTTAATGCCTAATAATGAAGTGAGTGAAATTTATTGCGCATGTACGATCAAAAGTCCGCCAGAAGGCGGACTAAACCAATGCGCACTGATAATGAGGGTGTCTGATATAGATTATAGCCTATTTGCAGGCTGGGATATACATTTCAACAGATGTATATCCAGAGAACATTGGATTTGCATAAATTACCAACATATATTGACATTATTTAAAAAATGATTTTTAAAAAATGAAAGAAGAAGAAAATTTCCCTTAGGGCCCCCCCTGTAGGCTGGACCCTGTGAAGCAGTCTGACTTTTCCCCCCTGTTCGACCCCGCTGTGGTCAAATATGTACCGCATGTTTAGCTATGGGTGGGTGAAGTCACACTCTGAAGTAGACCTGCGCTGTGGGTTACAGGGGGCTGGTGACCGTGATCTGGACTTCACTTCAATGATTCACTCCAACTTTACTTAAACTATAGTTGTTACTTCTTCAAATGGGTTGAAGACACGGACAAGAGGCTCCTCACTGTCAAAATCACCACAACTTCAGAGTCCGGCTTACTTCAAACGTTCACTTCATGTGCTAGGTTTCGACATACAGCAGGATAAATTAGCTGCTAGCCTACTGCTGTCTGTATCCTACTCATGAAAGTACCCAACTTTCGAGAAACGTATGCTGCTCCTGTCCTGAACGGTTTCATATTCAATTTATCCTGTTAGCAACAACAACAAAAGAAACTGACTAACTGGTTTACAGGCTGCGGTTTTAGCTAAAACGTGTGCCCTCCTCTAGTCTTGTGCCCTCGTCTTTTAGCTGTTCCTCTTACATAAAGTTTGCTGAATAAAGTTCCCCTGCACACTCAGAGCAAATTACGACATAAATCATTATTTTACCATACCTTATTGTAAGAATCCGATAAATCTAGTTAATGGATGCGGTCTCTCTGATCCTGTTTCGCGGGAGCTGCAGGTGACAGGCAGTGTTCATCTCGCGTTGGCTCTACTGAGCAGGGTTGCCAGATGTTGAACGATAAAATAAGCCATAGCCGCCCAGACCTGCATGGTCACTCGAAAAACTGATCAGAAATCAGCTCTCTGCAGCATCAGTCTGACCATTATTGTGTTAGTTCAAAATGTAAAACTGATCCGTCAGCCAGCCATCACCATTGACTGACAGCGTTTCTCTTGTTTGTTGTGTGGACGAACTTGATCAATTACCTATCAGATCTAGGGTGGCCATCGGGGTGACCAATGACATTTCAGTGGTGGCCCTGGCCTTCCTTGGCCACTATCTAAAATCGCCTTTGGCTAGAGGAACTAATTTTAAGGCTAAAAAACACTCTGAGAGTGAAATTTTCATGCCATGGGAACTTTAAGTATTAATTAAGGCTTAATGGTGTTTCCTAAAGGGGGCTCTGTTAAACCTGGCACCACAGCCCGCTTAAACCACTGTCACATTGACCGCAGAGCACTAGCTCCTTTAGCCAGCGCGAGATGCAGGCACAATGGATCGGTTTTTAATTTACAAAAATGAGTAAAAACCAGCACAAAAACCATGCTCATCCTGAATGTCTCACTATGATTACAACAACAAACTACAAATACAACATGAAGAAAGTCAAGGACATGCACGCCAGCTTCCGCTCATTGAAAATGTATTGGCCGTGTCTTTTTTTGTGGGATGTTTTATATTTAGAAATGCATATTTGCAAAAGGGGACTTTAGTATGTTGTCGTAAAAGTGGCTCTTCCCTTGATTTTGCTCTGCCAATGTGGCTCTTGTGAAAACAATAGTGAGTATCGCTGCTATAAGCTATAAACCCAACAGCTACTTTTCACGTCTTGTGATCTCCAACACGAACTTCCGGCTGTAAAATGAAGCTGTTAACAACGAGCCCAGAGCCTGAGTTCCCTCGTTGTGGTGAAACAGGGTCTCAGAGAGCGTCCCCACCTTTGCTGCACAGCTTGGCTTGTTTGCGGCCTCTGTGGAGGCGGCAGGAGCCGCTTCACGCCGGTCCCCCTCAGCAACATCCGCCAGCTGATCCTCCACCGGCGGCTTATCACTCAAAGATGACAGCTGGGAAATGTGATGCGATTCCAGCAGCTTCTCCTGAGTTTAAACAACAACAAAAGAGGCTGTAAGGAAAGTCGATTGGTTTATTCTCCATCATCATTTCCTGCACATATAAGGTGCAAACACAGGACTGAAGTACTCACAATGTTCAGCTTTGGGATCACTATCTTCACTTCTTTCATCCCCCTTAAAGCTGCTGAGAAGTCGGTCTTTTCTACAGATGATGACAGCGTGTTAGTTTGTTGCTGTTGGTCCAAAGATGAGGCGACAAATATCTGCAGAACTTTTCTGTTCCACCTGATGTGCTCTGGTGTTTCTGGTTTCTCTTACCTATCCTCAAAGAGGAAGAGGATGCAGCACCGTCCTCCTCCATCCAGTCATCCTCTTCTTCATCGTCTCCGTCTGAATCTTCCCGCTCCGCAGTCTCACGGCCGCCGCTACCCTCCTCAGGATTACCCGACTCCCCGTTTGCCTCGTTATCCTCGTTTCTCACATCATCATCATCTGTGTCTATGTCCATGTTGAAGTCAACACTCATGTCATCATTATGATCACTGAAATAAATCTGGGATTCGTTCTCTTTGCTACATGACGGCGTCTCCTCAGGAGTGTTCGCCGCATCATTCGTCTCATCGGCCGGCTCGCCGTCACTCCTCTTCCTGCTTCTTCTGGAGGAAGAACCTTTTCCTTTCTTCGTAGCACCTGGAGGAAACCAGGACAGGAGTGTGAAACAGCATCTACGCTAAAGTTTTATTCCTTCGTTGCTGCTGTTTTTTTTTTTTTTTTAGACGGTGTGGAACTACTCGTATTCCTCATTCAGTCTAAAAATCTTATAAAAGACACTTTTTTTCTCCCTTTCAAATTATCACTACTTTTAAAATTATCATTATTATTTTTTTTCTAAATTATGTTCAGTTATTTATCTTTATTTAATTTTCACTTCAAATCTGTGTAATTGGTCCAATGTTTTATTAGTTTTAATTTATTGACTGTTGATTTTGCTAAGATGTTGTGCAGCTGTAAACAGAGGGAAAACATGTACATGAAAGGAAATTTGACTTGTCATGTTACCATTATGAAAAAATGAATAAAAATTAAATTATAAAAAAGACACTTTTATTCATTCTTTAGCTACTGGTGAAAGATCAGCTGGAAGGACTTGTGGGTGACGGCGCCGAGAAGGACAAGCTTCCTCATTCTATGATGTCCCCTCCTATCCCCGAAAAACCTCCATCGTGCCCCTTGTGTTCAACGCCAGCTTCATTCCTGCACGTCCTCTTTCAGGGATGATACACAACTAACACTTTAAAGGGATAGTTTGCCTCTTTTGACATGAAGCTGTATGACATCCCATATCAGCAACATCATTTATGAACATTTTCTTACCCCCTGCTGCGTCCTGTGAGCCGAGTTCCAGCCTCGTTTTGGTGTTGATGAAGGTAGTCCGGCTAGTTGGCTGGGGTTTAAAAAATAAAGCGTTCTGCTTCCCAAAACAATATGCGTTCAACAGAGTAAAGGCCTCAGTATGCTTCTCCGTAGTCCGTCTTTTCAAAGTTCTCCGTCGGGAGGTCGGATACGCAAGGCAGTTCACCTCCCGATCAGTAGGCGTCACTACGTTAAACGACCCAATCTGGCGACGTCTATGGCGTAAGTTGTTGATTGATTGTTCACCTTCCGGCTCCGTTCCACTCCTCACAGTGAACGATGGCGACCGAGAGAGAGAGACTGTTGTTGGAGTTGGAGCTTGTTGATTTTGAAATGCAAATACTTTTGTTGACCGGCACACAGTAAACTCTTTCAAAAACGGCGGTGTTGTTGTTCTGAGAGGAAGGAGCAAAACCGGAAAAGTGATTCCGGAAATGATGTTGTTAGCCGACCAATCACAACCCTTGCGGTCTCCGTCGCCTCGACGGATAGATAGATAGATAGGAACTTTGGCCGAGGCACGCAAGCTACGGAGAGCGTCTCCGGGAGGGTAGGCGACCATAAATCAGCCTTAATACATTTGCATTACAAAATCGTTCTCCAGGAAAAAGTCAGACCTCACAATCGCTTGGACCTATTTTCTCTCCCTTCGTATCACTGCAAGCTGCCGCCTGCCGACAGTCGCGCCTGTTACAGTGTTTGCTGCTCAGAAGCAGGGGACTGCTCGGTCTACTTTTTCCTGGAGAACGATTTTGTGATGCAAATGTATTACTCTTTTGAACACGCATATTGTTTTGAGAAGCAAAACACTTTATTTTTTAAACCCCAGCCAACTAGCCGGACTACTTTCGTCGACACCAAAACGAGGCTGGAACTCTGCTCACAGGACGCAGCAGGGGGTAAGAAAATGTTCATAAATGATATTGCTGATATGGGATGTCATACAGCTTCATGTCAAAAGAGGCAAACTATCCCTTTAATAAGTACGTGGTCCAGTGGAAGCTCGACTCAGGGAAGACGATGCTTTGCATGGTTAACATCATCTCTTTGAGCTATTTTTCCATCAATCTTTACATAAACTGATAAATTAGATGACGTTTATATCCACTCGGATGTGTTTTTAGCTGTGAAAGTGGCTTTTTTTAAAGCTGAAAACAGCTTCCAGCTGTGGCTAAAAGCAAAAATGAGAGTGAACCAAACTAAAAGAGAAGAAAGCTCCTCAGAGGGTCATCTTAAGAGAAAAGGTAAGAGATATCATCAGCTTCAGCCCCAATGAAAATGACAGAAATGTGTGTTAACCTTCACATTGTGCATCGTCAGCTTTCTGCTCCCTCACCGGATCCAGCACATCTCCACAGAAAGAAGGAAAGGAAAACACAGTGTGAATCTAAAGAATCTCCTACATACAACAACTCAGATGCACATTAAATGAATCTAAACTCAGTTAAATTTAAACACGAACAAAGTTTCCAAGATTGTTCAAGTTTAGCTCATTTTTTTCATGTCTCAGTGGGATTTTAAACCAATTAAAAGCAATCTGCAGCCGTTTTACAGAGAAAGCAGACGGGTTGAACGCAGACTGAGTTAGATACAGATTTCTAGGTTTGACTCCCGAAGTTAAACACCATTTCCCACTGAGGAGTTTTTGAGTTTTAGATCAGTTTCTCCTCTGAGCAGCCGTCCATATGCGGCTCTTTGTGCCTGCTTTATCGGGTCAGAAGGTCCCAGATGTGATGTTTGAGCTGCATGTGGATGGCTGCAGAGGAGCTCCATGAACCATAACAGCCAACAGCAACTGTGCACAATCGAAAACACTCCATAATTATATGCAAGGCCGAAGACTACATGACATCTGGAGAATTAAAAACCCTAATAAAAAGGGAATACTCATGTTATTCAAATTCATTTAAAACTCATTCCCGAATTTACTATTTTCTTATATCTAAGGAGTTACTGCCTCAGGTTAAAAACTGTTGGTGTAATAGCATTGTAATTAGTAATCACGCAGCAGTGTCTATGGAAGTCCAATTGGGTCAAATTGAACACTATACAAAATGATGGAGATTACCAGTGTTTTTGTTGAAAGATCTATAGATATGTTTTTCGAATTAAACAAATGTGAAACCACAGCCAGTGTTAGATGGGAAGCTTTTAAAACTGTGCACAATCAGGTTTGGAAAGCAATAATTAGCCTTAAACACGGATGTAAATAAGGCTGGTTCGAGGGCAGAAGAGAAGCCAACATACCTGGAAAGTTGATTTCCTCCAGAGATTTTCCCTGGAAAACCTCTAGAGATTCGGTCTCCAGTGCCGACAGGAGCTCTAAGATCTTCGCGACGTCCGCGGCGGCCTCTGGCATCTGGTAGTACTCCCTGTCGGTCCGGATGTCGCGATCCAAAAGTTTGGCCAGCTGGCCGAGCTCATCGTTGCCGAGGACGAGAATCTGGAAAATTCTCTGCATGTGATAACGAAAATACACGGACTTGAGCCCCTCCTGGCCCGACGCCCCGCACAGTTTCACGAAGGTGTGGACGCAGCAGGGTCCGTTCCAGGTCGCCGTTCCTGAACGCGAGGCCAGAAGCTTGGCGAATACGTAGGGATTATCCACTGGCACGCCACAGGCTTCTCTCTTCTCCACGAGCACGGCCACAGCAGCAAGCAGGTCAGGAGTCAGCATGGCAGCAACCTTTTTGCCACTTTTGGAGACGACACTGATCTTCACGGTTCTGTTGGACAGAATTTGCTCAAACTGCGACTGGACAGCGTCGGTGGCGGTGCCTTCCTGAGGCCCGGTTTCATCCCTCTCCTGGAACAACTGGTCAGCAGCGGCGGCGGCGGCTTCCTGAGGCCCGGTTTCATCCCTCTTCTGGAACGACTGGACGGTCATTTTCGAAACGTCAACATTTCCGTTCAAGATGGACAAATAAGCGATGATGCCTCTGAGCAGCGCAGAGTAGACGGGCGGGCTCTGAAACATGCTCAGGCTGCTGGTGGCGGACGCCACCGTCTGCTGGATGTACCGGTGGAGAAGCTGCACGTCCAGGATGAAGCCGATGGTTGGCTGGCTGGCTATGTTCAGTGGCAGTGGCGTGTTCGAGGGCCACTCTTTGGCACACAGGTTGATAAAAGCCTTCGCCTCCTGCACCGTCTCTCCGTCAGCCTCCTCATTCAGAGCTCTGGCGTATTTGATGTCAGCCATCTTCTTCAGGGAGTTGCCCATTTTCAGCGCCAGCCTCTTCACGGCCTTTTCCTCTTTGTTTGCGCCCGCGAGCGTCCGGAGAGTTTCAACAACACTGCTGAAGTTCTGGGGTTTCAAAGCCTCCTCAAAGCTGAGTATGGACTTTTCCTGCAGCTTCACCAGAACCCTTCCCATCACCCTGAGCTTCTGGTTGATGTCTGAACTCCTGGACCTGCCCTCGCCTGCGCAGTGCAGATACTGAGCCAGCAGCAGGAGGTAGGAATCCTTTAGAACCACAGAGCCAATCTCATCCTTCTTCAGCTTCCTCTGCATCTTCCTCACTCCAGACGACATGTTTTGGGGGTTTATGACCCCCAGTGCGACCAAACTCAGGATCTGCGTTTTGTAAACCGGAGGAGTGTCGGCGGGCTTTGCCGGACACCCCTGGATGTGTTGCCATAATCGGTGGCGCCTGAATATGTGCTTACAGTAGATGCAGACGGCAGATGTTTTCAGCGTGGGCTTGTCCACTTTGCTCCTGGATTTCAGCCGACCTTTGCGAGCCTTCAACACCTCCTGGTTGTGTTTGTGGTTTCCTCTGCTCCGTAACTCCTCCAGAGCCTTCTTTCGGTCCTTGCTGTTTCGCCGTAATTTAAACGCCGCGGCGATGTCCGGCTCCTCCCTTCTGTGGGTGAAGAGGTGGCGAGAGACTTTGGTCTGAGGCTTCCCACAGACGTAGCAGTAATTCCTCTTGGTGCAGGAGGGAACCTGGACCGATGTGCCGGAGTCGGAGGCGTCGGAGCTGGAGTCGTCCTGCCGGGTGCACGACGCGTCCACCGGCTGCTCGGACTCTGAGAAGTTGCTGAGCTCCTCATCAGAGACGTTCTCATCACCGCACAAGTCCGCACAGCTCGACTCCTCAAACTGAAATGATGAAAAACGCAGTTTTAAACACTGAAAAACAACGTTTCTGTGAGCTCAGAGCTCAACGTATCAGAGGCTGTTGTGCATGGGAGCATGTTTTCAAGCTAAACTGTTCAAAATGTCCACGTTGTCCAGAAGCTCTCACTTCTTTATAGATCATAAAAACATGAAATAGTTCACTGAAACGTGTAAACATGAATGTAAATACTAGGGCTGGGCGAATTAACTCGTTACTTTCGCGTTAACACATTAATTACTTAACGCCGATAAATATTTTATCGCGCATTAACGCATGTTTTATTTATTTTTAAATAAAATAAATAAATAACATTTTTGAGGGCTTTTGTGCCTTTAATGGATAGGAAAGTTCAGAGAGACAGGAAGCAGGGGGCAGAGAGAGGGGGAATAACATGCAGCACAGAGCCGTCCGATGCGGGACTCGAACCGGGGCCAGCTGCAGCGAGGACTATAGCCTCTGTACATGGGGCGCCTGCTCAGCCCACTACGCCACGGACCACCCCTGTTTTATTATTTATTTTATTTTGTAAAAGGCTGTTGCTCACAGGCTTTAATATTGTAAAAGTCTGTTGCTCTGTTTTACAGGTGTAGCAGCTGGTTGTCGGATTTTTCATTGTTTTTTAAGTTCGTCTCTTCATGTTTCTGTTCTTTTTTTCTCTTCTTCGCTTTCTCTCTCTCTCTCTGTCCCCCGGTCCAGTTCGGCACTACTATCATATCATGTTAAATATTGTAACAAAAATAAATAAATAAAAATGAGGAGTTGATGGGTGTCAAGGGGAGATTTACATTCATAAAACTTCCCTTGGCATGGCAAATGTGTTTAGCATAAACGGTATTCAGATTACAATTCTGCTGCCATAATGCTGGACAGGACAAGGGAAAAAAAAAAGTCTGTTGCTCACTGGCTTTTATTCTGTAAAAGTCTGTTGCTCACAGGCTTTTATTATTGTAAGTCTGTTGCTCACAGGCCTTTATTCTGTAAAAGTCTGTTGCTCACAGGCTTTTATTTTGTAAAAGTCTGTTGCTCACAGGCTTTTATTTTGTAAAAGTCTGTTGCTGTCTGCTGCGGAACCGGAAAAGAAAGTAATCGGCGGATCCACCAAACATGGAGAAGGGTACGGAACTTTTACTCGGCCATTTTCATTTGAAAGTTCTTCCAGAGTCGACAGAACCAAAGTCATCTGTAAACACTGCCAAGTTGAATTGTCTTCTCAGCGTAGTAGTTCCAGTCTAAAATATCACTTAAAGGCAAAACACACAACTGATAGCAGCAAGTCATTCAAGGAAACAGACAGTGGAGCGAGGCTTCTACAGAAAAACTACAGAAAGATGCTGATGTTAAAAGTGTGTTTGCACAACAAATGTTATGGCACTTTCATTCATATGGCAGCACATTTAAAATAAAACTAAATGCTAAAAGCTATACACTACTTTTTTTCATTTTTGGATTTTGCGTACAAATGCGATTAATCATGATTAATCAGGGAAATCATGTGATTAATTATATTAAACATTTAATCGTTGCCCAGCCCTAGTAAATACAGTATAAAAGGCTTCACCGTGCCTGTTTATCTCATAGCTGCACATCTGCAGCAAATGAGCAGCCTGGTCTAAACGGCGGCTTCTGTGAGGAGGAACCTGTTCAAACGGATTTAAATCTGTGAGCTGGGCTCAGTAAAGCGGGTCCTCATTCTGTGGTTTGTTTAGTTGGATTGTTTCCCACCTTGTTTTAGACTCTGAAGCTTCTACAGTTCACTTAGTTTTTCCACATCGTTGAATAAAAATAAAAGAAAAACCTTTGAGCGCCACGGGTACACGGCGCTCCCGTAGCTGTAGGTTATTTCCTGTCCTGCAGATATTTTCCTCCATGCAAACAGGCACAGATGCGGTTTCCCGTCATAAACCATCTTCATCAGTTTGCAGTTGGGGTTCACGTGGTCGTCATTCACGAGTCTCCCGAGGCTGCCGTCGTCTGCCGAAGCGTCGACGCTACGAGACGAATGAAACCAAAGATAGAGGCCGATGATGATGGTGCTAAATCAGAACTACGGATATTCAAACTGTGCAATATAAATTCTATTTCATTTGTTAGTTTGCATTCTTTTTTCAAAATTAATGTAAAAGTTCAGTTTCAGTCGATTTGGCTGAAAATGACGACAAATATCCAAAGAACAGAAGTAAGAAATCTAATCAGACTCGTTGTTAAAGGTTTTTTTATTCAACACGAGCCAATAAAAATGATTTCAAACGAAGAATAAGCAACAAACTCACCGCCAGTTCGTTCCGCTCAGCGAAAAGTCAAACAGATAACCGTTCAAAGCGTCTCTCTTTCTCTGCGTCTCTTCACGGCGAAAAATATTCCCCCGATACTCGACAACGAAGGAGGACGGTTCGATGGATTCAGTGGTGAACACTCCTCTTCCTGGAGAAGCAGACAGAGGTCTCAGGGATAGTTTCTGAACCTAAAAACGCATCCTGACTCAGAGGGATGCAGGAAAACTGCTCCATGCATTTGTTACTTCAAGATTAGACTCCTGTAATTCTTTATTATTGGGCTGTCCCACAGATTCTATGTAAAGTTCTGATGAGAACTAACAGCAGAGATCATATTTCTCCAGTTTTAGCTTCTCTTCATTGGCTCCCTGTTAAATTCAGAATAGAATTTAAGATTCTTCTCCTTACATATAAAGCTCTTAATGACCGAGCTCCATCATATCTTAAAGATCTCACAGTTGGACATTTTCCCAACAGAGCACTTCGCTCCCAAACTGCAGGTTTACACTGGAAAAGATCAAAGACTTACCAAGTTTATTTGTCTCATTTCTAGTCAAAATATCTCATTACATTTAATATAAGACACAACTGCCTAACAAGTGCTATTTCAGCCAGATATAGGGACTTGTTTGAAGACCATACATCTGGAATATCTTGTTAAGTGAAAAAGTCTTGAAAACAAATTGTTTTGAGTCGGATTTCATATGAAACAAGCTTTTTTTGACATTTGAAGAGGTTTTTAAGCTAATTTCAAGATCACTTTTATCTCAAAAGTCCCAAATATCACATCTTATTTCAAGAAATATTGACAAGCCGATTTTCACTAGTTCCATTGGCAGATTTGGTTGCTTATTTCAAGCAAAAACGTCTCGTATTTGTTGTTTTTCTTCCTTATTTTTGGAGGGGCATTTTTTCCAGTGTACTTGAGGTTCCCAGAGTTTTTAAAAGCAGAATGGGAGGCAGAGCCTTCAGTTATCAGGCCCCTCTCTGTGGAACCAGCTGCCAGTTTGGCTTCAGGAAGCAGACACCCTCTTTACCTTTCAGAGGGGCTTAAAACTTTCCTTTCTGATAAAGCTTATAGTTGGGGATGCCTCGGTTTAATTTACCCAAAACTTCTCAGCTCAGAGTAGGGCTGTCGCGGTGAGGGAATTCCCACCGCGGTGACTCATAGCCGCTCAACAGCGCGGTATGAGGTGATATCGCATTTTTGTTCATTAGGCTACTTTCCACGACATGCAATGTTAGATGAAAATCGAGCGCATAATCCGTCTTTTTTCCCAGCGATTCTGACATTTCACTTTGCTTTGCCTGTCATTTACTCGCTCACAGACCAACATAGCGGAGATCAAGCAGCGCGTACCCCAGTTCTGCAACATTGTTGCCAGTGCCACATGGCAAATATCAACATTGTTGCAGACCTGCGCACGTTTCGTTTAGGAATGACGGAGAAAAACGAAGCAGATCAGCGCAGCAGTTGAGCTCACGTGTCCGGGATACAGTTTTTTTTTAACAGACTGCCGCCGACCAACCAACCCCGGCACATTTTTTAAACTTTTTTTTTTTTTTTTAATAGTTTCACCTACACAGTTTTGTTGAAATGATCAGGTATTTCCCAACAGCAAATGTGCACACCAAGCTGTGGTTCTGTGGAAGCTAGTTTATTGTTGATATTAGACGGTCGCATTTACAACGTTAAACATGGATAATAAGGAAAGATTCAAAGCCATAAAGTGTCTGGACTAGGCAGAGGAGTAAAGCCGAGATAAAGGTAGGCCACTGCATTTTATTTTAACTTCTATTGCTACAACACTGAGTAGGCATATTCTTGTAATATCAGCTGCCGAGGGAGAATGAGACCACAACGAGTAGCATGCAGACGTGTGTGCGTGTGCGGTGCCTATATGCAAAGATGACGACAGAAACACGGCACCTCGCTGTGTTAATGTGTTTCTCCTGCCTTGAGGGGAATATACAATGTATCATTATTACTGTGCTGGCTTTAAAAAGTATCAGTTCTGTCAGTCGCTTTGTATCTACTGTGCAGTCTTAAAAACTCGTTCAGTTTCTCGAGTTGTTCTGCGCGCGCAAGCGGGCGTGCGGTGGTGGCGGGGGCCTGGACACGCACCCCGGAGGTCCTTTCAGCACCGTGGTGATTGCATTTTGCGGTTATCGCGACAGCCCTAGCTCAGAGAAACACAAAACAAACCTTTAAAAGAGTCAATAAACTTCTCCTGGAGGAAGGGTTTGTCCCTGCGAGCCTTGATGTGCTCCAGAGCGTCCTGCACAGGAGTCAGAAGTCTGTCCTGCTGGTCCACGTCATCTGGAGAGTCCAAAAGTAGTGACAATTAAAAACAAGAACAAGTGTGACATCGTGTTTACACATAAACCAGCGTTTCATCCAATGTTTTAACCCTGCGCCTGTCAGTCAGAGCACCAACCAACATGAAACAGACTGCAGCTGAGCTGCGATCGAGCTCAACAATTGAAGGAGACGTATTCAGCTCTTTTTAACAGTTTAACACAACTTTCTGAGGTCTCATTTAGATGTATGACACAGGCTTTGGTCAGCAGCCACTCAGAGTTGGAGGTGGAGTCAACTTAAAGAGTGACGTACTTTGGAGGTGAAAATCAGAACAGCCCGTTAAATAGCCGCTTTCGGACAGACCGTTCTAAGAAAGTAGTTATCAGAACTACCCTCCTCGAATTTCGTTCTGATAACTATCCTTCCCCAGCGGAACTGTTTCAGTCTGCATTCGCACATGAGTCGGGACCTGATAGGGACTGATGCGCCGCGCGCAGCCGTCTGCTTCAGTGACGTGTTAGCCGTTAGCCGTTTAGCGCTACATTCAAACACAAAACAAAACGGCAAAAGTAAGGAGAGTAGAAAAAACACCACCAAGAAGCTAATATGGAGAGCGGGGAGGCCACTGTGTTTATGGTCTGCATGATGGTGATATTAATCATGGACAATCACATCAGGCGTCTAATATCGAGGCTGGAAAAGCTCACAGAGAGAGTCAGGAGATACTTTTTTATTTCATGAAGGAAGAAAGGAGAGCAGAGCTCTGCAGACAAATGAGACCAGTGTAAGTTTAACTTATTAAACACCCGCCGGTTGTGTCCGTGTATGAGTAAACATTTCAGCCGTGATAGCATGACAAGGGGCGTAGCTACCGACCACCACACACCTCCGTCAGATCGTTCTATAGAACCATGAAAAGACCCGACCTCGGAGAAGGAGCTAAATAGTTATAGGAACTAAGGGAGAAAGCCCTGAGTTCCTGTATGTCCGAACACAGGAGAAAACGGCTCCGCGGATTAAAAGGTTATTAGAACTGCCAAAGGTTCCTACAGTCCGAAAGCGGCTATTGAGGAACTTTCAAACAAAGGGGAAATAAATGACAACAGGGACAACATCTTGTTCAGGGAATCGGGACTCTTCTGGATCTTTGATCATGTTTCACTCCCATAATAAATGCAGTTTGTGGACCAAAAACCTCCAAAAAAGGTTCATTTTTAGGGCTGGGCGAGTTAACTTGTTATTATCGCGTTAACTTGTTAATTATTAATAAAATATAAATAAATATTTTATCGCGCATTAACGCAGGTTTTATTATTTATTTTATTACTGTAAAAGTCTGCTGCTCACAGGCTTTTATTTTGTAAAAGTCTGCTGCTCACAGGCTTTTATTTTGTAAAAGTCTGCTGCTCACAGGCTTTTATTTTGTAAAAGTCTGTTGCTCACAGGCTTTTATTTTGTAAAAGTCTGCTGCTCACAGGCTTTTATTTTGTAAAAGTGTGTTGCTGTCTGCTGCCGAACCGGAAAAGAAAGTAATCGGCAGATCCACCAAACATGGAGAAGGGTACGGAACTTTTACTCAGCCATTTTCATTTTAAAGTTCTTCCAGACGGCGGAGTCGACAGAACCAAAGTCATCTGTAAACACTGCCAAGTTGAATTGTCTTCTCACCGTAGTAGTTCCAGTCTAAAATATCACTTAAAGGCAAAACACACAACTGATAGCAGCAAGTCATTCAAGGAAACAGACAGTGGAGCGAGGCTTCTACATAAAAACTACAGAAAGATGCTGATGTTAAAAGTGTGTTTGCACAACAAATGTTATGGCACTTTCATTCATATGGCAGCACATTTAAAATAAAACTAAATGCTAAAAGCTATACACTACTTTTGGATTCATTTTTGGATTCTGCGTACAAATGTGATTAATCGTGATTAATCAGGGAAATTATGCGATTAATTAGATTAAAAATTTTAATCGTTGCCCAGCCCTAATATTTACACATTGCTTCTCTACGGCGACTAAACCCTGTTTAGCCTTCCATTATTAAATTTTATATTAAATAAATATAATAAATAAAATATACAATATATATATAAAATATAATAAATAAATAATATAAATTTCATTAAATTATTAAATATACTTATTTTACAACATACCGCTTTGTAGAGGCAGAACATCTGGCTCCTCATTGTCCTCTTCAGCATCAGCATCTCCAGGGCTGTTCTGCTCCACATCTGGCTCCAGTTTATCTTGAATAAGAGGCAGAACAGAACAGTTATTCACCGATTTATTCCCCATCAGACCGGCGTGCGTCTCAGAGGACACTCACCCTCAATCTCAACCTCCTCCAGAGACTTTCCTTTGAATCCTTCCAGAGAACCCTTTTCCATCGCCAGGAGGAGTTTGGCGATCTTAGCGAGTTCAACAGCTGCCTCGGGCGACCGGTAATAGTCGCGGTCAGCCCGGATGTCGTGGCTCAGCAGTTTGGCGAGGTGATCCAGCTCGTCGTTCTCCAGGTGTAGGATCTGGAAAATCCTCGCCGTGTGTTTGTGGAGGTGCGCCGACACGAGATGCTCCGGGTCCTTGGCGTGGCACAGAGTGGAAAACGACCTGATGCACTCACCTCCGTGCAGGTGGCTTTCAGCGGAAGAGTCGGGCTTAGCAAACAGGAAGGGATTGTCCTTGTGCACGCCACACGCCGTCCTCTTTCCGATGAGCAGCGTCAACGCGCTGACGAGCTGAGAGGTCAGCAGAACGGCGACGCTCCGGCCGCTCCGGCCCAGGATGTTGATCCTGATGAAGTGTTTGGACAACACCTGCACGGAGTCGTCCCTCTCCTGGAAACACTTCAGGGTCATTTTGGAAATCTCGGGCGAACGTTTGCTCAAAACCGACGCCTGTGCAAGCGTGACGCTGCAGAGCGCGCTGTAGGCCTCGGGGCTGCCGCACGCCTTCAGGCTTTCAGCGGCGGAGGCCGACGACCCTTCCAGGTATCCGTAGAAAGCCTGGACATCCCGTGTGAATGGGATCGTGGACGGGCTGCTCACCTTTCGTCTCCTCAGAGGAGCGACTTCAGGGCCGAGTCCAGCCCACTCCTTCTCACACAGCTCCACAAACGCGCTTGCCTCGCCGTTCTTCCCGTTTTTCTCCTTTTCGGCCTCTCTGAGGACGATGCCGCCCAGTGTTTTCAGCGATTGCCCCATCCTGGAGGCCAGATTTGGCTTCATGTACCTCTGCGAGGTGTAATCGAACCCAGCCAGCTTTTTCACGCAGCTGGCCACTTTTTTGAAGTTTTTCGGTTGGATCACGTCTTCAAAGTTTATGATGGTCTTCTGGTGCAGCTCCAGCAGGAGACTCCCCATGTCCCTCAGCTTCTGTCGGACGTAATCGAGCTCGCTTGGATCGCTCCCGCGCTCCTCAGACAGACTCTTTGCCAGCTGGACCAGCAGGAAATCATTCTGAACCACGAGAGCAACCTTATCCCGTCTCATCGTTGAAAGAATCTTCTTCACAGCGGGCGGAATTTGTTCAGAAAACTCTGTCTCCTCCAGAGAAATCTCCCCCAACATCCCCGTCCAGCCTGATGTTGCGGACTCTGATGTTTTCTTGGCACATTTGCACATTTCCACATCCTTATACATGGCTTTACAGTACAGGCAGTGCACGTATCTTTCCACTCTATCGTCCCCGGCCGTCGGGCGTTTGCTCTTCAAAACCTCCTGGTTGTGCTTGTAATTTCCTTTGTTTCGTAGTTTCTGGAGCACCGTCTTGCGTTGAGCGGAGCTTTTGGGGAATGAAAAGGCCTCGGCGATGTCGGGCTCTTCATCGATGTGCTTTAAAAGATGGCGAGCGAGTTTAGTTACTCCTTTCCCACAGACGTAACAGTAATTTCTGGAAGTGAAAGACGTGTCTTTGCCATTTGGTTCGTTGGCTTTGGATTGTTCATCTGAGTCCTGCTCATCAGGAGATTCGTCCTCATCCTCCTCCTCCTCCTCATCCTCCTCCTCCTCATCCTCATCCTCCTCCTCCTCATCCTCCTCCTCCTCATCCTCCTCCTCCTCCTCATCCTCCTCCTGCAGCTGCTGCCCAGATGTTTCAGGCTTCTCTCCAGAAGAAAACATCTCTGAAACCTGTGGACTGTCCTGAATAGTGCAGCGACTTGGTCTAGCTACCTGCTTTTCGTCATCACAGCTGGAGTTGGAGTCCTCACAGTAGGAGGTTATCATGGCCTTGGCCTGAAAACACAAGAAAATCTCATTCATGAACACAAGAACTGAAATGAGTGACTTGTTTGCTTCTGTTCTGTATATATACCAATTTGTTACACTTCCGTTCGGGTTGTTCGGGGCCCCAGCCACGTTCCAACGCCTAATGGACTGGGTGCTGCGCCCGCATGCTGCATATGCTGCCGCCTATCTGGATGACGTTATCATCCACAGCAACAGCTGGGCGGAGCATGTGCAGCAGGTGGCCGCGGTGCTCGAGTCACTGAGGCAGGCGCGGCTCACGGCCAACCCGAAGAAGTGTGCAGTTGGACGGAGGGAGGTACGGTATCTGGGGTACCACTTGGGCGGCGGGCAGGTGCGTCCACAGGTCGACAAGACAGCACCGATTGCAGCCTGCCCGAGGCCCAAGACAAAAAAGGAGGTGAGGCGGTTTTTGGGGCTGGCTGGTTACTACCGGCGTTTTATTCCCAACTTCGCCGAGCCGACCAACCCTTTGACTGACCTCACCCGAAAAGGTGCCTCAGATCCGGTCCAGTGGACGGAGTCGGGCGGTGGAGGTATGTGGAGGGGGCGTGGTGTATCAGGTGCAGAGGACAGTGGGAGGGGAGATGACTGGCACACCTGCACAGTGTCAGCTAATCATTCTCCCCTTTATTAGTAACGTGCAGGTCTGGGCAGAGATGGATGACCGTGAGACGAGGAACGAGGGACCGCAGCGTGTGGAAGCCAGGGACACGGAGGAACCTGCGAGCATTTCCTATCGTCTGTCTCTTGAGCCTCAGTCATCCTAAATAAAATACGTCAAAAGTCAGAAGTGGTCTCTGTGTGTGCTGGGAGAACTCACGGTGGCAACGAACCCTGCCACAACGCCCCTTCAAGTTCAGTATTTACCAAAAAGGTAAACGGAGCCGGTAAACAGTCGTGAGATCGATTGGGTTTAAAGCTGAGAAGAGAAGTGATGCACAGGCAGAATTTACAGGAAACGGTGACAAACATCACGTCTGATGCTCACTGATAGAAACATTAGTCTGTGAACAATTTAATCTGACAAATGTAGAAGAGAATGCTAAATATCTCATGATAGATACTGTGTACCCACAGTATGAAGTAAAGTACTGCCTTTAAATACCTCACGGGTTTGATGAAAATGTTCTACACTGAGTTGATGATGAAATACTAATACTAAAACTAATTCACAAGATTTAAAGTTTCTTAAAAATGCCCAAAAGGTCCAAAATGGTGAAAAATAAGTTTAGGAGAGCTTAAAGGCGGTTGGTACCGGCTGTAACTGGCTGAAACTAGTTGGAACTGGCTGGAACCGGCTGGAACCGGCTGGAACCGTCTCGGTCCGGTCTGAGATGTTGGCTGATAGTCAAAGCAGTAGGGAAGTAGTATCAGGTAGTATTTCTTTAAGAAATTCTGGCTTAACCAGAAATTGAGTGAATAAAAGCCTGTACAACGCAACTGTAAAATCATTCTATTTCCCCTCAGGAAGGTGATGTATTATCTATTTTATAGAAATAATATATATGATCACAACAAAAACAGTCTGGAAGTTGGTGGTGAGGTAAAGATACCTTCCCCTTTTCTTAAAATAAGGGGTGATTTTATGACCAAAAATGGCACAAAAAGTGGAGAAAAAGCTTGAAAAATTAACAAAAACTGTATAGTTCTGATTAGGGCTGAATCTGATTAAATGATTTAAGCTCTAAAAGTAGAAATCTTTATGATTTTTAGAGCACTTTTTCTGAAGGAACCCATTTGGGTCTGAAGTGTACTTTTTCTGGGGGGAAATAAAGGGCGGGGCTTAACCAGATACTGAGTGAATAAAAGCCTGTACACAACTGTAAAAAAAAAAATCATTATTTTTTTTCCCACGAAAAGGCTCGACTTTATTCCTTTTTACTTGAGTAAACTCTACTGTGTCAAACTTTTCTCGTCTCGAGCGCCTTTCTGACTTTGATGCTTTTTGAAGGTGTTTTTTTAAAGTGTTGGAGTCCTGAGCCAAACTCCGGCCCAGGTCGGGACTCTGTCTTCCCAACACGACTTTCAGTTTTATTGGGAAAGTAAACAGTCCAGTTTACTGTGTTTTTTCTTCTTCTTTAGAGGTGCAGAAGCTAGCAGTCCTACAGTAACAACTGAAGTACGAAAGTGACGAACGAAGACCTTTTCTTATGGTTTACATACCCTTCTGCTCCTTGGTGTTGATGAAGATGAATAACTTAATCCAAAAATGGACTTCTGTAAAGGCCATATGAGACAAAAAGAATGAAGCTCAACATTAATATTTTTCATTTATTACCCAGCAAAATGTTCTAATAAAGAACGTGGGGAGACTAACATGCTTACATTAGTTTCTCTTCTAATTGTTTTTCTGTTGCTGCGTCTTCGTGTTTTGCTGGAGTTGGAGTCCTCACAGTAGGAGGTTATCATGGCCTTGGCCTGAAAACACAAGAAAATCTCATTCATTAACACAAGAACAGAAATGAGCGACTTGTTTGCTTCTGTTCTGTAAAGAGATTTAAGGAAAAGTTTCAGATGGAAAACCTCTAACCTGTAAAACCTTATTTTTACTCTGGATAGCATCACCCCAGAGTCCAGAAGAACCACAACCAACCTTTGAGCCGTTTGTGACCAAGATGTCTTTAACTCACAACTAAAACCCGTCTGTAAAACTGCCGTCTGTTCACCTGCATAATACTGTAACATGTAAAGAGTGACGCGGACCACCCATTTATTGGTTAAAAACTGGAATAGGTCAGTGTTTCCCAGCCCTGCCTCAAGGCAAACAGGTCAGCTCTTCAGCTCTTTGAGCTCTGCAGAGGTCACACTTATTGCTGAATATATTAGAGATAAAACGAGTTGGTGGGATGAGAAGCCAAGTTTTAAAGTCTCTGTAATTAACTCTATTTACAAACTAATTAAATAGAAGTGGAAGGACGCCCCTTCAAGTTCAGTATTTACCAAAAAGGTGAATGGAGCCGGTAAACAGTCGTGAGCTCGATTGGGTTTAAAGCTGAGAAGAGAAGTGATGCACAGGCAGAATTTACAGGAAACGGTGACAAACATCACGTCTGATGCTCACTGATAGAAACATTAGTCTGTGAACAATTTAATCTGACAAATGTAGAAGAGAATGCTAAATATCTCATGATAGATACTGTGTACCCACAGTATGAAGTAAAGTACTGCCTTTAAATACCTCACGGGTTTGATGAAAATGTTCTACACTGAGTTGATGATGAAATACTAATACTAAAACTAATTCACAAGATTTAAAGTTTCTTAAAAATTAAGCCAGATCTGGTCCAAAACGGTGAAAAATAAGTTTAGAAGAGCTTAAAGGCGGATGGTACCGGCTGGTACCCTCTGGAACCGGCTGTAACTGGCTGGAAACTCCTGGAACTGGCTGGAACCGGCTGGAACTGGCTGGAACCGGCTGGAACTGGCTGGAACTGGCTGGAACCCGATGGTACAGGCTGGAACCCGATGGAACTGGCTGTAACCGGCATGAACTGGCTGGAACCGGATGGAACCGAAAGGAACCAGATGGAACCGGCTTGAACTGGCTGTAACTGGATGGAACTGGCTGGAACCGGCTTGAACTGGCTTTAACCGGATGGAACCGGCTTGAACTGGCTGTAACCGGATGAAAACGGCTTGAACTGGCTGTAACTGGCTGAAACTAGTTGGAACTGGCTGGAACCGGCTGGAACCGTCTCGGTCCGGTCTGAGATGTTGGCTGATAGTCAAAGCAGTAGGGAAGTAGTATCAGGTAGTATTTCTTTAAGAAATTCTGGCTTAACCAGAAATTGAGTGAATAAAAGCCTGTACAATGCAACTGTAAAATCATTCTATTTCCCCTCAGGAAGGTGATGTATTATCTATTTTATAGAAATAATATATATGATCACAACAAAAACAGTCTGGAAGTTGGTAGTGAGGTAAAGATACCTTCCCCTTTTCTTAAAATAAGGGGTGATTTTATGACCAAAAATGGCACAAAAAGTGGAGAAAAAGCTTGAAAAATTAACAAAAACTTTATAGTTCTGATTAGGGCTGAATCTGATTAAATGATTTAAGCTCTAAAAGTAGAAATCTTTATGATTTTTAGAGCACTTTTTCTGAAGGAACCCATTTGGGTCTGAAGTGTGTTTTTTCTGGGGGGAAATAAAGGGCGGGGCTTAACCAGATACTGAGTGAATAAAAGCCTGTACACAACTGTAAAATCATTATTTTTTCCCACGAAAAGGCTCGATTTTATTCCTTTTTACCTGAATAAACTATTGTGTCAAACTTTTCTCGTCTCGAGCGCCTTTCTGACTTTGATGCTTTTTGAAGGTGTTTTTTTAAAGTGTTGGAGTCCTGAGCCAAACTCCGGCCCAGGTCGGGACTCTGTCTTCCCAACACGACTTTCAGTTTTATTGGAAAAGTAAACAGTCCAGTTTACTGTGTTTTTTCTTCTTCTTTAGAGGTGCAGAAGCTAGCAGTCCTACAGTAACAACTGAAGTACGAAAGTGACGAACGAAGACCTTTTCTTATGGTTTACATACCCTTCTGCTCCTTGGTGTTGATGAAGATGAATTAAAGTCTGCGTCTGAAGGACTTAATCCAAAAATGGACTCCTGTAAAGGCCATATGAGACAAAAAGAAATGAAGCTCAACATTAATATTTTTAATTTATTACCCAGCAAAATGTTCTAATAAATAATTTGTGGACAGACTAACATGTTTACATTAGTTTCTGTTCTAATTGTTTTGATGTTGCTGTGTCTTCGTGTTTTGGTCAATTCTGGGTGTTTTAAACTGAACTGTTTTATGAATTAATTTGTAGTTTTTTCCTGCATAAACCTTTTGTAATTAAACAATAACTGAGTATCTGACACCATTTTTACATGGATATATAATCTTAATGCTTCTGATGTCTCTGCACAATAAAGTTATTACCTCAGGCTACAAGAATAAAGAAACTAAACACACCTAATAATAATAATAATAATTCGACTTTTTTGTCGTACAAAAAGGATCCAGTGCGACTCATTTCAATCAAGTGAACATTACAAACATTTATTTTTTTAATCAAGATTGTTCAAAACTATTCTAAGATACCATTAAAATCTATTAAAGTTTAAATCAGTTTAACATTAAAGAAATTACGGGAGGGGGGGGGGCAGTTTAGGGCCACATTTGACCGTTTTGAGGACAAGCTTGTAGAGGATTTTTTTTTATTTTTTATTATTTTATTCATTATTTTATTTGATTATTTATTTTTTACACCACTTATCTTACTTACTTTTCTGCAACATTTTTTTTTTTTAAATGTTCAGTGATTAGCTGCAGAGATCAGTATCAATTTGGAGACATCGAAAGACGGAGGAAAATGTTTGAGACGCGTTGTGGGGACGGTGTTATTTCTGCTCTGAATCAGCTGGTGGATGCCTCCGGTACAACATGGGATTAAGAAATAATTATATTTCCGGTCTTAAACTAATGTCTTCTGCTCTAAATCTTCTCTATAATGAAGGTTATTATGTTAAATTTGTGTTGAAATAGTCTCAGAGGGATGTTCATCCACTCTCTGGTTATTTTAGAGAATGCAGTCTTTGTATTTGTGCAATGAATCAGCAACTTTCAGCCAGTTTTAACAAGCATTAAAACCACTCTGTGGCACAGCTGTTGCCTTAGGCTGCCATATCCGTAACTAAGTGCACCTAAAAACCTGCAGCTGGGTGTTCCTCCGAATAATTCAAACATACCTCTGAGCGCCATGAGTAATGAGAGTCCCCATAGTTGTACGTTATCTCTTCACCTGGAGAGATTTCCTTTATTGCAAACAGGCACAAGTGTGGCGTCCCCTCACAAACAATCTTTTTCATTTCACAGTTTGGACTCATGTGGTCATCATTCACAAGTCTGCCGAGAGTCCAATCCTCTTTAGAAGCATCAACGCTGCAAGAGCAAAATCATCGGTTTGTAGAGCAAATGCATTTCACCGTGCAGTTTTCTGTTGGAAAATGTTAAGAAACTAAACAGATACTTTACAATAAAAGCCAAAAACAAGCAGATAACGCACCACCACTCTGCTCCACTCCATGAGAACTCATACAGGAAGCCATCGAGAGTATCTCCACGTCTGCTCTTGGTCCGTGTGCCTCGAGCGAAGATGTTCCCACGATATTCAACAACAAATGTGGACGGTTTAATGGTTTTCTGGGTGAACACACCTCTCCCTAGAGAAGGAAAGACATAAAAGCACTTTCTGTAAACAGCGATGTAGGTTGTTGTTTAACCAGTCAGAGCTGGTGTCAATTGTGTCATAATTTCACCTGAAAAATACATATTCTGACTGCATTTAAATCATAAATCAACCCTTCATATCCACCGAGTAATGGTCACAGTGGCAGAATTCCAGGAATTTTCAAAGTTGGAAAGTTTTCATGGGAATTACCAGGAATTTATAAAAATTTATAGGAATTAATGGTAATAAACTGGAAGGGTTGGGAAATTAGAAATAGTTGGTAAAATATATATTGTAGTATTATCTTGGTTAAAATACCCCCTCCGTGCTATTAAATCAAAATCTATTCATTCAGGTAAACCAGATATGCTAAATGTAAGCTAGCTAGGACCAGTTTATTAAAGAGGACGTCTGTCAACTTATTCAGCAGCAAAAAATGCCATGATGGAAAGTCTTTGTTTATGTGTAAATTTTGTGGAAAGAAAAATAAGAAATGTCACAAAAATGCTCAAATCATGCAACAGATAGAGTTAAACTAATTAATCTGAATTTTTAAAGTTTTGCTCACGTGTTTTTTGATTGTTTGCATTAATGTCTGCTCCTGATTAAACAAAATGTTAATATTTATGTTTCTATTCGTCACATTTTCTGTCAATCATCCAAACTAGATTACGAGATATAAACTAAGTATGTTAACAGCAGGGCTCTCAAGTCTCACGCAATGAGCGTGAGACACACGCATTTCAACAAGTTCACACGCTCACACGCCACACATGCCATTTCTCACGCTGAGAAATTATCAACTTCGTCGCACAGAAATTCTAATGTCGTATACTATAAACGAGTCAATGACAGGTTACTGTGTGCTCCTACAGCTCAGAACTATAGCTCTGGTACAGCTGTCTTGATTTAGCAACCCATCGGCAAATCACAAAATAGAATTTCTCAGCCAATCAGAAAACAGAATTTCTAGTTGCTGGGTGAGGTCTGAAATAGCTTTCAGCTGCAAGCACGCGTGCAGAAGTTGTAGACGAGCTGGAGGTGGAAGAGAACCGTCAGGATCATCAGCAGGTCATATCTTCATTTATTTGAATCTTTTATTAGTTACTGTAGTTTCCCTGCTCTTTGTAAAAGACCAATACCTGCCGATTAAAGTGTTCGTTGGAGTAGTAGGCCTAAATATTCAGCACACACCCTTTGACATGAGCAACTTAATGAAAAATGAAAAATATGTAGGAGTGTAATTAGGCTTCCGTGGTTAATTTTTTTCAAAGGTGACTGGTATGAGCAGATTCCCAATAAGGCTATCTACAATTGCCAAACTGGTATTAGTTCTGCCGCACTGAAATGCTGATGCAGAGAGGGTTTTTTCCATGGTGGGGCTCAATAAAACCAAGACCGGGAACACGTTGGCTCTGAATAGAACTCTGTCATCCATCATGATTGTGAAAATGGCTGACATTGAGCCACAGTGCTTTAAATGGGAGCCCCCAGTATCAGTCATCAAGCATCAAAATCTGCCACAAACACTTACAACAACACTCATAAATTTTTTTTGTTTGTTAAGACTTTGCATACCTAAAACAATTTATTTTAAAATATAGCAGAATTTAGTGTAAAAGGTAAGATTTGTGATTTTGGTATAAATAAAACAATTTCTTTGTTCTTTAAGTAGCTAGTTTATGGCGATGGGATACTGCAAGGGACCAGCACCCCCCCCCAAAAAAAAAAAACGAAAGAAACCCCAGCGCGCACACGGCCTGGCCCCTGCCCCGCCCAAATCTCACTCCAAGCTAACTTGAAAACTTGAGAACCCTGTAACAGCACATTTAAAAAGAGAAATAAAGTCTAATTATTGTCTTAGCTCGACTGAAATATAGAAGAAATCATGGTACCAGGGATGTCAAATGATTGAAATATTTATTTGTGATTAATCGTCTCATTTAACGCATGAATTATCGCAAAATAATCACACTTTTAAAATAGTTTTTTCCACAATGAGAAAAAAAAGTGAAGTATTTTTTTTTTTTGCATTTTTTCATGTTTTTGAAGCAAAATAATAAGAATTGATGCTTTTTCACAGATAGTTGAGGTGGCACTTTATGATAAAAGTGAAATTTTGAAAAAGTAACACATGCTTTCTTTTAGCTTTAAATACTTAAACCAAGTTTTACAGATGGTTGAAGTAGGATACTCCACAGTTTCTCTCTGAGCTTTGACCCGGAAGAGACAGAATAAGCAAGCACACACAAGTAGAAGTTAGCAACAATTGTTTTTGTCAATTCTTCTGGTTTGGGATGTAAAAGGTAAACTGGAAAGAGCCCAAAAATAACACGCTGATAGGGAGCGTATCGCCACCTATCGAAGCCGAGTTGGACATACTTCAGTGAAACGATCCTCCTGCTAGGATTTTGGGACAAAAACACTCATATTAAATAGCCTGTTTGAGCTACAACATTAGTTTGACTTAACCTGCGTATCCAAACGTACATATATCAGAAACATACTGCCAACCTTTAAAAGTGTTGATAAAACGCTGCTCCAGGATAGCTTTGTCTCTGCAACCAACAATATGTTGCAGGGCATCTTGAGCAGGAGTCAGGTGCCTCCTCGGCCTTTCCATGACAGCTGGAAACTTTTTAGAAGAATAAAAATGGCTGATTTAGGGATAAGCTCAGAACACTGATTTGATATATACACAGCAGAGGTTTTATCTGTGAGAAAGGTTTGTCACAAGGTCTTCAATTAAGGTTAAGTAAGCATGAGACATATTACTCTGTGCTCTTATTTAACTAAGAATGAGACAAAACATGGAAGCAGTGTATGAAGGACTAAGGGCTGCAGGAGAAAGCCTCCTCTCTCTAAAAAGAACATGGCAGCACAGCTTAGGTTTGCAAAGCTGCATCTGAACAAACCACAAGACTTCTGGAACAATGTCCTTTGGACAGACCAGACCAAAGCGGAGATGTTTGCTCAGAATGCACAGCAGCACGTTTGGAGGAAACCAAACACAGCATATCAGCAGAAACACCTCACACCAGCTGTCAAGCACGGTGGTGGAGGGCTGATGATCTGGGCTGGTTCTGCAGCCACAGGACCTGGGCACCTTGCAGCCATTGAGTCCACCATGAACTCCTCTGGATACCAAAGAAGAGTGAGCCAAGATTCCTCCTCAACCATGAGAGAGACTGATAACGTCCCACAGGAAACCATTACTTCACCTTCCTGCTGCTACAAGCTGCTGGATCAGGGGTTCACTTAGTTTCTCACACACTGCTTCTGTGTTTTCTCTGTTTTTATTCAATAAATAATAAAATACTGTAATATGTCACGTGTTGTTGTCCATGTGAGGTATTATTTACCTCCGTTTAAGATCTGGTGAGAACCAGATACTTTTTTCATATGTCAAACAAATATGAAAGAGGATTAATTTAGATGTTCTGTAGAGTATCTTGTAACAACAGTGGTCAAATACACACATACATCTACAAACTGAACAACCTAATGCCATGCAATAAAAGTACAATATATCCTTCTGAGTTGTTGAAAAGTTAAAGAAGAAAGCTTTAATTCAAATACAAGTATTTTATACTTTGTATTAGTAACATCCCACAAGTTGAAGACAAAAATATTCATGAATATAACCAACAAGTCCTGCTTACTCTGCAAATCACTGCTGAACCAACCATTAAATTGAGATAAAGCTGCAGTTATATTTGGTGCTTATTTAGTGCAGCTGCAGACATGCCTTGTTAGCATGCTAATCCTAACTAGCATAAAGTGTAAAAACAAGTGCTGGTTTGCAGACGGTTTAGCCTCTCACTTCCGCTGAATAACGCCATTAAATGTGTACATCGTTTTTCACACTGAGCAACATTTACCTGCGTATCAATATCCCCACGAAGAAGCAGAAAAAGCATGCATTTCAGATGAAGCTAACGCTGTTAGCAGCCATCTTCATTTCTATTCGTCCATTGCGAGAACACATAAGTCCGACCAATTGGCGGCTGCTACGTCATTAGCTGACTTCCGGATCTCAAATCAGGGGCCGCGTTCGATTCGGCAGCAGCAGAGGTGAATGTGTTTATGAGGACGTTCGGGGGACAGACGACGTTAGAACAAAAATATCCGGATTTTCCTGCTAAAAAGTAGCCAAGTTAATATATTTTAATAATTATAAACTAATATATATAGCCAATATATATATTTTTTAAATGCTGTGACGCACACACTCAATAACGAACCGTCGAGTCTCACTGGTTCACAGGGTTTTGAGGCGTTTATTCAAAAATAACATATAAAAGAAAACAGCCGGCCTTGGCAGCCATCCTCTGGAGGAAAGGTGGTTTAAGATACACATGAAGGGACAGCAGTCATCTCCTCTTACGTCAAACCGGCGTCCGATTCCGCAAAAAATGGATTTCTGGAAGGTCTTTGGATGAAACAGCATTCTAAGACAGACTCAAGAAACAGTAAAAACTTGTGTTTAACAGTGACTTCAGTTACGATTTAAGGTATTTTCTGTGCCATGAACCGGACGCTGGTGTGGAGAATTTGTCCATTCATATCAGAGATGATCGAGGAGATTTAGAAAGAAGTTTTAATGTGTCATGTTGGAAACAAACAAACAAACAAAAAAAAAAAAAAAAAAAAAAAAAAAAATCAAACAGAAATGTTGCTCTGTCACCAAAAGCATGATCTGCTCAAGGGGACCTCTGGAAAACACAGATTTATGATCATCAGTGTTTAAACCATCTCTGGGATTCTCTAAAACCTCTGAGATTACGCTGAAATAATCCTCAAAGTACAACAACTGTGCAAAAGTACTGAGTTTTAAAGATTTGCCCATCAACATGACAGTTAATGGCTTCCATCAGAGAGGTTCACCATCTCTTCCAGTGTGGATTTCTTTCTTTCCGTCCGTCTTCTTCATACATGGAGGGACAACGAAAGTTTCCACAAGAGGCGACCACAAAACATGGAGGATCAGAGTGTCCTGGGGCAGCAGGTACCACTCTGGGAGGAGCTCAGCCGGCCATACTGGGAGCTGCGCGACTCCCGGTTTACAAAGTGTGACTTTATCTGCAGTTCATCACACTGTTGCCTCAGACTTTTAATGGATCGTTTCAGCTTATTTACAAACATTTACACAACACTGAGAGAAAAAAAAAGAAAAGAAAAAAAAAGGTCACTTCGGAATCACTCTGAATCCTCATCTCCATCCACGTCGGGTAAATACGGCGGGTCCTGGGAGGCCTGTTTCTCCACCCCGCCATCTTTCTTGGTCCTGATGTGCAGCTCTCTGACGGTGAGGATGCGGGTGAGCATGGCCTCCATGGTGGAGTCGTCCAGAGGGGTGGAGGAGAACCACAGTGGGCTGTTGGGGACGCAGCAGCGCTCCGGGTGAAGGTAGAACATGTTGGTGCGCTGCTTCACCGACTCCGAGCTGAACGGAAGACGATAAAAAGCACAGTGACCAACAGACCAGACCAATGAGCACCAGCAGCTTCTTCTTAAATTACCGTAAGTTGGACGGAGGAAAGAAACTGGTCAAAGAAGGTTCATGGCATTAAATCAATCTTTATTTAACTAAAGTCTTAAAGGGATAGTTTGCCTCTTTTGACATGAAGCTGTATGACATCCCATATTAGCAACATCATTTATGAACATTTTCTTACCCCCTGCTGCGTCCTGTGAGCCGAGTTCCAGCCTCGTTTTGGTGTTGACGAAGGTAGTCCGGCTAGTTGGCTGGGGTTTAAAAAATAAAGCGTCTTGCTTCTCAAAACAATATGCGTTCAAAAGAGTAATACATTTGCATCACAAAATCGTTCTCCAGGAAAAAGTCAGGCTCACAATCTCTTGGCCCCGCCTGCCGACAGCCGCGCCTGTTACGGTGTTTGCTGCTCGGTCTGCTCGGTCTACACAGCAGGCAGTGATACAAAGGGAGAGAAAATAGGGCCAAGCGATTGTGAGGTCTGACTTTTTCCTGGGGAATGATTTTGTGATGCAAATGTATTACTCTTTTGAACGCATATCGTTTTGAGAAGCAAAACGCTTTATTTTTTAAACCCCAGCCAACTAGCCGGACTACTTTCGTCAACACCAAAACGAGGCTGGAACTCGGCTCACAGGACGCAGCAGGGGGTAAGAAAATGTTCATAAATGATGTTGCTGATATGGGATGTCATACAGCTTCATGTCAAAAGAGGCGAACTATCCCTTTAAGGCAAGACACGGCAGGCAAAAACAGTGATTTTTCATGCAGTGGGCCAGTCTACTCCTTCAATATGTGCTCTTTCAACCTGCTGTAAAGAAAATGTTGAAAACACAAATTAAAATGTTTATTTTGTTACATTTTGTTTACTTGCGGCAGTACGTTTCGCCCGAATTTACCAAAAAGTTAGCATTCCAACGCGCCATGCCGAGCTTCGTTCGTTTACTGAAGTCTGTCATGACCGGTATCATTGGAAAGCGCTAAGTCTCCTGCACAATGATATGTCACCCAAATAACGGCACTTCCTTTCTACCAGCAACCAATCGTGAATGTCTAAAGGTGTCTAATGACAAAATCTCATTGGCTGCTGCTCTTTTCTGCTTACGTGATTCGCTCAGACGCATCATGTGGTGGACTCTCCGAAAATGCCCCATGACACCACAACTTTCAAAGAGAAGAAAGCAACAATTGCGCTTTGCAAGATGCAATAAAAGAAAATCTATTAGATGAGCTGATGAACCATCAGGAAGCAGCAAACCTGACCGAAAACTGTCGTTAGGAAACCGAGGGAAGTTAATGTCAGAGGCTGGTCATACATGTCGCATGTCTCAATGAATTGATATGCAATCTTTTATTGTATTGCATTGAGCTTGTACTCTTTATAAATAAGATTATTTTATTCAATATTAGTATTACTAAGGGCATGAGCATTTATTTTGTTTTCGAGCAATTGTTTCCAATACAAATGTATTAAATTCCCGTATTTAAATCTTTAAATGCCGTTTTCTCAAAATCAGTTTTTTGTATTTTTCCAGTATCAATATCTCAGCATATGGAGCACCTACTAACAACAAACTTTCCAGTTATACACTTAGCAGTATTCTGAAGATATTTACAGAAGGATTTGTTGATAAATCATTTTTGGCCTGACTTATTTTGACGACATAATCAAAAAATATGGCGAAAATCGATGTTTTTCAGGCTATGGTCGGTGTATTTTGATTTCCTAGGAAATGGAAGCAGATACCCTGAAATCCCTCTGTAATTTTCTTTTAATTTTGTGTGTAAACAAAATGAAAAAAGAATTTTGGACCTGGCTTTATCATGTTCAGATTTATCTTCAGGAAATATATGCAAATTTGCGCATATTTAATGAGATACTGCCTAATTTGCGTAATTAAACATACAAATTTCTAAAACTTGTAATACACTTTTTTTTTCATACTTGTATAAGTAATCAACTGAGGAAGTTTCATTGTGATATTTATTATTTTAATAATATTACCCTATTCACCTGTAGTGTCTCGCCTTAAATGCATCTTTTAAAGCCGCAGCCACTGGATTTCACTCACCACTTGGAGAGGTAAAACTCATAAAGTCTGACGGGACATCGGAGAGGATTCTCTGTGTTCTCCATCATCTCCAGGATGTCTTCTTTACTCTCCTCCTCTTTGCGCCTCTTCGCTGGAACGGCATCTGGATCTGAAAAGGACACGAACGTTTGATTCAAAACACTGAAGCAGAGACGAGTAATCACCTGAATGTAGATGTAAACGCACGCAATAACACAGATCCAGTGATGACATAACACGCAGGGCCTTGTTGTAGCAACGCTGACAATATTATTTATTTATTATTATTATTATTATTATCAGTTAGTAGTAGTATTTTTATTAGAATTGGTATTATTGTTGTTGTTAATACACAATCATTGTAAATATTAATAATTTTTTGAGGTACTTGACTAATTTGAATTTCCCCCATTGGGGGATGAATAAAGTATTTTTCTATTCTATATCGGCATCATGTTTTCCACATTTCTGAAGCGTAACATTATGTATGACGTATGTTTTCACATAAATTGTGGGGAATAAGGTTTTCAATCAGGGTGAAAATATTTAAATCCATTCAACGTTTGGGTTGAACAAATCAAAACAAGAAGTATTAGACCAACAACAGGTGCAATGCGTTGTCTTTTTAGGAATTAGTTGACAGTTTGAGTTTCTTTAAAGGCGACATTTTCTGTAAAAATTCCTGTTCCTTGGAGCAGATATTAGAGTGTCTGAACTCCCCAAAAACACAACCCTGGTATCTATTTAGTTCCTCATTTAAGGAGCCGTCACTCCTTAAGTTGGCTCCGCCTCCTCTGCTAAGCCCCGCCCAATCACATCCCCCCCTGCTGGACGGATGAAGCCAGCTTCTGGTGGAACTGTTCTGCTGTCAGCTGCACTGAGGAGCATGCATCTTCCATCCAGCAGCAGGCCCAGAGGATAAACTCTATCTGAGGCTAATGTTCCAGCAGAGTTAGCTAAAGACTGTGGATGAACTCTATCTGAGGCTAATGTTCCAGCAGAGTTAGCTAAAGACTGTGGATGTGCAGCAGGCACTTTTCATCCCACTGTTTCAACAACTTGGTCCAGTTCAACGCTGGACTGAAGAAGCTGAGCCACAAAGAGGGATCAGTTCCAACTCTCAGAGCCTGAACTTCAGAGCAGGGAAATGGAAGCATCTGAGAAATAACTCCTCATGGTTTATTTACTAGATTATTTTCTCCTTTAGCAGCAGCTAACGCTAACAGCTTAGCTAATGAAGGTGACGTACACCAGCTTCTAAGGAGTTATTGCTGTTCCTTCCTGAAAGATGAACATCATTGTTTCCACATTACTTTGTTAGCTGAAGCTTTCTAGCTAACGCTAACAGCTTAGCTAATGAAAATGACGTACACCAGCTTCTAAGGAGTTATTGCTGTTACTTTCTGAAACATTATTGTTCCCAAATTACTTTGTTAGCTGAAGCTTTCTAGCTGAACGGTTCCGTTCTGTAACTCACCAACCTGCAGCTGTGTGGATAAGGTGTGTTGGAAACACAACACCGGTCCTCTCCTCACTCTCTGTGTGTTAGCGTTACATTATTGGCATGTTTCTGATAAAGATGTAGGTCTCCGAGTACAACTGTTTAATGAGGTTAATATATCCAAAATATTTAAACGCAGTAATTAACGGTACACATGCATTACTACGAGTTACGCTGTGTACATCTCCAGCTTGGTCCATTACTGTTGATGAGGAAGCATCATTTGCTAGCATCTGCTGCTAGCTTACAGCTAATCTGTACACTGGGGACGGTAATTTGTAAAATTATTATTGTCACCACACGACAGCTTCTACATTTAGACTTAGGTACCTGATTCTGCCTCGTTTATGGAAATGGGCGGGTAGAAGCGCATGAAGGTGGTCTTGGTGTTGTTCGGGTTGGTTTTGGTGCAGCGCATGACGTGTGCAAACGACAGCTGGCGGTGCTGCTCCACCGTGGTGAAGCCGAAATACTTGCAGCAGAAGAAGAGGAGAGTGTTGAGGAGGACGATGGGCGAGTACGCCCCCAGCTGTTTACAGTCCCACAGAAACCCCTCCTCCACACGAGAATGGATGTAACCTGCAGAGGACAACGCGGGAGCAGCCATTAATCCCAATAAAGAAGTCAGTTTGTGTGAAGCAGAAGCTGAAACCGAACGAGCGACTCACCACTGGCTGTGACTGCGGGTTTGAATCCTCTCAGCATGTTGGTGAACTCCGTGGAGAACTTTCCGTAGAAGCGATCCATGAAGATGTTCTCCACCCGACCGTTTTCAAACAGATACTACAGAGAAACGAAGGGTCACAGCCTCAGAACGAGCAGTGAAAACAACTAGTTTATGGCTCCAGTTTAAGCCGTCCGATGCTCTACTTTCAGCTGGACTTCATCCAGGGATGGAAACCAGAGACGGGGACTCGAGTCACTGTGACTTGGACTCGAGTCACTGTGACTTGGACTCGAGTCGCTGTTTTGATGACTTGTGACTTGACTTGACAAATAATAAAAGACTTGAGACTCGACTCAGACTTGGAAGTTAAAAACTCGGCACTTGACTTGACTTGAGACACGATGACTTGAATGACTTGAGCGTTAAGCATCTAGCATAACTTCGAACTTTGTTCGTCATTTGAAGATCCATTCTGACCAGTAAGTGCTTGTCAAATTAGCTACTTTTATCCTGTTAGCCTAGTCGGTAGTTAGCTAACGTTGGCTTGATATGATACGGGGTGGACAGGTTGACCACATTTGCCAATGATGTTTACTGACAGTTACTTATATCTTTGTCTTTTCACTTTATTAAGATCAGATTCTGCAGGTAAAATTGCAATAATAAGGTGACTTGACTTTGACCTGTTACAAGGTTAATCCTAAAAAATTACTTGAGACTTGAAAGCTAAGACTCGAGACTTGCACATGTGTGACTTGGTCCCATCTCTATGGTGAGTGGATGCGTTGCTGGCGCTGCCCGTTCGTTTCGCCATGATAAGGGGCGTCTCTTAACTCCTAACTCCTCCGCACTGTTGTTAGCTAGCTAACCTGCATGGCGCGTATGGGCAGGGCACATATGAAAGCACCATCAATGCTCTGATTGGCTGCATAGCGTAAGTAAACCGTATTGTATCATTGGCTGAACACCTGTCACTCACTGCGTTACATTGAAAAATGGTACAGAAAAACCCATTATCGGTCTAATTAATTAGATTAGGTCTAGTATTAGATATTAATTAATATGTTGATGGTGAATTTTATTTGATGCGCTGCATTGACTTTCTTTTGCGCTGAGAAATGAGCAGCTTAGAGGGAACATTGAATGAGACGTGCGTCTTGCCTGTTGGATGCCGAGGCAGAGGTAGAAGAGGCTGTCGGGGGAGTACGGCTCTCCGTTAGGTCGCTTCACCTCAGTGATGAAACAACACAGGCCGTAGCTGAGCTCCGCCGTGGTGCAGCGCAGGATGTCCTCCTTCAGCTCCAGAGGACGAGCTGAGGTCAGGAGGTAAAAACACAATCAGCGGCTTGAAATTGAACGCATAAGAACCTGGACCCATTTCTACTTAAATGAAAATGAAGGGGGTCATAACACAGACTAAATAGAACATATTTCTAACATATTTTTCAAAATGCCACCCCACACTGTCAGAGATCTGTAATGTGACATATACGTCACATTGGGCGTTAACCCTTGTGCGGTCTTAACATTGTGTTTACTCCCCTTGTCCGATGGGTCAAAAATGACCCGCCCTACCAAAGCCCCAAAATAAAGCAACTTACTTCTGAATTAATTATATTGAAAGGGGAAAAAAACAAAACGGTGAACTTTTTATAATCCACGGGTCAAAAATGACCCATAAGACAATCTTTGTACCCTGGTGGTGTAAAGCCCACATGGAGACATAAACAAATATAAAGTATGACTTTTTCTAATGATGGGGTCCCTTTAGGAAAAGTCATAAGATTTCAAGATGGAAAAGGATAGTTTAAGGTATTTTTTCTACAGCTAAACATGGTTGTGGGTCACTTTTGACCCGCAAGACAACAGGAGGGTTAAAGTGATACTCCGGAGTAGATTCACCCTAGGGTCATTTGAACCGTGATATACAGCCAAGTAGCCCACCCCCAGTTTTTTCGATATTGGCTGAACATCAGCTGAGTTACTGAGTTATCCCGAATAGCTTCGTACAAGGGTTAATGGATCCTGGTCCTTATCTCCAAAATTACCACACTAAAATCACATGCCATGACACCAAACTTCTACATTAGTACAAATATGGTCTGTACTCACCAAACGATGCATTTGGAAGTTTGAAAATAGTCCAGGAGTTTATTATTATCAACACAAGCCTGATAGCTTCTCTGCAGCTAAAGCTGCGTCGACGTCACTTCAGAGAGCTGGGAGCTTCAAAGTAAGATGAGGGTTGATCTACTACTGTGGACAACAAAGTATATGCTATATTCTACATGTTTTTTTATGAATTTTTATGTTGTAGAGTTGTGAAATTATTTTATCAATGGAGAAATTGAGCAGCCTTGCTTTGTTGTCTACAGTAGTAGATCAACCCTCATCTTACTTTGAAGCTCCCAGATCAAGGAAGTGACGTCGACGCAGCTTTAGCTGCAGAGAAGCTATCAGGCTTGTGTTGATAATAATAAACTCCTGGACTATGTACAAACTTCCAAATGCATCGTTTGGTGAGTACAGACCATATTTGTACTACTGTAGAAGTTTGGTGTCATGGCATGTGATTTTAGTGTGGTAATTTTGGAGATACGGACCAGGATCCATTAGCGCTTGTACGAAGCTATTCGGGATAACTCAGTAACTCAGCTGATGTTCAGCCAATATCGAAAAAACTGGGGGTGGGCTACTTGGCTGGATATCACGGTTCAAATGACCCCAGGTTGAATCTACTCCGGAGTATCGCTTTAAGAAACTGGATAATTTCTCCATCAAGGATTATTATGGGGGACATAAAACAGACTATATAGAACACATTTCTGACATTTTTCTCAAAATAACACTCCCTAGTGTCAAAGATGTGTCAATGGGTGTTAAATGGTTTGAATCTTTCCTTTAGCAAAAACAAGCCATTTAAATTTAGCTAGCTCTGCCCGTAGTGGTAACCTGGCACACAGACATCTTGGAAATGTTATTATGGGAAGACTAAATCACATGACCTGTCACATGACCCACCAGGATGTTAAGTATCGGTCACTCTGGCAATTCATGAGTTGAAATCAAGGATAAAGTTTTTCATGGAATTTTCCAGAACATTTAAAGGGGCGTGTGCCACCTGTGTCACGGTGGGTTCTTATGGGTTAAAAGAAGAGTCGCAGTGAAAGCTGACATCACATGGATCAGACTCACAGCCGAAGCGCGGCTGCTCCGTATTGGGCTGCGTTTGCCTCCACTGGATCCACCGCTTCCACGCGTCCACGCCGTACTGACTCTTCAGTCTGAGGATCTCCGGGGGCGCCGTCTTCTTGGAGGAGGCTCTCTGAGAAGTGGTTTCAGCAGCTTTGGACGACCGCTGCGGCTTCCGACCCTGAGACGGAAAGAGAGACGCTGTGTCATGACATGATCGGGGCGTCAGCGCGCCGGCTCGTCACAGTTCGGAGGCGAGCGGTTACCCTCTTGTCGCGGGCTTTCCTGTGAGTCTGTCGCCGGCGTTGAGCTGCGGGCAGAGGACTCGGAGGTTTGCCGCCCTGCTCTCTCAGCTTGGACATCGACTCCAGAGTTTCTGGCATTGACAAAACACAAAAAAAACACATTAGAAGTGGAGCCCAAAGAAGCGTTTCAGAGGGGGCGGAGTCTCTTAACCCTTGAAGAAAAAACACATTCTGACAAAAGCTTAACAATTGAAATGAACAAATTAAGAATGTCGTCAGGACTAGTTTTTTCCAGCTGCGTCTCCTGGCCAAAGTTAAAATGTTTTTAAGTCCTCATGACCTTGAGAAAGCCATCCATGCCCTAATAAGTTCAAGGTCAGACTATTGCAATGCGCTTTATGTCTGCGTCTCCCAGTCTTCTCTCAGTCGCCTTCAGCTGGTGCAGAACGCTGCTGCCCGTCTTTTGACTAACACTAACAGACGTGTGCACATCACTCCTGTTCTTAACTCCCTCCATCGGCTTCCTGTCCTTTATAGAACTGATTTTAAACTTTTAATGTTTGTTTTTAAAGCTCTTAACAGCCTCGCCCCATCGTATTTATCTGAGCTTTTAACAGTCCTGGTAGAGCTCTGAGGTCAACAGATCAGTTTCTGCTGGAAGTGCCCAGGTCAGAATGCAAACCCTGGGGTGAGCGAGCCTTTTCCCAAAGCTGCCCCCAGGCTCTGGAATAAGCCCCCTGTCCAGCTGCGTCTTATTTCTGACCTGGGCCTCTTCACATCTAGGCTAAAAACCTGCTTATTTAGGATGGCTTTAATACCCAGTAGCATGATGAAACTTTTATCTTATTTTATCTTATTGATTTTGTTGTATTTTATTGTTTCACTGTTCTTTTATTGTTTTTACTTATTCTTCTCTTTATTTATTACCTGCTGTAAAGCACTTTGGTACACCGTAAGGATCGTCTGTATAGGGCTGTTTAAATAAAATACATTTACATTTAATGTAAAGTGTCCAGAAATCATCGGTTAAGAAGAGGGACAACAACTCAGCGGGCTCAGCATCAAATCTGTCTCCAGCCACATTCAGACACCCTCCCGTCCCCCATCCACATCCACCTTTTCCCCGTCATTATGACCTCGTCGACCCGTTTCCTGATGCGTCCCCCTCTGAATCTTCAGCAAAGACCTGAACCAAAAACCTTCTCTTGTTGAACACTTTTATTCACACTTAGCAGCACGATGGCCGTCACAGATACGACCTTTTATCTAATTCACGTCCTCATTAATTTACACAAAAACGCTGAATGGGAAGACTTTAATTTGGGAGTATAATTCAAATGAAACATGTCCGCCACCTGGTGATAGTGAGTAGAAACAAAGGGGTTGATAAGTGATGGCATCCTTCAGCTTAAAGTTTAAATGTGGATAAAAGGAGATAAAAATCAAATAATCGATTATTTTTCCATCTCTGGTTCTCACCGATGGTGTAGTCGGCCTCGATGTCCATGGGAGGAGGTCCTGGAGGCGGGCCTGGGGGCGGGGCTTCAGAGATAGGCTCGCTGGGAACGCCCACAGGAACGTCGAGAATCTGGTTGAGCTTCTCGGAGGCGTACGGCTGGCTCGGCAACTTGAGCCCCGTGTCAGAGGAGGCGTCCTCCCAGTTGTTGAGGAAACTGGCCAAGTCGTCCGTATCCAGGTCGTCGCTATAGTTACTGATGTGGTCTGAACAACAAACAGGAGAGGAGCTGAAACACTTGGAAAGGAAACGTCCAATAAGGGTGTCAAAAACATTCATTATAGGAGCAAAGACCTTTGCATTCAGACTTATATTGTGGCTCATCTTACATACCAAGTGAGAGTGTGATGTGATGTAAAAGTGGAATTAAACAACACAGGTTCAGATATCCGAGCATAATTACCTCGTATTTGAATAATTGTGGTTTCCTGCGCTTTGATTGGCTGCACGAATGCCAGCAGAAATGAACCTGGTCTCACATTTTTCAGCTCTTTTGTTCTTGTTTTTAAAAACGCACCCGGTGCGGAAGTTTTGGTGCACGTGAAAAATCTGCTTTCTAAATACAAACTGCGGTTCGGGGTCACTTCCCATCTGTGGCCATGTTTCACAAAGCTTAAAGGGGAAGTTCATTTTTTTAAACCTGGACCTTATTTCTGGCATTAAATACGTTTATCTTCTCACCGATAACAGTTTGGTGAAAGTCGGAAGATATTTAGATCACTGGAGATCGGCGTATATCCATTAGCTATTGTATGGATGGATGGAATGTGCATTTTTGACCGATTCCATGTCTTATGTGATCGAACTCGTCCTACAGATTTCATGCTACAGACTTCAAACTTGGCCAAGATACTCTTAAGACATGGGGGGAAAAAAATCATGGAGAAACTTTTTCAAAACTTAAAGGCCGTGGCGACGCCTCAAAGTTCGATTACTCACCATCACTCGACACAACTCCCACATACATTATCCAATCTGTCCCAAACTTCATACGGTGAATGCTGGACTCAGCCTGAACGCGTACATATTATCATAGTGACATCCACCTATAGCGCCACCTGCTGGTGGTTGGAAACGTCTTTTTGTTCTTTTTTTTTTTTTTACACATCTCAAATTTGATCGAACTCTTCCTACATATTTAATGGTAACAGCTCCAAACTTGTCCAGGTTACTCTTAAGACATGGGGGGAAAAAAAATCATTGAGAAACTTTTCCAAACTCTGAACGGTGTGGGCGTGGCCAGGCGGTGAAAATCATGTGATGGCGTTTGTGGTTTGAAAGCCTCATCATCACCGCAAAGTCATGAAACTTGGCACACACGTCCACCCTGTCGACTTTGTACGTATGTAAAGGGTATCGTGTGTGGGCGGAGCAAAATGGCTCATTGGCGCCCCCTAGAATTTTTTTTAAAAACCCCTCCGCATTGGGGTTATTATGTGCTCGTACGTACGCAGAGGGTATCGTGCGTGTGGGCAGAGCTGCGCAACTACGACGTCCAGCGCATGCCCCAACGTACGCACATCTTGGTCCTTCATACAGCTGCTTGCAGCTTTCTAGTCTGTCTTTATTTCATCAATACTTTAAGACCAATGAATGAATGAACGCGTACTATTGCACTGTTTGCTCGGAGCTGCCGTGCTGTTGTTATCAGGGGCTATCGGGGGCTTTCTACACACACGTCTACTGGGATGACGTCATCAACAGACGTCGTGGAGGCCTCATTCACTCCGGTAGGGACGTCCATCGTACTCAAAGTCGTCATCAAAATCTGATAAATATTCTGCCATGTTGCACAAAACTAGCAGTAACAAACTCTGAAGTTAGCCGACCGTCACAGAGCACGGAGTGAATAAGCTGTGCTGCAGCGGTGATGACGTCATCCCAGTAGACGCATGTAGAAAGAACAATAAACGACACATTAAGTTGGACTTTGTGCTGTTTTTATGTCTTTATGATGAATAAAACCACCCAGTTTTTATTACTTACTGGATGTTATTTCAAGTTTTTCCTCCTCCTGGAAAGATTAGAGCCTGATAACACAAGTTAAAGTCCAAAGTGTTCAAAGTACCAGCTGTAAGGAGTCCTTTCTTACCATCTGCAGCAGGTAACTCTGGTCTCTCTGCCTCTTTGCTCGGTGGCTTTTCTTTCCGTGCGTCCTGCTTGTTGCTCTTCTCGTCCTGTTCTGCCACCATCTCGGCCATGAGGATGAGCTCCGCCTCGAACGGATCCGACGGGATCTTCTGCTTGATCTCCTGGATGGTTTCCACGATGCGCTCGGCGCTGTCCATCGTCACGGGGAGAAACATCGGCACCGGCAGCTGGGAGAGGAAAGATGGGAAGTGTTAGCTGCTCAGAAATGTATTTTATTTTAAATGTCAGCTCAGGGACGAAGTTTTTTTTTCGATGCTTGGTCCTTTCCTCCTCTCTGTATCGGGCCTTAAAATATGGAAGTTTTTCTGTGCCATCAGAGTTTGAATATGAATTTCTAATATTGAATTTTTACAGCATTAAAATCAGACTTTAATTTGAAAAACCAACAGTGTAAAAAATTTTTTTTTTCCAAAAACAAAAATCTGTGGAAAAAAATTCAACTTAAAAAAATTCTGTGGAAAAAGAAGCAGACTCAACATCCGGGTAAACAGGGAGAAGCAATCGATCCCTGTTCTCAATTCATCCAACGGCAGCCAAGTTACGCTCCATTGGACAGATCAGCCATGTCCACCAACAGGTGATGGTGCTTTGGTGAGTGAGTTTACTTTATTTACCATTTGTGTTGTAAAATTGAGTTATAGATATTACTCAATATCTATTGACCTGATCTGTCCAATAGAGCGTTACTCGATTGGCTGCCGTTGGATGAATTGAGAACAGGGATCGATTGCTTCTCCCTGTTTACCCGGATGTTGAGTCTGGTTCTTTTTCCACTGAATTTTGTTTTTAGATGTTGAATTTTTTTTAAGTTGAATTTTTTTACACTGATTTTTGTTTTTAGAAATAGATTTCTTTTTTTACACTGTTGGTTTTTAAAATTCAAAGTCTGATTTTGATGCTGTAAAAATTCAATATTAGAAATTTCGTATTCAATCTCTGATGGCACAGAAAAACTTCCATATTAAAACACCCTGAAATGAAAACAGACTGTTTAACCTACACGTTAATGTGGATGTTACAACTCATGGCTTATTCTGCTGTGTGTGATTGCAGGGTTCGATTTATCGAGCCGTGCTGACGCCCGTTCAGGATTGGCATCCTGAATTATGACCTCGTCGACCTTTCATTCATCTGGTTGTAATAGTATTGCCGGCTTTTGGTGGAGGACACTCCTTCTGCATTTGTGCCGCTTGCCCTTAAAACTCTAAAGAATCTTTTTTATGCTGCTTTTTGAATCACGAGGAAAAACTAAACCAAAAAGTTGCTCATATTCTAATAATGATCTGATTTTACTTTAAGCACATGAGCGTACGATCGGACAAGTTTTACGGGTCCAAACTGCTCATTTACATCTCAATCAGATGAAGCCTTTCTGAAAAAGGACAGTAAAAAGCAGGAAAATCAGTTCAGATGGTTATCAGCCATCATTCTCCTGGTGGTTTCTGGGTAATACGTACAGGCAGCGGCAGGCCCACGGGTTTGGGGGTATACTGGCTGTACATGTTCATGGGTACAGGAAGGTAAACCGGCACAGGAACCGGCAGGATCATGAATTTTGGGAAAACATCATCTATAGACACAAAAAAAAGAAAGTTTAGCAGCTTAATCCTTAATTATCGTCTTTGTAGTTTATTTAAATGAATAAAGGTTGAAAAGGATTTGCAAATCAATGATTTCTGAGTGAAGTCCAAACTTCACTGAAACTGTCAGAGCCACAAACTGCTATTAAGTGTAGAAAACAGTACATTTTAAACCATTTTTAAACACCCGAGTCTCTATTAAAACACTAAAAAAAGCTAAAAAAGACTTGCATGAAGGATGGTATGAATGTAAAGTGGAGTTATTAAGAGAAGTGACGTGTTGCTACAGAAGAACTGAGCTGGGGTGTCGCTTTTACCTGTCTGCACCTCAACATCAACCGTCTGCGTTTTGCAGGAGACGCCTTTGTTCTGCATCAGCGGTCGACACATCAGAGCCTTGTTCTTCAGGATTTTTTGGCCGGGTGGAGGATGATGAGGAGGATGAGGCTTCGCCGTCTCCGTCTGGATGCTGATCTGAAAAACAGACAACACAAGCATCATCAAACACAATCAGAACACATTTAAAAAAAGGAATACAAGCATTTTATAAAAAGCTGTATAAAAAAAACAAAACAAAACAAAAAAAAACTGTTGATAAGATAAATAACAAGAGCTTAAAATGTTAAAAGGTTAAAGTCAACCTGGAAAAGCCTGAATATACACCACCTGGCCATTCACACACCCATCCAAATAATTAAATTCCGTGGCCACAGGTGTATGAATCCAAGCACCTCGGCATGCAGACTGCTTCTACAAACATCTGTGGAAGAATGGGTCGCTCTCAGGAGCTCGGTGAACTCCAGCGTGGTCCCCTGACAGGACGCCACCTGTGACAGAGCGGGGTCAGCGGACGCCGAGGCTCATAGAGCGCAGAGGTCACCGACTTTCTGCAGAGTCGGTCGATACACACCTCCAAACTTCATGTGGCCTTCAGATTAGCTCAAGAACAGCGCGTAGAGAGAGCTTCTTTGAATGGGTTTCCATGGCAACTGCATCCAAGCCGCACATCACCAAGTGCGATTCAAAGCGTCGGACGCAGCGGTGTAAACCACGCTGCCGCTGGACTCTAGAGCAGCGGAGACGCTTTCTTTGGAGGGACCAATCAGGCTTCTCCATCTGACAATCTGATGGAGGAGTCTGGGTTTGGCTGTTGCCAGGGGGACGGTGCTTGTCTGGCTGCATTGTGCCAAAGTGTAAAGTTTGGTGGAGGAGGGATCATGGTGTGGGGTTGTTCTTCAGGAGCTGGGCTCGGCCTCTTAGTTCCAGTGAAAGGAACTCTGAATGCTTCAGCAGACCAAGAGATTTTGGACAATTTCATGCTCCCAGCTTTGGGGAAACAGTTTGGGGTAAACAAGTTTAGAACACCCAATAGAACACCTTTGGGATGAATTAGGTCGGAGACTGTGAGCCAGGCCTTCTGGAAGAATGGTCAAAAACTCCCATAAACACTCCTAAACCTTGTGGAAAGCTTTCCCAGAAGAGTTGAAGCTGTTATAGCTGCAAAGGGTGAGCTGACGCCATATTAAACCCTCTGGATTAAGAATGGCAGGTCACTGAAGTTCATATGTGTTTAAAGGCTGATGAGCCGATACTTTTGGGAATTATTGTTTAAAAACACACAAAATTAATTACCAGATAATCAGCTGGGAACGACCACAGAGATCAGTCATTTTACTCTGCTACTGATGCAGATCTGACACCTTTAAATAACTAATTTTTATCATCTCAACCCCAAAAATCAGGATCAACAGGGACTCTTCAGTATCTGTGTACATGTAGTGTAGTTTTGGAACAAACTTTTAATCTCCCGTTTTATTCCAGCTTAATTTAGTCCTTTTGAACAACTAACTTTAATTTGCTGCATCTACAAACGTTGAAAGTTAAAAACTTACATGTGTAGAGTTCTTTGACTGGAAGTTAGAAGTCGTACCTGTGGAGACAAAACAAAGTATGAATCTTTTAGAACGGCTGCAGAGAGAAAGGCGCGGCAGGTTTTTCTTTTCTTATTTCATGTTTTGTACTTTGCTGCGCTGGTCTGTCAGAGGCGTTGGGTTTTCCACCCGGCGGGCCTGCCAGCGACATGACGTTGGCGATGACAGGTGTGGCCTCCCCTGAAACAGCTTTAACCGAAACACAGAAACACTGTCAGATTTCTCAGAAGAAAACTTTTCCATCCTTTAGATTTAGAAGCAAAAGCATTTTATCGGCTTTTCTAGCTTCAAATTTCCTGATGTGGGCTCATCTTGCTGTCCATGTTGACTTAAAGTGGGAAGGACATGAGCCATACAGCTATCCAATCAAAAGCTGCTCCCCAATCAATCATTTCAAGTTATCAGAGAGAAATATTGTACAGATGTGGGTGTAACAGTTTAGATCTGTCGGCTCCAGGGCTGGATTTAGCCATTTTTGGGCCACTCGAACCAAAAAAAAAGATTTGAAAAAAAAAAAAAAAAAAAAGTGACGATGCAAACAACTAATTCAAAAGTTGGTGAAGTGACGGGAAAAAGCGGAACGACTCAAACCTTTTGGCAGCTTTCCCTGCGTCGCCACCTTATCGCTGCAGAACTTCAGCAGGCAGGTGAGGCCACAGAAGTGTTTGACCTCTCCGAGCATGGGAAGGCTCTGCTTCAGTTTCCCTTTACGCCCGCAGCTGTCGCACTTCGCCACCTGAGAGAAAAACGGCGGGTCAGCGTCAAGATCGTAACGCGGAAACCTTCGTGAGCTTCGGCGCGGCTCGCTTACATGGCAGAAGAGCATTGTGTATTTGGACCGGCACTCCTCGGAGCAGAACTCCTCGATGGAACCTCCGTACTGAGCCGTCAGCAGTTTCTTTGACACGCAGTGGCAGTAAACGCAGGAATGGCAGTGTTTCCCCCAGTTTTTACTCAGCTCGTGTCTGAACAGCAGTTTGCAGCCTGAAAACAGAAACCGGTTCACACACAGAGTCCAAACGACTCGGTTCTGACGCCACGCGGCTCATTCGCCTCCTTACCGTCGCTGCAGAAGTAGCAGTCTTTGTTGTTGATCCTCTTGGCCTCCCTGGTGATCTTTTCGATCTTGCAGTACTCGCACAGGCTGGTCACAGAGTGGGCTTTCTTGTACTCGTTCGCACAGTCGGTCGTACACAGAAAAATCATCTTGTCCTGCAGACAGACGGAGTAGAAATGATCCGTAAAAAAGTCAAACTGCTCACACATCCGTGTTTTCTCGTGATTAAATCCTTCGGTTTTCTTTTTCGCCAAATGAAATCCTTCATGTCTTTAATTTGTTGAATACAGTTAAAATGAAAAAAAAAAAACAGAAGTCTGTAAGAAGTCATAACAAAATATACATTCTCCAAAATTACGACAAATCTGAGTCAACATCCAGACTAACTTCTTTCACTCGGAGCACTGTAGACCCCCAACTGAAAATTTTAGGGGCAAACACCGTAAATCAATATACTAACCAAATATTCACATTTCTACTAATTTTCCCTGTATTACTCATAAATACCTTGATAATAGATGAAGAAATTATAATGTGCTGTTTCCAATTCGGTGTCACATTTTATTGTGCAAATTTGAAGATGCAACATAGAAAGTAAACCGACAGCAATAAGCCGTTATTCCTTTGAAGATCGAGCTGGCTTTTGAATTTGGTGAAGGGCAGTTCCTCCTTAGCTGCCTCATCTGCGCTGTGATTTACAGCGTCTCGTCTTCTAAAAGCAACCGGCAGTGGAGTTGCTTTTTCATTGGTTAACATGTCTCGGCGTACTCGTGCTTGAGGCTAACATTGTGTTTCACCAGTGTGTCACGTTTAAACTGTGAAGTGCCTGCACTGAGAGTTAAGGCTCTAGCATGGTTGCTGCGTCTGCTAGCGCGAGCGGTGTTGATGACGTCACGATTTCGTGCCCGCCATGTATAGTGGTGCAAGCAGCGCAAGTCGTTGCGCCAGTAGTTGCGCCAGTAGTTGCAATTTTCTCCGTCACAGAGGTGGCGCTGCCAGGTGAAGGTTACCTCTACTCTACAACCACGAAAGTGGAGAGGAAAACAATGCAGCTGTCAAGAGCAGGAACACTGTAATTAATGATACTGCTGCAGTTTTCGGATCATTTTAATTTTTTAATTCAGTTAATAGAGGTGAAGGTCTGAAGCCCCCGGCATCAACAGAGTCTCTGCCCTCTTCTTTGCCTTCACGTATCTGTCCCGTAGCTTCTTCCACACATTCTTACAGAACTCTCCCTCTTTCCCCAAAGTTCTGCCCATCTCTGTGCACCAGTTTGGGGAGTTTACGTGCTCCCTGTACTGTTTCCCTGCAGTTTCGTACAGCTGTCTGTACAAACGCACCTCCTACCTGGTCTCACAACGGTCCATCTGGTTCGTTGTGCTCGGCGCCGCCAAGTTACAAAAATCGACTGGTGCACGACAACGCGCTGCGCCGTCTTTTCAAGGCAAGCGCCAGGCCTGAAACGTCATGTTGACGTTACGGTCCGCCACCGCCGTGACAGACGCGGCAACCATGCTAGCGCCTTTAGTCTCCTTACGTTACCTAAACCAACTGAATTTTCGCAGCCACTTCGCGAAAATTTTGGGTTTGGACCTTTTTCGCCACACAAACCTCCGACTCTGAATCATCATCATCATCATCCAACTGTGACACTGTAGACTGCGGCACTGGCACACTAGCCGCAGGTCTGAAGAACAAATCAATAGTTCGCTTGCTCATTCCAAACGCACACAGGTTGTGATGTGAAATCTTTCCCTTTCACCTTCCACAGTAAATGTAAATGTCCAGAAAAAGTCAGACCTCACAATCGCTTGGCCCTATTTTCTCTCCCTTCGTATCACTGCCTGCTGTGTAGACCGAAGTGCAGACCGAGCAGTCCCCTGCTTCCGAGCAGCAAACACTGTAACAGGCGCGGCTGTCGGCAGGCGGCAGCAGGCAGTGATACGAAGGGAGAGAAAATGGGGCCAAGCGATTGTGAGGTCTGACTTTTTCCTGGATGAACGATTTTGTGATGCAAATCTATTACTCTTTTGAACGCATATTGTTTTGAGAAGCAAGACGCTTTATTTTTTAAACCCCAGCCAACTAGCCGGACTACCTTCTTCAACACCAAAACGAGGCTGGAACTCGGCTCACAGGACGCAGCAGGGGGTAAGAAAATGTTCATAAATGATGTTGCTAATATGGGATGTCATACAGCTTCATGTCAAAAGAGGCGAACTATCCCTTTAACTGTAGGACCCTCCCGCTCCACTTACAGTATCCTTCTCACAATCATTGGCTTACGGATTCAATGAAGTGCCCCTTCCACATTTAACTGGTTAAAAAAAATTTTAAAATCTGCACGAGCAGATGTGAAATTCAGTCGCACACACTTAAATTTTGGTTGCGAAATGCGAGCCCTGTCTGGAGCCTTGACGTCTCTCACTTCAACTCAAGCAAATATAAAAAAAAAAAAAACAATTGTTCCTAAAACCAAAAGATTAACTAAAACAACACAAACTCCTTTGGGAACAAAGTTTATCTTGTTCTTAAACATTCATCTTCAACATATTTACACTCTTTAGCTCGTATGTCTGAACGCATGTTTAGTCGCTTTCCAGATTTACAACTTTTCGCCTTAAACTCATAAATTTCTGACCCCATAAAGACTCCACAAAGAGACGCTGTTAAACCGACAGTTTACACAGACGACAGGCTTCCTTCTCTGGTTTTGATTCAGAAAAGATGAACAATTCAGTCAAGAAAAATAAAAAAAGATCAGTTTTTAAACATGACTCAGCAGCTGTTTTCTGTCCCTAGAAATGATATAATAAGATATACAAGTAATTCCTGAAGATTTCTCTCTTTTCTGTTGTATATGTCCACCACAGCAGTTGTTTGTTTCCTATTGGGACAACTACTTCTTCTACTAATTTACGTAGCTTGTAGCGCCCCCTCTGGTGTTACTGTGCAGACGTGTTTAGCAGCCGTGTCACGGCTTTCAGCTTTTTCTCTTCAGGTTTAAGACTAATTTCTAAGCTGATCAGCACCTTCAGAGTTACTCTCGTGTAAAAACTCACACTTACTTTGATCTGAATGAGCTCAGGTTTAGACACGATGTTTTGGGAACACTGGAAGCAGTTCAGTTTCGATGATTCCTTCGTGTCTGGTGCTGGTTGGTGGGGAGAGACGGCCTGGCTCTGAGAAGATCCAAGTGGCAACTTGGTAAAAACATTCAGCTGCGTCTGGTTCTTCTTGAACTTTTCCTGTGGAGCAGATAATTCCTGATTAGGAACCACAAAAAGGTGCAGAGTTAATAGTGACTTTTCTTTTTTTTCTCCCTCTTGTTAAAGAAAAGAATTGAGGAATGACAAGAAATTAATTTCCAAATGATCTGAAAGCAGCTCCGGAGGGGGTTTGGTTTCCCAGAGCCACCATATTTACGTCTCTTTGGTACACGATTGAACCATAGTTCAGACCACGGGGCAGCGGCAGCCTCGATTTCCCTTTAATTGATGTCCAACCATCACCAGTGTCATCATTGAGTGAAATAAGTATTTGATCCTCAAGCAAAAACACGACTTCGTACTTTGTGGAGATTAGGGCTGAGCAATTTTTTTTTTTTTTTTTTTTTTTTTTTTTTTTTTTTTTTTTTTTTTTTTTTTTTAAAATCGATATATATCGATATTTTGTTTCCCGATTAAGTATCGATTTTTAAGCCGCGAGTATCGATTTAAAAAATAATAATAAAGCAAACTTTATTGAAAAGTCAGACGTTACAATTAGTGAAAACACAGAACATTAATACAATACAATGCCGGGTGGCGGGGGGAGTCACATCATACAAAACAGTGATAAATTAGTTCATAAAATTAATCATACAAAGTGCACAGCTCTCATGTTTGTGACATGTTTGTTTGTTTGTTTGTCTGGCTGTGTTGTCCTGTGGAAAAAAATCTAAATCTTACCAAGTATATTTGTCTCATTGAGTATCTCATTACACTTAATATAAGACACAATTGCCTAACAAGTACCATTTCAGACAGATATAGGGACTAGTTTTAATAAAATACATCTTGAATATCTTGTTAAGTGAAAAAGTCTTGTATTTGTTGTTTTTCTTACTTATTTTTGGAGGGGCATTTTTTCCAGTGCAGTAAAATCAGCGACGATTTATGTCAAATCACACTGTCCCTTTTTTTCCCCCCAGAAAATTATGTAAGTGTATCAAATCGTAGGCTGAATATCCCATATCGTATTGTGAGATTAGTGTATCGCTACAGCCCCAGCGGAGAAACCCTTGTTTGGGAGCGCGGCAGTAAGACGTTTCTTATAGTCGGTCACCAGGTTCTGCACATGGCTCAGGAGGGATTTTGGCCCTTTTCTCTTTATAGAAACTCTCGAAAGCCTTTAGGTTTCTAGGCTGGACTTTCACGTGCCCATCCATGACCCATCTTCAGGTGTTCTGGCAGAGGGAAGGAGGTTCTCGTCCAAGATTTTAACGGTAAACGGCTCACGGCCCTCTTCAAAGGGTTGAAGACGTCCTGTACCCTTAGAGCGCTTTCACACCAGGATAGTCCGGGGGTCCCGGATCGACTGGGCAGAGAATGCCCAGTAATTTGGTTCGGTTCACTTTCACGGTGCACCGGCACAAAGCTACAACAGCAGCACCGCCCCAAAACGAGCACCGACACCGACGGAGAAAAGCACGAAGAAGAAGAAGAAGAAACCATCAACCATTAACAGAAATCCATCCTCTTCAGCCGGCTCGTTCACAACAAAAATCGAAGAATGGAGCAACGTCCCATTTATGAGTTTCTTTGATTTTACCTTTGGCTGCAAAAATGGCCGAAGAAGTAGCTGTAACATACAGATAAAATTAAACCCAATGTGATTTTACTGTTTGTTTACACCATGATGCAGCCATGGTTTGTGGGAGGCTGTCCGCCATCGGTGCCACAGGATGTTCAGAGGTCTCCTGAGGTGATGGTGGGTTGTGAGAGGAAACAGGCAAATGAGAACCTTGTCGGGGTTGTGGGCATCCACTCCGCCGGTGGGGCGTGTGATTGGGCAAGGATCTAGACTAACTTTTTGCATTGGTACGCCTAACTTTTTTTCTTAGGTGTACCAGCACAAAAGTTAGGTGCACCCAAATTTTCAACCGCATTACATTTCACAGGTTTATTTATTTATTTTAAAATCGGTGTCCATATAGGCAATATTGACTTGTAAATGATTAACTAGCAATCTGGTCAAAACAAAGTTCTTTATTTGAAGCACAATTCTACAAACTTACTGAAAAAGTGTTGGTGCTTAAAGTGCTTCACTGATCTGAAATTTAAACTTAAAACACCTCAAGATAAATGAAATAAAACGAAAATCTAAATTAAAATTGCAAGTGTTTTAAGGGCTTCAAACTGAACATCTCATGGCTCAATGTCTTATGGACTATCCTCCATTGCAGTCACATGCCCCTCGGATGATTGGTTTAGACCACGATATGGGTCTACAGGGAGACTTTCAGAGTCTCGTAGACTTTTTTGTTTGTTTTGTTTTTCCTCGAACGGGTGGTTGCACCGCTGCGACCTCAGATTTTTTTTAGTCGCACCATTGAGAAAATAGGTCGCACTCTAGAGCCCTGTTGGGGCAACAACGCTCTTGCAAAATTCTCCATCATGCGCAGTAACAGCTGGCTGTTGGCCTGCTTCTTGCTGCATTTGAATAAAGTTTTCAAACGCGGCTTTCTCCTCCTCGTGCCGGAGGAGAGACCGACCCCCAAAAAAGCCATTTTAAGGTTTGAGCTGTGAGTAAAATATCTGACGAGTCTTTTAAGTGATTACCTGAAAGGACATGACGCACGGCATGGAGCAGAAGTTCCTGATGGAGGTGTCCGACATGGCCAGGTGGTAGGACGGGACGGTGGTTTTACCGCAGCTGTCACAGTTCAACCGCGCACCTGTGGAGAGGCATCACGCTCCGTAAGATAAAGAAATAAAGAGACGTTAACGTTCGGGGGTCGAATCTTCTGTCCTGAGGTACCTGAGGAACTGACAGACTGGACCTTGTAGGCCATCACACAGCTGCTGCTGCAGAACAGGTTCACCGTGTCGTCGACGTTCTTGTTGTCGACCATCTGCGCCACCAAGTGGACGGTGCGGCACATCGTGCACGGCTGAGTTATCTTGGTTTTCTGCGCAGAAACAAAAGCAATAAAAGAAGAAAGAATCATCATAAAACCGGTGACAAACAGAGCGGAAAGCTTTGATTTTTAATTTAAATCAGCCAAACTTTGACCACTTATTTTCTCCTCGAATTGCACCACAATATGTTCTAAAGCTCAAAACTCTTCGTGTCAGATTAACTACTGACAGGAAAAGGACCTGAAACCAGCCAGAACTGCTATAATAAGTCAAATTAAAAGATAAATAAGTATGCTCGTACATCTTTGTATTTTTCCAAACAGTTGTTGTCGCACAACGTTTTGCTGGCTCCCTCCATCTTCAGCATCAGCGGCTTGGTGTGGCAGTACGAGCCGCAGTTGGCGCAGCCGGCCATCAGCAGGTTGTTTACGGAGCGGAAACGGTTGAAGCAGGCGTCGCTGCACATCTTGTGCACGGCGCCGTTCAGGATCACCTCGTGTTTGCTCTGCGGGGAGATGACGACAGAGAGATAAAAAAAACCAAAAAAAGCATCTGAAACAAAAGACTGGACATCAGAGCTCAAACACGATAAAACTGATAACAGATAAAAGTGTTGATGTTTCAGAAAGAAACTGAAAAAACTAAAAGGATAAAAGCTTTCTGTCGCGTTTACCAAAGAACTAAATACAGCTGCAATTAATCATGAATTCTGCAGAACGTACGAGGATGATCCCACATCACTGACCGAACAGAAACCGTCAAACAGCCCTCATTGCTTTATATATTTCCATGAAAACAGGATATAGTTGCAGATTTAATGAAACATGGATATAAATACAGTAAATGAGGCAGAAACAGAGCTTTAAAGTGAATATCTGCTCTGAACTCCTTTCTCCTCCAACACAGCCTGAACCCTCTCAGACGAGCTTTCTGTCCTTTCTTTAAGGAGTCTTCAGGAATAGTTCTCCAGGCTTCTTGAAGGACATCCCAAAGCTCTTCTTTGGATGTGGGCTGCCTTTTGTTCCGTTCTCTGCCAACATGATCCCACACTGCTTCAGTAATGTTGAGCTCCGGGCTCTGGGGAGGATTCATCCCTCCATCAGACCTGCTGCCACTGATTTTCAGCCCACTTCTTGAGTCCTTTGGCACAGCTCAGCCTTTTCTCCCTGTTTCCCTTCCTGAAGAACGGCTTCCTGACAGCCACCCTTCCATGGAGCCCATTTCTGATGAGGCTTGGGCCAACAGCAGATGGATCAGCTGAAGCTCCAGATGCATCTCTCAGCTCCTGTGTCAGGTCTTTGCTGGATTTTTTCCTCTTTCTTAAGGACATCACTTTCAGATCCTGTTCATCTGCTGTAGATAGTTCTTTAGGCCTGACACTTCTTCTTCTGTCCTCCACCTGTCCAGTTTCCTCAAATGTTTTAAGGACACACTGCACACCATGCTGAGATATGCCAAGTTTTCAGCTAACAGCTCTTTGGGAATCACCTTGTTGCTGCAGAAATCCTGTTTTCTGTCTGTCAGACTGTGTTATCTTTGCTGTTTTTCACACATGCAGCTTAAGAAATGGGAACAAATGATGTGTCTCTGTGACAGGCTGCTGGGAACAAAGTGCCTAAAGATCCAGTTTAAAATGGCTTCTTTGCTGAGTTGCCTGTTCTGTGTGGACACAACACTGGTTCATCCCTTGAGTTAGGAGCCTTTTTCCTGCCTGAATGATTCATAGGTCAGAGTTAAGTGGCTAAACAAAGAAAAAACACATTAATCTGAAGATGCTCAGGTACAAGGATGGAAAATTCAGCTTCAGAAAGCTGGAGAACTGTTGTTTGAGACACTTTACAGATTACAGGAAGTCTGGCTGCTTGGAGGGAAAATACAAAGAAATGAGTTCTGGATCAACAACTCACAGAAAGTTTCACTGTGAACATCGTGAAAAGGAAATAATAATTAGTTACTGCCTTCTGTTGGACTCACAATGCTGCATCTTGTGCAAATGCTGCAGGGAGACTGCGTCTGTGACGTTTCCATGGATACAACTGGCATCCTGTAGCTGGTTTTCCTCAAGTTGAAGGAGGTCAGGCAGCTTTGGCTGCAGAACTCCTTCATGATTCCTTTGGCATCCGGAGCCAGAATGACGTCCTGCGGCCGAAATATCAATCTGAGGGAACAAAGAGACCAAACTTTGACACATTTCCGTTCTTCACACACTGGAAAAAATGCCCCTCCAAAAATAAGTAAGAAAAACAACAAATAAAGACGTTTTTGCTTGAAATAAGCAAATAAATCTGCCAATGGAACTAGTGAAAATCGGCTTGTTAAGATTTCTTGAAATAAGATGTGATATTTAGGACTTTTGAGATAAAAGTGATCTTGAAATTAGCTTAAAAACCTCTTCAAATGTAAAAAAAAAAAGCTTGTTTCATGTGAAATCCGACTCAAAACAATTTGTTTTCAAGACTTTTTCATTTAACAAGATATTCCAGATGTATTGTCTTCAAACAAGTCCCTATATCTGGCTGAAATGGTACTTGTTAGGCAGTTGTGTTTGACATTAAGTGTAATGAGATATTTTGACTAGAAATGAGACAAATATCCTTGGTAAGACTTTGATTTTTTCCAGTGCAGATCCGATTACAGCTCAACCCTTCACCGTTGAACTCACTTCTGGCAGTTGTGGCACACCTTAGTGGCGCCTCTGGTTGCGGGGAGCGACGTGGTGAGGCAGGCGGTGGAGCAGAACAGGGCCGGGGAGCCTTTCCTCTGGAACGCCGTCTGGCCTTTCAGGAGGCTCTTCTTACAGTGGGAGCAGGACATGTGCAGCGACGGGGAGCTGAGGCTCGGCTGCGCCTGACCGCCTGGAGTCACCGAGAACACCGCCCCGATCCTCAAGTCCTCCTTTAAAGGAGAAAACACTGGACTCAGTTCGTTATTCCCAACACATTCTCTTTGAATGGAACAGCACAGGATTGTGGGTTTTTTAACATTTACACGACAGGTTTTATGCCGTGTGTCACCTGAACAGCAGAATGTGGCCCAACAGAGCAAAGGGAGGCGTTCTGTTACTCCAGAACTGACTTGGATGAGTTGCACGGATGACAAAATGAATCCAGAAACAGTCACAAACGTGTGAATATCCACCAAGAGACAAAACTGACAGAATAATTCCTCAGGGAGCAACAAAGTCACCAACCCAGCAGTTACTTCGTCCTCATTTGTGATGGTTCTTTTGGTTAATTACACAAAATCTGTCAAATGGGGCTTAATGAAACTTTGTGGAGAGTTTGAACACGAACAAAAGAAGAAGACGGTAAGAAAGAACTCTCATTCTTTTTATCTTTGGCTTCAACCGAAGCTGCTCAGCTCAGGGAAAAAGTCCAGAAATGAGATGACTGATAAATAAATGCTGTGATTCACCTCAGATAATACCGTGACGCGTTGTTGCCACCTCGCTCCACAAGAAGATGGAGGCAGCTCCTCTTCAGTCATCTCTGGGATATTTGATCATAGCTGACGGTCAGTCAGTATTTTCATCATCACTGAGCTGTCGTACAGAAACCTTAACCCTCTAGACCCCAACAGAATTTTACAACAGTGCTCCAGATTCCTGGGAATTCCGAAAGAAATGGGCAATTTGAGAAACATTTCAAATAACCAAGAATAACTTGAAAACTAATGACAAGTGTTCATTGTAAGTTTCTTTCTATTTAAAGATTGGAAATGGCTCTTTCAAATGATATGCGATCCATTAGGAATTATTCATTCATGTATTCCATAGACGACCATTGAACTGTATCAAAAAGGATATTTTGAGACTGAACAAATATTCACTCCTCGTTTTAACTTGAAATGGATAGTTATAGTACTATAGGCATATTTAAGTATTATTTTGACGGTAAACAAGTCATCTTTGAGTCATCAATTGAGAGAGAAACAGCTAGCTAGCCCTCTCCATAGCACTGCCTGAAACGTGGTATACATGTTATAAAGTTAGCACGAATAGCTAAACCTATCAACTATCGTCTGTGACAAGCACGGATGAAAACTGTGGTTTAGATTAGTGTATATATTAAAAATGATTAGGGAAAGTGAGTTTATATTTGTCAATAACAAGTTTAATTAATTTAAAAGATCAGAGTCATAGCTTTTTTATTGTATGCAATGTAATATTTATGTTATTCCTCAGTTGAATTCTGAACAAAAGAGAAGTGCAGATACCGTATGTCCTAACAAGCACAAAAATAAAACTTACAAAAAGGTGAGTTTCCCATATAATTCTACATGTTATAATATAATTTAACAGTCTACTATTTAATTTAACTTTAGTTAAATTTTCGAGATGTTGAAAACCTATATATACAAATATTTTAACGGCTGAAGATTGAACCAAACCTTGAAACAGAGCTTGTACATTTTCATAGGTCTACAGCATCCCATGAAACTCATGAAAACAGGATCCTGTTTTACACAATGGGACAACACAAGTGGAGCACCCAAACGATGTCTCCACACATCTCCCACTTTCAGCTCTTCTGCCTCCTCTCTTGCAACTGACACAGCCCCTTTTTCGTCCCGAAAAACGCACAAGGTCATGCCCCGCCTTCAAGTTCCTTGTCACAATTCTCTCCACTGTGCCAGATGCAAGACCCTTTGCCCCTCTCGTTTTGGTACTAAACCCATCACAGAGCTCATGGATGAGCATCAACTTATAGGCCTTTAGTGACCAGGACTTCCTATTTTTGGGAAGTGGCTTCTGTTGGAGCACCCACACTGTATATGCATTTACAACAGCAATGTTCAACATGCCCCAAAACACATACTTCCACCACTTCCTGCCAGTGCGCCCAACATTATAGTAGCTCTTCATTTGATCCATGTGATCCACTCCCCCCATTTTACTATTGTAGTCCATGACCATATTTGGGACAGTTATGGTGTCGTCTGGCTGAAATTTGGTCCGGGGCTTGCATGTATCTTCCCCAGAGTTGTTCGTACACACCATAAACACATCCCTCTTGTCACGCCAGCGACAAACTATCATCTCTCCATTGCTAACCTTCCTGCTGTCACCAACCATAAGCACATCTTCTAAAATGGCCTCAGGGAAACCCCTCATTGTTTTACGGATTGTGCCACAATAATATGTTTTGTGTTTCAGCAGATCAATGACTAAGGGAAAAGAGGAAAAGAAATTGTCAGCATATACATGGTAGTTACACCCCAGATAGCCCCTCATCAGCTGCATGACAACCCTGTGTGCAAGGCCCCTCCCACCAGCTTCATCACCATCCTTCCCTGTATGGAGGTGAAAAGCTAAGCAATAACCGGTGAAAGCATCACATAAACACCATATTTTTATGCCCCATTTTACTGGGTTTTTTGGCATGTATTGCTTCCAACTAAGCCGCCCATCAGATTTTATTATGGCCTCGTCAACTGAAAGTGCTGACCAGGGAGACAACATCTTTGGGAAGTTTTGCTGCAGTGTTTCAATGAAGGGCCTGACCTTGAACAGCTTATCGTTTGCAGCTTGCTGGTCATTGGTGGTGACATCGCGATACTGCATGAAGCGGCAAAGCTGTTCAAAACGGTTCCTGGACATCCTGTTGGCTATATAAGGAACACGCAGACACTCATCTGTGCTCCAGAAATCGGTTACGGATGGCAAACTATGGATACCCATCAGAATGTTAAACCCCACAAAGGCCCTAATCTCCTCCTCAAAAGTGTCGAACCAGGATGAAGGGAGGTTGTTTAGACCAGCATAGGTGTTAGTATGCATCACTAAGTTAGAGAAAAATGCAACACCTAGCAGTTGTAAAAGTATGTCCAGCACCCCAGCTACATGTGATGTAAGTCCTGGCTGGACTGGAAGGGGCCTGATGGTGGGAGCAGACACAGTGTCAGTCCATACAATTTCCAGAGAATCGCTTTCCCCTCTTCCTCTCCCTCTGCTTCCTCCTCTCCCTCTTCCTCCTCTTCCTCTGCCTCTGCCTCTTCCTCTGCCTCCTCTCCCTCTGCTTCCTCCACTCAACCTTGGCGGTTCCTCCTCCTCATCCTCCTCTCCTTCATCTTCATCATTCTCATCGTGGGATTCAGCGTCACTGCTCTCACACACCAAATCCATCTAAAACAAAAAACCACTAACAGGGAAAGGGCTCCGAAAGCAATGCTGCATTGTACAAAGCAAGCAAGGTCAGGTCTTCATACCATTTTTAAGTATTACTAAAAACCAACCATGTGAATGTGACACATATGGCTATTCGGAACGACCTCAGTAATAATAAAATGAAAGTAAAGTGAATGTAATGAAATTTGTTTTTAATTGGAATTCAGTGTAATTTCCCCCCTCACCCCCTGCCATACACACACACACACACATGCCTACATGTAATGTAAAGCGACATTGGGTATCTTGAAAAGCGCTACATAAAACTAAGTTATTATTGTTATTATTATTATTATAGACGATAGGCTATAATGCAGAGAAATAGGGGCAGCTATTTGGTAACCTTCCTCAGAGAAAAAAGTTTGGGCCCACTTCAGAACTTCACTACAGTACCATGACAAGACTACCACAAACCATTTTCCACAAAATGTATTAAGTATTTCAAATACGTTTGCACAACTACATTTATAAGATCGAGTTGATCATAGTCTAACTCTGGCAACCTAAATGCTGGGGCTATCACTTGGTGGACGAATGATGGTGACAGGTCCGGTTTGACATTCTCGCATTATAATATAATCAGGCACGACATCACTTGAAATGTTTGTTGATAGGCGCCTTACATAAACCGGGAAATATGTGTAGGCTACTTAGAGTATACCAGGCAGGTAGTTACATTACCAGTAGCAAACAAGGAGTTGAAAAAATCTACAGTTTCGTTAGACATTTCCTCTCCGGAGTTCAGCGTTTCGAGTTGCTCTTGCTAGCACTGTCACTGGATTACATCGCTACAATAAGGAAGGACTTGGATTTGGAAATGACTACTACTATTACTACCATTTCGGGATCTTCAATGGTAACCAACAGATAAGGTAATGATCATCATCATCATCATCTTTGCTTTATTATCTCTTAGTTTAGGTGTAGTCTGTAGTATGCTCTGTTGAAGGACACTAACCGGCAAGCTCGCAAATAACTAACGATAAATCATCTGGAGTTAGCATGGCTAATCAAAACGGCTGTAGGTGACAAGGTTGGCCACTACGTCTCAAATTTAGGTTGTATATCTATCTAAATCACATTTACAACTTGCGTTAGTGTCACTGAAATCCGAGTCGGACAAATTGCGAACCGGTGCAAATTGCCAACGTCTCTGCCAAGGTAAACATCCGCGGTCTTTTCGGAGCGGTCATTTTCTTGATATTGATTGTCTTCTTGAATTGAGTGGCTGAGGTAATCAAGTGATAATAAACGAAGCTGGTAGCTACAAAGTAATACTTGGCACACTGCGGCGGGAAACATTGGAGCTAGGGTTGGTAATAAATAATCGATGATCGATTATTTGTTTGTAAGAATTTATTCGACTAAAATTCTAAGCCTAATAAATAATCGTTCCAGTCGCGCGCATTATGAGAACAGCTATAACTTCCGGTATCTTGCGCAACAACAGACGAGCAGTGATGAAGCGGGCTAGGAGAAATGAAATTTCTCTCAAAAAGACGATAAAGTCCAATGTAATTATTGTGACGCCCTGTTTACCTACCATAGTGCAACGTCTCCACTAATATATCATCTGAAAAATGTACATCCGAACGTTAATTCCGGCGCAGCCAAACATTCAGGCTACACTAGCTAGGAGGATGTGTGATGACAAGCGAGCGAACGAAATCACCAAACGCATAGTGAATATGATTGTGAAAGATATGTTGCCTTTAAGTGTGGCTGACGGCGAGGGTTTTCGGGAACTTATGGGATTTATTGAGCCAGGATACCGTATTCCATCCTGAAAAATGTTCACCAACCGCTTGGAGCAACAGTATGCTGAGAAGAAGGCCGAGTTAAAAGAGAAACTAGCTTCTGCCGACGTCGCTTTGACCACTGACTGCTGGACTGCTTTGACTACGGAGAGCTACATTACAGTGACATGCCACTACATTGAGGAAGACTGGAAAGTGAATTCGGCAGTCCTTCTCACAGAGAGTTTTTCAGGCAGGCAGTTGTTTATTAGTCTACTGTTGTTTGTTAGCCCATTTCTTACCTTACTGTAGCCTGTAAGGTACCTAAATCTCACCAATACGTTGGCACGACAGTCAGTTATAACAGTTCAGTGATATAATATGGCAATAAGCCAGGTTTTGATATCATTATTGTATATTTATGTCCAGTTTGATGACCGTCAATTTCGTTCATAGCCTACGGTAACGTAGTCTAAGTTAAAACTCAATTGTCAAATAGGCTAATTGCTGCCAGCGTTGAGCTGAAGTTTAACAGAATACAGTCATTAGACCGTGTTATTTCTTAATGTCATTATTTTCCAATGTTATTATTATTTTCATTTTTCAAAGGTCTAGTCTAGGCTGTAGCCTACTTTTTTTTCAAAGTAATCAGGCAGTGATGCGTTTGCATAGCGTACTTGTTAAAAATCCATCGAATGCCATAATGCACTGTGATAAACTAAAGTTAACTACTAAATGGCATATTTTCTTAATAAATCCATTTTTGATAAATCAGTCCTGTCGTGTGCGTTTTTTGACCTTAATTTGTGTGGGGGTGACGGTGAAGGCAAAATCATGTCGATGGCTCTGAGCGGGGACAAGTGACGTCATGCTTTAGTGAATAATCGATTAATTGTTTGATAACGTTATCAATATTCGAACATGAAAATTCCTGAAAAGTCGCAACCCTAATTGGAACAATAATTGAATACAAACATATATATTTTAATACAACAATCTGTTCATTAAGCTGTTGTGAACTAGTGAAGTGTGTAGTTACAGTTCAGCAACATCATTTTCCCGTAGTAAGACGGGTATTTTCATGCCGGCCGGCGACGGCCGCTATGGGGTCTAGAGGGTTAATGAAACTTTGTGGAGAGTTTGAACACGAACAAAAGAAGAAGACGGTAAGAAAGAACTCTCATTCTTTTTATCTTTGGCTTCAACCGCAGCTGCTCAGCTCAGGGAAAAAGTCCAGAAATGAGATGACTGATAGATAAATGCTGTGATTCACCTCAGATAATTCCTCTTCAGTCATCTCTGGGATATTTGATCATATCGGTCAGTCAGTATTTTCATCATCACTGAGCTGTCGTACAGAAACTGATCTTATAACTTAACGTCACATCTTCTAAATCAAATCGACAGAACGAGGTCGTATGACAGAAGTCGGGACCAATCGGCGTCCTGCACTCCGATGTTCAGGCGGTTCACCGAGCGCGTTGACAGAAGCTTCATGCAACCACCTGCTGAGTCCGAACCTTTGTGTGTTTTAAGAGCTTTGAACAAAGCGCCTCTCACCTTCGCCGGCTCGTCTTTGACGCTCGCCGTCGCTGTGGAGGATATCAGCGCCTGCTCGTACTCCTCGTCCACCGGCTCATCCTTCACTTTGGCCAGAGGCGGAGAAGGAGACGACTTGATTGGCTGGGAAACGACACGCAGCTTATCCTTTGAAGGTAAAAGTGTGCTTTAATGCAGGACTCGTGTTTAAGTGCCAAGAAAGTGAAAGAAAATCTAGGGTTTGCCCAATCTGAAGGTCATTAAAGTCAGAAATGTACAAAGTAAGAGAAAGAAAGTTCTTGTTCTTTCATCTCGCTCAAACTTACCGCGTCTAATCTCGGTATCGACAGCTTGACCACTTTCATCCCGTTCAACAGGGCTGCAGGTGATGAGCTGTCTCTTCCTGCAGGAGCAGCAAATCAAGCCGTTTAAAAGTCGATAAAAGCATGAAAACCTTCACAGGAGCAGTGATACTGGACTGTAAACTAAATTTAACGACCTTCTGACAGCGTAATGATGAGGTTTGATAATGTTTTGATGTTTAAAGTATTTCACCACTGACTCCCAGAGGAAAAAAAACACGAAAAAATTCAAGGTTAATTTGCTGTTTTAGCTCTTTTACTGAGTTTCATAAAACTCAAAGTTGGTAAAAAACTGCACAATTTCAACTGTGAAAGCTTTTGACTCGAGCTCCGGGGTCACCCACCTGTGCTCGCCGTGGCTACAGACGAAGGAGACGAGCAGGACCGCATCAAATCTGACGCCGTCGGTTTCACATCAGCTTCCTCCTCAATGGCGTTACTCTCAGGCGCCGAGACTGAGGGAAAGCATAGGGAAAAAGCGTCAAATGTAAACGTATCATCCTTTATTTTAGGCTTTATTACTCCACGAGCAGAAGAAAAATTATAAAAGAAACCAACAGAAACACTGAAGGAGGACATGAGACAGATCGTCCGGTAAACAAATGGCAGCCTTTGTAAACACAAGCTGCTCCTCAGTGCAGGAAAAGAAGCTTCATGTTTCCCTCCCTGAGTTCCCAAAGCTGTTAAGTGGCCATAAAGTTGGTCAAAACTCTTTAATCTGCAGGAAATTAAATGAACGACAAATGACCTGTGTCCTCAGCTGGATCACCAACCCTGATAAACAGCTTCCGATCACATTAAAACGTACGTTTTTAGACCGAGAGAGAAAGCTCGTGGACAGGATGGCAGGGGCCAGATTCCCCAGAGAATTGGACCCTTTTTGGGGCAGATTCTGCAAGTAAACTAACATCCAGCCGTCTGTTTATTATTCCAGAGTCAGAAGCAGTGAGCTTCATCTGTCCCTGTAAGGATAAAAATAAGAACTGGAATACGATCGATGGCCTCCTGCCGCTATGACACACACAGACAAAAACATCAGTTTTAGTCACTCTTTTCTGTATGTTGAATATTGAGAATTTTAAAAAGTGCCACAAACAACGTGGCTGAGCACATCTGGAGAAGAACAAGCACCTGAAATGTTCACAAGTTTGATTTTTTAACGTCATACATGAGCAGATGTTCGGATGTTTTCTCTGATTGGGAGTTTTTTTAGAGAACCGTCACTTTCTGAACGCAGATTCATCCATCTTTGTGCAGACCAAACAAAAGAGAAGCGAAAACCTGAGAGAGGAAATGAGCTAAAAACGGCAAAGCAACTGAATAAGAAGTTTTTTTAAGAGTCTTTCAGACAGAGATGAACGCCATCGACCTCCTCTCCACGTTGAGAAATTATAAGGAAGCTCCTGAATCTGAAACAACGAGCTGATATGAAGCTTTTCTCCAGAGCCGCGTTCACATCTGGCTTCGTTCCGCACAGCTGGAACCGACAAGAGCGCTATATATATATATATATATATATATATATATATATATATATATATATATATATATATATATATTGTATGTATATTGTATGTATATACACACATATCCAACGGAACAATTTTTTACAAGTTTTATGTACATTTATGTGCAGGAGTCCACACGCATATAGTCAAAGAGGTTATTGCTGCTCAGCACACAAACAATACACAAAACTGAAAATGAAGCTTCTCTTCAGAGTGAACCAAAGGCCAAAATGATTAAACAAAACAAACTAGATTTTAAAGGTTTGGGGCTAGTGGTGGTCAAGGTGTGGTACACACCATTTTGTAGGAAATATTTAATTTCTTCGTAAAAGCTGTCCATAGCTGCTGCCGATCACCGAAACACCAAGAAAAAAAAAAAACTCTCCGACGTATAGCGCCTAGTTACAGTTACTATGGCTACTACAGCCAATCACAATGTACTCCCATTCAAGCGTACATTGTGTAACGTAATCAGCAGACGTCAGAACCCGAGCCGATCTGGTACCTACACCGACCATGTTCACGACATGGAGGCAGAAACAGGACAGTGGTCATGTGATCGGTCATGTGATCAGTTATGTGAGTAACTCGTTCTCTTCCCTGATAAACTTTGAAAGTTTTCCTTAAATTCTGCAGTTTTCATCAACATTTCAGAATGCACAATTTCAAAAAGCACATAAAAAAGAGACTTTAACTTACAGTTTACAATGCGTCCAATGTAAACTGTGCAGACCGAAGAGCAGACCGAGCAGTCCTCTGCATCCGAACAGTAAACACCGTAACGGGTGCAGCTATCGCTAGGTGGCTGAACGCATTGATATCCAAGGAGGCAAAATTAGCGGCAAGCGATGTGAGGTCTGACTTTTTCATGCACAACGATTTTGTGATGCGAATGTATTACTCTTTTGAACGCATATTGTTTTGAGAAGCAAAACGCTTTATTTTTTAAACCCCAGCCAACTAGCCGGACTACCTTCATCAACACCAAAACGAGGCTGGAACTCGGCTCACAGGACGCAGCAGGGGGTAAGAAAATGTTCATAAATGATGTTGCTAATATGGGATGTCATACAGCTTCATGTCAAAAGAGGCAAACTATCTCTTTAACCAGGTTAACCATGTTGGACCAGGTTAAACCACCGTGTTGGACCAAGTTAACCGGGTTAAACGGATTGAAGCCCAGCTCCTCTCGGTGGGTTTTTACTGTACCTGTATTTGAGTCGGCGGGTGAACTGTTGCTCTCCGTATCCAAACCACTCGGCTCCTCTTCTTTCATCTGAGCCTCCTGCTCCATCTGATCCACGGTACCGATGTCCATCATCTCGTCGAGGTCGTTCGCCGTGGAGACGCCATGCGAGCAGCTGACAGATGGCGTCTCCTCCGGTGCGCCGCCGTCGTCCTCCTCCTCGGTGTCCTCCTCGGCGTCCTCACCTCCTCCGTCGGGCATTTTCTGTTCCACGACCTCATTAAGATCCGAAGCCGTGTTCTCGCTGACGTCCGGTCCTGCAGAACTGACCTCCGAGCTTTCGTCCATCTCTGCTTCGTCTTCCACTTTCACCACAAACGCATCCTCAGTCGTCCCCTCAGGATCCTCTTTTTCCCGCTTGGACGCTGAGAGCGTCTCCTCTGTGGGAACAGTCTGCGAGGAGGATTCAGACTTATCAGGTTCACTTATTTCCTGTTGCGTTTCTTTACTTTCAATCTCGTTATCAGAAGCAAAGACGTTGCTATCCTCCCATCCCAGCTCGGAGCTCATGGGGGAAGCGCCAAGCACAGGTTCCGTCTCTCCAACATCCACCGATGCTCCTGGATCTGAAACAGCATCCATGAACTGTCCGTCTGTCCCCTCTGTCGCCTGTGCATGATGACATGAAACAGTTCACAAGGTAAAAAGACAGTTTAACATTGCTTTGTTTGAGTGTGCGACATTTCAAACAAAGCGATCTTTGACAGACTTGAAGAACCAGACCCAAGAAATCGGGACCGGTTTGATCGAACATGAGATCTCAATGTTTTACACAGATACATATTTGTGTGACAAGCTCATAAAAATCTTTGTGGAAACATGACAAGCTGTTTAAGCACTCGGTGCGCTACTTGAACGTGAAAAAACAACGACCCCCGTTAGTTCTCCTTTTCAACACAACTGTTGTTTTATGTAAAGATGTAAATATCTTTTCAGGTCTGAAAATCCAGTAAAAGCCAGGCTCCGACCTCTTTCCCCCTTAAACACAAAAACCACAACATAACATGGACTTTCAGTACATTTCTTCACTATAAATGTCACGAGAAATAAAAACAGAGAAAGAATTACGATGAGGAGAAGTTTTAAAAGGAAACCCCCGGCTGATGATCAATGTTTTTAACAGCTGTATGAAAACTACATTAATTTCTCAAAATATCTTAGGCTGTGTTCGAAACCGCCTACTGCATACTACATACTTATTGATCAGACAGTATGCAGAGTGTTTACCCACAATGCATTTCACTCCTGCCCGAGCCGAAATCTGCAGGCCTGAAGCTGATTTCGCTTAAGCTCTAAACTCTCTAAACTTTAGCAACATTTGAAACATTTTCAGGCGAGAAAGTAGTCGTTTAGATCCCCAACGTGTTGAAAACCTGACAAAATTCTATGTTTTTTTCTTATTGAATTAAAGCAATACTTGCTCACAATTAAACCTTCAACTCATCATAAAGCAAAAACAACAATATGGGCTTGTTCCCAACTTGGGATTATGGACAAACTGTTGTCCTAAATCTTTGTGTTTTTTGGGGGTTTTTTTTACACGAGACTCCTTGGCACATATGTCAGTTTGTTCAATAGTTTTCTTTTTGCAAGAGTTTTGTGATTGTCATTCTCTTATTATTATTATTCTTATCCTTATGCTCCCCTTGGCTGGCTTTTTTTTTTTTTGATGTTATGTACACATTTATATGTCGTTATTAGGGCTGACGGCAAATAATCGATTGGTCGTTGGTCGACCAAAAAAATTACCAGTCGACCAAATTCCATTGGTTGATTGGTCGCAGGGAAAAAAAAAAAAGCCGCGTCTCGTCAAAGGGCTTCCGGGACTTTTAATTTGAAGGGCGTGACAAAGGAAGACGTCAAACAAATCAAAACGGTAAATTCGTGTCACAAGGACAGAACGATCAGCGTCCTGGGGTAACGTCCAAGGAGTTCGTTGCGCAGGGCACACTTTGCAGCTGTGCATCAATGCAGCTCTTAAGAAAGATCCCATTTGCCGTGTCATAGCAGCTGCCGGCCCAGACGTCTTGTTGGACATTTTAAGAAAAGTGCCAAGGCTACAGCGGCTCTCACTGAAAAACAAATACAACAGAACTTCGTTGAACACAAACTCATCCAGGATGTCTCCACGAGACGGAACTCCACTCACTGCATGTTGGAGCGCCTTCTGGAACAGAGGTGGCCGGTCACCGCTGTACTTTCCGACCCCGTTACCACACACAGATCACGGCCGCGCTGTCATCCTCGCGCAGCAACAGGTGTCTTTTCATGTTTATGAGCATGGGCAGCGTGGCAGAGAGAGATGCATTAACATCTTGTGAAACCAACTCGGTAAGTGTGACCATCGGCTTCAGCACCGACACTATGTCTTCTGTTATCCTCCATTGGACCGTGGTGAGATCCAAATCGCGGTCAGAATGTTCAAAGTCCGCCTGTCTTTCTGATTATTTTTGTGACACATTCAGAATGTCAAAATCTGATATAATTTGCCCGTGTAAAGAGAGGGCAGACTTGAAGCACCCGGCTTGTGCGCTTGTAAAATTCTGCTTGTCAGCCAATGGTCACTAACGTCGGGTTTTTTCTCATTCTCCGACTGAGAGAAGAACTGAGCAGTCAATTGATTTTTGTGTAGGCTATAGGCCTAGTGTTTAGATGAACCAGGAAACATTTTGTTAGTCACATAAGGTTACTCCCGGCCTTAGTGGCAAATGCGCATAGATGCGGCAGCCGGGCATTAAAGGTATTTTCAACATTAAGCCTCTTTTCTGAGTCGTCTGCAATGTTTTAGAACCCCCCTCACCGCTTTTTTGATGTTTACTGCTGTCTCCGGTATTTGCCTAATTTTGATTCTTCTCAACCTGCTTCAGAACAGCAAGTCATGCGCATGTCTACAAAGGTCCGTTCGCCACGAAATTTGATATGGATTACCAGTGCACACCAGTAACCACTCCGGTGAGTTGATTATTTTGAAAACGAACGTTTATGGTGCTTTTACGGACCTTTGTAGACATGCGCATGACTTGCCGTTCTGAAGCAGGTTGAGAAGAATCAAAATTAGGACGACTCAGAAAAGAGGCTTAATGTTGAAAATACCGGAGTTCTCCTTTAAAGGTAAATGTTTTTTGTTTTTTTTGGGGGGGGGAGGGGGGCGATTAGTCGATTAATAGGAGTAAATGACGACCACTGGTCGACCAACAAAATCCTTGGTCGTGGACAGCCAGTCGTTATTCTTCTTTGTTGCAAATAAAGTTCTTGAATTGCGACTTTTAAAGAAATACCAATTCTGTGACTTTTTTTTTAACAGCACATTGTAGTATAAGGCAATTATTAGCGCATATGTATGCCTATTAATCTTCACAGTCGGGGTTCACTGGTAATATGACATTGAGTCATTTGTTGCACACAATGGTTCATGATAGCCTGATACCGTTAGCTTCTAAACATGTGCTAAACAAGTGTTCTTACCTGCGGTGCTGGCACAGCACCACTCTTCAAAACACGTATCTTCTTCTGTCCTGGGCGTGTAGAGACATAATCGTCCTTGCTGAATTGTGCACTACACACACGAAACTTTTTCATCCTCGCCCCAGGGATTCCCAAATTATAGCATATAGCCTGAAGCCAAAGTTTCCTTACAGGAATGTCCATTATGGGAAATTTGTGAAATGTAAACGGTGGCAGGTTTTTGTTACTACAGCCCGGAAAATCACAAGTCCGAACCATTTTTATATATCTTCCGGTATAACAATATACTTATCACAAGCTAACTCTGGCAGCGGTCTCATCCGAGAAGTAAACACCGTGAAACAGGTGATGGAAAGGTGCGCGGCGGGCGGCAGCGCGTAGTAATACCAACGGTTTTGTGATGCAAATGTTTTACTCTTTTGAACGCATGTGGTTTTGAGAAGCAAAACGCTTTTTTTTGTGTGACCCCAGCAAACTAGCCTGACTACCATCGTCAACACCAAAACGAGGCTGGAACTAGATACTGCAACTATGGGATGCCATACAGCTTCATGTCAAAAGAGGCGAACTATCCCTTTAATAGATTTGGTGTTTACACCACAGGGGATTTATTTTGTGACGCTATCAAACTGTATAAACTTCAGAGACTAAAACCAGGTGTGACATAATACAACAGAACAAACTCATGAATAGAATTCAATTTAAACAGGTTTCTAAAAAACCATCAATATTTATGGTTTGGCAGATGCTTTCAGCCAAAAAAAAATAATCTTCCGTGGCTTACCCCAATGTCTTCCTCGTCTTGCGTAGGACCCAAGAGCGTCGGTACAACTGTCCTTCTCAAATACAACTTTTTTGGAGACTGTACTCTGTCCCTTTGCCTTGTCGACTGTACATAGTCCTCAAATAGAAAGTGCAAGGCGCAAACACGATGGTCAGCTTCTTGCAGAACATTTACGGGTGTATTCGTGTCGAAGCCGAGAAAAGAGAGCCACAACTTTAAACGTGCAGGATCCCGGATCGGAAGTCTATGGCAGCTCCTTCTCCCTGGAACTTTTCCACAGCCCCTCACTGCACAAACTCGTCCCATGTTCGCAAAAAAAATATTTACAAAGACTAAGAAAGAATACAAAGAAATAATACGACAACAAAAAAAGAAATAATACTGCTCATTTCTCTCGCGAGATTTGGGAACTCGTTAACAACCTAACTTTACAACAAGGCTAGTTTAAGCACAATCACAGCAGATGTGCAGGTATAAGACAAACAACTATGGCACAACATGTGCAAAACCCCCCACAAATGAGCAATTACATATGTGCTTAGGCAATATTTAGTGTTATTTTCCGTGTTTTCTTACAACGCGACATAAGTTAGCATGCTACATGCTACAGCATGAAGTGGCTGCACAAACTACAGCGGTCCGGAGTTAGTTTGCAGATTACAGATCTGCTTCTCTTGTCTGAGCCACTTTATTTGGTTTGGCCGCGAAGATTGCGTGTTAGTTCCAGGATCTGCAAGTAAACAAAAGGACAACGAGCTCACCGCCTGCTAGGCTAACGCTAGCCCGCACACTGCTTCTCTGTGAGTGTTAGCTCACCTTTACATCAGCTAACAACAAACAGCTTGACTAATTTACTCATCTGTCTGCTGGATTTCTTGTGTAAATGTAAATAAAAGACCGTGCAGCCATGACAGCGTGAGGAAATTTACCGCGCCAGCAGCTTGGACGGATGGCACTTCATTGGTGGCCTGATGCTGGTGTCCGCCGTTGGTTTCAGTTGTCGCCATGTTTGCATCAAAATCAAGATGGTCAGAGTTCCCAAAAAATACGGAATGGAGTCCTTTTTAGTAGTCTATAAAACCGTAAAAATACTTTCCATACATCCCTTTACAACATATTTTGCAGCCAGTCGTCTTATTCGTCTCTGACTTTAAGAAACGACGCTTTAGCGCCCCCAGCTGGATCGGAGGGTGGATTGGATTTTCCTGAAATGGTGTCATGCCGCTCCAAAATTACTTCCCTAACTCTACTGTTTTAGTTTTTTTTTTATAAAGATCAACAACAAGACACGAAACCATTTGTTTACCAGCTGAATATTGACTTTGTGAAATACACTCCCAAATAGCTGCCATCTCCCCAGGTTCTTTACCTGACATCATCCCCTTATCATCAACGGTGGTGGAAATGTGCTAGTTTTCTTCAGCCAGTCATCTTTCTGTTTCATCCAACCATCCACAGTCCATGAATGCTTCTCTTCAGCCCGCTGTGGCCTGTTTTTTTTTTCTCTTTAGGTTTAACTTTGACTTTTCTGGATGAAAATCCCATTTCCTTCAGCTGGTTTCTTACAGTTCGCTCACCAACACCGACTCCTACTTCTATCCATCAGTTTTCATTTGCATTTGTACGTTTCCTCTTTAAATCTGTTCATATTTAGAATTTTGAGTTACCAAAAATGTCTGACTTATTAGCTCTAAACGTTTACTCCCTCTAAATTTGTGGTTTCTAACATGAGAAAGAGGAGAAAATGTTCACTTTGTATCCTCTGAGACAGTTTCTGTTAAAAGTTATTCTTTTCTTTTTCTCCGTCACTGGTCGAAATGGGCTTCTGTAAATCAAACATGAACAACATGAATTCAAAGCTTCTTCTTGATCAGAAAATTTTTCACCGTCACATTCCCCGGTTTTAACACATTTTTCAAACTTGTGAGACTAAAACAGAATCTTTACCATTTCTTCTTTTAAAGACCACCTTTCTCTTCATGTTGAATTGTGGATTTAATCTCTGCTTAACTTTTGTGATTTTCTTTGAATTTCTGTCTTCCGTTTTGCTTCTTTTAACTCTGATATGAGCTGGAATCCATCCTAAGATCAACATACCTTCTGATATTCGCTGGAGGAATTCGTCAGTTTGTTTGGGTTAAATGTCGTTAATCGTTTCGTATTTTGTTAAATTTTTCTCCGTTCATATGTAAATGTTTATGTCCGTGATCCTGTGTGACCCAGATTCTTTCCCTCCGGATCTCCCTTTTCCCAGAAATGAACACGTTTCTGGGGCAAAATGTGCAAATCAACCTCACAAAAACAGCTAAAGACCTTGTGAAGATGTGTCTGAAACCGATAAAATAATATCATAATCAAGCCTCCATAAAAAAAAGTCAGACAAGGAGACAAAGATGCAAATTTTTTTAGAGACATGAAACTATAACTTAAGGTAAAGTTACGTTTTTTTTGTTTGTTTTTGTTTTTTTAAACCTGGGGGGTATTCCTAGAAAGTAGCTAAAGAAAGCCAGGCTATAGCCGGAAAGCGTCGCTTGAACTCGCGCCATCTCCCATTTAAAGGGGAACTCCGGGGCATTTGAAGCGCATTCCCATTGCTAGAGGTTGTCAAATACTGACAGTAGGACACAGACCGGTGCAAATCGGCGCTCCCTGTGCTGCGATTGCGCTGTTTGCGCAGCCTGTCATGGTAGCCAAATCCGTGGTCAATGGGCAAATTCTAAACCTTCCACGTAAAACAACAACTTGCACACTGCAGAAACGTCACACCACTTTATAAACCATCCGACAATAAAGTCACAAGCCTTACCATCAAAACCATATGCATGGTTCTCACATTACTGGCATGGGGACGTTACAAAACAACTTTATAAACAGCATGTAACTCACCGGTTGTTGGTATGCTCGCGCATGTGAAAGCCCAAAGGAGTCAATGGACGATACTCCCATATCCAAAGCAATTATCTTCTCTAGAAAAACTGCGTTCAAGTATTTAAAACATTACAACAATATTACTGGGCATGTATTGTTGTAATGTTTTAAATACTTGAACGCAGTTTTTCTAGAGAAGATAATTGTTTTGTATATGGGAGTATTGTCCAGTTCATGCAACGTGTTAGAAATGTGTTTTTTACGTTTATATTCAGTGGGGTGCCATGACCTAAACATGTGGAAAGTTATAAATCATCTCTGTCTATTTAGCCTTCTTACACTTGCTCTGACTTAAACTGCTACTGTGTCAATGCTAAATTATGAAAAGAAGTTCTAACTCAAAGGTCACAACAATAAGGATCAAAGGAAATATGTGTCCCTGTACAGGTCCCTCACTGTGTCAGGAGAAACTGAGTCCTTTCAGGCACTAGAACTCAATGAAGAAAAGACTTGAGCCTGAAAAGTTGTCCACAAGACAAAATGTATAAAATATGAAGTATACTATTAATTTAAGATGGCTCTGTCAGAAGTCAGCCATGGTGCCTGAGAACTTTAAGCAATGAACCTGTATTTAATTTGGCCAAAGGTCATTTCTATCCGTGCCCTTGTTTTAGCATGTGCATGGTGGAATGTCCTCTCCGCCCTTGTTCCTGGATCAGGATATGGCGTGAGGAGGTACGGCCAGCATGCATAGTCTCTGTCCCCAAGCAGGACACCATTGAACTCTCCTGCAGAATAAGAGAAATGTTGGATGGATATACATGTGTTAAGACTTGGCAATTTGATGCAATTTGTGCCTTATATGGCTATCTATAATAAAGTATGACGAGCACTTTAAATTCCTTAAGATGACCTCTACACCTGACCTCTCATTACATTACCAAAATTCTGCCTATGCTACACCTTACTTCAAAAGTACACTCCTTCAGGTAAGTAAAATTCTTGCACCTTGTGCAAACCTCTGTGCCAGTGAGGATGCTCGGAAGATCCTAGAATCATGAACTGATCCCGGCCAATTAGCCTCAATGTTGGAAATGAAATGACCTCCGTCACAGATCATCTGTATGCTCGGAGGATAGGAGTCAATGATGAGCTTTCACAGGGCATAAATGTAACATTGCTCAGCATTACTCAAAGGGGTTGATGTGGTATTTTTCAAAGTGAGAAATCCAGTTCAGAGTCTATGGACAATTATCCCCAAGTGTACCTGTACATTTAGGATATGGAAAAATGTTCGGTTTACATAGTCAGCCTCCACGGGTCCAGCAGGGGCCTGGACAATGTGACAATGTTTAAATCCAGACTGAAAACAGTTCTATTTAGATGTGCATAAGACACCTGAAAGTATTTATCTGCACTCTTCACTTTTAAATTAATTAATTAATTAATGATTTTTTTGGAATGATTTTATTGCCTTCTTGTGATTTTATGTAGCTGTAAAGCACTTTGAATTGCCTTGTGTACGAATTTTGATCTACAAATTGCCTTGCCTTGGATGCGTACATGGGTACAGTGTAGTGCACCGATAACATTAGGGAAGCCTGAGGGAGATGATTAACTTAATGCAAATACTTAATTCAGTAGGTTGTTTTACATTATCGGATACTGTAAATGTGAAGCAGCAGCCTGAAAGGACAGAGGTCCGTCCGTCCGTCCGTCCGTCCGTCCCCCCAATACTGACACTCTCCCTCTGTTCAAGTCTTAACTCAAAACCCATCCGTTTAACTTTGCTTACCTCCATTTATTGCTCCGTTCTGTGTATTTTTAATATGGTATGATGTTTTAATTCCTGCGTTTTATCTAATATCTTGTTTGTACAGTGTCCTTGACTGTTTTGAAAGGAGCTTTCAATAATTTGTATCATTAACATTATTACCTGTCCCCCATTTTTCTGAGTCGGGTCCTACGTGGGTGTAGATCGGATGTTTGTTAGGTATTGATTAGTTTTAATGAATACCATGTTCTCTCTCATTTAATTCCATGTTCAATACGTGTGTATAGTTGCGTTTCTTTAGTTGCACTGGCACCGACTGATTGATTTTTCGAGACAGTGAAAGTGGTGATATGATAACCACAGTTTTTGTTTCGTTTTTTAGACAAGACATGAGTTGCGGGAGCGCAGAATTCTAGGTGAACATTTCTTTCCGGAGTCTGTTTCAGCCGTTCGGACATTTTTTGAGATGCAGCTAAGCTAAGCCTCAACTTTAGCCTGCCCGGTAGCAGGCTAGTTCAGCAGCATAAATTACCATGGTTACTCAGCGGGCGTTCAAATAAGCCACCTTTATGGAACGGAACTCTCGCTAAATTTAGCCAGAAGTAGCGAAATAAGCCAGGCTTTCCGCTAAGCCAGCTTCTAGGAATACCCCCCTGGACCTTATTTCTAGCTGAATATACGTTCATTTACTCATTGATAACGTTTTGAAGTCGTTCGGACGCTATTTACACTACACTGCAATGCAGCCTCTAAATAAGGCACGAAACTCCTTTCACCAATACTTTAATACGAATCGCCAGTACTATTCCCCCTGTAATCTTTCAATATTTATTTTTCTATAAAAGATAGCCCACACTGCAATAATTTATTTTCTTTCAATTTTTACGATATGTGGAGGTGTGAATATGTGAAGTAAAAAAAAAAAAACACAAACTGTTTACTTTTGAGTATGTCATTGTTCTGTCTATGTGACAAGTTTAAATATATTTAAAACATTTTTTTAAAACTATTCCCCCTGTGAGTTCAGAGTTGCTTGTTGTTGTTATGGGGGGGGCTTTCTACACACGCGTCAACTGGGATGACGTTATCAACGCGCGCCGCTGCAGCACAGCTCATTCACTCCCTGCTCTGTGACAGTCGGCTGTCTTTACACGGAGTTTGCTGCTGCTGGTTTTGTGCAACATGGCAGAATATTTATCGGATTTTGAGGATGTGGACGACTTTTAATACGATGGACTTCTTTACCGTTTTGAGCCAGAGTACACGGATGAGGAGCTCCCGGAAAGGAGGCTGTAGAACAACAACAAACAGTCCGCGAATCAATGAATGCATTACCTCCGCTGTGTCTGTTGTGCCTTCTACAACCATCGGGATGGCATTCTTCCTGAGGATCACACGCCGTCCTTTCACGCCTTCTTTCTGTGGCTTTGGGGGGGAAAAGTCTTCCGGAGCGAAGTGAGCGCCGCAAACCCGATGATCCGCACGCTTTAACGCTTCCACTGCGGTACCCGGGTCCATTTTTAGCGCAACTAGCCAGCGCTTCAGTAAATGCAGGTCGTGCAAAGGAAGCCTGTGGAAGCTGAACTTTATCCAATTAGTCATTTTGTTTGGACAATTTGGAAATACGCAAAAACGAACAATGTTGCCAGCAGCAGTAGCAAATTCCTTGTAAAGATAGTCGATGCTACGGCGGCGTGGGTCGATGACGTCATTAGACAAGTGTGTAGAACGCAACGGCGCCCGGTTCCACCAGTCGCACATATATCTGGGTGGGTGTTGCTCCCCAATCCTGCCATAAACTCGATCCCGTTTCAATTATTCCCGCCCTATGACGATGAATGACACATAAACCAATGAAAAATGACAACTCTTCTATTTTAATTCAAATCAAACAAGCACACCAATCAAATACATGCATTATGTACAGCACAGCCAATTACATTGTTTCATTATGGTCACCTCCTCTTCCTACACATCCACAAAGACTTGAACTGATATAGCCTGGATCTCAGCAAAATACTCCACAACTTCTGCTTTGTGGGTGAGCGAAGGGGGGGATTACTTTGGTCAAATCTGAGGAGAAGAATATGCCAATTAAACTCATTAAATCCTGTAAACCAGTGTTTCTCAATTCCGGTCCTCAAGTGCCACTGCCCTGCATGTTTTCAATGTTTCCCTCCTCCAGCACACCTGATTCAAATGATCAACTCAGTGCAGTGGCCTGATCAGGAGCCATTCATTTGAATCGGGTGTGCTGGAAGAGGGAAACATCGAAAACATGCAGGGCAGTGGTACTTGAGGACCGGAATTGAGAAACACTGCTGTAAACAGCTCCAAACTACACAAATGGCACATGTTAATGTTGCTCTAGCCTTATAATGTATTATTGTTGTGTTACAAGCGTTTTAGAAATAAATATTTTCAGTTATTTTAAAAAAAAAAAAAAAGAGTGTTCTTAATTGGCTTCTCACCTGCCTTTCTGCCCGTTGCTCCGCATCTGCTGTCCACGTGAGTAGCGCATGCTGTGGTGACGTCAGTGACTGCTTGTTATCCAGTTTATGAAATTTATTATTGAAATGAGGGATCGTTCTTTGTGTTATTTTCTCTCAAAGTAAAATTTGTTGTTAACCACATAACTTGAATCGTTTTCTTGACTCGCCATCTCCCGTGTAAGAAGACTGGGCTACTCTTTTATTTACTCGTTTAGGTCAGAGATCACGTGACTTGGCAGCATACACGTGATCCAGGAGTTCACGTGCACAGTGGAAAATGAGGCTGTGTTCGAAACCGCATACTTCTCCTACTGCTCCTGCTACTCATACTAACTTTTTGAGTTAGAAGTTCCCGGATGCATACTAAGCCCCTTTCACACTGCGACCCGCTATCTTAGCGGGTCCAAATTGCACCTTCGACCCGCGTCGAGGAATGTGAACGCTTGGCGTGTTGGTGACCCGTGTCGCCTGAAGCCGAGTTCAGGGGGCGTTGCCTAGTGGCAGAGCGTCATACGCAACACATAAAATGCTGGGCGTGTACAATGACGTAGGCACAAGCCATGCGCCGGAGGTAGGGTGAAATACACCTGTCTGCATCAAATTTTTCAAACAAACGATGGCGGGACACCTTGAGAACTCATTTTTGCAATGCAGTTCATGGAGATGTTACTTTACGGTGCGTCTTGCTGCGTGGGAAACCGCGCTCTCCCATCTTTCTCGCCAGCCCTTCCAGCAGAGGTCCATCTTTCACCGTCCCCGAAATGTGGCGGAAAATAACGTCCTCTGCTCGGGGGCTGAGGAGCTCGCGGACCTCCTTGTCTCACCAGTTGGCCATATTAAAAAATGTCTCCAACTTGATGTAGGCTAAAACAGAGTAAAACTTGTCCTCACCTGTCGCTGTTGTTCTGAATCAGCTGTCCATTCTGTCTTTTAAACTCCTCACGTCACGCCCACGTCCGACCCGCGTCGATTGTGTTCACATCAAACTCGGCTCGGCAAAAAGACTAGGGTCCGACGCGGGTCGAAAGGCGAGTCGAGTTGACGCGGCAGCCCGGGTCGGCAGTGTGAACACAACAGCGGACACGCTAAATTCGCGAATTAAACGCGGGTTATTCGGCAGTGTGAAAGGGGCTCTAGATTCGCCGAAATGTTATGTATCAAAAGTGAAACCCAATTTTTGTGCTTTCATGATAGAACTCCAGATGTATTTCAAGTCAATTTCCTCCTCTAATAACAAGAAAGCTATCAAAACTACAAATCTAGTCTCCCACTTTGAAATCTTTAACTCAGTGTAATCCTCATTGTTCATGTCCCCTGGTATATTCTCTCTCTCTATCTTTCTCTCTCTCTCCATTTATTATTTAAACTACTTATGTAAGTATTTATTTTGGTATGCTTATTTGTTCCTCATTTATTATTAATGATACTTGTCATGTTTTTGCACTGTTTTTGTATATTGTAAAGCAAAATAAAGTTGTATTGAAAAAGAAAAAAAAGTATGAGGTTACTACTCGTACTCAAATTACCCAAGATGCAACGTAATGTGACGTCACCCATCGTCATTTCCTTGCCGCGAACAGGAAATATGGAGACGCAACAATACAAATGTGATTTATTTATAATTATATGAAATAATGAATGCTATGAAATAACTATATTGTTTATAATGGGATGCATTTAACTTATTTATTTATTAAACTTTATTAAATAATTCAATTCACAACGACTTTGTTGCTCAATGATGCACATTTTTCACTCCACTTTTCAGGCAGTGGGGTATGTTATATTGCGTTGTTCCATTAGCTAGCTGTCTTTAGATTTATAGGGAAACAAAGTAAACTTACATCTGAGAGCAATCCTAAGTCCATTGCGAGCATGATGTACCGAAGGCGGCGGGCCGACCTTCGTCTCAGAGCGGACCAAACTCTCCGCGAAGGCATTTGAACGGTTAAATTCAAAAACGGCACGAGAGCAGTCAAAACTGCAGTTTCAAGCTAGCTGCAGCGAGGGTAGGGTCACTTCCTGTTTTCAAAACAAAAGCACCAATTGTATCGTAATGGCTTTCCCTGTGATAAAAGGCAACGGGTATTTTATTTTGTGAAAATAACCGGAAGTGCTTTGCTCACTGCGGCTAGCTTTAGTAGCGCCGAATTCGTCGAACAAAATCGTAAATAGCCGGTATTTTTTCAGATTTTCAACACGTTGGGGATCTAAATTACTACTTTATCGCATGAAAATGTTTAAATATTGCTAAAGTTTACAGAGTTGATAGCTTAAGCGAAATCAGCTTCAGGCCGGCTGATTTCGGCTCGGGCAGGAGCGAAATGCATTGTGGGTAAATGCTCTGCATACTGTCTGATCTATGAGTATGCTGAATGAAAGTATGCAGTTTTCAAGTATGTATTATGTACAGTGGCGGCTCCTGACATTTTTTTTAGGTAGTGCAATTTCCCCCCGTTATGTCCATAATTACCATAAAAGTCCATAGGACTGAGGTATATTTGTCTAGGTAGCAAGACCATTTTCCTAACTTGTTTGTGCCTATAAATTCAGATATCAGATATCAATTTTAGGCAATATCTCTTTTGTCCACTAGATGGCAACACTGAACTAGTTAAAAGTGTCAAACTAGGGATTCCATTGTGAAACCTTCAAAGCAAAACATTTGTCAGTTAATAATTTGCCAATCAGTTAATATTACACCTTAACCATTATTAATTATTTTCCTCATATTGTTCCAGGATTCTATGAAATAAGTAAACACATAAGCTCTTAATGATAAGATTCATTCAATTTTCATTCTAAAGAATATAATTAAAATGACAGCATATAAATCCAAGTCAAGTGTTTATTGAAGTTTTGGAAAATATGACTTAGAAAAGCATAACCAATTGTCAAACATGGTTAAGTGCAGCTTACTTATGTGAGATTTCTCTCTTTTTTTAAATATAATACTGCACCATTAACAATGAATGTTTCATTATACATTCTGCTATTATTGTCAACATTATATAAAAGATTTCAATCATTACAAGTCAATGACTGAGCACAAAAGGTTAAGTTATTTAGCTACATCAAATACTACCTGGAAAAATACCAGGGTTGGTGGAGCCCTGGGTTTCATCTTTGCCTCGCAAGGCTAGCTCGAAAGTCCCGCAAAATTCTTCCAAACTTCCTTCTCCGCATTAGTACGACAACTAAAGGGTACTTCTTTCAGAGACACTACCGTATAGTTGCACTCGACACTCGCCATCTTCTTCGTAGAATGTTCATGGTCCCGCGCAACAGACATATGACGAAAGCACGTCGTTTGTGCGAGCACATAAACCCTATTAACTTTAATTGTAGACCTTTTTTGATCGTGTCAGCAGACCATTTTGTCCCCCGTGTACTTGCTTGGCTAAGTTTGTAAAGCTGATTTGTGTTGAAGACTCCTGAAATATTTGCTTCAAGTTGTTTTCTCTGCCTGATAACCTTCCATTTCTCTTTCCTTTCTTTAACAAGAGCCCGCTGGAGTGAGGATACCTGGTTCTTCAAGATGTTCAGTTGTTCTTTGTCCCAGTTTGTAGTGTCCTCGCTGACATTCTCCCTGCCCGCTGTCTCCCTGCTGACCGTCTCACTGCTAGCTGTCTCCCCGCTTACAGCCTTATCAGTGCATGCATTGTCCATCAGATCGAACTGGTCATGGTCAACTTGAATATCTGAAAAAGAATCAGAAGAAAATTTAATTAAATTTATTAGTTTATTTGACAGGGACAATACAATCAGACATAGTTACAAATCAAAGCTTGTAGCTGATGTGATGCATATAGAGTATAGCAACAAGTGCTAATTTACAACTCCTGTCCCTGGTTAGGCTTTTCTATGCTGACACAAAACCTAAAATGAACCTAAAATAGAAACCTAAAAATAAACCTAAAATAGACATTAATTTAGATAAGAACATTAATCTATAAATACAACAGTGCAGTTCAAACTTTCATCTCATTCATTCACTCTCACATTTTTACAAGTGAGTACAGTTTTGGTTTGTTTTAAGCCAACATTTAAGTTTAAAGGTGAACAATTTAAACTCACTGATGGACTTAATATCTGTGGGCAGTGAGTTCCAGAGTTTACAGCTTTTGTAAGAAAAGGCCGACTGTCCAAACGATGTTCTGCACTTAGGGATTGTACAGTTGTGGTGAAAAGAACACACACACTCGTTAAATGTGGAAACATGTATGCAAGCTAACTAGACATGGGTTGAATTGGACACTATCAATTCAGTATTGTTTTCAGACTGCACAGAGAGTGAGAAAGATTTAATGGTATAATATCAGTCATGGTCAGACTTCACGTTTGCAATCGTAAATATTAGTAAAATGAATAATAATGGTGTCAATAATTATTTTGATTAGCCAAAAGCATTGTCACTTTTAGTGGAAATAAATACCTACATATAAAATAAAGCAAGAATTTATAACATCCAATAAATTGATATTTATGTGCATGTTACATTAACTTTGTAGCTGCATTTTGCACTCCTGTCCTTATGGGGATACCTCATTTTCAAATAGACTAACTTCAATCAGTTCTCACTTTGAACACCTTGAACATATTTACCCGTTTGAACTTCAAGAGATGTATGGCTTTCCGTAGAACAATAGGAACTGTCAACATGTATGTGTTCCTGTGCACCAGGACACAGTTCATCTTCTGTCCTGCTGCGCTTGGTGGGTCTCTCGGGGCACTCTGGTGGTGTGAAGATGAACTTGGTTGGGACGGCATTCGGTTTGAGTCTCCTCAGGCCATCTGCTCTGCCACTCTCATACTGTTTTTCATCAAAGTGATCCTAAAAGGAAAATGGCAGTTACTTTTTAATGGAGGTAAATGAATTGCAGATAAAAGAAAAATGCAAATCTGCCTTTATCTTGTATTCTTAACCAGACATCTCTTATTTCACAAACACATGCATGAATAAAACTCTCATTTTAATCAAACTCTCACGAATGCCAAGCTTCGCTGCAGCATCTCGGCTTGCTGCCCGGTGTCAACTCGTTACATTAGCTAGCGAGGCAGAAGCATAGGGCAGAAGCAGACGTCCAGAAAGGAATCAAGGGAGTAAAAAGTAAAATAGCTACACGTAGTTTTAAAATTATTTTTGCACATGTTTACATTCATAAAATGGCCAAAAATGAACATTATAAGCGGATTTCTGGATTACTATAAACAAATTATTTAAACAGCATTTGTATAGAAATGATTCTGTCCCAAGCCTTTTGATCTATATAAGCGGTTGATTACTGTATCCGTGACCACTATAAGCGGTTTCCACTGTATACAGATGAAGAGTTGTTGGCACAAGATGCAGCGAGGATGGCTCAAACCAATGATCCAGAAACGGGAGCTGCTGCTAGGTCACGCATTGGGAGACATGGTGGTGCAGATGTGGACATTGTATTGCACTGACCACAGAGGAAGACACTATGTGCTGCATGGATTGGGATCTCTTACGGCGCGATCCAGATGGGTCACAGAGCAGCGAGTGTTTCACCCAGACAGAGAGGTTCCCCCACATGCTGTACCGGGACGTCTTGGAAGCCTTCTTTTATGTACCAAGAATCAATTGGAAAAAACATCCTAGACCGAATGGGGAAAATCAATATAGTCTGACTCATAACAGTGTGTGACATGGCCACACTGTTCTGATGCATGCTACATTTTGTTTGTGTGCTGAGTAATAGACAACAACTTGACGACGATTAGACAATAATCGGACAACTTGGGGGATGGGCTAGTAATAGTAGGTACATCAGCTGAGCCTTTAGCACACACATCAGACATCCCCTCCTCCGTCACCTTTGCCTACAGAGGCTATCTCAACATCTCCGCAATAACACGAACATGTTTACAGCACAACCAAATTATGAAATGCACACAAACAGTACAGAACCTTTGATTTTTCAATACCATACGCAGAACTCTGTAGATAATCATGCATTTTGTATTAGATAAGCCCCAAAAGCATATCTACTCCACCAGAGTTGTGCGTAAACGAGTTCAAAAGAACGCGTTCATTGAACACGCTCATTTTTTCGTGAACGTTGCACTGAACGCAACACATTTTTTTAATAAAGAACTTGGACATGAATTAGTTCACATTATGTGTCATGGACGACAGACATCACTGTAAATGAACGTTGGAATTTGTTTTCCATTGAAAACTGAGTGACATCTGTTTTCTCTTTTGAAACGCAACGAGAGAAAGTTCCTCCCTCCTGTATCCTCGCTGGTGCCGCTTAAATCATGTATCACCAGAGAGAGAGAGAGAGAGAGAGAGAGAGAGAGAGAGAGAGAGAGAGAGAGAGAGAGAGAGAGAGAGAGAGATGCAATAAAAAAAAAAGGCAAATGGGTAAAAAGAGGATAATAAGAATAATCAGTCCTGGGAAAGAGCCAGAGTCGGGGAAAGGAGAATTAAGTGGCAGTGAAATGGATGACATGGATTCACACCAGGCAAGTAGTAAAACAACGCAAGGACAAAGCAGTGGAACAGTGGAGGCGAGGCCCAGCGAAGGACAGGTAAGACCCACACAAGACAGAGAGGAAGCGAATATTGAGGTTAAAGTCATCTTAAGGTTTGGGGAACAGGGAGGGCTTAAAACCATGAATCCAGTAATTTTGACAAATGTATTAAAGGATAAGACCGGTTTTTTGACATTGGGCCCTTGATTTCACATTATAACATGATGTTCTACTCACCCCTGCTTGTTGTTGGTCATTTGGAGCTGTTCCGAAGATATTCGCGAGGCGTCTGGCGGCTCTCTTGAGATATTCGGCCATGAAACGGTTTCCTATGGGCAAGCTTATACAGGCACAAACTATGCTGTTTATAATTTATTAATTACTCTACACTAGCACTGATAACGTGGAGGTGCGTCGCTTACTTAAAAAAATCCGGGTTACTAATTTTGAATTTTAGCCGAAAGAATAAATAGGCAGCAGGTCTGTGGGCTGTCTGTGGTAGTAGCACCACGAGGACGTCAGTAACACCCACTTTACGACAAAAAAAAATCAAAATTACAGTAACCCGGATTTTTTTAAGTAAGCGACGCACCTCCACGTTATCAGTGCTAATGTACAGTAATTAATAAATTATAAACAGCATAGTTTGTGCCTGTATAAGCTTGCCCATAGGAAACCGTTTCATGGCTGAATATCTCAAGAGAGCAGCCAGACGCCTCTCGAATATCTTCGGAACAGCTCCAAATGTTCAACAACAAGCAGGGGTGAGTAGAACATCATGTTATAATGTGAAATCAAGGGCCCAATGTCAAAAAACCGGTCTTATCCTTTAAAGAAAGAGGTGGGGGATATCATCCGAGGAGTAGTGTTAAATGATGGAAATTTGCTGGTGATATGCAGAGATAAGATGCAAGGCGAGCGTGCAATTGGTCTGAAGACAATAGAGCAACGCAAAGTGGTTAGTACAAGCTATGTGGGAGTGCGTGGCCGACTGCTTAAAGGGGTGATATGGGGAGTTCCACTGGAGATGTCCATGTTGGAGGTGGAGGCCAACCTACAGGGAGGTAGGCTGAGAGGGGTGAAACGTATGCAAGTTTTTTGTGAAGGTGTGAGGAGAGATTATGAAGGTGTCCTGCTGGAATTTGAGGAAGATGTACTGCCATCGAGGGTGTTTTTGGGTCTGATAAGCTATACTGTGCGTGAATATGTGCCCAGGCCGGTAAGGTGCTATAAATGCCAGAGGTTTGGGCACATAGCAAAAATGTGTAATGGAAAGCGCCGGTGCGCAAAATGCAGAAAGGACCATGAATATTCTGAATGCGCGCGTGTGAAGCCGGTGTGTTGCAACTGTGGAGGGGATCGTAGTGTGGCCTTTAGGGGGTGCGAAGAATTAAAAAGGCAGAAGGAGATACAACAGGTGAGAGCACAGCGGATGATCACATATGCGGCGGCGGCTAAGATGGTTAAGCCAGTCAGAGGGGGTGGAGAAGTGACTGAGCGTAGCCAAGGACTCAGGACAGAACCTGATAAGTTACAACAGGAGATCTTAGTCGACTTAAAGAAGTTAGTTACGTTTGTGGTGGCGGTCGTTAACTCAACTATGGAAGTGAAATCTAAAGGCCGGCGCACATCGTTACGATTCGTGTACGATTTTGTCGGCCCGATGACTTCGCATGGGAATCGTAAAGGTGTGCGGTAGCAGCCGACAGATGATTTTGTCGTTTGTCGTTTCATCGGATCAAATCAAACATGTTTGATATTTCCGTACGGATTTTCCTTGTGCCGAATACAATCGTATGTGTGTGCGGTCTCTGTTCCGATGTCATCGCGCAGGATTATTTAAACAGCCAATGGGAATAGCGCACTTAGTCACGTTGGCCGACTACGACACAAACATGGCTGCCTCCAGTTTGAAAGTCACGTGATTTGTGGCTTCCTATTTCGGTCATGTGATAACATTCGGTCCAAAAAAATCGTAGGTTCGCAAGTGTGTGCGGTGGACGTGCGAGCGTGTCAAATACGGTCCGAATGTTATGCCGATCACCCGACAAACGATGCAACGATGACATCGTAAAGGTGTGTGCCGGCCTTTAGTCAGAAAGGACACAAATAATAGTGAAAGCTGCGATGTGTAACCTGGGGCTGAAGGATTTGACGTGGGAAGAGGTAAGTAAGGAGTTGTATTATCAGGCTAGATCAGAGAAGCCAGGTGGATAGGTGTTTCATGTTCTTTGTTCTTCAATGGAACGCTAGGAGCCTGCTCGCTAACGGGCAGGAGTTTAACACACTGACTCCCAAGTCACGTAAAACTACGTTTTTACTGCCCATGAGTTGGCTCCCAAATGGTAAAAATACGATTTTACGGTTTTTTTATGGATTCTGAATCTATACATTCTAATGCACATTCTGTGTGATTTTTGTAATTATGTGATGAACAGAACTGACATAGATGGCAGTCAAAAACTGGTGTCATCATCTGGACATTTTGATCATTACGCCAATGGCTTTGCGTCAACTCAAGAACAATTTTGATAACGCTGCATTGATTGTTGTGCATTTCCGCATTTTGTCCAATCGCACGTGTCGGTTTCCAGAGGGTGGCGGTAAAGTAACATAAACAAACAACAAGAAGGAGAAGAAGACACGCGACAAGTCAGGAGGCGGTCTTATGAACAGGTTAGCTTAGCTTAGCTTTGCAACATGCCGCGATCACGCTTGGAGGGAAAGGGAAGCCGATATCTCAGTTTGTTGTTGATTTTGGTGGATACCCGCCTTGGTTTAGCTAAGGATAGCTCGCTAATGGCGGCACCTAGAGACACGCAGTTTTGACCCACAAAGAGTTTAAAGTCTCAGCTTTCAAACGAGCCATAACATGATTCAGTGGCCCTATCACATAATATGCTGTGACTGTACAAAAAACGTCAAAAAATGGTTTAGAACGCTGGGATTCTTCGACATAATTCCGTAAACACCGCCGGTATTCAATGTGTTAAGAAATTTATTGATGATTTACCTCATAAACCGGATGTGGTGTGTGTCCAGGAGACATGGTTGCGGCCGAACTTGGATTTTAGAATTAGTGGATATGTGGCTGTTAGGTGTGACAGGGAAGAAGGGGGTGGTGGACGGTGTGCCTCGTTTATAAAGGAGGGTGTCTCATTCAAAGAAGTAGGTATAGGTAAGGATCAAGAGTATGTTTCAGTGGAGGTTTGGACAGAAGAGGGTAAGTTAAGTGTTATTAATTACTACAACCCATGTAATGCTCTGGATTTGAATAAACTATTGGCTATTGAGGGTATTGGGGATAGCAGGGTGGTATTATGTGGTGACTTTAACGCACATGGCACTTTATGGGGGGCCACTAGAGACGAGCCGAATGGGAATGTGATGGAACAGTTAATGGAGGAGAAAGGTCTGGTCTGCCTTAATGATGGGCGAGGAACCAGAATTGATGTGTGCACTGGAAATACTTCAGCTTTAGATTTAACGTTGGTGAGTAGCAACATTGCAAGTTTCTGTGAATGGGAGGTGAGGGAGGATTCAACGGTGGGTAGTGACCATTTTCCAGTAGAAAGTAGACTTTTACTGGGGGGGATTGTAACTCAGGGAGGTATTGGTAACAGGTGGATATTTGGTAAGGCTAACTGGAACCTTTTTCAATATGTTGCTGAAATGGAGATAGGGGTAGGGGAGGTTTGGGGTGCAATCAAAAGTATGAGGGGGATTCGTAGAGAACGACAATACCCTGTCCTTAAATTACAAGAGGAAGTTGCAGTGGCTGATGAAGAAAAGGCTGAAATGATAGCCAAGGCCCTGGTTAAAATACACAGCTCTGATAATCTGACAGTCTTGGGCAAGCATGGACGGGAGGAGACAAAAGCGGCTTACCCAGATGTACTTAGATGGAGGGAAGGAAATGGGGGTACAATAGATGCCCTGTTTACCCGTGTGGAGGTGGAAAGGGCTATAGGGAGGTCTGGTAACTCAGCTCAAGGTAAAGATAATGGGCCTCATGCAAGAACATTTTCGTATTTTTATTCTAAATTTCTCTTACTTTTTTCGTAAGAAGGTCTCGTACGAACACGCCACGTCAGATTCAACAAACGCTCTTAACTTCGGGAAAAGTGTGTAAACGACCTGCGTAAATGATGAATCACACCTATGCGTATCTAAGTTCACGTGCACGAGGATAGTAGATTTGCATACTCCACGCCCAAAATTATACCATATAAGGCTGTGCTTCCCCGCTCCTGTGCCATGAAGTGTTGAGTGTTGAGTCATGAGAATGGCATCAAGGCGCAAAAAGAACAACGTTACGGGCTTTGAGATGGAAGTTCTGCTTTCAGAGATCCAAAAAGGAAAATCTGTCATTTTTAGCAGTGTCAGCAGTGGAATTACGGGACCTGCTAAAGCGAAGAAATGGGAAGCAATTAGGAGTGCTGTTAATACCATGTCACCGAAATAAAAAAATAAATGGTTTGATATGAAAATGGCTTAAAAAAAAAGTCTCGCCATGGGTAGGCGATCGATGACTGCAACTAAAGCTGTGCAATCAGTTGTTGCCTCATCATGATGGCTATTTGATGGGGTGGTTAATGAGGGGGGGGGGTCTTCTGGCACCACACCTTCTGGTCTGCCTGGGCTGGTTCAGGTGGAGACCCTCGTTCATGGCAATATTGCGCCATGAACGAGGTATCGAGACACACCCACCTGGCCTTCAGCTCAGTGCGCTCCACGACAGCACGGGTGTTTTGATGCGTATATGTGTCTCATGCTCCAATTATGATTGGCAGTCCAGCCACGGCATGAAAGTCCCTCTTAATCTTAATACTTGTTGGACAGCGGTGTATGGGAATTTGATGTACCATGGGTAATAAACTGATGAGAGTTTTGATGACCAAGGGGAGCGCACGACTCACAGAGGACTGGGACACCCCCGATCTGTCTCCAATCTCCCTCTGAAAGGTTCCAGTGGCCAAAAATCCAAGGGTGCTGAGGACCTGGACATGTGGTGGAATTGGGTTTGATCGGCGTGTTTTTCTCTGGAGTTGTGGCTCTAGCAAGCTGCATATTTGTAGCAGCACAGTCCTTGGGAATCTTAATCGCGATGTCAGCCATTTGTCTGTCCCCACACGGTCTCTTCCAAGAGCCTGACGCACTAAGGCGTCCAAAAGTAGCAAGACAGCCGCTGGTTACGCTTCCCATTGACCTTGTTATATACAGTCAAATTAACTTTCAATTAGTGCATAATTTAAGTCAAACAGAATAATGTCAGCATAATTATGGGGTATAATGTATATTTATTTATGTTTTCTTCAAAGTAATTGAATATACAATCCATTAGTCAAGCAAACTTGATTTGAATAACAGCTGACAATTTTACGAAACTCCTACGACAGGTCTGGATCACTCGTAAATTCTGTTCGTACCTGAAAGAAATACGAAAAGATTGGTGAATGCGCAAATTCTCTTAAATCACTCGTACGGACGATTTAAAGGGGAACTCCGGGGCATTTGAAGCGCAATCCCATTGCTAGAGGTTGTCAAATACTGACAGTAGGACACAGGCTGGTGCAAATCGGCGCTCCCTGTGCGGCGATTGCGCTGTTTGCGCAGCCTGTCATGCTAGCCAAATACGTGGTGGCCAATGGGCAAATTCTAAACCTTCCACGTAAAACAACAACTTGCACACTGCAGAAACGTCACACCACTTTATAAACCATCCGACAATAAAGTCACAAGCCTTACCATCAAAACCATATGCATGGTTCTTACATTACTGGCATGGGGACGTTACAAAACAACTTTATAAACAGCATGTCACTTACCGGTTGTTGGTATGCGCGCGCATGTGAAAGCCCAAAACAGTCAATGGACGATACTCCCATATACAAAGCAATTATCTTCTCTAGAAAAACTGCGTTCAAGTATTTAAAACATTACAACAATACATGCCCAGTAATACCAAGTTAAGGAATTTAAATTATTAGGTGTATGGATGGATTCTAAGTTGATATGGAGAACTCACATTTCGCACACGGTCACAAAATGTAAGGAAGTCTTAAATGTGATGTGGTGTCTACGGGGGATGGATTGGGGGGCCAGTAAATCAGCTTTGAAAAGGATCTATATAGTGTTGATTAGGTCTGTACTGGATTATGGATGTGTGGTTTATGACTCAGCAGCAATATCGACTATAAAAAGTTGGAGGTGATTCAGGCGCAAGCACTGAGGCTGTGCTGCGGTGCTTTTAAGACTTCCCCTGTAGCAGCCCTTCAGGTAGAGGTGGGTGAAATGCCCCTAGCATGGAGAGGTAATAGGCTTGCAGAATTGATGCCTTTCACTCAGATGCGGTTTTCCCCTCTGTGTGGCGTTGTCTGTAACTCCTCCATGGCTGTTTCCATCCGTTACTGTGGACTTCAGTACCCTGGATAGGGTGAGGTCACGCAAGCCACCCACTGACGTAATTCAGCTTGTGGAGGAGAGGTTAAGGCTACGTGCCCACGACAACGGTAACGACAGATAAACGTAGAACATTTCGACAGATGTGCCTATCTTGCACACGGCGACGGCGTTTTTAGGAGTTCAAAACGGAGAAAACACAAACGCCCTCCAGAGTGGAGATCTTTTAGATCATAGGAGACGATCATAGGAGACGATCATAGGAGACGATACCAGCATATATTGGACATTATTAACGCACCGGAGGAGACACGACGAAGTGAGAAACGAGTGTGGACGAGGCCAGGGAGAAGCTCCGAATGGTGGGATAACTTCGTGAATGATGTGGTGGACGAGCAAGCGTGGTACGAGAATTTCCGCATGACCAAAGACTCCCTTTATGCCCTGACTGACCTACTTCGTCCTCACATCGAGGGTCAATGGACAAATATGAGACAGCCAGTGCCGGCTCTGAAGAAGGTGGCATGTACACTGTACTACCTAAGCGATGAGGGGCGCCTCCGCAAAACCGCAAATTCATTTGGCCTGGGGAGATCTACAAATGTCAAGAATCATAAGAGACACGTGCCGTGCAATTATGGTTCATCTCGGACCCAAATATATCAAGCTGCCATTCACTGTCCCGGATACTGAGGAGCTAGTGGCTGGGTTCCTAGAAGACCATGGGATGCCCCAGTGTCTAGAAGCAGTAGACGGGACACACATTGACATCAAACAGCCGCCTGTGAGCGCCACTGATTACATCAACAGGAAGAGAAGACACTCGCTGAACGTCCAAGCTGTATGTGACCACAAGTACAGGTAAGGCTACAGGCAGTTTATCACTCCAAAGACATCAGCTATACACCACCATCACTCACTTGGGCACAGAGCAGTCTGTCCCATCCAGTATACACCAATATACATGTAGTCTATATTAATAGGCCTACAGTACCATATTGACACAACATTTAGCTATATTTACACACCCATTCATTAATCTCTTTTTGTTAGAAATTTACAAGTTGTGTGGGTTTTCTCTTAAAAAAAAAACTGAAGTCATGATGCTTCATTTGTGTTGCAGATTCATGGATGTGGTGGTGAAATGGCCAGGTAGTGTGCATAATGCCCGGATATTCGCCAACTCGAAAGTCAACAGTCATTTGAAGACTGGGAAGATTCCCTCACTGGAGAAGCAGATAGTGGAGGATGAGGAAGCCATCCCCATCTTCCTGTTGGGAGACCCAGCCTATCCCCTCCTCCCATACCTGATGAAGGAATATTCAAATGGAGGCGCAACCCCTTCTGAGCAGTACTTTGGCCTCTCCCTATGCAAGGCTCGTATGGTCATAGAGTGTGCATTCGGTCGCCTCAAGGCCAGGTTCGCCTGCCTGAAGCGACAAATGGACATAAATCTCAGTGACCTGCCTACTGTGCCTGTTTATGCCTGTTTTGTCCTCAACAACTACTGTGAGGCTTGCCACGAGACCGTAAATCAACATGCACAAGAGGAAGCCATGCAAAGGGAGCGGGACCCGCAACCTCCCACACAGAGGAACAATTATACCACAGACTACAACAAGGCAGGTGGAAAGCGGGTGAGGAGAGTCCTCACCATGTATCTGGACCCATAACATGTTCTTTTAAAATCAGCTTGTTTGCCAAAGTAAAACAGTTACTGGTGACACCTGTGTTTATGTTTATGCACATTATTTTTTTTGTGTTGATATTGTTTTGTGTTCATGACTTATGAACTGTGTTCAGTCTTCCAGAACTTGTCATGTTATGTTTTGTGTTGTGTTCTGTGTTCATGACTTTATGTACTCGTTCTCAGTAATTACAACAGGTAATGAATAAAACCCTTTTTTGTCAAAATAACCTGCATTCATTTACTATGATTATGATTACTATGTTTAGTGGTTCTGCAATATGACAACTGTTTAAACGTCATATCTCCTATGATTTCAGTTGTAACACTTTCTGTGTAACTACATAGAATTAGCAGACATGATGACAAATGAGGACCACAAGGGGGAGCATTCTGTTAGTAACTGATTGTCCAGTAGATGTTATTGACCTGTCAAAATGAGGTGTGCAAGACTTTTCTCAATAACACATGCAAATCAGGGGGGAAATAAAGTATGTTACTTTGTTTAAACATAAATACAGAAAACATAAACCCACAAAAAAAATGTATATAGTGCAAATGACCGTTTTACCAAGGTGCAACGCAACATAAAAAACCTTTTTATGTCAAATATTCAGGACATAAAGTGCATGTGAACATCATGCAAAGACAGCCATAAACCAAATATACAGTAACACTACAGAAATAGAAATATACATTACACTCGAAAATCGGCCACATGAGGTGGCATCAACGGCAACAACGTTGAACACCCCCCCCCCCCCCCCCCCCAGAACAAGCATCATTTGACAGTATGTAAGCACGGCTAGGCTACTTACAATGAAAGAAGATCAACCTGGTCTTCTTCCTCAGTGGTTTCTGAAACCAGCTGGTGTGTGTAGGAGGCGGCCCTGGGTGGTTGTGGTAAGTATGGGTTATAGGAGGGCATGCGTGGTTCTTGTGGTATGTATTGGTAGGAGGAGGGCATGGCAGGTGGTAAGTATGAGCTTGAGGCCATGGGCTGTGGGTATGTGGGCGCGTTGTGTGAGAAAGCCATGTTTAGTCTGTATGAGGGTGAGGTGAAATGTCTCACAAGAGTTTCAAAAGACTGGCTCATCCTGATTTGGGCAGTCACTAATGCATCCATCCTGGAACTGTGTTCCCTTTCCGCATTCTCCATGATGTCGGCAATCCTCTTTTTAATTTGGAGGTCTTCATGGTGTTCATCGCTCCGCACTTTCTTCTGCAGCCTGCTTGTCTTGTAGCTGTTGAGTTTGGCCTACAAAATAACAGACCAAAGCAAACATTAGTGGACTTATAATAGTTCATCTGTCCTTGTCCTGTACAACATGCATGCACAATCCACCTTCATGACAATATTACAATATCTTAATGAAAATATTTCAATACTTCTGTGTCCAAAACAGAGCAATGTCCAAGTGCTAAGTTGTAGGTCTTGTATGCAATTTCGGTTGTGTGCAAAAGATTGTCTTTAGGCCCACTGCAGCAATGCTGTAGGCGTTTGCTCTCTCGCTCTGTGTGTGTGTGTGTGTGTGTGTGTGTGTGTGTGTGTGTTAATGCGATTTCAAATATTGTGCCATTGTCAGTTACAGACCAATAGGGATACCAATAAAGTGGGCTACACTTCACTTGAATTGTGTCAAAACGGTAGGACTGGAACATTGTGACATCCAAACCATTTCAACATCCAAACAATAACGAGTGTAATTGTGCATCTGGCAAGCACAACTGTCACAAACAATATTTTTACTCACTGTCATTATAAAAAAAAAAAAAAAAACCACACACACACACACACACACACACACATTACCCGGAACAGGACAGGAGCCCCTTACATTGCCATGATGTTTGGGGCTAACACTAGCGTCAAACACATAGTTTTACCTGAAGTAAGTGTCTCCTCCTCGCAAGAGTTTCTCCGCCCGGCTCCGAAGATGAGGTGTCCTCCTGCACCGATTCTTCTGCTAGTGCTTCTGCTAGTTCTACACCGCCCGGCTCTGCTGCCCCATCATCATTTACGTCTGCCGTTTCGACACCATGCTCTACCGTTGTGGAGGCAGGGGTGGTACCCCAAATTTCATCACATAGTTCAAAAAACAAAGACACCACCCTCCCGTGCCCACTACGGCGCTGGGTGTCCACAGCCTGCCAATATTTTATCCGCACGGCTTTAATTTTCGTTGCAACATGAACTTTGCTAACCTGGTCCTTAGTATGAGGGTACTTTGGGTCGTTAAGTGGGTAGTTCTCCATGAACGACTCCCATATCTCACTATATTTATTTTGGACACTCTCCCAATCCACATTATCCACTGCCTTCCTGGCTTTGTAGTTCAGTGTCGTGTTCAGGAGCAACTGGACCTGAACATGCAGCGAAAAAATAAATTACAGAGAATAGTGAATATGGCCACAAAGATCATAGGACAGCAGCAAAAGCATTTAAGTGTGATGTATGATGAACAGATTTTGAACAAAACCAGGAAAATCATAAATGACCCCTCCCATCCTCTCCACAGTGAATTCGAACTCCTACCCTCTGGGAAGCGTTTTAGGGTCCCCAATGCTAATAAAAACATTTTTAAGAACTCCTTTGTCCCTAAAGGAATAAGGGCGATAAATAACATAGGAATTCACACTTAATCCACCCCCCAGTCCTTTATTGGTGTAATTATTTATTTATTTATTAGTGTATTCCCTATATTTACTACTCATCAGCTATTTTATTCTTTTAAATACTCTACTGAGTGCTAATGTACTTTCATATTAACTTAGTATTTTAAATTTGTATTTTATAACTTCTGTTCTCCTCTTTTGCTTTGTACAAATGCAGTGCTTGAATGCTTGTGTATTGTGAAATTATTGTCTTAAATGTTTATATGTCTATGGTGAAACTGAAGACATGTGCAGATAAATTGTGGAGGAAAAAAACGGACATCTGCGTTTATGCTTCAGAGCGTTGTCGTGGCCACGTAGCCTAAGACTCGTTTATGGCTCCTATATTTCTGTATTCACAGACGGTTCAAAGGACCCCATATTCTTTTATGTATTTTTAATGCTTCTTGCACTCCCTGCTGCAATGCTTTTATTTTACGTAAAGCACTTTGAACTGTTTGTACATGAAATGTACTATACAAATAAATTTGATTTGATTTGAAGTTGGGTTGCACAGGCTTCGCTTATGTCATCCCATCTCTGCATGTTTCTGTTAAAAAGAGGACACCAGATAATCTAGCAGTCTTTACAGTGGAGTTGTTGGCAATTTTAGCAGCCCTTCAGTGGCTAGAGAGTGCCAACATAAAGGAGGTAATCATATGCTCTGATTCAAGCTCCGCGCTAGAAGCTATCAAATCCTTCAGGTCTACTAGTAGACAAGATTTAATTGTTGAGACCTTTGAGAGCCTTTATAGGCAACATCGTAACACGCAAGTCTCAATTATGTGGGTCCCAGCCCACAGGGGTATTGAGGGTAACGAGGAAGCTGATCAGATGGCTAAGAAAGCAGTGGTGGCAGACGGTCCATTTATGGACGTCGCTGTCAGTAGAAAGTAAGTCACTTATTAAAGATTATTTTATCAAGGAATGGCAGGGAAATTGGGAAAGGGCTATGAAGGGGAGGCATCTGTTTATTTTTCAGAAAACTGGGTTTAAAGGGAAGGACAGGAATCAGAGGTACAAAGGAGGAGAGAGTAATCACTCGACTCAGAATAGGTCACACTTGTTTAAATAAGAATCTTCACCTCGTAGGGAAGCACCCATCAGGCCTCTGTGAGCATTGCAGGGAGCCAGAATCAGTGGAACATGCATTACTTCATTGTGGTAAATATCTACTTCAGAGGAGACAAATTCTCCAAGAGATTAGGAGTCAGGGTAAGACAATCAGTCTAGTAATTTTTTTCACTTGTGTTAGACAAAGTATGTTTTTCACTTATCTAAAAGAAACAGGCTTATTTGACAGAATCTGAATTGGTTATGCACATTCACACACGCACACATGCACACACATCAGACATACACGTTACCCTCCACAAAGACTACAGACTAATAACCCTTTTCCACCGAACATTTTTGTACCAGTACAGCTCTACACGGTCCCACTCTACCCTGATCGGGAGCTTTTCCACTGTGCTGTCCACTGATTGGTCAGGTGAAATTACGTCATTCACGCAACAAAGCTCGGGGAGCTTTAAATAATCACCCGCCATGTATGAAAACACACCTGCGAGAGCAACAGAGAATAAACAGAATTGCGAAGATGGAAGACCAGAGAAGGAAAGCCAGCCCATGGACAGTGAGCGAGGTGCAGACCTTTCTGTGTGTGGTGGCCGAGGACCGCATACAGAAGGAACTGGACGGAGCGACACGAAATGAGAAGGTGTTCCAGGAGAAAGTGTTCAGCCAAGTTGATAGCTAGCCGTGGCTATCACCGGAATTCTCAGCAGTGCCGAGACAAGCTGAAGAGTGATTACCGGCAGGTAAAGGACCACAACAGCCGGAGTGGGTCAAACCGAAAGACATGGAAGTGGTTCGACCAAATGGACGGCATTTACGGTCACAGCCCGGCGAACCGGATACGGCGACGTCTTTATTGGAGGCGATGGAAAATGGTATGTGTTGTTCTTATCCCCTTGGTGCAACGCTTAACAAATGCATGTTTTATATCGTAACAAATACATGTTTAGTCTTTAACTTGTGTAAAAAGTTACACAGGTGTCTCATGTAAGTTGTTCTGAGTGAGCTAGCAAACAACGCTGTTTTTGTAGGCTTTTGTAGGTCTCACCTATGCGGTTACGTGTATGCGTTTCGTATGTTCACACTTTTTATGTTTTTCCGCTCACGACTCGGTTTGTGCAGCCGATCAGTGTTCGGTTGCTGAGGTCAGCGAAGATCCTCCAACCCTGCAGGCTTCAGAATCAACACTTGCATCGCAATCTGCAGCTGAGGCAACAGCTGCTAACTGCATTCTACCGGCAGCAACACAGACGCCTGTATCTGAGACAACTCCTGCTGTTTCCTTTTGTACTGTCTTTTTTAATAAAGAGCTTGGTTTAACTAAACAATATGGATTGTCAACTGCATTACACATTACACTCCATCGTTGTGTTTACTTTTGACTAACCACAGCGTGACACTTTGTAGTCACCTGAAACCGACGTCACGTTAGTGGTGGACGGGCCGACTCCGCCCACTTCCAGGTCGCGGTTTGGGTGGAAAAGGAAATGTTACTGGTGCCGTGTAGTGTCGCGCTATATCGAACCGAGTAGAGTAGGGCTAGCCATAGACATATTATAGGTAGACGCCCCTTTCGTCTCTGAGTCGCGTTAAATGTCGCCGCCATCTTGCTAGGGGGTCAGTTGCGTCAAGATCGCCGGTCTGTATCGGGGCAAGCTGTCAGTGTGTCGGTAAAAGAGCAGTTTGTCCGGGCTGAAATTGGCTCAGATGATGTGTTTCTGCTCAAGGAGCACATTCAGGACACACAGTTTGGTATAGACAACCACCACTTGTCACTGTTGTCATTGGTTGTGTCCACATTTCACAAACTCAGGCTGCACCACATAGCCAAACTCAGTACACTGGAATTAGAGTGGCAACAGCCGAAAAAGGCTTAGCAAAACTACACTTTTTAAAGGGTTCTAGCTCCAAGATACAAGCCTAGACACAAGCTTATTTATACAAATATATACATACATATTTAAATTATTATATTATATTTTATATTACTATATGTGTATTAGAATTAAACTATTGAAATATTATGGTATTTATTTATAATAGCAGCAGGTGTTTTGATGTTTGTTTACATTCGTCTTCTGTATCAGAAGTTTTTGTTTGGGAAATTAATTTTTATTGTCAATTGCACTGTTGCTTGTGAAAATCTTATGAGCATGATTGTATATATATATATATATATATATATATATATATATATATATGTACACACATATGTTATTCCATCACACATAATACTGAGTCATTATATTATATTATGGTATTTATATTAGACGATTTAAATATTTTGAGATATGTATACTTTACTGCTATAGAAATATAGAAAGCTGCAGCTGTTTTGATGTTTGTTCACCATTGTCTTTTTTTGTAATGTTGGTTTGTCAAATTACTGTTTATTGTCAATTATTCTGTTCAAGGTGGTTTCTCAATGCACATATTCGAAACGCAACTACATAAAACAGACTGACTGCCAGTGTCTCACTATTTGATTTGTAGGCTATTTCTCTTAATGGTGGTCAATATTTAGTAGCTAAAGAAGCACCATTTTGATCGTTTAGATTTGTGCACGAGCTGTGGGAGTACAAGAAAAGTGAGCGTCTATCAGCGATTATTATAGACATATGCACATGTGTGGAGGTTAGAGCCTAATTAGCAAGATTCAAAGATTCAAACATTGAGACAAATCTTTTGGGGGGGGTACTCCACGTAGATCATACACCCTTGAATGTAAAAACGACTCAGTGAAATCGGTTGCAAAATGTAAGACAATCGTGATTTTTATCCAGAAAAAACGATGCTCCCGGCAACTTGCGCTTGTTTGACAGACCTCTGGTCCAAATGACCCCCCTAGCAATATGGCGGCGACGTTTTACGTCAATAGCTGCTAATTTTCTAACTAGCATAAGGTTAGCATAAGGCTTGACTAACTTCAAACTTAATTAATTTCTTAAGCGGTGTCAGGAGTTTTTGAGAGCATGGTATATATTAATGCTATTATGACTTTATTTTTTTAACAGAGAAAAAAAAAGACTGTCCCTAACAAAACACGGAGAAATCTGTCGCTTTCCAGTTCTTCCTTCTGACCTTAATCTCCCATAATTTCCTCCGTTTTTTGTCACGGGGGAAACGGTGTAGTTGTTTCCCCTGACCCGGTCTTACACTACAGCCATATGCACCGCAGCTTAGCATTATATTGGCATAACAACTAATAATAATTTAAAAATGTATTTGAAGTGTTCTGATATAGCTCACTGTGGGGATCGCTGTATGAAATATGAATATTGGTACCAAACATGGCGTCCACGAAACACGTGACCAGCCCAGAACCAATCAGCATAGCGGGTTAGCTCAAACGTTCGAACCCATAGTTGGCCAAACTCTCTCTATATACGGCTCTGAGTTAAAAGTGTCAAATTAGGGAAGTTACATTGTGAAACCTTCAAAGCAAAACATTTGCCTATTAGTTAATATTACACCTTAACCATTATTTATTTAAAAAAAAAAAAAAAAAACTCTTCATACTGTAGATTTGTACATAGCGAATGTTTATTCACTATTTTTATTTTATTTTATTTTATATTTATTTTATTTGCTTGTTTTTACTTTAATTGTTTTCATAACTTTTACTGTATGCTGCTGCAACAAAACAATTTCCCAAATTGGGATGAATAAAGTATTTATTTATCTATCTATTGTTCCAGGATTCTATGAAATAAGTAAACACATAAGCTCTTATTGATAAGATTCATTCAATTTTCATTCTAAAGAATATAATTAAAATGACAACATATAAATCCAAGTCAAGTGTTTATTGAAGTTTTGGAAAATATGACTTAGAAAAGCATAACCAATTGTCAAACATGGTTAAGTGCAGCTTACTTATGTGAGATTTCTCTCTTTTTTTAAATATAATACTGCACCATTAACAATGAATGTGTCATTATACATTCTGCTATTATTGTCAACATTATATAAAAGATTTAAATCATTACAAGTCAATGACTGAGCACAAAAGGTTAAGTTATTTAGCTACATCAAATACTACCTGGAAAAATACCAGGGTTGGTGGAGCCCTGGGTTTCATCTTTGCCTCGCAAGGCTAGCTCGAAAGTCCCGCAAAATTCTTCCAAACTTCCTTCTCCGCATTAGTACGACGACTAAAGGGTACTTCTTTCAGAGACACTACCGTATAGTTGCACTCGACACTCGCCATCTTCTTCGTAGAATGTTCATGGTCCCGCGCAACAGACATATGACGAAAGCACGTCGTTTGTGCGAGCACATAAACCCTCATAGAAAATGTATTGGGAGCAGGATTTTTGAAAAAAACTGACGTACCATTCATGTCAATGGGAGATTTCTGGCGCAAATTCGACCCTGACAGAAATCGCCTCAAATGGGCGTGGCAACACCAGGCGCAACATTAATCTGATTGGACAATGACTGTATTCGAAACCGCCTACTACATACTTCCATACTGCATACTCATCGAACAGACAGTATGCAGAGCATTTACCCACAATGCATTTCGCTCCTGCCCGAGCCGAAATCAGCCGGCCTGAAGCTGATTTCGCTTAAGCTGTAAACTCTGTAAACTTTAGCAACATTTGAAACATTTTCAGGCGAGAAAGTAGTCATTTAGATCCCCAACGTGTTGAAAATCTGACAAAATTGACTATTTACAATTTTTTTCCCGAAGAAATCGGCGCTACTAAAGCTAGCCGCAGGGAGCAACGCACTTCCGGTTATTTTCACAAAATAAAATACCCGTTGCCTTTTATCATAGGGAAAGCCATTACGATACAATTGGTGCTTTTGTTTTGAAAACAGGAAGTGAACCTACCCTCGTTGTAGCTAATTTGAAACTGCCGTTTTGACAGGAAATGACGATCGGCGACGTCACGTTACGTTGCATCTTGGGTAGTTTGAGTATGAGTAGTAACCTCATGATGCATACCCAACATTTCAGAGAATCTAGTATGCATCCGGGAACTTCTCGCTTACTCAAACTCGCATACTAACTCAAAGTTAGTATGAGTAGTAGCAGAAGTAGGAGAAGTATGCGGTTTTGAACACAGCCAAGGATGCAATTTTTTTTTTTTTTTGAGACATGAAACTATAACTGAACTATTCGGCCATAATGTTCAACAGTATATTTGGAGGAAAAAGGGGGAAACTTGTAGGCCCCAGAACATCGTCTCAGATGTGAGGTACGGGGGTGGCAGCATCATGCTGTGGAGCTCCTTTGCTGCAGGACGGAGTGATGCAGCTCAGAGAACAGTCTTCCAGACGGACAACGACCCCAATCTGTGGGAACTCCAGCATGTGAGAATGTGGAAGGAAACCCAAAACATCGACCCAAGTGATTTAAACACTGAGAAAGTGGAAGTAAATCTCTATTAAATATGATCTCTGTCTTTATTTCACTGAAAGTTGGGAGATCCAAACTGAAGCGTCTGCAAACTTCTGGTTTAAACTGCATTTGGTCCAACTTCTCCGGAGAAAAGATGCTCCCGGTTTGTCAAAAGTCAGAAGACATGAACAGTTTAGCATCAAGCTACATTTGGTACGTTTTAAATATAGTCTGGAGGCATGAAAAGTAAAGTTTTTTTTTGTCGTTTCTGCTACAGAAAAAGCTTGACAGACAGTGAGAGAAAAAGTTTTTTGTTTGATTCTGACATTTGAAGCTTTTATCACCAGATATCGTCATGCACTCATGGACAAAGTGGCAAAAAGGGAGCAGACGCTGGTATTTAATTGCTGGATTTGTGTTATAACGTCGTCCGTTCTGAACCCGCCGCAGAGCGTCCCACAGGTGCAGTTCTGGTACTGGGTGATCATGTTTGTTTGGTCCGGTTCTGATGAATGTGCGTCTGCATGGATCTGGATTTGTGTGTCGAGTTGTTGGTGAGCTGAAAATCTCTCTAATCTGAACAAGTCACTGCAGCTCCGGAGCTAAAAGCCACACAGTAAGGTCGTGTTCTGTCTACTGCCGCTTTGCTTCCCGCCGGAGCTTCAGGGAGGTCATTTTGCTGTCCAGCTCGTCCATGAAGCCTTCGTCCACGGACTCGCAGTCCGCCTCCTGCGCCTCAGCTTCGCTGGGCAGAAACACGTGAAGCTGAGTGCGAGCCGGCTGGCTGCAGCTCAGAAGACACGGCCTCCCCACCACAGACAGCGGCTCGCCCTGAGACGAAGAGTTACGCCGCTGCGCCGCCGAAGGCCGGAGGGCGCCTCGCACCGTCTCCGAGCTCAGCGCCGGGTTGTGGGAGTGTCGCCTCACCGGTGGAGGCCGGAGGCCGGGCTGGATGGCGTGGGAGAAGTGGATGTAGGCCGGTCGGCTGCAGCTCTGGAGCTGCTGGTTCTGCTGCTGCTCAGACGGCCGGCGGGCGTGGCGGGGGAGCAGGGCGGAGGACTTGGTAAGCGAGGACGGAGGTGGAGGTTGTTTTTGTAAAGCACTGGAGCGACGGGTGCCGGAGAATCCCTCTAAAAGGATGTTCTCACCCGGAGTGAGGAGGGACGGTTCGCTGAAGCTGAGGAGACAGAAGAAGAAGAAATGACCCTCAGCCTCAAAACAATCTGGACTTATTTTAACAAGTTCTTTCAAATTCTGCCAGTTATTTACAATTTACTGCACGTGGACAGTTTATTAACAGTTTAAAATAAGAGAAAAGACGTCGCAGTTATCCTGAATAAACTCGGCTGCATTGGACTGGTGTTCAACAACAGATTTTGCAGGTTAAATTTGACATTTCAAAACATATTTACATGAACGTTTTTGAGTCTTTAGCCGCATTCCCACTGTAGGAATCTTCTGCAGTTCCTCGAACCTTTTCAGGAACGGGGCTGTTTTTTCCCGCATTCAGACATACAGGAACTCGGGACCATCGCCCTCAGTTCCTGGAACCATTTCAGCTCCTTCTCCTCAGCTGGGTCTGTTCTGGTTTCCATAGGAACACATCTGACGGAGGTGTTTGGTGGTTGGTAGCTCCGCCCCTTGTCATGTTGTCAGGCTGAAATGTTTTCTCATACGACACGGACACAACCTTGGCGTGTTTAATAAGTTAAACCTCCCCGTTGTCTCCTTTGTCTGCGGCGCTCTGCTCTCCTTCCTTCATGAAACCAAGAAGTATGGCCTGCGCTCCATCCTTCGTCTCCTGACTCTCTCTAGCCCCTTTCACACTGCCGAATAACCCGCGTTTAATTCGCGAATTTAGCGTGTCCGCTGTTGTGTTCACACTGCCGACCCGGGCTGCCGCGTCAACTCGACTCGCCTTTCGACCCGCGTCGGACCCTAGTCTTTTTGCCGAGCCGAGTTTGATGTGAACACAATCGACGCGGGTCTGACGCGGGTCGGACGTGGGCGTGCCGTGAGGAGTTTAAAAGACAGAATGGACAGCTGATTCAGAACAACAGCGACAGGTGAGGACAAGTTTTACTCTGTTTTAGCCTACATCAAGTTCGAGACATTTTTTAATATGGCCAACTGGGGAGACAAGGAGGTCCGCGAGCTCCTCAGCCCCCGAGCAGAGGACGTTATTTACCGCCACATTTCGGGGACGGTGAAAGATGGACCTCTGCTGGAAGGGCTGGCGAGAAAGATGGGAGAGCGCGGTTTCCCACGCAGCAAGACGCACCGTAAAGTAACATCTCCATGAACTGCATTGTAAAAATGAGTTCTCAAGGTGTCCCGCCATCGTTTGTTTGAAAAATTTGATGCAGACAGGTGTATTTCACCCTAGCTCCGACGCATGGCTTGTGCCTACGTCATTGTACACGCCCAGCATTTTATGTGTTTCGTGTGACGCTCTGCCACTAGGCAACTCCCCCTGAACTCGGCTTCAGGCGACACGGGTCACCCTGACACGCCAAGCGTTCACATTGCTCGCCGCGGGTCGGAGGTGCAATTTGGACCCGCTAAGATAGCGGGTCGCAGTGTGAAAGGGGCTTCTGTGAGCTCTTCCAGCCTCCAAGTTAGACGCCTGATGCGTTCGTCCATGATTAATATCACCATCATGCAGACCATGAACACGGTGGCCTCCCCGCTCTCCATGTTAGCTTCTTGGTGTTTTCTTCTTCTCTCCTTACTTTTACCGGGTTTTGTTTTGTTCTGTTTTGTTGTTGAATGTGGCGCTAAAGTAACACGTCGCTGTCGCAGACGGCTGCGTCCCATCAGTCCCCATCAAGGTCCGACTCATGTGGGAATGCAAACTGAAACCGTTCCGCTGGGGAAGGGCAGCTATCAGAACGGAATTTGAGGAGGACCGTTCTTAGTACGGCTCTGTCCGAATGCGGCTATTTTCTCTGAAAGTGCAAAAACGGGCTAAAACTTGGAAACTGCGTAACAGGCTGGAACCGGTTTGGTCCGGCCTAAACATGTGACACCATTACCTCAAGAGGGAAGGAATCGAGACGTTGAACAAAAACCAATCAGAGAAAAGTATTGGGGGGCGGTCGGTGGCGTAGTGGGTTAAGCGGCCGTTAAGGCCCTCGCTGCAGCTGGCCCTGGTTTGAGTCCCGCACCGAGTGGCCCTTTGCTGTATGTCTCCCCCCTCTCTCTGCCCCCTGCTTCCTGTCTCTCTCCAACTGTCCTATAATTAAAGGCATAAAAAGCCCCAAAAAATATAAAAAAATAAAAAAAAAGAGAAGTATTGGGTGGGATCTCATTGTTGCCGGGAAGAAGAGAGGGTTTTGTTTTTTTAACCAATGAAAAGGCGGGGCCTGAACCAGAAATTGAGTGAATAAAAGCCTTTTCTGGAAAAAGATCAATTCGAATGCACTGGATTTCTGACTTTAATAAAAACTTAAAAGAAACCGTTTTTCCTGCCAGTAACGCTGTAATGAGGCATTTTTGATAAATGTTCATGTAAAAGTCCAATCCTCTACAATTTTTATACAAACACTAACTGTGACTTTAATTAGGAGAAAGTCACAAAGGACTTCTTCAAAAGAGCTGGTCGTCCTCCAGGTATCAGAAACGTCTGTCCAACGGCTGCTGAGGTACTTCTGGATCAGAGAGGTGACCCGGCCAACTGACACACATCAGAACTTCCTCATCATTTATTTGCCGGTTATTCAAAACCTGCTCTGCCTGGGCGAGCAGAGGCCGCCATCGAATACTCCGCCGGGCGGCAGTTGTTGTGTGTTTGTGCATCACTCGGGTTTCTCCCTCCTGTGAGCAAACTCAGCGAGGCACCAGGCGGCAGATCAGTTTCCACAGCTGAGATTTATGGCACACTTTTACCTGGTTACCCCAGGTGGGTGTGGGGGGGGGGGGGCAGAAGTGGCCGACTTACGGTAGCCGTCCACTGTTCCGGCACGTCAACTTAACTCGCCTAGTCTCGCCGTGTTGCTACTACAGTGGGTGTGTACAGAGGGGCGTGTAGAATGGCTCCGGGGGAAGGTAAATAACTTGTGATTTTAACCAACCGAAGTTTCTCCCTCTAAAAATTTGAGTTTTGGAGGGAAATTAATGTGTATAAATCGTCAGCAATGGAACATTATTTCATATTGCACCATGGATCCGGATCTGCGAGCGAGGAGAGCTGCTATTGTGCTGCTGCTGCTGCGACACAGGAGAACACATGATCTACTGTCATTGGATAAAGCACTCCGTCTGCCGTGGCAAATTTGCATAAACTTCGAGCGAGCCCAACTTTTTGACGTGCCGCAGGTCCCCCGCTCGCCGTGCCGGAATCCCAGCATGCTTTGCGAGCACGGCGACAAAGATCGGCCGGATTTCATTGAAAATGAACTGAATGCGTTGGATACGGCTTGACGTGCCGGAACAGTGGACGGCTACCGTTAGAGCCTTCAAACCGTGGCTTTGTGGCCGAAGAGTCCAGACAAGCACCACAAAGAAGAGCCAGGACTGCTGAGCAGCTGGAATATCAGGCAGGAATGGGACGACATTCCTCCCCCAAAAGGTCCAGCGGCTGGTCTCCTCGGCTCCAGATGTTTGCAGATGTTGTTAAAGGGATAGTTCGCCTCTTTTGACATGAAGATGTATGACATCCCATATTAGCAACATCATTTATGAACATTTTCTTACCCCCTGCTGCGTCCTGTGAGCTGAGTTCCAGACTCATTTTGGCGTTGACGAAGGTAGTCCGGCTAGTTGGCTGGGGTTTAAAAAATAAAGCGTTTTGCCTCTCAAAACAATATTCAAAAGAGTAATACATTTGCATCACAAAATCGTTCTCCAGGAAAAAGTCAGACCTCACAATCGCTTGGCTCTATTTTCTCTCCCTTCATATCACTGCCTGCTGTGTAGACCGCGCAGCAAACACCGTAACAGGCGCGGCTGTCTGCAGCAGGCAGTGAAAATAGGGCCAAGCGATTGTGAGGTCTGACTTTTTCCTGGAGAACAATTTTATGATGCAAATGTATTACTCTTTTGAACGCATATTGTTTTGAGAAGCAAAACGCTTTATTTTTTAAACCCCAGCCAACTAACCGGACTACTTTCATCAACGCCAAAACGAGGCTGGAACTCGGCTCACAGGACGCAGCAGGGGGTAAGAAAATGTTCATAAATGATATTGCTAATATGGGATGTCATACAGCTTCATGTCAAAAGAGGCGAACTATCCCTTTAAAAGAAGAGGGGAAGCTACAACAGTGGGAAACACGGACCTGTCCACACGTTTTTTAATCAGATGGGCCATGAAGGTCTTTTTGTTTAAACCTACTTTTAAGTCAGTAAAATGGGGATGAATGTGTCCGCCCATCTTCAGATGCTGGAAACACTGGTGTTTGCTCACTTTACCCCTGTTTGAACAGTTTGAACTCCCCTGGACTTGGAGAGAGAAAAGTTGAGACATCGTTGTGTTAAACCTTAGTGGTTTATTGTCCGATCTCTGCTACATGAACACATCTTTGTGTGCATTTCAGGGACTGAGACGTCCTTCAAAATGTTTGGAAGAGAATGATTTCCAGGAGAACAGAGGGGCAGGAAAGGGAAAGAGGTCAGAGGTTACCGAAACGAGACAAGATGGCTGATGACCTTTAACCTTATGTTAATCTGTGACCAGTCAGCTGGTTTTCTTTGTTCAGCTTCCTGTCGAGTTCACTCAGTTTTCTATTGTATGGATTCATCTTTGGGACTTTGTTCCATGTTTCTCATTGTTTTTGGTGGACCAGCTCATTGACGTGTGCGTCTCAGACCCAAAACTGGAGATGCTCCAGTTGGACGCAAACGGGAGTCTGTTGTTGCTTACGTTCCTGTCGTATTTTCTTTGCTTTCTTTCTGCTATGGAACCATCCGCACGCAACATCTAAACTTTAATTAAAAAACAACAATTTGATCAACTTACCAACAGTCAAATATGACATTAAAGGTGACATATTACAGAAGAATCCCTTCTTCCTGTTCCTGGGAGCAGATATCAGGGCGTCTAAAGTCACCAAAACACAACCCTGGTATTTATTTAGTTCCTCGTTTAAGGAGCCGTTAAGTTGACTCCGCCTCCTCTGCTAAGCCCCGCCCACTCACATCCACCCTGCTGGACGGATGAAGCCAGCTTCTGGTGGAAATGTTCTGCTGTCAGCTGCTCTGAGGAGCATGCATCTTCCATCCAGCAGCAGCCTCAGAGGATATCAGAGCCCACTATCTGAGGCTAATGTTCCAGCAGAGTTAGCTAAAGACTTTAGCAGCAGCTAATGCTAACAGCTTAGCTAATGAAGGTGACGTACACCGGCTTCTAAGGTGTTATTGCTGCTCCTTTCTGAAAGATGAACATTATTGTTCCACCATTACTTTGTTAGCTGAAGCTTTCTAGCTGAACGGTTCCGTTCTGTAAGTCATCAACCTGCAGCTGTGTGGATAAGGTGTGTTTCCAACACAACACCGGTCCTCTCCTCACTCTCGGTGTGCTAACGTTACATTATTGGCATGTTTCTGATAAAGATGTAGGTTTCCCAGTTCAATTGTTTAATGAGGTTAATATATCCAAAATGTTTAAACACAGTAATTAACGGTACACATGCATTACTACGAGTTACGCTGCGTACATCTCCGGCTTGGTCCATCACTGTTGATGAGGAAGCATCGTTTGTTAGCATCTGCTGCTAGCTTGGTTACACTGGGGAGGAATGAGTAGCTGCTGACCTCATCAAAAGGGTGGAGTTGGTGGAGTTGAGCACTTGAAAACAGGCTGAGACAGAGAGCCACTGTGCTTAAACCAACAGGTATAGAAAATTGTGCCAAATTATTATTATTTTTTTTTAAAAAGGCAGAAAAAAAACCTAATTTGTATCATTTCAGGATCATTTAATCTGCTTAAATTTGGTTTCTCATATTTGTAAAACAGTCTTTGTCACTTTTGTTTAGATTGTAAAATATATCAAGTTAAAAAAACTAAGAATTTTTTCTTTTTCTGTGTGTAAAAGCAGCAAATCATCATTCATCAAAATAGCTTCTGATTGACCTCAATTTGTTTAAGTTTTAAATGGTACTCATTCAATTTAGACTTTATATTAAATAACTTGTTTACTCGTTTATTTGTTTCTCTTTATATTCTTTTATGTATTTTTAATGCTTCTTCCACTCCCTGCTGTAATGCTTTTATTTTATGTAAAGCAGATGTGCTATACAAATTAATTTGATTTGATTTGATACTGCAGATTAAGATTTAATATTTCAATAATTTGACTCCTGAATGAATCAGACGGCATTAAACAGTAAATTAAGAAGTAAAAAGTTAAACTGCCTCCACCAGGCGGCTCTGACGGAGGTGGTTTATACCTGAGTCGAGCCATGCTGCTCCGCCTGCGCGGCGCAACCACCAGAGACGGCAGTCTCAGGGGGGCTCTGCCTCTGCCTCTGGCCGCGGAGGGTGGAGGCTGCACGGAGCCGGTGAGCAGGTAGGTCCGCTCCAAAGCTCTGCTCCTCTGGACGGATCCACGGTGCCAAGACCCGCCGAGCTCCAAGCCGATGACGGCTGTGGGAGGAGCGGCTCCACCTGTCCCGCTCATCTGTCCACGGAGGAGAGTTTACCCGAAGAGACTCTCAGAATTCACCGGCAACATGGTGGTGATCAGCAGGTGGATGTGCACAGGACTGAGCTGCTCCACCCGCAGCCAGCGAGCATCATCAATGATGTACGACCATTAATGATGCAAAGCTGGAGCCGGTCAGGTGGACACCACTTACTTCACCCCCCTCCATTCTCCCTGCTCCCTCCTCTGGGGCTCAGCTTTCAGGTGAGGGAACAGCTGGTCAGAGCTCCAGGAAACTCTGACCCAGTTATTCTGACCCAAACAGCAGAGATCCCTCATCGGGTCCTGGTCACCCAAATCATCAGACTATCACATCACTTCCACCTTTACTTAATTACATTCGTTACTTTGGAGAGAATGCAGAATATAATCAATTAATAAACTTATTTGAAGTCTTATTAAAGTGAAGCCACCCAGAGTTTCCTGGGAGCTTCATCCAGCTTCATCTACCTGCTCGCTGCTGATCAGAAGCTTTTAAACAGCTGCTCTCTGAACACGGCGCCTTTCCTCTGCAGAAAGCATATTTTCCCCCCAAACTGCATGAAAACTTGCTTCACTAGATAAATCTGTTCTTGCACAACATGCTGCTGATGAATGAATGCAACTCGGTTTGCAGAAAATAAAGAGAATTCGACGTTAGAATGAACGCTGCAGCAGGGTTTTAAACCACTGTGTCCTGGACCAGGTGATTCCATCATCATTTCACTGCTTCATAACCACAAATAATGGCTTTAAACCAGTAAAAAACAGACTATAACGTCTAAAGAACAACTAGAAATGACTTTTATATTCACATCTTAATGGATATTATTACTGCGCCTGCCTTATGTGACACTAAACCTGCAGGAACACTGAATCATGCTGCAAAAAGGTCCCCAAAAAACCCACAAATCAAGAATTATCAAGGATTTTAAACTAGTTACGTTTATAAATCAAAGTGCTAAACACAGTTTTTTTGTATTGGTCTTTGTGGTAAATTAAGTATTCAAAAGGTAAGATGATGATTGGAGAATTTAAAGTGGTTAAACAGCACTTTTATTTTTAAAGTGAAGTTTTGTTGCATCGGTCATCTTCAGTAAACATTCAGCCTGTTAGAAGGCTGCAAACAGTCTCCGCCCACAAATCAAGGATCGTCCAATCATCTTACAGCTTTAAATTTAAAATTAATCAAAGTAATCTATTAATCTATTTAATAGCAAAAGTCACAGCACCCCTCCTGAATGAGCTGTGTTTTCATATTTAATGAAGTCACAACCTGGAGGATAAAATAATTCAAATGTCTTAAAGTTTATGGAATTTCTTATTTCCAGAAAGATTATTATTATTATTATTTTTTTAAATGCAACAAAAACGAAAAAATAAATAAAATCTGTTTATTGGTTTTAACCTTTAACTGGAATAATTTATAATAAAAGAAAAAATTTTAAAATTAAACACAAACAGGAAGTTAAATATATTTTACTTTATTTGCATATAAAAAGTTATTAGATGCTAGTTTTTAAAATCATTAATTCACAGCTGCTTTAATATAACAAATTGTTTTACTCCTACTGCTCAAATGAAACGATTTTACATAAATTTTCATTTTAAAGGGCTTTTTGGACTATTTAACATTTAGTTTTTTTCTTTTTGCAAAATCTTAAACTTTAGTTTGATTTATTGATCCGTTTTTACTGTGTTAACCGACTCAAAAACAAAGCTTCTGCACATTCAGGTGTTTGGGCGCCATGTTGAGAACCTCACAGACCTTCGGGTGCGTTTTACTTCCAGGCCGCGGCTCGGCTCAGACGACACGAACCCGATCCACATCGTCTCGTGCCGGCGAGCTCCTTCGGATCGTCTTACGGTGCCCGGACTGGACCTCCTCCGGGGTTGACAGCCAACACTCGGGATACAAGAGTGTTCCAGCATCGGAAACCCTGCACCTTTAGCCTCAACTGTAACTGGACTGCAGGCGGCGAGGCAGGCGGGTCGGTGGCGCTTCAGCTGCTCAGAAACGGTTTCAGAAAATCGTCACCAGATGAAGAACCGACAGGCTCGAACTGCTTTAGTTCAAATGTGTTAAACAGTCAAAGAAAAATCAAAACAAAACTCTGGTTTGTATCGTTTATTCTCATTAAAACAAAGAGAAAGCAGCGGCGGCGTCCTATGGCTGGCGGCGGCGCCCTCTGCAGGACGCGCCCAGGCGCTTCATCACCACCTGCGGAACAACACAGATCGTCTCGCTCAGATCTCATTCGGAGGTTTTCAGCCTCGTCTTTAAGCCGATAAATGTTGGCTCGCTCACATTTTACATCCATGTGACAGTTGAACTGCGAACTCGTGAACACGGCGGCGATCCGGGCGTCACGGCGACGGGTCTCCTGCGGCTCTGGTATTTTCTCAGTCTTCATTTTACCTGCAGAAACAGAAACGAAGAACAGGACCGCCGTTACTCGACTGAGAAACAGCTGATGCAGTCCAGATCCGGACAGTATTCAGATCCGTTCATCATAAACGGACCAGCACCGGGTCGCCGGGTCGAAACAGAACCGGGTCTCAGTCAAGCAGGACATAAACTACACGACTTTAAGTCTCAGTTTTCAGTGTGAGAATGAAGAATCTCAGAGTTGTGGTGCTCCCGTGATGAGAAAACTCATTCCATGCTTATTTAAGGCGGCCTTTCTAACATTGTGGAGTTACAACATCGAGCTGCTGACCGACGGCGCTTCCAAACAGGAAGCTGCGGCACAGAGGAACCGAACAAAAGGAGGAGAAACCAACTTCATTATGACAACAGCAGGAATGTTTCCACCATGTTTCATCTGCACCTAAAGATGCAGCTGTGGCTAAAAGCTGCTCATCATCTGACTTCATTTCCACCAGGTGCATGATGGGAAATAATCTCAAAAATCTAGTTGTGGTTTTAAAATGGTGACGCGGTAAGAACTTTAGTCAGAGACTTGAAACTAAGGCTGTGTTCGAAACCGCATACTTCTACTACTGCCACTACTCCTACTAACTTTAACTTTTTTTTTTTTTTAAAGTTCCCGGATGCATTCTAGATTCTCCGAAATGTTGGGTATGCATCATGAGGTTACTACTCATACTCAAACTACCCAAGATGCAACGTAACGTGATCGTCGCCGATCGTCATTTCCTGTCAAAACGGCAGTTTCAAGCTAGCTACATCCTGGGTAGGTTTACTTCCTGTTTTCAAAACAAAAGCACCAATTGTATCGTAATGGCTTTCCCTATGATAAAAGGCAACGGGTATTTTATTTTGTGAAAATAACCGGAAGTGCGTTGCTCACTGCGGCTAGCTTTAGTAGCGCCAAATTCGTGGGAACAAAATTGTAAATAGCCGGTATTTTGTCAGGTTTTCAACACGTTGGGGATCTAAACGACTACTTTCTCGAATGAAAATATTTCAAATGTTGCTAAAGTTTACAGAGTTTAGAGCTTAAGAGAAATCGGCTTCAGGCCGGCTGATTTCGGCTCGGGCAGGAGCGAAATGCATACTGATCGATGATTATGTAGTATGGAAGCATGTAGTATGTAGTAGACGGTTTCGAACACAGTCATTGTCTTTAAAGGGAGGAAACGTGAACACGTTTACATTTTTTACATCTATTCTGGTCACAGCTCTTAACGGCCTCGCCCCATCGTATTTATCTGAGCTTTTAACAGTCCTGGTAGAGCTCTGAGGTCAACAGATCAGTTTCTGCTGGAAGTGCCCAGGTCAGAATGCAAACCCTGGGGTGAGCGAGCCTTTTCCCAAAGCTGCCCCCAGGCTCTGGAATAAGCCCCCCGTCCAGCTGCGTCTTATTTCTGACCTGGGCCTCTTCAGATCTAGGCTAAAAACCTACTTATTTAGGATGGCTTTAATACCCAGTAGCATGATGACACTTTTATATTAATCGATTTTGTTGTATTTTATTGCTTTCACTGTTCTTTTATTGTTTTTACTTCTTCTTCTCTTTATTTATTACCTGCTGTAAAGCACTTTGGTACACCGTAAGGATTGTCTGTAAAGGGCTGTATAAGTAAAGTACATTTACATCTCACATTCAGACGGCGGTCTTACCGTGGTTGTTTGGAGCCGACTCTCAGCCTCCTGCCATCGGTCGGCGCTCCTGCGGCGAGAAACAAACAATGAGAGTCGGGCAGTGGGTCGGGCTGCAGAGTCACTTTAAAGCCATCACGGTCAGAGGTTACCACTCTTATACCAGAATGAGCTGAACGTGTTTGTGCAGGAAATGACTGGATACTCAAAGAGAAAAAACAGAGCTATGAGGTTATGTGGACATGCATTACGTGTTAATGTGTGTCAGCGTGATGAGAGGTACACGTGTTGCATGAGCTGTATGTTATCGGGTCACATCTCGGTACCCCTGAGGTGGATTCAGATTTTAGAAACTGCAGAGACGAAGACACAAATTTGTGACAACAGCGTTCAAATGTGTTGGAAGTCGTCAGCAGGCGGGAAAGATGATTCTGGAGCAACTTGTGAAGGTCGACTTCATAGTGACACATCGGGGTTTTACTGCGGTACTGACGCACACAGAGCTACACCGTAACCCGGCACAGAGGAACGTGCTCAGGCTCAGACTTTGGGCCCTTTTAGACGGGACCACGGCAGAACAAAAGGATCATTCTGGCATCACACTCAGACAGGAAGAACGTAACATGTTGGCCAATCAAAGCGGAGTAATGTGTTAGAAAATGGATCACAGTGCAGACGGATACATCGGCAGCCTCCGGGGTCCTCGGACCGCGAGGGGAACCCTTCACAACTCAGACAACTCCCATGAAAAGTTTCTGAGAAAATCCGACCGGTCGCCAGTAGAACTCATCATTTATGTGTAAAAATAAAAGAAAAACAAACTGATGTACTGAGAGGAGACAGAGGACAACAAACAGAGCTATGACTGACTCTTCCTGCAACAAACAGGGACTTCTGCTCAGCTGGACTCCAAAAAAAGGTTTAATCTGCTTTTAAAAAGATGTTAAAGCACCAGCAAATGATCAAAGATCTGCTCGTTATGCACCGGAGCGTCACTGCGGTTAAGCTCTGGTTTACTGAAAAATCAGGTCTTTCTCTGCCGACTGCATCAATCTGTGTGGAGCTTAGTGGGCCGTTCAGTCTGCCCGAACAGAAATAAACGTGTTGGTCAACAGAGAAAGAAAAAAAATAAATAAATAAAAAAAATCCAAAAATATAAACAAACTGCCGTCAAACACACAAAGTCAGAGTAACTATGGAGGATGTGGTGAAAGGATCAGAGTACAGAGCAGCATTTTTCCTTCCTTTTACAGTCCCACCCGAGTCATTTCCCCCTTTAACACCGAACACATTCCCACCCAGAACCACCACGGTCACCGTTTACAGTTTCACACACACCTGACAGGTAGAACCAGAAGGGAGAGGTGCAAACAAAACCCAACAACTTTTATCATGATCATTTCAGTCAGAAATAAACTGTTTGCACTGCAGTAGATTTACAAATGTTCACTGAACCGGTCCAACAACAGTTAGAAAAAGCCGCTTTTTCTTTCTTCTTATCTTAACAGCAGAGCAGAAGCTCAGAGTGAAATGTTCTGAACAGACTAAAGTCAGAGAGTCCAGACACATAAATGCCTCTAAATTCAGGGTCATTTTGGTAAAGAACCAGACCCAGAGAGTAGGAAAGGTTTGGTGAGAAGGCTGCAACATTTTACAGATCTTAAAGATGTTGCTCAAACTGTTTGGCGGCTGTATAAAAGCTGCTGCTGCGTTCCAATTCACTGTGAGTGTCGGGTCTGAATACAGAGCACATACGCAGGTCTATAGATGCAGATTCACCGTGTTGGACAGAAAAATAAAGGAAACCCCTCCTGGAGGTCTAAGTGTGAGTCGACCTTCATCCTGACAGAAGCAGACGTCATCGTTCTTCAGTTAAACTGCTTAAATTCACCGGAACTCTTACATGTTTGGTCAGAGGTTTAATTTCAAACAAATTTCAGCTATTTTCCCATAATTCTACCAACCTGATACCTTTGTATTGTTAAAAACTATTGAACTTTATGTTCAGTGAAGTTTAAACACTCTTTTTATTATCTTTGCTGCACTGTGCAGGGGAATAAAGGGACAATCTGAAGTCTAACCGCGTGTTAACTCACACATACAACCACCTGGCTTTAGTTTAATGATCCTTTTCTCCTGAATACAGAACAGCATCATGTGGCGACTCTTATTGGTGATCAAGTATCCAATAACCCAACAAGTTCAACTAATTCTGACTCCATTATATCTGCCCACAGTAAAAAAAAAAAGGGCAGGATGAAGCTTTGCTGCAGCATTAACCCATAAGAACCCACCGTGACACAGGTGGCACACGCCCTTTAAATGTTCTGGAAAATTCCATGAAAAACTTTATCCTTGATTTCAACTCATGAATTAACAGAGTGACCCATACTTAACATCCTGGTGGGTCATGTGACAGGTCATGTGATTTAGTCTTCCCATAATAACATTTCCAAGATGTCTGTGTGCCAGGTTACCACTACGGGCAGAGCTAGCTAAATTTAAATGGCTTGTTTTTGCTAAAGGAAAGATTCAAACCATTTTACACCCATTGACACATCTTTGACACTAGGGAGTGTTATTTTTGAGAAAAATGACAAAAATGTGTTCTATATAGTCTGTTTTATGTCCCCCATAATTTTCCTTGATGGAGAAATTATCCAGGTTCTAAACGCCCAATGTGACAGTGGGGGGTGGCATTTTGGAAAAAAAAAAATGTCAGAAATGTGTTCTATGTGGTCTATGTGGTTCTATTTAGTCTGTGTTATGACCCCCTTAATTTTTATCTAAGTAGAAATGGGTCCAGGTTCTTGTGGGTTAAAGTGGAAAAACACTTGGTGTGAGCACAGAACCTGCCTGTTTTCATATCTAATCACAAGTTAAATATGACAAAATGTTTCCAGTAAAAGAAGAAGTCGGCACAGGATGCACAAAGGAAAAGAAAACGACTAACACGTCTGGTTGTCCCAGCGTTCCTGGAGTCGTGAAGGTAAAAATCACAGCGGAACAGCTTCCACACGCCGGCACCAGCGGCTCCGCCGTTCGGTTATTTTGTTGCACGCACACAGAAGCCAAAAGTACCACAGACACACTCACACTGTAAGAGCTACACACAGCTTCCACACACAAAAAGGTTCAACAACAGAGTTCTGCACTGTGATGCCATTCTTTGAAAGTGTGATGCCAGAAGCCCTGCACGAGTCACTGAGCAGCGACAGAGAGCACAGAGAGAAGTTAAGGGACAACGGTTCATCTTGTGTCAGAAACATGGATGGGACACTTACCTTGCTCGTTCAGCGGATCTGTGTAAGCATACCTCTGGCTGCAGTGCAAACAAGTCCAGGCTTTACTGTCCACTGACTTCTGCAGAACTACTCATCGTCAATGTAACCCAACTGCAGAGAAGAGCATCTACTGAGGACTGGGGGCAGCCCGTCTTTGACAGGCTGGCTGACAGCAGCTAACGCACCTCATGTACTCCAAGACAAACACTCAACCACACAGACACAGCAAACGTAAGGTGCGTGGGGGCTCCTGCCTCGGGATGGTTTTTACACATGCTGGGGGGGGGTTCATCTTGTAGGAGTGTACCGGTACACAAAGTTCAGAGCTGTGTAGATGCTCAGTCTTTGGTGTGGACGTTAGCCGTTGACCCAGGTTCACAAACCCTGGAAATTACCAGAAAATTTTTACGGCCAGGCCCGCTAACCCTGGTTTATCTGCCATCATTACCCTGGTTTGTTTCTATTTTAAAAAGGAAAAGTGAGGGTTCCTTCAACAATTAAGTTCAGGGGGGCGCCACGCTGCCACGTGAACCCGGGAGACTTCTTAATCATGAGCTACGACAGCGTTTCTCAGCGTCTCCTCCCACGCTACGAGCTCCTCGGTGCAGCACAAACAGCTCAGTCAGAAGCCCCCAAAAATCTGGTTTCACGCATAATTATCTGTCCACAACTAAGTTCATGAACCGTTACACCCCTGACAAAAACGGGGGTCCCCCCCCATCCAGACACTCCATCACAGAAAGGTAAACTTTAAGAATTAAACAGCTTGGATAAATAGGGTCATTGTTACAGCTTTAAGTTTCATTTCTACTCAGTGATGGCGGGTGAGAGTGTGTCTGCTGCTGGACATCAGTCGCACAGTTAATGTCACTGAGTGTAAAAACTTCTGCTTGTAAGCATCGAGACTTCAGGCCTCCGTCGTTTTTATTTCTACATTACGTGTCGTCCACCACAGATGAACAAATCCATGACAGTAAGTCCAAATATTCACATGGAAACATGTTAGAAAGTGGTTGCTTTAAAATGTGTTAAAAGACAGAACTATGACTGTGGAGTTGGACGGTTTCGTTTTGGACTTTTTGGATTTTCTGTTCAGGTGGTTTTTCCAGAGCTGGTCTGAAATCAGAGCTCCATGACGCAGTGGAGTGAGGATTTAAAGGTGAGGCCCTCCCCCCCCCCAATGCTTGGGAGGTGATCAACCACAACAGTTCATTATATACCGGCTTCACACCAGGAGCGTTACGGCTTTTAACAGATGAGAGCGTCCACACCGGCTGAGTAAAAACATCCGTTGGTCTTCATATCCGCAACAATTTACTTTCCACTGCAGTTTCAGTGTGCAGCAAACATCTCATTAAAACATTAAAAGTACTGCTTACCTGTTTGCGATGACGATTTATGATCAGAAATGATCTTCAGCTAATTTCAGAAGTTGCACGTTACAGCTCTCAAGTTACAGCTGGGCAACGTTAGCACCTTCAGATCTATCATAGAGGTCTTAAAAAAGGTATTTATGGGCATTATTAGAGGTTTAAAAACAGATGTGCAGGCAGCTGCTGCGCTGCAGGAGGAGTCGGTCGTCTGGTTCCAAACATACGGCCACGACGCAGCAGCTCAGCACACCTGCCACATTCCCGGTGTGAAGCCGGGTGGCTGATCTGAGCGAGTCGCTCCATGTAGCTGCATCTCTGATCATTAGCTAACTGTTCTGGAAGTCCATGCAGCTGCATATCTGATTATTAGCTAAATGTTCTGGAAGCAGATGCAGCTGCATATCTGATTATTAGCTAAATGTTCTGGAAGTCCATGCAGCTGCATATCTGATTATTAGCTAAATGTTCTGGAAGCAGATGCAGCTGCATATCTGATTATTAGCTAAATGTTCTGGAAGCAGATGCAGCTGCGTATCTGATTATTAGCTAAATGTTCTGGAAGTCCATGCAGCTGCATATCTGATTATTAGCTAAATGTTCTGGAAGCAGATGCAGCTGCGTATCTGATTATTAGCTAACTGTTCTGGAAGTCCATGCAGCTGCATATCTGATTATTAGCTAAATGTTCTGGAAGCAGATGCAGCTGCGTATCTGATCATTAGCTAAATGTTCTGGCGGTCCATGTAGCTGCGTCTCTGATCATTAGCTAACTGTTCTGGATGCAGCTGCGTATCTGATTATTAGCTAAATGTTATGGAAGCAGATGCAGCTGCACATCTGATCATTAGCTAAATGTTCTGGAAGCAGATGCAGCTGCACATCTGACTATTAGCCAACTGTTCTGAAAGCAGATGTAGCTGCGTATCTGATCATTAGCTAAATGTTCTGGAAGCAGATGCAGCTGCGTATCTGATCATTAGCCAAATGTTCTGGAAGCAGATGCAGCTGCGTATCTGATCATTAGCTAACTGTTCTGGAAGCAGATGCAGCTGCGTATCTGATCATTAGCTAAATGTTCTGGAAGCAGCTGTAGCTGCGTATCTGATCATTAGCTAAATGTTCTGGAAGCAGATGTAGCTGCGTATCTGATCATTAGCCAAATGTTCTGGAAGCAGATGCAGCTGCGTATCTGATCATTAGCTAACTGTTCTGGAAGCAGAGGTAGCTGCGTATCTGATCATTAGCTAAATGTTCTGGAAGCAGATGTAGCTGCGTATCTGATCATTAGCTAACTGTTCTGGAAGCAGATGCAGCTGCACGTATCTGATCATTAGCTAACTGTTCTGGAAGCAGATGCAGCTGCACATCTGATCATTAGCTAACTGTCCATCTTTCATAGACACCAGAATTTGCAGAACATGGCTGTTTACTTGTATGACTGTGGGAATAATTAGAAGAAGAAATGGTCAAGTTAGCGACCTCATACTATGGCTGCGTACACAGTGGAGCTGCACCTGACGGGTTAATTTAGTTAAAAGCTGACAGTATGGTCAGAGAGCTTAACTGAAGCTAAAAGAGTAACAACGGTCAGTGAGACACGGATTTCTTTCAGAGTCGAGGATCATCTCCAACACCAAACTCACTTCTCAGGTGGTAATTTTCAGAGAGCTGGAGGTACAGACATGTCGCTGACTGCAGATTCTCCCTCACTCTGAAATGTAATCTCAGCTGGATCATCCACCATCTGAGTCAAAGTTTCACAGTTTAATAACATCAATAACTCACTCAATTCAATCCAAATAGTTAGTTTAAAAAAAGCTACATTTCCTTTAAGCTGGACTGCGACTCATTTTCTTTTGACTTTAAAAGGGAAAATTTATTTACTTGGCTTAGTTTGAATCACTCGTGTTTGACGGAGTGGTTAATAAGAGAAAGTCAAGGTTTAAATTTTAGATCTAGGTCACAATGAGAGGATGCAGGACATCTCGACCCTGTTGGATGTACTGGGCGAGGCAGAGAACAAAATAAAAAGGTAAGCACCCATTAGTTCAATCACAGCGTGTGAACATCTGCAATTATGGTTGTCAGTACGACAAATGTTGACTAAACATGTCTAAGAACAGAAAACTTTGGCCAGAGTTTCATGTTAAAAAAAAAAAAAAAAAAAAAAAAAAAAAGGCCAATCAGAGGACAACAGGAGCCACGAGAGAGAGCGACAGGAGCTGAAACTGCTGGTTTCAGGCAGAGGAGGAAGTGCTGCTCAATTATGACAAGATTCCTGTCTGATAAATACAAAAGAGCCTAAAACTATAAAGGAAAGGAGCTCTGGAGTTACAACAAAATGGCAGAAAGCAGCACAATTAGCATTTAATTTTGATTATATTGCTTTCATTATGGCCAGAAGCCAAATTTGTGAAATAAACTACTTAAAATTCAATTAGATAAGATTAAAAATGGCTGTTTTAAATGTTGATTAAATTCATTCTGTTGTGGAGTCTCAAAATAAGCTTATATATAAAAGAAAAAAAAAAAGGTCCAGTTCATGAGCGTTAGCCTAATTTTGCTTCGGCAGTACTGTTATTTAGGGTGAAAAAAAGACTGAACCTTCAGCTACAGTCAAAGATTTAAAGCCTCCATGAACACAAATCATCTTTTCAAAATCTGGTCCTCCACCGTGACGCTAACAAAACCGCTCCAAGAGAAGCTAAAGAGTTTGAATTTCTTGGTTCGGAAAGTTCCTTTTCTTAGTCCCAACATCTTAAAAGATGGTCAAACCTGTTAAGGAAAAACAAATTGTATACAACACCAACACACAGACATAACATTACAAGATTTAAATTTATACTTTGGTCAATGAGACGAGTTCAGACTAACGTGCATGATGGTTCCTTCTGGAGTCAGTCTAAGCTAAAACAAAACATATATTCATATTTTCTAGTTAAATTTTTTTAAAAAAGGATGTTTCGTTACCTTCAAACAAAGCTTTTTCTGTTTAAACATACCTGCTTGCCATGGCGTCTCTTCCTACTTTACGACAAAAACTCATTTCATTCAGGATCTTCAAGCACAAAACTGCCCAAACAACCAGTTTATTAAAAGGTAACCGCAGTCGGTGCTGCGCTGCTAAACTTCACAACATGAAGAGCTTCAGGAAAAACAGGAGAAGAGTTCAGAAATGGCAACTTTGCTTCTTCTGGTTCAGGTCTATCAGTAAAACAGCACCGTTCCATCAGAGCTTTGATGCTGGGGGGGAACCAGGGTGATTTCCTTTCCCACAAAGGGAGTAAATTGTGTTATTTAAAGGAGCCATGGCATGAAATTTTCACTTTTTACGGTTGTTTAACATTAATATGAGTTCCCCTAGCCTGCCTGCGGTGGCTAAAAATGACGATAGACCGAAACCATGCAATGGAAATTATTCTCCGCCTTTGGTAATGTGACCATGCAGATGGCCTGATCGGAAAGCTGCCTCATGTGACGTCGAGGTTATTTACCCCCAGAGCCCATATATGGCTATGCCAAGACTGACATGCCCCCCCACAGCTCTTTGGCCAAATTAACCCTGGATCAGTACCAACTATCTTTGGCCCAACTACACACCTCGGACAAGTAAGTAATTTAACGCTCTATAATTGTGTTGCTTTCCTGTATGTACAGTATAGTTACATAGCTTGTTACCACAAGAAAGTGTCTGTATCGTTAGCTATGCAGCTAATAGCATCTGCAAGCTATTATATCTGCCAACTGGGCTGTTGGAGGTGTTTGCATGCCCATGAGATGGTTAGCTCGCTCATTTTAGACCAAAACCCCCTACTTCAAGCTTCCCGAAGAACAATGAATCCGCAAATTCAGTGCATTTCATCAGGATAATGATTCATTCATGGTTCCAGAGTCCAAACGGTCAGTCTGTCTTTGTCGTTAGCTCTGCAGCTAATAGCTCGGTCACTGTCGCTAATGTAACGGTAACTAGCATGAGGTATGCAAGTGGACACCTCATTTACTGTAACGCGAGTGTTGTGTACTTATTTGTTGTTTTGATAGCCGTCCTGCTGTTGGTGTTATGGCGCGCACGATATCTGCCTTTCCCCTGATTGAAATGACTCGCGCTACGTGCATCTTTGCAAACCAGAGCAATCAGCTGAGAAAGTCAAAATCCTCACTCCTGCTTTCCCCTTCACGCACGCCTTTTTGTCGTCTTGCTGTGTCTTGTGTAGCACTTGCTTGATGTTTGACTGTGTTAGGAAAGTTGTTCACCTACTAGTTCGTCATATTGTCAAAGTAAGCTCATTTTAACAGGTTTCGCTAGTTTTAGTCGCTAGCATCTTTGCCTCGCCTCTCTCCTCCTAATTTGCATTTAAAGCTGCAGACCCTAAACAGCTCATTCTGAGGATCCTAAGGAAAGCTCATTTTTGGGACTGGCTATAATTCTGCACCAAGGCAGAATTTTGGGGAAAAAACTGCCTATAAAATATATAAAAGCCTCCATTTATTTTCATGCCATGGCTCCTTTAACTAAAGAGAGTAAAGGATATCCCTCCAACTCTCACTTCAATGGCTGCAGAATCTATTAAAATCTGCTCAAAATAAAAAAAAAAGTGCCTAAATTTAGAGAAAACAAAGAGGAAACTTCTGGCTTTAAGTGATAAAAACCACAGCAGACTCCCAACATGTGGCCACGTTAGAAATAAGTTATGTTCTTACCATAAAAAAATAATATTTACCTGAGTTTTACCTGTGCGGGTTCAAACTGTGGGAGGTGACAAAGGTTCTACTGCATGAAGAAAACTACAGACCTGCATTAGTCAGACTTGACCTGACCACAAACTACCATCCATCCCGGTTTAAATCCCGAGCACAATGTGAAACTCACTAAAGTCTCTTCCACAAGTCCAGCGTTTGCGTTTCTTAGCGAAAGCATTCCTGTGTTCACGCTACATCGCCACAACTTACTCCACAGTCCAAACTCTTTAAAGCTGGTCAGACCTGTTAAAAGGAAAAAAATAAAAATGTAGACAACACAAACACACGTAACATTTGAGAGGAAAACCCTCTGAATATCCGTTACTATGACGACATGAATCCGAGGACAGGCGTCCCTCCGTTTTGGCCTTTTTCTGCGTGGTTATCCGATGCCACGAGATGGAGAGGAGACCCTCTGGATCAAACTGTTACCATTTAATTAGATTTAGTGTGGCATACATTAGCAGGTGATCAATAAGTCTTTAGTGTGATGACTGACACACTGCCTCGTCTTTGCAGTTTTTTAATATTTAGTTAAACGTTAAAGAAAAAATACTCAGGATACAACCCTTCATAGAGTTCACTGAGTGATAGCCAAGAAATAGACGAGCAGAAACCAATTTACTGGTCCGTCTTCAACACAAAAAACACCAAATTTAAGATTATAAAAAGAAAATGAATCATCAAAAATCAAATAAAAATATGACTTTATGAAGAAGTCCAAAACTACCAATAAAAGCTGAACAAGATGAGGCTTCAGGACACATTTAATGAAATGTGGTTAATCTCAGGATTACAACATTACTTACACTCACTTTTCAGGCTGCGCCTCGGCACCAAACAACTGATTAAAAAGGTCTCAGAGGATGCTGAAAATACTGCTCAGGGAGTACAGACATCTTTTGTTGAGCAGAAAAAAATGTGAAATCAGACAAAGAGCAGAACTAACTTAAAGTAAAAGCCTAAACAACATTGAATTAATTCAAAGTTTTACCCATGAGCTGAATCAGAATCAACCTATTAGTCATGGAAGTTCACTTGGTGACAGTTTCTGGATGTGCAATATCAAAATATCAAGTGTTGCGTTTTCTTTCAGTAGTTTGTGGATTCTTATAATCCATCTAAAAATTGGCCGTGTGCTGAAAAGCTAATAAAATGCTGGTTCTGTAGAAAGAAACCCCATTAATGACATCCTGTTTGCTGTCAAAGGTACCAGCACCCTTTCAAAGATGGCCGACTACAAAAGAGATGCTGAGGGAGCTTCTCGGCGCCATGTGGCTGGTTTACACACATTATTTCTGTGAAACAGATTCAGAACATAAAAAATAAGCAGCACAGTCTATTGATGAATCCCACTCAAGTTTGAGCACCATCTGACCCGTTCAAAAACCTGGAAACTCAAGGTAACCCAAGCCACGGTTAAACAGAGTCCGGGTTACACGTTTTCTGTCAGGATCAACACAAACAAGTAAAATAAAATGTGTGTAGGTTGATTATTCTTCTGCTTTTCCAACTACATTTACCAGTTAACAAGCAGAGCGAGTGTGAGACTGATCAGAAAAGGCAAAAGTACAATTATTCTTAAAAGATCTCAAATTAGACTTTTTTTTTATTATTATTTTTTTAGAGAGATTAACCATTTGTTGGTGGTTTTTTGGTAAACGTAAAGCGGACCGTCTTCATCCGGAGAAGACATCCAAGGCATTTTAGCTTTAGCTCCTCAGTCATTCCTTCAAATCTGACCCTCAAGTCCAAAATAAATCGTTGAGTCATGATATGGACCTTCAAGCTTTCACTTTAGCATCTACCTTCTAAGTTTCAGTCAAACAAGTGATACCGACTACGTTTACATGCAGGACAGGAAGGCAAAAATCAGTCAGGAAGTAGGTGCCAAGAAGCTAATGGATAGCAGAAGACCTGTTTCCACCTGGCCGACACATACTGAGGGGGGGGTGGCATCTGACCCCGACCATGAGCCTGTCAGAACAGGTAAGTCAAGCTAGTTACAGCTCAACTTGGCCATTTAACCGACCGCCGTCCGTGTCCCAGCATACGTGCACAGGAGAGGATCCGAGAAACCGTGACGCCGTAAACTTTGTGAGGAAACCTTCCAGACTTCCTCTGTGGGAGATCGTGGTACATGCAAGTACGGCTGAAGTCACCGCACAGACGACATCTAAGCTGTGGTAATTAAAAAAATAAAAATCCCGATTTTATTAGAGCAGAGCGGCAGTCTGGAAATGCTTCAAGTGATTTTCAGCCCCAGTTTCTGACTTTAAGACAAAAGAAACAGGAAAACTTTACTGAACGTACAAAGCTGAACGCATCCATTAAGGAGTGAATCTGGCTTCAATATCGCATGATTTCAGTTGGTTTAAATGTGATTAAACGGTAGTTAATCTTTCTCTCTTTTCTGTGTACACTGAACTGCATGTGAACGTAGTCAACTCCTCAAAACGTGGACACACTTCTGTGATCCGTGCACGCGTTTGTGAGGAGACGATTGTTGGAGAAACAGTCATAAACTAATCCAGTCTTTAAGGTTCTATGTGTGGTACAGCTGCTGTCCTGAAGCATCACTTTACACCGATAATAGAAAGAACGAAGACATCAACTCGGAGGGAGTAGTTCTACTTATTAACAGACAGAACAGGTTTCACAATGATGTCCAACATTAAAGAGTCTCGCATTCTCAATATCTACCAACACCGCAGCACTTCATTAGAAATTAACATGAACGACGGATGTCAATCATCTGAATCTGATGGAAATGAATCAAAGACGCGAAGGACAGGGATTCCTTTTGGAGACGCAGGACTGAAAGACGACACATAGAACCCTAAAAGACTCAAAGTGGTTTCCAAAATGAAAAAGTTCAGCTTTAGGAAATAATGTTAAAAGTGTGTCCTGATGGAACCAGTTTGTCTTTATTATTGTACATGCTTTAACTCCAAATGTGTGGCACAAAACACAGCCATGGGAGGTTCAAAAGGTTACAGTTATCACTTCACGGCGACTCACAGAGCATAATACATCGAGAACGAAAAAGATACATGGTCTGAAAGAACAACTGGATCACACCAGGGTGACCCCGCTTTCCTCACTAAGGACAATACAAAATAAAAAAATGAAAATATTGACTAAGTCATAAAATGAGTAAATTGCCTGGCTAAAACGATGCAACATTTTCAACTTAAATACCACAAATGTGACTCAAAATGTTCTTGTAGGAGAATCTATACAAAATGGTGCTGCTGGAGGCATCAAAGAGCAGCGTTTTAAAAACGGGGTTTCTTAAGAGGACCATCAAACTCCTCGCGGACCCTGCCGAACCCGGCGGTACCAGGACCCATGCCCCTCGGAGCGCCCTGGGCGAAGCGCTCATTGCGCTGTGGGGGGTCAGATAGGAGGGGGAATAAGTTATGGGATGGCGTCAGTGCGCGAGCACAAAGTTCATGTCCATGTGGAGGTGCATTAAAAAAAAATAAAAAAAAATAAAAAAATATGTATGGTTTGTTTTATCGTGAGCAGGTTTACAAAACAACCAGCAGGAGACACATCCGAAGAAACGGTTCGTTCCAATAGAAGGTCCACAGGTGCCACAGGTTACATACGGAAAAGGAAGAGAGGGTAATGCTTTCGTTAGTCAGTGCCTACCTAGCATGGTCCTTGATCCAGTGCATGCCAACACTATCCTAAAGGCCGGATTGTTCATCGGGCCGAACATCAGTTAACGCTACATCTACGTGTTGCTTTTCATTTATATATGGCAGCCAGTAACAAAATATGAGAATAAATACATTTATTCACAATTCGTTTCAGCCGGCATTAGTATTTCTCTCGAAATGTATAAAAATAATAGGAATAATGCAACTGAAACTCAAACTGACTTTGATAAACTCTTAAAATTTGATGCAATTGTGTAAAATTTGTCATGAAAGTGTAGAAAATGGCCAACCAGCCATTGGGAAACCTATGATGTGAAGGCATCGACAGAAACGGGACAAATACTTCCAAATAAGAAGGTAAGCAATGGACTGTAAGAACTATAGGCTTTACTGGAGTTTGTGGAACCAATAGTGGGGAAAGTCCACATGAAAAGCCAAAAAAAATCTGAAGGAAACCAGCTCCGACTAATAAAACGAGGCCTAAAAAACAAACAAAATTAAGCTCAGAACATCAGCTCGACTTCATTTTTAATTAAGAGTATTAAAAGTTGTCAAAGTGGATCTAATCTACATTATTCTTAGTAACTTTGGAGATGCACCGATTTAAAAAAAAAAAAAAAGAGAGAGATTCTGATCTTTCAAAGAACTATTAAATGAAAGCAACCTTCCGGATATCAATTAACGAAGAGCACCAGCTTACACACTGGAAAAAAATCTAAATCTTACCAAGTATATTTGTCTCATTGAGTATCTCATTACACTTGATATAAGACACAATTGCCTAACAAGTACCATTTCAGCCAGATATTGGGACTTGTTTTGAGTCATATTTCACATGAAACAAGCTTCTTTTTTTTTTACATTTGAAGAGGTTTTTAAGCTAATTTCAAGATCACTTTTATCTCAAAAGTCCCAAATATCACATCTTATTTCAAGAAATCTTGACAAGCCGATTTTCACTAGTTCCATTGGCAGATTTTTTGCTTATTTCAAGCAAAAATGTCTTGTATTTGCTGTTTTTTTACTTATTTTTGGAGGGGCATTTTTTTCCAGTGCAGGATGTTCTCTTAAATCTTTCCTGATTGATATATCTCACTATAAAGTGCTGTGTTGGTGGACAAAGTGTTTCTACACCAACAAAATCCAACACAAAGTTAAATTGTATCCAACATGACAGTTAAAAACAAGCAGCCGCTGTGCTGCATAAACAGTTCCTGTGTACACGTGTAAAAAGGCAGTGAAATAAACTGTAAATCTTTAGAGGATCTAACCCCTGACCTCCATGTTTGCTCTGGCAGGAACTGAAGGTACAGCAGAGACATTTTTAACCCACATTTACCCAACATTCGACAGTGCAGATAGTGTTCGAATGCTTTTAATCCTGCTTGTTTCCTCCTACATCTTAAAGCTCATCGCCGAGCGATTCATTGGACTAATTTGGCTTCTTCTTTAGACGAAATACACGACACAAACATGGATTGTTTTGTACATTTCTGGTGCCTCTGAGCTGAATTTAACTGTGTGCTTAAGGAACAGCCTCCATTTAGCACAGCTGTTGTCCACTAAAGAGCTTAAGCAACTAAATTCAGTGATTGTTGGTAAACAATTTAACACCACGACGCTGCTGGTGCGGCTGCGGGGTGAATGCTTATGTCATGATGAACCCTTCAGCCCAGAGACGGTTTAATTTGACCCAGAATGCACAGAATCGGTGCATCTCAAAGCTACACGACTGAACTGCGCGTTCATTCTACTTCACATGAGCGAAGACATTAAAAAAAAAAAAAAAAAAAAAAGTGAGTGGCAATTTTAAAAGATACAAAAATCAACATTACCAACATGTTTAAAGTGGCAGGGAAATAAAAACCACAGCCTTTCATTTAAAAAGAAAAAGCTTTCTGTAAACATCTCCACAGTGCTTTAAACTCAAACGTGCACCACTTTTGTTTGAGGAGCTGAAACATAAATACTTTAGATTCTGAAATCCAGAAACAAACCTGCTAAAAATTCTACCAAGAAAACATGATTCAGTCCAACGTTCGGGTAAATTATCTTAAGAACAAATAGCCACAAATACAGCTCCGGCCCCCATCAATTAATGCTTGAGGATGACAAATTTATTCAGATGGAAATTAAAGGTTTCATACCGTCACACTGCACTAAAAGCATCAGAAACGCTCAGTTGCAATGAACATAATGTAAAAGGTGTAGACGTTGAAGTACAGCCTGACTTCAGGTCTTTTTAAAATAAAAAAAAGGTGCATTACACCAGATTCCACACTTCCACCCAAAAATACACGGAGCCTGTTTTCCTGTTCAAATAAATGGTGCATGAGAGTGAAGGCATAGTTTATAACAGTTGGGAACAAAAAAAAGAAACACTGGTATACACCACTCTGCTGTCAGTCAGGAGAAAAGTGCCTGTCCAGCTCACAAGAGACAGGGCTTGCAATAGCACTCTACTACACAGACGCCATCATCAGAGTGAGCAGATCGACAGAGGTTTGTCTACAGCTGTCAGAAACACACTGAGGAGCGGCGTCTGATGGTTTAGTGCAGCCTGACGGTTTTTGTAGGTGGAGTAAGACTAGGTTTGAGGGTAACTGAGGGGGCGTGGCTTGCCACTGAAACGTTATCAGGCCGTACATCTGACTCATTCAACAACCAGCAAACTTTCCAAAGACAGCTGTGAATGAACCCACTCGTACCCTCCCCATCTTGCTCGGCCTGCCGGCCTTCCGTGTTTAAAAGCAGCTGGGAGTCTTCCCCGCCGAAAGGAAAGCCAAAACATGAACTACATTCACTACTGATCTTCCCAAAGTGGGATACGTTACCATTTCGTTGTTCAGGCCCCCAGAAGAGGATCCCATTCCCTGCTGATTCTCAAAGCCAATTCCTGCGAACTTCTGGTTGGCTCCACCAAAGGACATGTCTAACAAAAACACAGCAAGTCAAGGACGCGTACGGCACTGGAAGCACATCAAGCAAACACCAAAGGTGCTCCACAGTAAGCCCATTTAAATTAGATTTACATTAGGGCTGGGCAACGATTAAAATATTTAATCTAATTAATCACGATTTCCCTGATTAATCACGATTAATCGCATTTGTACGCAAAATCCAAAAATGAATCCAAAAGTAGTGTATAGCTTTTAGCATTTAGTTTTATTTTAAATGTGCTGCCATATGAATGAAAGTGCCATAACATTTGTTGTGCAAACACACTTTTAACATCAGCATCTTTCTGTAGTTTTTATGTAGAAGCCTCGCTCCACTGTCCGTTTCCTTGAGCGACTTGCTGCTATCAGTTGTGTGTTTTGCCTTTAAGGGATATTTTAGACTGGAACTACTACGGTGAGAAGACAATTCAACTTGGCTGTAAATGCAGGAGTTTTTTTTTAATTTATTTTGAAATGCGTGCTTTTATGTTGAAATAAGTATAACAGGAAGTAGCGCCGGTTAGCTACACACATAAAACCTGCGTTAATACTCAATAAAATATTTATCGACGTTGAATAATTAACAAGTTAACTCGCCCAGCCCTAATATACATACATGTTGCCTCACTCATTTTGTACAGATCAGATGCCTGTCTGGTGGTTTTTAGATGCAAGTTGTGGCTCCATAGTGAGGGAGAAGCAGTGGTATTATTTAGCCCCCAGTGACAGATGCAAATAAAATAAAAGTTCATCTTAACCCTTCTGTGGCTGCGTCACACGTTTTATTGATTCTTCAACAACTGAATCACAAACAGAAATTATTTTTATATAAATTAAGTTTTTCTTTTAATGTAAAATATATCTTTCGTGTTTGTGGTGGGGTTTGGGATTTACAGTTTTCCATCTGTCAACAAAGGCAGCATGCACACCTTCTCTCACTGGTGGATTTAACTGTCCTTCGTTCTCTAAACCAATGAGAACCCCAGATATTCACCACTTTCTATCAAAACGGGCTCCCATTGGACAAAAAAAAAAAAAGAAGCCGTTTTTCTATCAATTTGAATAGATTTACGTGCACTGAAGCTCTCTCTTGCGCCAACTTCTTTCTTTCTGCTCTTATTTGCAGTCATTTCATTAAGTTTATATGTGACGTAATAATTATTCAGTGAGTTACAAAAACTCATCCTAGTTTCATTTTCATCTTGATTATGAATTAATTTGGTCATTTCTTATATGTTGCACTGCTTCCGCTTGTATACTGTATATTACAGATATACTGTGTATATCTTTAATCTCAAAGTTTAAATTCACACAGTAAACATTTGTACATTTTCATCTTTTTCCAAAACAAAATCTCTTAAAGTTCTTCAGCTTTAAGGCCAAATATTTCTCCGTGATTATTCCGACCATTTTTAAATCGTTGTGATGTAACACGTGGCCATCCGGTTATATGAAATGCCTTAAAGGGTGATGATGAGCAGATAATTATATTACAGACTCCTGTAAAGGTTGAATACAGAAATAAAATTTAAATAAATAAACTTACCACCCATTCCCAAAGCTCCACCAGCATGCATTCTCATTTCTCTGTCCCTCTGTAATTATTAGACCATAAAATACTTTGGTTAAGTTCGGCCAAACAAATATCAGCCATCTCTGTTTATTGACTTGTGTCGTAAGAACTCAGCGTGAAGTTGAACTCACATCAATGAAGTTGCCCATCCTGTAGTTCTCCTCGCGCTGGCGCCGCATCTGTTCTTCCATCTCCCTCTTCCGAAGCATCTCCTCTTCTCGTCTGCGTCGTTCTTCCTCTTGTCTGTTTTTCAGAAAAAGACGTCAAGATCCAGAAGAACGATTTAAACGTCTCAGGTAGGTTAAAGTCATACTGCCGGACGAGTAAGGTATGTGCTCTGCATTAACCGTGATGTAGACCACAGAGCGATGATGAATTAAAGTACCTGAGCTGCATTTCCTTCCTCTTCTGCATCTCTTGGCTGTGCACCTCCTCCATGCGCCTCAGCTCCTCCTGTCGTCTCAGCAGTTCTGCAGGAAAACATTAAATATCTGCGTTAAAATCATGGAAACTGAGCAATTCGGTGTCCATGAACAACATGTTTTCATTAATAACAACATTAAACAGCTAAAGGCATCCAACTCATCCAAACAGGCCAGTGACAACAAAACACACCTTGCCGGAGCATATTGGCCTGATGCTCGTGGTAAGCATCCTCCATCTCACTCTCCAGCTTCTCTCGGGCTTCGAGCATGTTCTTCTCCACCTGCTGCCTCTGCTGCTTCTCCATTTCATCGAGGGACTTCCAACGTTTGGAGTACTCAAACTCAAAAGTGCCTGGACGTGCAAAGCGAGGGGGCTGCTCACGCTCCCTAAATGATTCATGGGATATGGAATGTTAGGCCAACATAACATAACTTGTATGGGGTGTTTAAAACACAATCACACGCGCATGAGTGCTTCCAACAGTCCCGATTGGGTAAACTTTTCCAAATTCCATATTTTTCTCCCATATACTGCCGTGAAAAGGTTCTCGTTAATGAATACAAAATCCAGACTGAAAACATCTTCTTTTCTCTGGCTTTCTACGAGTTGAGGTTTTAATGTGGTTAATGTGCTATACAAATAAATTTTGAATTGAATACCAGCTGTGCTTACACCACCTTCTGACTACATGATTCATTGGTCTAATCAAGTATTTAATATGCAATTAAAGCAGATAAACATTAAGTTAAAGAGGTTTCTGTTATGAGGCCAGCATCTTATCTATTCCAACTAATTTATATTAGTTTGGTTGTTTGTTTTTCATATCAATTGAATTTTTCTACCAAAGAATTTTTTTTTTCTGATTAATTTAATATAGTTTGGCTAAGAAAAGCCATCATCCCCCATGGCTAATCTAAAATCATCTAATCAATGTATTGAGTTGCATTACAATGAAAATATATCATAGTTGTTAGGCCATTTAATCACCCATCTGTAGCTTTAATTAATTGGCTCTTATGTAATGTAAACTGTATGAAATAATTAAGATAAAATTGACATGCTTACGCTTGATATCTGGGATTCTTTTGTGCCAATTTCTCTGGCAGACCATCTTCACAATCATACTGCTCCAGAGGCTCAACAACAACAGGACGAGGCGACCTAAAACAACAATCAATTGAAAATAAGATGTCAAGAGATCTTTTTACAATCGTCCACATCTACACTGACAAAACTAACTTACGTGGTGAGGAGGAAGACGCCATCGTTGCAACGATCCAGGGCCTTCTTGGCAGCTGACCTCGAAGCAAACTCAACAATGCCCCTGCCAGCGGAGCGGCCGCGATCATCGACAACAACGACGGACCTCTCAACCATCCCGAACTGTGAGAAAGCTTCCTCTAACAGCTCATTGGACACAAATGGAGACAGATTCTTCACAGACAGCGCTGCAGAGTGTGTAGCAAACCGAACACGCAAAGGTCTGCCTTTTATTGGAGTGTCATCCAGCTCTGCTTTAGCAATCTCTGCCAGCGCTCTGGACTCCTGCAACAGAACAGAATACAGTGATCAGAGGAAGGTGTCCAAGCTGTAACACACAGCTGATCTGGTTAGATAAACTGATTTAGAAAAGGCATGTCATGTCTTACCAGGCGGATGAAACCAAAGCCTTTGCCTTTGTTGATGAAGACCTCAGAGGGCTCTCCATATTTTGAGAACATCCTCCTGAAATCGTCCTCTGAGATATCATTGGGCAGATTACCAACAAACAAACGGCACCTCTGTGTGTAGGACTTCTCCCCGGGCTTCAACAGCATGGATAATGTTGCCATGAATGCCTGTTGAACAACAAAACTGAAACTTAGCTTGAGAATATCTTGCCACAAAAACAAACAAACAAAAGCACTTAAAAACACTAAAGGATTAAAGATACAATGTATTATGTCAAAGTCAAGTTTCCCCACAATTATGTTGTTTTCTTCCAGACATAATAATTCCATTGTGTCCACCTATTATACATTGGGTTTATTTATTTCATTAGCAGTTTGTTAATGTTCTTATTGACGAATGAAAATAATCTTGCTGAATTAATTCATCTTTTTCCTTTAAAGCAATTGTTTTAAATGTGCGACTTACTCACAATCAATATATCACAAAGTAAAATGATCCATGTTATGAAAGCATATTATTTTTAATTAAAGAAATAATTATTTTTAAGTGAAACGTGGGTTCTCACCACCCATCCCCCACATGCTTTGTGTGCCGACAATTTTTTTTTTTTTAGAGAGATATATATATTTAGTTTGCGTCACAACACATTGACAGCCCTTGAGTAAAGTTAAACAATAGTCAAAAGTAATACACTAAAAAGAAGTCAATACTAAATATACTATCTGTAAATTGCGCCATCGTCCATAAGATGGCTGCCGACCAAAGCCAACAAGATACGGATGCGTTGAGTTTATTCACCACGACTGCCGCCGTAGGCTACTGCAGAAAGCTACCGCTATCACACAAGCGATATCGACTAACTCCGTCCGCATGGGATGCACTGCACATGATATCGAACGCACTGTTCGTGTTAGCTAACAGTTGCTGTCGACGCGATTACGCCGGAGAAAATGGGTAAAAAGTAATAAAACTGACCTTCTCTTGGCTCATTTCTGACTCCGCTGCACCGCTGTCTTCATGTTTCGATGGATTGGAGGATGATCTGTTGCCTTGTGGGGGCCCTCCTCCCCTGTGGCCTTGTTGGGGACCGGGCCTTTGGCCCTGATTATAACCGGACTTCTGGCCCTGCTGGAAACCTGGTCTTTGGCCCTGCTGGGGACTAGGCTTCGGGCTCTGCTGGGGAGCAGGCTTCTGTCCATGCTGGGGTCCAGGTTTCGGTGCCTGTTGGGGACTAGGCTTAGGGGCCTGCTGGGCAACGGGCTTGGGGCTCTGCTGGGGGGGTTGCTGCTTCTGCTGCTGTCCGTTAGCATTTCCAGCCGGACTCTTGAGCTGCTGGTTCTGGTTTGCCTGGTTGGGCTGAGGGGTGGTCACGTTTGGCTTTGGCGGCGGTGACTGGATCTTCGGCTGAGGCGCAGGGGTGCTCGGCTTCTGTGGTTCCTGCTCCTGCTGTGCCGGTTTCGGCTGCTCCTGTTGGGGCTGTGGCGGTGTCGGTTTCTGCTGCTCCTGCTGCATCGGGCCTTTCATCGTGAGGGCCGGGCCGGGGCTAGGTGCGGGAATGATGGGCATCGATTGATTCTGTTGCGACTTCTGTGGACTGTTCTGTGGTCCTTGGTTCTGCGGTTTGTTGAAGTTGTTATTATTATTGTGTCCCCTCCGATTTTGGTTGACATTCTGGAAAGGATGGTTCCTGAAATGAGGGTTTGGCATTAACCCACCACGCATCGGGCCACCGGGCCCTCCTCCACCTCTTCGGGGTTGGAAATTATTCATTCCAAGACCGCCACGATTATTGTGAAATCGAGACATTGATCCTTTGATCGACGAGTATTATTATTAAATTTAAATTATTACTATTAAAGGTTTGCTGCGTTAAAATCGTCTCTCACAGCTTTTTGGAAGACCTCAAAATGGCGACCAACGGCTGGGCACTAGCGTTCCTTTCTTTCTGGGGAAGAAACAACAAACTCCACCCTGCTCCTCCCGACGCCGCTGATTGGTTCACTGCTTAGGAGGCGGAGTCAGTGTTGTTTTTTAAAGGCGTCAATCATTGCCCCAGTAATCTCTGAACATCTCTACATCTTTAACATTAGAACACATTGGTGAATAATTAATCAGGTTACAAACCCGTTTACAGAGGTTACCTCATATTTAAAATGTTGACCTTAATTACCAGGAGAATAAATGTGCTTCCTATCATTTCTCTGGTGTGACCTTGTGGGTACTTAGTCTGCAGGGCTCCGGTTAACATGGATACAAACAGGAACCCAACATATATTTTAAAAACAATGTGTAATTGCAGCCAACTGTACAATAACTGCATTTATTTGTTCTCACTTCCGTCCTTAGATAGCTCAACAAGTATTAAAGGTATGCTACTATAATTTTTACTGAGGGGTTTCAGTCCAGTTTCCTTACTATTAAAGGGCATTTTTTACTTTTTCCTGTTGCATCTGCTCCTCTTTATTTAATGCATTTGACTTATTGTTTGTCAAAACTTAAAATGACTTAAAAAGCTATCTTCAATCTCCTCCTTGCATCATATAATTAATTTCTGGTATTACAGAAAACCTCGTGCTTTAAGTTTCATTGGAAAGCTAAACAAACAAAGATGGTTCATATGTTAGATACCACAAAGCAGCCACTGTTTGCCATGATGGAGGTTTTACATGCTTTTAGAAGTATTTCAAATGACTTTTTTACAGGAAAAGCTTCCAATTAATAGATGAGCCGGGTCAATTAAAAGGTAACTTGGTTTGAGACCATCAGTCGTTACTGGTTAAAGAACTCAGCTGTGGTTAAGGCAACTATAATGAGAACAACTCTAAGAAAATAGATGTTAGTTCCAGAGGAGTAACTGATTAGAAATCACAATCAGTAATTAACACCAGCTCAGATCAGAGCCCACAAAAATCATTGAATGATTTCACCAACTGCGTTATCCCCACTGTGAGGCACGGAGGAGGAGCTATGATGACCTGGGGTTGAGCTGCTTTGAGATCGAGGCGTTTTCTTTTGAAAAAACACTTTTAAAACGTGCTTTTGGCTGAATTTTGATGGAGAAACTTCTTGCAGCCGTTTCATGATTGTAATTATAAAATGTGTGAATACGCGCATGCATACCTGCAGTCGCTCACCTTTCCCTCCGTAAAGCTCCTTGAAACCGTTTTAAACATCTTCAGATAAATTAAATGCACATATAGCACCTCTATGAGCTTTGTACTTGCAGAACTGACTTGTTTTCAGATCCATATTTGCACATTTTATCTGTAATTGTAGATTTTGTACTTGTTTTCACACATTTAAAAGTGATGAAAAACTCATATCGAACATAAAAACTCATCTTTATCTGTACGAAGCAAAATTAATCTTAGATTTAAAACAATTTGTTCTTTCACTTGAGTTTTTCTTGCTTAACGCTACATCATATTTCAAACTTTTGAGGGTTTGAGTGTCACTTTGTAGTGTAGAAAACCATAAAAACAAAAGAAAACCCTTCATTTAGTTTGTGTGAATTGTACATCCAGGAAAAAGAAAGACAGTCAACTCAAAAAGTTTTTTTTTCTATTTTTTTTTCTTTTTGGAGGTGGGGAGGAAGGGGATGGGGGGTGTCATTTATTCTGCAAACAGGTGTTCTGGAAACAATACCTGGAGAGACCAGCAGTCTCTCCTCATTATAAACAGACACATTAAAGGATGAGATGACAACAGTGACAAAAGACAACAAATCGAACATAAAAAATACTAAACAATTATAACCCAGGAAAAAGAACACGAGACGACGGGAAACTCTGAAAAACAGAAAAACTCAAAAGGCTGCGACTAGAGGAGATGAGACATTCATCGACTGGTCGACAACAATCAAAACAGACGTCGTTCACCCCTTTTTAAATGTTTTTGTGTCTTTAAATCAGGTTTGAGAACAGCAGAACAGGTAATCATGTTGAGAGCAAAACTAACATTCTCAAAGGAAAAAAGGAAAAACACCCGATATATATTTATATATTATTGTTATTATAATTATTAAACGCACACGACTCCTCCGTCACGCTCCCACGTTCAAAGATTCACGTTATGTTGTGTCAGCCTTCGGTCATGTTGGAGCAGCTTCTCGCCGAAGCCCTCCCTTTGTGAACAGTAATGGTTTAATCTTTAAATCTGACCGTCTGTGTTCCGTTATGAGGTTACAGCAGGGAGCCAAAGGAGGGAGCTGAGAACATGGTGCCAAAGATGTGGAGGAAACGGGTTTCTCCAGAGTTCGAAGCAACAAAAAAACACGAAAACTGAGCTTGGAATCATAGGAAGGAGGCCGACTGTCCAGGGACAGCTGGGATTAGGAGGGGGGAGGGGGTACAGTGCAACGATTCATTATGTGCAGTCTGTGCGGGTCTGTCATCCACCTCAAAGCCTGCAGTGTTGTTGTAAAAGGAAGAGGTGACCTGAGGTAATTTAACATACAGATTCACATAAAGAGATCACAAACATGCAGGTTGGACAGCTTCCAAAGAAAAGCACAGAGCAGCAAAAGCATTGATTGATTAGTTTTCATTTATTTCAGTTTAACTTGTTCATGTGATTCAAGGTAAGTTAACATATTTACTTAAGAAAAGAAATAGCAAGGGGGCTCCAATTGGGGGTGCGTTTTCCAGTAAAAAGAGCCTTCGTTGTTAGACCCGGACAGGCTGCAGTGTGTGGAATGGATGAGATGGTGGAAAACCTGAACTCCCTACGCCCGAGTCTGGCTCTGTGGGTCAGCTGCAGTCAGACCGGACGCTTCCTCCGTCGCTCAGACAGCAGCGCAGATAAAGCTGTGTTCTGTTTTCTGTTAATATCACAGTCAGGGCCCTAAAGCCGACGTCAGAGATGCTGCGGTCGCATTAACAGACTGGGTCTAATTCAGAGTCTGATCCGCTGTCCAAACCTTCCTCCTTTCTCGTCCTCTTTCTATCTTCTTAGATTTGATATTTTAAATCATAAGTAAACCCGGCTTTGTTTACATTTCTTTCTAATTCAAACCCTTCTGGTTTCCTTTTTTTTTTTTGCATCTTGTCAACAGACCACTGAGCCTTTCTGTGCTGGAGAGTTGTGTACTTATGCAGACAACACAATGAGATCCAGCTGGTTATTGACTTCAGTTTGGTGTATGAGAGCCTTTAAAAACCACAGCATGCTTGAGATGCTCGTACGAGCGCCACGGCGACGGGAATTGTTGTCACAGATGAGCTTAAAAAACAAAAAACCAGTGTGGTTTGGCATCCAGGTGAGCGAAATCTTGACTTTACAGATCAAATTGAGTGCATCATCGTGCACGAATGGTAAAAAATTCACTTTTGTGGGTTTATCTGACCGACGGTGGGAGAAACGTCAGAGTAAATCAGACTGTTGCAGCCTTTAACGCCTTTAAGTCCTAAACACTCTCTGGATCTTAGAGGTCAAATCTTAAACAATGCAGATGTGTCAACGAACAACCGGCAGAAGGAAGTGGAAACGGTTAGGAAACCAGATCCGGTCTGACTGCGCTCTGAGCAGATAGTGGGCGGCCCGGCTGACTCGGCCCACTGTTGGTTTTCCAGTAACTGACAGCGGTAGCAGAGGGAAGCATGCCAGTTGATAGAAGGTGATAAAAAGAAGGAAAATGAGGTCAAAAGGAAAAGAAAAACTAAAAACTGAAGCAACAGATTGAGGATTCTAATAAAAAAAAGGGGGGGAATGTAATGTGTGAGTCAGCGTTTCTCCCTCCGAAGGCAAAGACTCGTGTAAGTGTTGTTGGGCTGGAACGCTCGAGAGGTTTTGTTGAGCAGAGTGGATCGAATCGGTACTATCAAATGTGTAAAAGTGCGTGTTGATGCACTTGTTTGTTGTCTGGTGGACGTGTGTGAAACGGGGGGGTGGGGGGGTGATGTCATGGCTGTTTCCTGTGGGAGAATGGCAGATCAGGAGCGGAGGTCAGTGTCTCGAGGGGGGGGGGGTCACAGTGGGGATGACGTGAGGTCAGATCCGGGGCAAATACTTCTCAATAAATTCCTTTACAGCTGCCATCTCCTGGAAGAAAGCAGAAGAAATCACACAGACGTCAGTGGAGGAGCCTTAAAAAAAAAAAAAGGTAAAAACCCACAGTCTAAACATCCGTTGGACCAGAATGTTAATTTGAAAAATTAAAGGTCAGAGACATTAAAAACACAGCTGACCAGTTATGAGGTGTCATATTTAGTATTTCACAACCTTTCTTTCCACCGTTATGCAGACAATTTACACATTTATCTACCATTGAAGCCAAACAGTAACAGTGCACAATGTTCTTTGTTTAATTGTATTGCTGATATTAAGCAGTGGTCGGCCCAAATTTTTCTTTATTTAAAGGATAAGACCGGTTTTTTGACATTGGGCCCTTGATTTCACATTATAACATGATGTTCTACTCACCCCTGCTTGTTGTTGGTCATTTGGAGCTGTTCCGAAGATATTCGAGAGGCGTCTGGCTGCTCTCTTGAGAAATTCGGCCATGAAACAGTTTCCTATGGGCAAGCTTATACAGGCACAAACTATGCTGTTTATAATTTATTAATTACTCTACACTAGCACTGATAACGTGGAGGTGCGTCGCTTACTTAAAAAAATCCGGGTTATTGTAATTTTGATTTTTTTGTCGTAAAGTGGGTGTTACTGACGTCATCGTCGTGCTACTACCACAGACAGCCCACAGACCTGCTGCCTATTTATTCATTCGGCTAAAATTCAAAATTAGTAACCCGGATTTTTTTAAGTAAGCGACGCACCTCCACGTTATCAGTGCTAGTGTAGAGTAATTAATAAAATATAAACAGCATAGTTTGTGCCTGTATAAGCTTGCCCATAGGAAACCGTTTCATGGCCGAATATCTCAAGAGAGCAGCCAGACGCCTCGCGAATATCTTCGGAACAGCTCCAAATGACCAACAACAAGCAGGGGTGAGTAGAACATCATGTTATAATGTGAAATCAAGGGCCCAATGTCAAAAAACCGGTCTTATCCTTTAAATGACGACAAAACTGAATTCATTGTTTTTGGGGACACTGTGACGGCTGGCTTTGGCACCTTGTCTTCAAAGCTTAGTTCAACCATCAGAAATCTAGTGACCTTTGATCTGAGGACGGACAAACAAATGAACAGTGTCTAGTGTCTAATGAGCAGGACTAGTTTTTTCCAGCTGCGTCTTCTGGCCAAAGTCAAAATGTTTTTAAGTCGTCATGACCTTGAGAAAGCCATCCATGCCCTAATAAGTTCAAGGTCAGACTATTGGAATGCTCTTTATGTCTGCGTCTCCCAGTCTTCTCTGTCGCCTTCAGCTGGTGCAGAACGCTGCTGCCCGTCTTTTAACCAACACCAACAGACGTGTGCACATCACTCCTGTTCTTAACTCCTTCCATTGGCTTCCTGTCCTTTATAGAACTTATTTTAAACTTTTTTTTTTTTTAATCTTTTTTTATTGAAAAATCGAAGATACAAACAGTAAATCTTCAGAATGTTTACAAAAGATTTTTCATTTTTTCAATTTTTATACACACTCAAAACCACCCCCTCCCAGCCCTCCCCCCACCCAGACTGGACCCGAAAATATTGATAATTATAACAAGAATAAATAAATTAACAGAAACTGTACCATCAATAGACCTTAGTTTTGTGTTTGGTAGACGTAGGTAGATGACAAAATAAAAAAAAATTAAAACAGTGAATAAGTAGCTCAATATGCCTTCAGAGGTCTTTACGGTCAACAAAGTGTGCCTTGTTGTGTGCCCAAATTGTAAGACTAATCCCATAAAATCTTTTTCATTTATTGCAATGACTGTAGGAGCTCTTGGAGGCTACTAAAGTATGATAGAAATGGTTCCCAAACAGATTGGAATTTGTCTGAGCACCTTATAGCAAATTTGATCTTTTCCAAGTGCAAAAATAGCATTACATCTTTCAACCACTGAGCATGATTTTAAACTTTTAACGTTTGTTTTTAAAGCTCTTAACGGCCTCGCCCCATCGTATTTATCTGAGCTTTTAACAGTCCTGGTAGAGCTCTGAGGTCAACAGATCAGTTTCTGCTGGAAGTGCCCAGGTCAGAATGCAAACCCTGGGGTGAGCGAGCCTTTTCCCAAAGCTGCCCCCAGGCTCTGGAATAAGCCCCCCGTCCAGCTGCGTCTTATTTCTGACCTGGGCCTCTTCACATCTAGGCTAAAAACCTACTTATTTAGGATGGCTTTAATACCCAATAGCACGATGACACTTATATTAATCGATTTTGTTATATTTTATTGCTTTCACTGTTCTTTTATTGTTTTTATTTGTTTTTACTTCTTCTTCTCTTTATTTATTACCTGCTGTAAAGCACTTTGGTACACCGTAAGGATTGTCTGTAAAGGGCTGTATAAATAAAATACATTTACATTTACATATAGTGGAACTAATGTTGCCATAGTAACAGTTACTTTATAACGCAGAATGTTCGAGTGGAAGTGAATGTGTTGTTGCCGGGGTTACGGGACGTTTTCTTATGCCGGTATGTGTTGATGTTTTGAGTGGTCATTAAAAGTAAATATATAAACGGATCAAGCTGATCCTCAACAGTTCTCCATTAGGAGGAGCATATGAAAGTTTTTCTGTGCCATCAGAGTTTGAATACGAATTTCTAAAATTGAATTTTAACAGCATCAAAATCAGACTTTGAATTTGAAAAACCAACAGTGTAAAAAAGAAATCAATTCCTAAAACCAAAAATCAGTGTAAAAACATTCAACATCGAAAAAAAAATTATGTGGGAAAAAAATTCAACTTCAAAAAATAGTAAAATTGAGTGATAGATATTACTTAATATCTATTGAGCTGATATTAGCTTGATTGGCTGCCGTTGGATGAACTGAGAACAGGGATCGATTGCTTCTCCCTGGTTACCCGGATGTTGAGTGTGGTTCTTTTTCCACTGAATTTTTAGATGTTGAATTTTTTTTACACTTTTGGATTTTCAAATTCAAAGTCTGATTTCTATGCTGTGAAAATTCGATATTAGAAATTCGTATTCAAACTCTGATGGCACAGAAAAACTTCCATAGGAGCAGAACATATTTGTGGGAATTAAATGAATCGTTTCAGTCCTAAACTCAGGGAAATGTTTTTACTTTCACAAGTAACCCGGTTGGATGTGATCAGGATGTGGAAAGACGTGATTTCAAATGAAAACAGCTGCAGACAGACGGTAAAGCAGCAGTACCTGAGGACAGGAGCTGTGAAGGAGCCCTGGGTAGGTTTTGAAGCTGATCATCTGAGGGTTGACTATGGATTTGAGCTTTTCCGCCGTCATGGCACCAAACTGCACAGGGATCATGGGGTCCATCTCGCCGTGGCACTGCAGAATCGGGATGTTCTTGTTGCCGCTTGACGCCTGCAGGAAAAACACAGCAAAACACCTCGAGTTGATCTCTACGTGTGTTCACTTCTGGTTTTTTTTTTCCCGTTGGTGAAAGTAAAAGTGTGACAGTACCGAAGGGAAACTCTTGTGAAGAGGGAGCCAACAGCTGAGGGCCACAACACCAGCCAGCTGATGCTGGCAGGTCAAGGTGGTGTACAAGGACAAGGCCCCACCCTGCGGAGGAACGCAGTGCGCAGGTCGTTAACGAGCGTCATCTTATTAACTGACGTATAAACGGGACCACCGTCTCACCTGAGAGAAGCCGCCGAGAATTATGCGGTGTGGGGGGATCCCATTTTTGACCTCGTGTTCGATTATGGCCCTAACTGGAGAAAAACGAAGAAAAACGGTGTTACAGAGAGCTGCTGGCAGACAGGAAGCCTGGTGCGATGATGCTTCCTCCTGTCACACTTTGAATGAATCCATTTGGTTTAAAAAATGTTTGTGGGGAGATCATTAAAAAAAAGACAGAAAGATATATTTAGAGTGAAAGTTTGAACTCTTTTTTCCACCCACACAGAAAACAACTTGAGAAGTTGTTAAATTACAGGATGTAAAACGCAGGGTTTGATAATCCAAAACACAGTTTTTCTGAAGCATTTGATGCTTTTAAGTCTTCAGAATCAGGTTTTTACTGTTTGTTGTTCAAATTAGCTGTTTAAATCAATAAGTGTCAAAGCTTCGGCCGTCGTTGCACCGAATATTTAACCTGATTTTCACAGAAATAAATAATTTGGAGGGAATAAAGAGATAAATACCATGTTAAGGAAGGCAATACAGAAATAAATACAGGAGTAACAAATAAACAAAGAGGGAAATTAAAAATGTTCCCATTAAAATAATAAATAAGCTTGAAAACTGAGCAGCAGAGTAAATAAAAAGCAACAATAACAAAAGCTTAAACTAATCCAACTTAAAATCAAAGCAGGGAATCTGATTTCTTTCACTTTTCTATTTAATAATTTTTGCATTTATCTTTTAAGATGTCATTTTCGTGGCCTTTATAATCATATAAATTGATCTATTCAACCATTTATATATATTTTGAATTATGGCAGTGTCAGTCCCCCACAGATCAGAGGTGAGTCTGCTCTGATTGGTCAGCTCCAGAGGCCTGACCAGGCTCCACCCACTACTACCCGCATCATATCTGTTGAAATTCAAAATTTGGATGGAAATTTAAAACGCACCCGAACTGAAGGGAGTCAACATTTTAAGACCATTTCCAAGGAAAAAGAAAGGCAAAAAGAACATTTATAAATAAACTTTTTTTCCAGGGGATGTTTAGTGCATCAAAGTTTATACAAAAACATTATAACTGGTTTTAATAGAATTGTACAGTACATATTGTTTCTTTCTGGAAAAACTTTCTTTGACCTCAAAAAAAGATAGTTGTTGCGGTGTGAGGAGCAGATCTATATAGGGAGTATAGGGAATTACTCACTGAGTCTGGTCCTTTATTTTATTATTTATTTTTTCGTTAGCACAAGTTTCTTGTGTTTACCTTGAATAGGGATGGCTCAGGTAATCCTGAAACATCCCATAGTTAAGCTGCTATAGGCCTAGACTGCTAGGGGGCCTCATCTGTCACACCTTTCCTCACTTTACTCTCTTTATGTATATGTGATATTATTGTGGTCATTAACTCGTGTTTCCCTGTTCCAACAGATATCCTTTGAATGGTGTTACAGTGCCGCCGCGGCCCCCTGCCCCCCCTTCTGTCTTCTCAAACCCCAGCTGGTCGAGGCGGATGGCCACCCTTCCTGAGTCTGGTTCTGCCAGAGGTTTCTTCCTGTTAAAAGGGAGTCGTTTCTCTCCACAGTCGCCTCAGGCACGCTCAGGCCGGGAGATTGGACCGAAAAACAAAAAGTTTTCAGTGCAATCTGTTGGTTTTCTTAGCTAGGAAATTGTTTTTGAATTGGCTCTATATGAACAAATTGGATTATTTTATGAATTATGATTATTATTAATTAATTGAATTCCAATTGGCTTGAATTGGACTTACTATCTAAGTGCCTTGAGATGACATTTGTTGTATTTGGCGCTATATAAATAAAAATGAATTGAATTGAAAAAACTTAGAACTCATTTCGAGTGCGACACCTAAACACCAGTTAGTACTGACGCATGAACAGCTAACTAAGCCTCCCTAAAACAAACCTCATGAGTTGATCCTTGTGACATATTTGCTTTCTGTTGGAGTCGCCAGCAGAGCGCAGCAGATAAGGCAGGAATACTGAATGATGAATCCCTTACAAGCATTCAACATTTATCTGCAGCGCAGAAGCTTAAAAGTAATCAATAAAAGTATCTTTCAAACCCAGTTGGGAATATTTTTAATTTCCCTCTTTATTCATTTATTATTCCTGTATTACTTTCCTTTACATCTATTTATTCACTGTAAGTGATTTATTTATTTTGTTTGGATTTTACCATATATTCTTACATCTTATATTTGTAATTTATGTAATTAATTTAAAGATGTATTTACTTCTTAGCCATTTATATATTTCTGTATGTATTTGGGATTATGGCAGTTTCAGTCCTCCACACTAATCCTCTGTTTCTCAGCTAAAACATGAATATGTGGGTGTAAATAATCTTACATTTGGTTAATCTGACAGTACCACGAATCTCACATTATTCATTGAAGGACTGTCAGAAAAAGAAAACACTCCCATTAATTTTTTCCTTTTTTTACTGCTTCTGGCTGTGACAAATGAGGCAAGTTTAACCATCTTTTTAAAAGAAAATATGCTTTTCTAACCCACTGAATAGTTTTGGAGTCCTGCTCAGTTTACACCATAAAACATGTTGATTATATGTTAAGTAATAAAGCATTTTCATCAAGGAGTAAGTTAAAGGGGACTTTTTCTGTAAAAATCCCTTCTTCCTGTTCCTGGGAGCGGAAATATCAGAGTGTCTGAACTCCCCAAAAACACAACCCTGGTATTCATTTAGTCCCCCTTTGTTTGAAAGTTCCTCATTTAACGACCCGTTCGGATTTTCATTTCAAAGTACGTCACTCCTTAAGTTGACCCCGCCTCCTCTGCTAAGCCCCGCCCACTCACATCCCCCCCTGCTGGACGGATGAAGCCAGCTTCTGGTGGAAATGTTCTGCTGTCAGCTGCACTGAGGAGCATGCATCTTCCATCCAGCAGCAGCCTCAGAGGACATCAGAGCCCAGTGAATAAACTCCATCTGAGGCTAATGTTCCAGCAGAGTTAGCTAAAGACTTTAGCAGCAGCTAACGCTAACAGCTTAGCTAACGAAGATGACGTACACCAGCTTCTAAGGAGTTATTGATTTATTTTCTCCTTTAGCAGCAGCTAACGCTAACAGCTTAGCTAATGAAGGTGACGTACACCAGCTTCTAAGGAGTTATTGCTGTTCCTTTCTGAAAAATTAACATTATTGTTCCCACATTACTTTGTTAGCTGAAGCTTTCTAGCTGAACGGTTCCGTTTTGTAACTCACCAACCTGCAGCTGTGTGGATAAGGTGTGTTTCCAACACAACACCGGTCCTCTCCTCACTCTCGCTGTCCTAACGTTACATTATCGGCATGTTTCTGATAAAGATGGAGGTCTCCGAGTACAATTGTTTAATGAGGTTAATATATCCAAAGTGTTTAAACGCAGTAATTAATGGTACACATGCATTACTACGAGTTACGCTGTGTACATCTCCGGCTTGGTCCATTACTGATGAGGAAGCATTGTTTGCTAGCATCTGCTGCTAGCTTACAGCTACACTGCTAAACTGTTTCCCTCTGGGATCAATAGAGTATCTGTATCAAGTAGTAGCTGCTGGCCTCACATAAAGGGTGGGGTTAAGCATTTGCTAAGTCTCCACCCCCAAAACAGACTGTTTTGACCAAAGTCTAATATCTAAAACTGTTGAACTTACTGTTTTCTGCTGCCTTCTTGATTCCAGATTCGTCCTCTTGGGTGTCGGGGCTGAGACCCATGAGGTCAAACCTGCAACATGCAGCGTAAAGAAAATCAATAGACACAATTGCAGTATTGTCAAAAGCCTAATGTGGTTTCCGGGGAAACAATGGCATCCAGTGTTGAGCTGAAAGGCCACGTCTTTCATCACACCAACTCACCACGCAGGCATCATCATATTCATGTTGAGAGTGACCGGGATTTTAGGCCTGCAGAGGAGGAGGCAACAAAACGGGAGCTGCATGTTAGTCACTGATTTATTCATTTAAGATGGATAAACTACAGGCCTGTAACAGCCTACGTAAACTCTAAACGATATGTGCTTGTTTACAGACTCGGTTTTGTAAGAATAAAACAAACAGAGGAGAAAAACTTACGCGTGGGGGCAGATGAACTTGACATGAGGCAGCTGGATCCCCGTCAGAGTGTCTGCCCACCCGTGCCTGACAGAAAACAGAAAACAGCTCTTTGTTTCCAATCCAGTTACAAAGAACATCCGAGCCAAACTTGGGACTTAAAAACCACCGTTACTCTGAGGTAATACGTGTAGAAATGGAAAAAACGAGGTATGTTTCTGATCTCCATTCGATCGGAGCATTAAAACTGTTAAAATCCGATGTCGTCGGGCTCATTAAACGAATCACAGCTGACGTTTTCAGTGGTGCTAAATAAAAATAAAATACCTCGTATCGATTATCACGTTTGGAAAGGCCAATGAACGCGTCGTGGGCAAATGCAATGAGAGTCAGAGGCAGGATTTAAAAATATAAAATTTTAAAGTCCTCTGCCAACTTTAATTAACAAATTCATCAGATCCACTTTTAAAGTATGTAAGTGTGTGTGACGGTCTGGATCCATTTGTTTTAGTGTCCGTTTCATTTAGTCACATTAAATCAGCTCAATAGGAGCTCAGAAATGACTTTCTGAGTTTATGTGTCCAAAGGTAATTAAAGATGAAAAAAGTGAGAGAATCAGGGTGATTGTGGCTAAAAACAGCAGCTTCACAGCAGACACCGAGATGGGTTGGGTTCAAAGACCAAAGACAGACAGACGTCACGGCTGCTAACCAACCAATGGGATTGTAGCACGAAATAATGCGATTATGACCATTAACATATAAAAATAAATATGGCTATAAAAAGAAAAGAAGCCTCATTTTTGTTTAGCGTTTCGACCTTCTGGGTCACCTTTTCTTAGTGTCTTGTGTTTTTTATAGGGCTGGGCGAGTTAACTCGTTATTATTTAACGCCGATAAACATTTTATCGCGCATTAACGCAGGTTTTATTATTTATTTTATTATTGTAAAAGTCTGTTGCTCACATGCTTTTATTTTGTAAAAGTCTGTTGCTCACATGCTTTTATTTAGTAAAAGTCTGTTGCTCACAGGCTTTTATTTTGTAAAAGTCTGTTGCTGTCTGCTGTTGCTGTCGACAGAACCAAAGTCATCTGTAAACACTGCCAAGTTGAATTGTCTTCTCAGCGTAGTAGTTCCAGTCTAAAATATCACTTAAAAGGCAAAACACACAACTGATAGCAGCAAGTCATTCAAGGAAACAGACAGTGGAGCGAGGCTTCTACATATAAACTACAGAAAAATGCTGATGTTAAAAGTGTGTTTGCACAACAAATGTTATGGCACTTTCATTCATATGGCAGCACATTTAAAATAAAACTAAATGCTAAAAGCTATACACTACTTTTGGATTCATTTTTGGATTTTGCGTACAAATGCGATTAATCGTGATTAATCAGGGAAATCATGTGAATAATTATATTAAACATTTAATCGTTGCCCAGCCCTAGTTTTTAACACTGCTTCTCTACAGCGACTGAACCCTGTTTTGCCTTCTATTTAACCTCTGTGTGAACTGCATAAGAGGGCATCCATTTTGTTTAAATCTTTTTATCTGTTGGCAGTTTTCGTTTGAACAAACCAGATTTCGCCACAGGATTGAGTTCCTGTAGCTTTAAATGTAACGTTCACAGCTGTCCTGCCGCTCCATCTCTGGACATTTATTTGTATTCATTAGTGCTGAAGCGGTTAACTCTTATTGAATCAAGTGATTACTCCGGGACTATTTTTACTCCAGAAACAAGCTAATGAATGTCCTTGTGAAACATAGAAAATCTCAGTGGGAGAGATGAGATAAAAAAAAAAAACTAATTTTTCATCAAACAGAAGCCAAATTAGATGGTGTAAAAGAACAAGCAACTGTAATATATATATACATACATAAGACAAGCCCTTTCACTGCCCATTTTTAAAACTCGTCTTAAAACCCATTTTTTATTCCCTGGCTTTTAACCCAGCATGAGACTCTGTTTCTGTTATTGTTTTCATATTGTTTATCATTGTTTTTGTATTGTTCTTGTGTTTTATGCATGTACAGCACTTTGTTTCAGCCACGACTGTGTTAAAGGGCGTTATAAATAAAGTTGAGTATATATATGTATATATATATACATATATATACACACATATATATATATATGTGTGTATATATATATACATATATATATATATATATATATATATATATATATATATATATATAAAAAAAGGCCACAATGGGGTATTTTTCAATGTAAATCTGGAACTGTGTGGAGAAATAACTGGCAGCTCAGGACTTTGGACAGTTTTTGTTGGACAATCATATGGAGAGCATTAAAGAACATTTACATTGCATGCGAATACACTGAAATAAAGACAATAAAGTGACATAAAAACATAAAGAGGTCCAGTGAAGACCAAACAAACTCACCCTGTATCTCCTAACCCATGAAGGAAGATCACCTGCAGCACAGTTAAAAACAGCAGATTAATGACTCTTACAGACCAGAACAACACTGTGAACACGTCATAGCATTTTCCTTCAAACCCAGGAACAAAGAGCTCCACATGTTACTGTCTGATAACAGAAATAACATCTTCAGATGGGGTTCGGGCTGTGATCTCCCGACGGTCGGTACAGCATGTTCGGTTCCCTCGGACTCTGCAGAGAGGACGTACAAACAACTCTGATCTCGGAGGCGATCCGCTCGCCTTCTGTACGCAGTGTGGTCGGCGCTCATACTTGTTCCCAAACGGAGAAAAATCAGGTGCCAATCTTTCACTCCTGCCAAAATAAGCTCTCACTGCCAGTTTCCACCCACTCCCCCGCAGAGGAACCATGAAAGGGAGTGATGGCAGTTTAGAAAGCTGGCAAACGACGGCCTGCTGGCCAAAGACATCAAAACACTTTTTCCTCCACGTAGAGTTTGGAGACGGGCGGCTTTGATTCTGAGGTTCAACGAATCCTTGTTCTGTGTCCAACAACAGCTCCACAAAAAGCCTTTTTCCTGTTTTTTTTACCCAGCACAACACGTTCTGCTACTTGTTCCACCTGCAGCAACAGGACAGAAATCTTTTTCATCAGATTAATATTTCGGGGTTTACTGTTGCTCCACATTTATTACGTTTAGACACTTTTTATGAATTTCTATAACAGCAAAAAGTCTAATTTCTTTGTATTGAAGGGATGGTATTGATTAAGCCTGTATCTAAAACTATAACTAACTTTAATGATGAAGCTCTTTTTCATCTTTAGTGGCCATAAACACTTAATTAAACCCATAACTTAACCTTAAAGTTGCCGGATTCACTTCAGAAATACATCAGATTTAAGAAAAACCAAAGAGAGTTACAGTTTATGGAGGCTGAGACTGAAACAGAACGAGTAACGTTGTTGAGCGATGAGCGTTTCAGGGTAAAAGGGTGTGAAAAGTTTTAATACAATGAAATGACTCTGCAAATGTCCTTAAAAGTGGCTCGATGTTCTGATTTAATTTCATACGTCACTCCTGAAGTTGACTCCACCTCCTCTACGAAGCCTCGACCTCCGAGTCGGGCTGCACAATGATTATTTATTCACGAATCTTAATGAAAAAGAGTTTTTATTCAACTTTTATCCACAACTGTGCTCCATTCCTGCTTCTTCTTTTTAAATGTCGAGCGATCAAGTTTAAAGTTTGATTAATTGTTCAGCACGACCTCTGAGCGCAGCTGTCTGCAGACCTTACCAGCAGGGCGGCGCTGAGCGCTGGAAACACTCCGTGCTTAAACCAACGGGTATCTTACCCAAAGCCTGTTTTAAATCTCAATCAGTGTCATTGTCTATGATATTTGTGTCTCTCAGGTCACTTTTTTGCTCTTTTATTTCCTCGCTTCCTGTTTTATTTCGTAGTTTCCCCCCTTTTCTTTACTTCCTTGTCACACCTGGTTTTCGCTGCTAATCTTTCCCTCCATCAACATTCTCCATGGTTTTCAGTGTTCGTTGCCAGTTCGTTGGTTGTCTTCTGTTGGTTTGTTTGTCAGTTCGATGTCTTTGCTTTGGCGTCAGTCAGTTTGTCGGTTCCCCCGTTGCTCTTGTTATTGCTTCTTTTCGTTTCTTTTCTGTAAGTTGTTCTCGTCCTGCCTTGGCAGCACTTTTGTTTTATTCTATTAAAACCCACTTAGTTCTACATCCACCTCGCTCCTGTCTGACGGCTGCATTTGGGTCCTTTCATGAATCCCGTGACAATAAGACAATTCTCTGTCGAACAAACTTGAATTGCAGCAAAAGTTCGATGTCCTTCTCTCACAAAGATGATAAAGACAGAAAAGGAGTCGGGTAACTAACTCTTATTTTATCTCGAGAAGAATCTGGGGCAGGTGTTTAGAGACTTGCCTTTTCCACAAGGCCACACAGAGCACCACAAGGACTCCGATTCAAACTAAGTCAGCACAAAAAAGTTCAACATCCAGGCACGTGATCATATATATGTCAACGATCCTAACATTTTTATTGCACCTAAAACAAAAGTCAAAGCTGTGAGGCAGGTCCTGTTTGTGAGATATTCTACATCTGGAGCTGGAAGCATCTACACTCGGCAACAATCAATAGACACTGGAGATGAAGGAAGTCATGTGGTTTCTGTGGTTCCACTCACCGCCGCGGTCTCCTTCTCGGTTCCGGGCACCGTCACAGCTTCGGCGAGCAGCGGCACAGACATGTTGTTGCCACACATACACTGTAAGAGGTGCTGCGGTCAGGGGGAAACAACAGAGAAACGTTGTTACTTTTCAGAGCTTCACATTCACCTGCAGGCAGATTAAACCACTGTGGGGGGGCAGTTCAGTTCAGGATGTATCAAATCAAACAAAGTGCTTTGCTGCTATTAAATTAGACATGGAGTCACTGTAATAAATTTGATTAAACTGGTTTAATCAGATTAAATTAAAACCAAACGAGAAGCTAATTATTTTTAAGTGTTTTCACCCAAGCTGCTGTCAGTCTGCAGCTCACAGGTTGTATTAAACTGTGTTTGGTGTTTCCAGCTTTGAATTATGAGTGTTGCTGAAGTAATTCACAGCTGAAAGATATCCTGTTGGTGTGTTTGGTAAATCTAAAAACCCTGAAAGCCACATGTGTATTTACTTGATTCCCAAAAGGTAACGAGAATGGAACTTATGCATTCACAATGCAGATATTTACATCTACTTTAATCCAATTTTGTTAGATTACACCCACACCCAATAATTACTTTATTTCGTTCTATAAAAAACTGAGTGAACCCTCCGTTCATTCAATTTCCTTTCATATATCTCAAAGAAAAGTACCAAGACACTGTTTGGAGCTTTATATGGGAAAAAACTGCAGCCTTTAACTGAATTATATTAGATTAGCTGCCATATTAGATCTGGAGAGCTAAATTAAAAGATTGGATTATGATCCGTTTTAGATGCACATTCTTTACAAACAAGACACTGATGTACTTAAATGTCTAACTGGGTAAGAAGCAGTTGCCAACATCACAGTTTGGGATCTGAGAAGTTGATTTTACAAATGAAGAATGTTCTGCATAAATCTAAATGATTCGCTTCCTGCTTACCGTTGATGGAAGGCCTACTGTTAGATTGTTGTCAAATTATACTTCTAATCTACTGATTGAATCAGGTAAATATTACTGAAGCTCAAACCTGAATGTTTGACAGAAAAGGTGAGATTACAACAGATGTAACAAAGAAGAGAAGCCACCTAAAACAAAAAATAGCAAAGAATCATCTGTAAAAAGCTCAGAAAACACCAGCACTGGACAATCTTATTATTTTACAGCCACACAAAGCACAACGTTTTCCACTTTGATTTTGTTTTCCACACCAGAGTAAAGCTAAAGCACCAACAACAGCACCAACAAGACTAAGAGCAGCCCACACCTTGGACACCTTTCACATTAGGGTATCAGCACGTGCGATACATATCGTAAAGACTGCTTTAAATGCGTTAAATGGTATACAACAACTTGCATGTTTGAGAGGGATGAACAAGACAAATACGGGCCAAAAAGAACAGCACATCTGTTATTTGGAAATATTTTGGTCAGAGATCAGAGATGAGAGAGTTGTGGCAAATCTCCATGACGATATGACCTCATGAAGAGTTCCAAAAACCTAGCGTTAGCAAAAGCAAAACCACTAACGTTAATTCAAGTAGCAGCAACAGTCCAGCAGGAAGTCTAATCCCTTATAAACAATCCAGGCGAAGATACCATATTCCTTTATGGAATTATTGGGCGATAAATCAATTTTCGTGACAATTCATTTATATGAAAATCGTATTTTTTTCCCCTGCCGATACTCGCCTTGATGTATGAAAGAGGCCTGGTGGAAAGAGATCACGGATGTGTTCGTACTGCATTTTTCTAAAGATACGATGCCCTTTTTACACGGTGAAAAAGCCAAAAGTTTCCTCGCCCTACTTGAACAACTGCACACGTGATACGAGTGTATTTTTACGTTTTTTTGTTCGTGTTTTAAAATGTATTCTTAAACTCGAGAAACTAGCTCCCTGATAGTTGGGACATTGTTTGTAGAGGATATACACATATTGTGGCAAAGTTATATTTTCATTGTTGTTTACAACGGCAGGGTTGGCCATCTTATTTTACCAGCATGTTAGAAGGGATGATCATTTCTATTTTGAGTCATTTCTGTGATTTGTAGTATGTTTTTAAGACAAAAACAAAAAAATAAATAAATAAATGAATAATTGATTCATTAAAAATCGTAAATCAAGTTTGGTGTGGAAAAATAAAAATAATAAAATCGGACATTTTTAGGCCATATCGCCCAGCCCGACATGCGTTTAATACTACGTAAGTTTGGTGTAGTCACGGGACAGAGTTTCAAGGTGAAACTGAAGATTTTAAACTGAAAATACAATGTCTACTGTTAGCTAGCTGCGATCTGCATGAAGACCGACAGGTGTGCGTTACCACGGACAACGGCGCCACCGAACTTTTGGCCACATCTGGCCATCGGTACGTGTCTGAATATCTGTGGGAATATGTTTCTCTCAGTATATGCTACTCAACATCTGTGGTTTATGTGTGCAGTGAACCTAAAGTAGAAGACATTTACTACAGCCCAACCATCTCATTCTTAAAGACAACAGCCCATAATAATAATAATAATTATAATAATAATAATAATAATAATAAAGCTCCTCCTCTGACTGGAAGTGCTGCTCTGTGTCCATTAGGGATTCAGCTCCAGCCCATCTGTCTGCTGCACCAGGAGTCACAATTCATTCATCTTCCCAGAAAACCTTTGAAACTTCTCACAGCATCTGGACACCTCTGGACACCTCTGGACACCTCTGGACACCTCAGATAAGCTGCCTCACGGTGCCACCGGAAGAGAATGAATCCGTTATACCTTTAAGTTTAATATTTATCTAACCTTTTCCAGTTAGGCTGCACCTTTTGTCCTCCATGCACTTTTTGCTAACAGACCACTTGATTGTCTCGTGGTCGCATTCCCAACAGTTTCAGTGCCGACTAAAGCTTTTCAAGCCTGAGATACTGAAGCCTGAACACATCTTTATATAATTCATTAATCAATAAAGGCCACGTCCTCTCTTGTGATACAAATGAGGCTGAAAAGTGTTTCAAGACTTTTACAAATTAAAGTTTATGTGGTTTGGAGTTGGGAAATGTGTTCATAAATAATGATAATGTCCAAACAGTCACTTTTTGCAATAATTGCTCGTGCAGTTTTACTGAGGGATGACCTCAAAAATCCAATTTCACCCGAGTTCTATTGATTGGTCAGTAACCGGTGTAGGCCCATTACGACTAAACGTTGCTCATTCATTGAAATAAAGAGATTTCTTTTTCAGAAATGTGTAAAATTCAACTTTAAAGCCTCGTCTTTTCTGAAGCACACGCTCATATCCTCAGGACGTATTCCTACTCTGAAAAGAGCAGAGCTTGTATGGATTGGCAGGACTTTTGCAGGGACATGTAGAGTGATACCTGCATGTAGTTCAGGACTGAATACTTTTATGACATGAGCGTCAGCCACGAAAAGCAGCCAACGTATCATGGCAGCCATTCAACCCCAGAAGGGAACGACAAAGCTGGACGTACCTCATAAACAAACACGCACACATACCTCGTGACTGCTGAACCTCAAACAGCATTCATGAGGTATGTAATGTGTCCCTGACAGGCAGGTTTATGTAGTCAGCAAGTGGTTGGACTCATTAACTAAATGAAACCCGCCTGCTGTACTCAGTAAATTTACCGCAGCCGGCCGTGAGTCAACTGCTGATAACAAGCATGAGATCAGGCGGCAGTTTTACAGTAAACTCCGGCTGTAAAAGCCTTCGCTCATTCGTGGCCTTCGGCTTGTCGGATGATGTGGAACAGGACGAGGCAAGACGGGACGGGGAAATCAGACGGAATCAGAGGTTAATGTGTAATCCTTTAGCAAGATTACACACCAGCGGTGTTAAAATTCCACGGCTGCTGCGACCGAGGCCGCTAAACGCTGCCGTTTCACAGGTGACGGATTATTATCAGAAGGTCACGTCCACCGTCAAAATACCTAAAAGTGGGCTGTAAATGTGTGCTTTAAGAGTCCAAAATACAGACAAAAGAGAAATGTTTTCTTGGCTCCGAGTCCTGACCCCTGATAAATGAGTAATAGCTGAATAATAAAAGGGAAAAGATCAGGAAATAGCCTGTTTCAACACTGGCTTAAATCTAAGGAAAAAAATACTACTTTCAGTATTGTAAAGAAACAAAGAAAATATTTTGCTTATGGGTTTTAAACTCTTGGCTTGTGACGTTTTGTCTGTACAGCACTTTTTAAACATGAGATATGTAACATTTATGTCTTCATCTGTCTGTTAAAGCAGCAGCTTTCAGTCGTTAGTCGCTTTCCCGTGAATGTTCCTCACGCCGAGTGCATCCGTGCACAGATAACTGGCCGTTACATCAGAACACTCCTCACAGCTTCTTCACCAACGTGTCACATCAACACAACAGTCAGGGTAAAACGGAGCTGAAAACATCCTCCCCCGTCATGTTGAAGCTAAACAGCCATAAAAACAGTCATTTCACCATAATAATTCCAATCAAACTCGCACGTGCAGTCCCCCATTGACCAAATTATCACCTTGAACATCTGTATCAGACCAGAATTTCACCATCGGAGCATCACAAACTGATATGTAAGCAGACAGAGAGAAGAAGCTTCAGTTACAGCCCAAACGGTTTCTTTTTCTCGTTCATTTGGCTCAGATGCTGAGAAGAAATGACTCGGTGCTGCAGCTAATTATCATAATTATCATACCACGGAGGTGGAGAGTTTGGACAACGCTGTGATTTATTAAAACAACCTGTCAAATTCCCCCAAACAGCTGATCATACGTCGGACGAACCCTCTGCTGCTGGAATCATACGTTAGGAGCCGCGACCTTGTTGGGCTGGACCAACGGGGTCATTCGCACATGATGCAAAAACGATCAGTCAGCACCTGATCAATTAAATGGCTTCTGTTAGACGACAGATTCAGCTCCAAATGTCTGACTTAGTTTCATTTAAATAACTATTTGTAGCTTACAGATAGCATATTTTGTGTTGTGCATCTTTTAATTATAAAAGATGCTACTGGTACTTTAAAGTGAAAGACCAAAGCACTTCCAAACCAAGAAAACTCCCTCAACCTGCTTCCAACATCATTAACATGTGCAGCCCGAGATTCACTTTCTCCTAATTCTGACAGATTGTGGAAATCTTTGAAACAAAAGTAGCTCAGCTGCACTCTGGCCTCTGAAAGATAACAGACCCGAGCCTGAAATACTGCGACTGAGGGCGGGCAGCGCTAATGCAGAAGTGAAAGAAAGGCAAAGAGGAACACACGATTAAAGAAAGAGAAAAAAGACGGAGGAGCGCTGCAGAAACGAGTAGGACAAGCTCTAAAGACATGACAGCACATGAAAGGAGCCGATGAATCACTTTTACACCTGTTTTTATCCTTTTTACACCTGTTATTGTTCACAGGAACCACCGTGACCGGCAGAGCCTTCTCACAGCAACCCTGCATGAGCTTTTCCTGCACACTGTAACAAACAATGGCTCTCAAGGCTTCTGGAGGAGGCAGGGAGATAAAAATAGTGTCACGTTGTGCGCTAAATCATCTACTGCAATATAGGTTGGGTCTTATTTCTGTTTGCTACCTGCTGCAGTTTGTATTTGCATAAGTGTTCTGTCAACTTCTTCAGCGAATTGCTAAATGTTTGCAGCTTCAAGCTTCAGCTGGATTTATGATTATTTGGCTTTTAATGGCCACAAAAGAGCAATTAAAGATAAACAGTTGAGCTGTGGACGGATGAGATGCATGTGGCTGATTCAGGAAGTATCCAAATCTGGAATGAGAGTGATTAGTCCATCAATCCTTTTGAATTATGGATTCATTGCTACATTTTGAAAAGCCCAAGATAACATTCTTATATGGCTTATTTTATCTAAGAAATTATGGACAGAAAAATGACATTCAGCACTGTACAGAGGGTCCTGATCAATCCCTGTTGTCTGTATATTTTCCTTCTAAACAGCCAGACTTTCTTTAATCTTTTAAAGTGGTCTTGATCAATAGTTCTCCAGCTTTCTGGGGGGTCTTTTGAAGTTTTTCTTTGGACATTTTCTGCTTTTTCCACTCATTTTCAGTGTTCAATGTGTCTTTTCTTTGTTAAGCCACTTAACTCTGACCTATGAACCATTCAGGCAGGAAAAAGGCTCCTAACTCAAGGGATGAACCAGTGTTGTGTCCACACAGAACAGACAACTTAGCAAAGAAGCCGTTTTAAACTGGATCTTTAGGCACTTTGTTCCCAGCAGCCTGTCACAGAGACACATCATTTGTTCCCATTTCTTTAGCTGCATCTGTGAAAAACAGCAAAGATAACACAGTGTGACAGACAGAAAACAGGATTTCTGCAGCAACAAGGTGATTCCCAAAGAGCTGTTAGCTGAAAACTTGGCATATCTCAGCATGGTGTGCAGTGCGTCCTTAAAACATTTGAGGAAACTGGACAAGTGGAGGACAGAAGAAGAAGTGTCAGGCCTAAAGAACTATCTCCAGCAGATGAACAGGATCTGAAAGTGATGTCCTTAAGAAAGAGGAAAAAATCCAGCAAAGACCTGACACAGGAGCTGAGAGATGCATCTGGACCTTCAGCTGATCCATCTGCTGTTGGCCCAAGCCTCATCAGAAATGGGCTCCATGGAAGGGTGGATGTCAAGAAGCCGTTCTTAAGGAAGGGAAACAGGGAGAAAAGGCTGAGCTGTGCCAAAGGACACAAGAAGTGGGCTGAAAATCAGTGGCAGCAGGTCTGATGGAGGGATGAATCCTCCCCAGAGCCCAGAGCTCAACATTACTGAAGCAGGGTGGGATCATGTTGGCAGAGAACGGAACAAAAGGCAGCCCACATCCAAAGAAGAGCTTTGGGATGTCCTTCAAGAAGCCTTGAGAACTATTCCTGAAGACTCCTTAAAGAAAGGACAGAAAGCTCGTCTGAGAGGGTTCAGGCTGAGTTGGAGGACAAAGGAGCTCAGAGCAGATGTTCACTTTAAAGCTCTGTTTCTGCCTCATTTACTGTATTACATTTATGTTTGCTGATGTTTCAATAAACATTACATCTATTGTCAGTTTTCCTGGAAATATATAAAGAAATGAGGCCTGGATCAGTGGTGTATATTGAGTGTGAAAGCATTAAAGAAAAAGTGAATACGCAAAACCTAAATTTCTGCTTGAGGAACGCCTTCTGGGAATAACAGGTTAGCAAAATTACAAAACATTAATTTTCTGACAATCAATAAACAGATTAACCTGCAAATCTTTTAAACTCTAATTCATCTCAATGCTTCAATAGTGGAAAAAAAGCCAGATATTTCCAGGCTTTAGCCTCTCAATGCTGCTTTTTAGTGCTTCGTATGCCTGCAAATACACAAGTCACAAGTTAGTTGAGATTTGGATTCGTCCCTCCTGAATAGTCACTAAATTATATGGTGGTTACTGGTAGTGTTACTGTACTGACTCTGAGCTGGAGGTTAAATTACAGTGATCTTGCCGAAGATGCAGTAAAACTATCTTGCATTTAGATGTTTTTCTGATGTCAAAACGTTGCAAGTATGTTCCTAATCAACATGAAAGCACCAACAGAAACGTTTTCCATTGCTGTCACATGGCTGGCTTAATGTTAAGTCAATAATACAGCTTGCAAACAAGAGGAAAAATACAGAAAATACCGCCTGTTTCAGAGCACATCACGAGTCTCCATCCTGCGTGACTTAAATTACATTTAAGAGAAACGCAAAGCAGAGTTGTGCTGCAGTCAGTGTGGCTTAAACACATAAAAAAAAAACACCAGGCTGCCGCACTCAGATCGCTGCTCTGTGGCCACGGATGGCTGGCAAACAACAGGATAATATGCGGCACTGAGTGACAGGCAGCCCCCCCATCTAACAAACACTGCCCGGCTTCAGCGGGAGCAGGCGGGCAGTGTTTGTTAAGACTGCCGCCGATAAACGTTACCACCCCGGGTAGATGTCAACGACTCAAACAGGCAAACTTAAACCCCGATTTTTAATCTTAATTTTAATAATAAGCAAGTAAGTCAGAGGACGCTGGTGGTGCGGACGTCGAGGAGGAAGGAGACAATGAATGGTTGAAGCTTAGCTACGATACTCGGTGATGGTGATGGCATTATTCAGCAGCACAAAGCCTCTGCTGCCCCAAAAACACGCACCGACCGCTTTCAAAACCCCACACTCGGCTTTAATCCCGCTTTAGCTGCCCCCACACACATCTACACGATAACTAGTGACAGAAAGGGAAGCTGCTAGCTAACGTCGTACACACACATCAACTGTATTGTCCTCTGCCGGCGTCTCTCTTCGTCAACCGGAACTAAAATAACCGCCGTTTTTTAGAGGACCCGTTAAACGCTAAAATACCTCGACGAAGTTCAGTTTGGATCGGAATAAAAATGTTTAAAATTAAATTCTCGGTCTGATTGCTAATACAAATTCATGGACTCACCACTTGCTGTCCCAATTCACGACGGGGCGGAACTTCCGTTACTCGCCGCACACAAGCAGGGGGAGGAGTTAAGAGGTGGGACGTCATCGCATGGCAACGCTCCGCCCCTACTCTAGATGAGGATTATTCATTGTGTTTTACATAGTATTTAAACCATCTCTTAGCCCAATAAGGAAGTACTTATTATGTAGTTTCTTTTTACTATCAGCTGAAAACAAACAGCAGCAACTCTATGACGCAAAAAAACTGAAATTAATTAAATATTGTTTTATTAATCCCCAAAGGGAAATCATATTGTGGCAGCATTAATTACTATTAAAGATGTGGTATTGTCATAGGTGATAGAATAGGGGGGGGAAAGTATTGTAGTCTTAAAGCTGAGCAGAGAGCTGTTGGAGTTGTTCCTGCAGCCAAGTCTCAGTTGATAAAAATAACATTTATTTACTGATATTCCTGCTGCACCCTCGTCTGGGGTCCATTTCATTTGTGGGCAATCTCACATTTTCAATGATGACCAAGGGAAGAAAATGTTTAAAATTCACTCTCTTTGCTCTCCATTTTGTTCCTGCTCTGCATCCCAGACGTCTCCTCTTCAACTTGCCTCGAATTGGGGTCTTTGGAAAGCTCATTCAGCTGCTTCCACATGGAAACAACTTTCCCGTTGCCATGTTTATGTATCATAACAGATTGCAAGAGTAAACAGTCCCCCACATTTCCCTTCTAACCTCTGCTTGAGGTACCTTTAGTGATATTTCCACTTTCTTCAGCAGAAGTGAACTGATGGTTTGAGGCTGCGTGCCACAGAAAAGTTTGGAAAACTTTACTGAAACTAATTCAGGGTTCAAAGATGAACCAAATTCTTTCATTTATTTTTAAAGAGTCACGTTTTAAGAGAGGATTGAGGATCTTTGATGTCTTTCCTTGGAACAGACGCCATGTTCTGTACTTTTATAGGAGTATTATTGAGCATTGTTCCATGATTTACTGAGACGGCTGCAGAGCTCAGGAGGCTGGACTGCCATAAAAAAAAACTCACCATCATGTTTGATTTAAAATACACATGAAAACTGTTGGAGGAAAGGATTTGTTATTGTCTTAAATTGCTGAAAAGTGATGAATGACATGAATTTTTAAGTCTTTACTCTTCGCTGATCTTTCTTCCTAAATTACTTTCTTTCTTTTTCCTTTTTTCTGTTCTTGATCATCTGTTTCCCCAACCTCCTTTCCTCTCTTCTTTCTCTCCTCATTCTTTTTATTTTCTAAAGGGAAAGTGAAGCATAAATGAACAAATAACAATTATTGTGTAGTTATGGCTGTGGACAGGAATGACCTCCTGTAACCTTCTTTATTGAGCTGAAGAAGCCTCTGACTGAACACACTTCTTTGTTTGATCACGATGTTGCAGTTTTGTTCGTTATATATACGTATATATATAAATAATATATATATAATATATTTAATATAAAATCATATATATATAAAAATATAAAATGCAAAGAAAAAGATATATATATATCTTTTTCTTTGCATATTTTAAACTTTGTAACATGTTAAATTCAAGAATTAGTTTAAAAATATCTAATTGAAAAAAACTTTTTATTAAGATAATTATTTTTGATAGATTTTTATAAAACAAAATGCTTTACTTTGAAGAATACTTGAAAAATTTTGAAATACATGTTCAAGTTTAGTTTACTTTAACTTAATATTCACACTTTCTTATTTCTATTTGTCTAATATATGTAAAAATTATCATTAAATGTTTTGGTTGACGATTAAATCTAAACACTATTTCCAGAGTTTAAAAAGTTTTTGATCCAATTTGTACAGAATTCCTTCAAATTTACAAAATAATGGTTGTTTGATGTCTCTTCCCTTCAGGTACACTAGGGCTGAGGTGGTGTTTCTCATAAACGTCGGATCCTTGTGGTTCCCAGAGTTTCTAAAAGCAGAATGGGAGGCAGAGCCTTCAGTTATCAGGCCCCTCTCTGTGGAACCAGCTGCCAGTTTGGGAGGCAGAGCCTTCAGTTATCAGGCCCCTCTCTGTGGAAGCAGCTGCCAGTTTGGGAGGCAGAGCCTTCAGTTATCAGGCCCCTCTCTGTGGAAGCAGCTGCCAGTTTGGGAGGCAGAGCCTTCAGTTATCAGGCCCCTCTCTGTGGAAGCAGCTGCCAGTTTGGCTTCAGGAAGCGGACACCCTCTCTACCTTTAAAACTTTCCTTTCTGATAAAGCTTATAGTTAGGGATGGCTCAGGTGACCCTGAAACATCCCATAGTTAAGCTGCTATAGGCCCAGCCTGCTGGGGGAGCTCCCATAATGCACCTCTCCATGTACATTTGACATCATTGTTGTCGTTAACTTGTGTTTCTCTCTCTCAGGAGGTATCCCTGGCCTGGTGTTACGGTGCTTGTTGTCCCCTCTTTCCTGTCCTCTCAGCCCCCAGCTGGTCGAGGCAGATGGCCACCTTCCTGGTTCTGGGGGTCCGGCCGAATAGTCGAAGAAAGACTTCCTATTATCTTTTCCTAAGATGCTTTCCTTGACCTCTATGGAAAACATGATGGTGCGAAGAAAAGATGTCGGGAAACATTCTTAAGGACGATCATATTCACATTCTGCTGCAAATGTTCCACAAAAAGGGCTTCAGATACTTAATCTTCTGCAAACTTTTCACAGTTTTACATGAAAATTATACCACTATTATACCATCTCTAATATATCATATTAGAGATGAGACATAAAGTTTATTATCAAAGTTTGGAACTGAAAAGCTCAAACACACCCCCCCGTCTTCATATTTATGAATCAGAGTTAGTACGACTGGATGAAAATAATCGAGTGTCGTTATAAAACTTGTAGCCGCAAGGAATTGTGGGACGGATCCATTTCATCCAGATCATTCAGTTCATTTTCCTGAGGAGTTCAAACAGCTCTGGTCGTGGCTGCTGCTCAGATACCTCTGGGTCATTTCACTCCGTTAGAAAGGTTCCCAAACAAAACAGAACCCTGGTTCTGGTTCTGATGGAGGTTTCTTCCTGTTAAAGGGGAGTTTGTTCTTTCCTCAGGACGGGAAAGTTTTGATGCAATCGGTTGGTTTCCTTTGCTAAACTACTTTTTTGAACTGGACTAATTTGGATTTAATTAATAAAACAGAATTGAACTGAATTTGACCTTTTTTTGATGCAAATATTACCAGAAAACACAGACTGGTGTCAGTGCGTTGGTGACAAAGTGAAACTAAAAATGTGAACTGTATAAAAGTGATAAGATGCTGTAATGAGCTTAAAGCAAATTGAAAAAAAGGAATCAAAACCTTTTTAAAAGTGAATGTGTGGTGTTCTTGTTGAGCTCAGAGGTTTTTCATATATCAGCAAGGACGGCGAGAGAAGAAGCAGCGACCACTCAGGTTAAAACACGAAGCAGCAACGACCTCATCGCTGATAAAAAACAAGAGGACGAGGCTGCTGAAAGCATGAAAGCTCAGAGCAGAGCGCAGTCTCAAAATCCTCCACTAGGTGGCAGAAAACATCCAGCAGAGGTCAGAAAAGCCAGAAGGCCGTTGTTGTTGTTTTAATTTCTTTTATTAAAGCATTGAAAAGGGCTTCAGATCAGTGTGCGCTTCATGTGTGGAAGCAAATATCAACCTGCTCCAGTTTCTTAATGTTTCACACCTGCAAGTATGACTGATGTGTGATATTAATCCAGAGCTCTGACATGGAAACCAAGGCCTTAAATAAAAAAAAAAAAATGACAAAAAAGCGACACCCTTCTCTTATTCAACAGCAAACTTCATCTGAGCGTCAAACGTTTCATGCGTTTATTGTTAAATGTTTTGCCAGCATTAAGCCTTCACACTTTATTGCCATGGAAACAGAGACAGTTTAGCTCCTAAAGCCCACCGCTCGTCAGGTTTCACAGCTCGTTCCGAGTCGAGCTTCGCCGCCTGCCCGCAGCGCTGAACTCATCTTTGACCTTCTGACAGCCAGCAGACGCCACTGAAATCTCTCCTCTTCCTCCTCCTCATTGGCTGCCCGAGGCCTTCAGGAAATGAAGTTGGTTTGTGGGATTATGCTCTCCACTTTGTGATCTGCAGGATTTGCCGATGCCTCGTAGTTACAGATGGTCACTTCATGTCTGTGAGCCTTAAAAAGACAGCGTTGGTAGAGGCAGTCTGTTAAAACCACAGTTTACAACAAACTGAAAGCAGGAAGGAAATACAGCAGCTTTTATACATGTACCAGGCTTAAAATGCTTTTCTAACTAAAAGTAGATGTTTATAATGGAAATGTACCAGGCTGAAATTAACAGTAGTAGTCCTTTAAAGGTGACATATTCTGTAAAAATCCTTCTTTCTGTTCCTGGGAGCAGATATCAGAGTGTCTGAAGTCACCAAAAACACAACCCTGGTATCAAGGGCGAAACCATAGTGTAGATATTGGGGGGGTCCAAATTAGAACTGTAGACCATATTCCAGCGGGGGGTCTGGGGGTCCTCCCCCAGAAGATTTTTTATTTCTTAGATGCCATTTCCTGCATTCTAGTGCATTTTAGGGTGACCTGTACAAATCCTAAACCCATGAAATATATACTGTATAGAACAGTAGATTTCAGCCCTTGGTCCAAATGTGAGCCCTTCCCAAAATATTTATATTGAAAATGTTGTACAATTTTCATATAGGTGTATTGATAAAGATGTGCTTGTATAGAACATAGTTTTTAAGAAATGCAGTATAATGACCAATTAACAAGTTACAATTCAAAGCTCGTTTTTTATTGTATGTCAAGTAGCAAAACACAAATACAAAATGTGCAATTGTAAACTTATTCCATACTATTTTGTTTGTATACTGTTTCCCACATTGAAAGTAAATCTGGAACAGCAAGGGACTGATCTAGGAAAGAAGGAGTACTTTTATATGTCACATACTAGACAAAATATTGGAGGGGACAGATTGGTACTTTCCCAACATTGGGGGGGACGTGTCCCCCTCAATGTCTATGGTGGTTACGCCCCTGCCTGGTATCTATTTAGTTCCACATTTAAGGAGCCATCACTCCTTAAGTTGGCTCCGCCTCCTCTGCTAAGCCCCACCCCCTCACATCCCCCCTGCTGGGCAGATGAAGCCAGCTTCTGGTGGAAATGTTCTGCTGTCAGCTCCTCTGAGGAGCATGCATCTTCCATCCAGCAGCAGGCCCAGAGGATAAACTCTATCTGAGGCTAATGTTCCAGCAGAGTTAGCTAAAGACTGTGGATAAACTCTATCTGAGGCTAATGTTCCAGCAGAGTTAGCTAAAGACTGAGGATGTGCAGCAGCCACTTTTCATCCCACTGTTTTAACAATTTGGTCCAGTTCAACGCTGGACTGAAGAAGCTGAGCCACAAAGAGGGATCAGTTCCAACTCTCAGAGCCTGAACTTCAGAGCAGAAAAATGGAAGCATCTGAGAAATAACTCCTCATGGTTTATTTACTGATTATTTTCTCCTTTAGCAGCAGCTAACGCTAACAGCTTAGCTAATGAAGGTGACGTACACCAGCTTCTATGGTGTTGTTGAATTGTGTAAAAAAGAAAAAGATGTTCAGGTGGAGGCAGCAGACTGATAATGTTTCAACATGATTCAGACCAACCTCTGAATACTCTCCTCTGAGACCAATGTAGTACACCCGGGTGTTCTCTGCTCCAAAGTTCTTGGAGATGTGGATGGAGAGGTGCTGAACGTTGGAAAAACGAGCGATCCTGCACATGACGACAGAAAAGGGGAAACAGTTCAGGAGGGAACATTAATGTACCCGAAATCAAGCTATAAAACGGAGAAATGTGACATTTACTTTGAGTTAATGCGATTTAGGAGAGGAGAGACTAGGGTGGGACAGGTGATGTTTTTGTCTTATCTAAAACTATATGGGGCAATAAACGGTTTTTATTGGTTTGAAATGAATGAGAACCAGAAATGGGTCAGATTTTCTGTGCGGAGGCAAATCCAACAAGGCAAATCCAACAAGAGAAGAAAAAGAAGAAGAAGAAGAAGAAGAAGAAGAAAAAGAAGAAGAAGTGGTCATCAATCATCACATCCGGGTTTCTAAAGGCGGATTGATAGTTGACGCGTCGCTCACGGCGCAGCCGGTACGTGGCGTCAAAAGGACGTTTCTGGCCTGGCGGTGCGGCGTCGTGCACCAGTCGAAATTTGTAACTCGGCGCACGGAGAACGTCAAACCGGACGGACCAACTGGAAAACAGGCTCACGGCTGACGGTTGTGTCATGTAAAATAATAAATGATGTCGTTAGGAATTTGCTGTTGTTTCATTCACTGGAAGCAGCTTTGAGTATTAGCGCTATATAAAACCGATCTATTATTATTATTATTATTATTATTATTATTATTATTATTATTGCATCCTGAAAGGTAACGATAATTCCCAGGTGTGTAGCACACTATTTCATAACAAACAAACAAAGGGTAACACAATACACTTAAAAGTCCTATAACAATATTCTAAGAACTATATCAGACTATAATGGTGAGAACACACCTATTGAAATTTCAACTTCTGCAGGATCATCAACTATTATGTAAATAATCTTTCTCTTTCGTCGCCTTTTTGCCGGCAAGGTTCTGAGCAGCCGGAAATCAGCCGGCCTGAAGCTGATTTCCCTTAAGGTCTAAACTCTGTAAACTTTAGCAACATTTGAAACATTTTCAGGCGAGAAAGTAGTCGTTTAGATCCCCAACGTGTTGAAAACCTCACAAAATACCGGCTATTTACAGTTTTGTTCCCACGACTTCGGCACTACTAAAGCTAGCCGCAGTGAGCAACGCGCTTCCTGTTATTTTCACAAAGTAAAATACCTGTTACCTTTTATCATAGGGAAAGCCATTACGATACAATTGGTGCTTTTGTTTTGAAAACAGGAAGTGAACCTACCCTCGCTGTAGCTAGCTTGAAACTGCCGTTTTGACAGGAAATGACGATCGGCGACGTCACGTTAGGTTGCATCTTGGGTAGTTTGAGTATGAGTAGTAACCTCATGATGCATACCCAACATTTCGGAGAATCTAGTATGCATCCTAGAAAAAAGTCAGTATGAGTAGTAGGAGAAGTATGCGGTTTCAAACACAGCCATTGTTTTCTTGTCCGCTTTAATCGTTGTAGAGTAGTTAGCTTTAACCTTCACGGAGCAGGGGTGGTCTGTGGCGTAGTGGGTTAAGTGGCCGCCCCATGTACAGAGGCTATAGTCCTTGCTGCAGCTGGCCCCGGTTCGAATCCCGCATCGGACGGCTCTGTGCTGCATGTTATTCCCCCTCTCTCTGCCCCCTGCTTCCTGTCTCTCTTCACTGTCCTATATAATAAAGGCATAAAAAGCCCCAAAAAATAATAAAAAAAACCTTCATGGAGCAGCGACACCTCTGTGATGGAGAAAATTGCAACTACTGGCGCATCGACTCGCACCATGTGGTGAGAATGATGGGTTCAGAGAATAAATGGAGAATTACATGAAGGTTGACAGGATGCCTTAACTGAGCACATTCATGAGTCTGAAACAGAAAGAAACGCGTCTTTGACCAGATTAAATTTCAAGCTCCGGGACTTCTTCGTGTGGTCTGATGTTCCTCTTCAAACTGAACGTTTCAACAGTGAAAGGAAGCGGCTGAAAAGCATTTTTAAAGCAGGTTAAAAGTTCTTGTTTGTGCTCTCACTTTGTCGGGTACTCCAGCTGAGCCGCAGGGTCTTTGTTGAGCCTGAACGCCTGTTCGGGTTCTCTGCCGGTGTCGTCAAACGACATCTGAGGGATGTTCTTGTAGCTGGAAAGAAAAAGAAAAAAAAAAAAACGATCAACAGATGTCGATAAAACCCACTGAAAAAAGGAAGAGAAAAGTCACGTCTTTGGGTGTCTGAGGTGTTAAAATATGTGATTAAATGAGCTGCTTCAGATTAGCAGGGAACAGTCACATCACAGCAGCTTTAATCAGCTTTTTACCCCTTTTTACCGACTCGTTTTACAACATTTGGAAACAACGATTGAACCTGCGGATCAGGATTAAAACGGCAGGTTACAGGTGTTCCTCTGAGGCCAACGTCTAACCTTCAAAAAAACTGATTACCTTTTCCCATGAAACAGGATAAACTTTACAGATTTAAAACTAAATCTATCTTTTCACTGCCTGATTAAAGCTGTCTCTTCTCTTTCCGCAGGTCTTTCATCCCGGCTGCTGTCAGACTTTTCAACACATGCACACACTGATCATTTTGTTGCCTTTCCATGACAATCCACCACTCATATAGAGATTTTTCTTTATCCGTATTTATTTATATTTTATTCATTTCACCTTCATAATGTGCAATATTATTCATACTAGGTCACTTTACTTTTTGGTCACTTAACTTTTTAGTACTTGCTTTTTCTCTTCTTTTAAATTTCTTGTTCATGTCAGTTGTTGCTGCTGTGACAAGTGAATTTCCCCGTTGTGGGATAAATAAAGTACAATCTAATCTAAACTTCTCTTTTCAGAAGTTTATAAAAAGAAAAAGCGACTTCTTTCTGAATCTGCCGACTGAACGGCAGCTCTTCAACATTTTTCCGATGTGTTTTCCAGCTGATCAAAGCGCCCACAGCATGAACTTTGGCATGAACCCCATCAGCTCTTGGTTTTCCTCCCCGGATTAGGACCATCAGCTGAGGCAAACACTCACAGTCGTATCTCGGCGGGGTGGGAGTCGCCATCCTCTCCGGAGATGATGACGCCTTTCAGCTTCACGCTGCCGGTAAAACTGAAAGAGACGCAGGAAGTTTGGTTTTACTCTGAGAGGACGCCACGTCTGCGACAGACGAGACGGAAGAAGCCGTCATGGGCGACGACCATGCGATTCGCTGATTCAGTCAGCTCGATGATGAGCATGATTTAAACTTAAAGGGATAGTTTGCCTCTTTTGACATGAAGCTGTATGACATCCCATATCAGCAACATCATTTATGAACATTTTCTTACCCCCTGCTGCCTCCTGTGAGCAGAGTTCCAGCCTCGTTTTGGCGTTGACGAAAGTAGTCCGGCTAGTTGGCTGGGACTTAAAAAAGAAAGCGTTTTGCTTCTTAAAACAATATGCGTTCAAAAGAGTAATACATTTGCATCACAAAATCGTTCTCCAGGAAAAAGTCAGACCTCACAATCTCTTGGCCCTATTTTCTCTCCCTTCGTATCACTGCCTGCTGCCGCCTGCCGACAGCCGCGCCTGTTACAGTGTTTGCTGCTCGGAAGCAGGGGATTGCTCGGTCTGCACAGCAGGCAGTGATACGAAGGGAGAGAAAATAGGGCCAAGAGATTGTGAGGTCTGACTTTTTCCTGGAGAACGGTTTTGTGATGCAAATGTATTACTCTGTTGAACACATATTGTTTTGAGAAGCAAAACACTTTATTTTTTAAACCCCAGCCAACTAGCCGGACTACCTTCGTCAACACCAAAACGAGGCTGGAACTCGGCTCACAGGACGCAGCAGGGGGTAAGAAAATGTTCATAAATGATATTGCTAATATGGGATGTCATACAGCTTCATGTCAAAAGAGGCGAACTATCCCTTTAAAGTCACTTTCTGTACTAAGAACAGAGCTTTTATTGTTCCTCTGAGGTCATCTCATCTAACCTTCATCCCCAACACAGAGTTAGAGATGCTAAACAGCTCCTCTAAGTTTGTGAAAATACTAGGAAATAAATATCTTTGCTGACTAAATGACACCTAATAATGATGGTTTCAGGACTTACGGGATGTTGAACAGCAGCTCTTCATCTGCATCACTCTCGACAAACTGCGAAGAGAAAAAAAAGACGCCGTTACGCGCCTCCGCTTCTCTGATTTCTTTCTCTTTTCATCCCCAAATACAGTTGCAGTTATCGTGTTCTCAGACAGTTTCTACCGGAAACATCTGCTCTGAGCAGACTCTATGCTTTTCACTTGGGTTTCAGACTCTCGGCGGGGCATCATAAGACACCTGGGAGCACCGCGGGATGATGGGAAACACCTGACATCCCACCTTTCTATCAGGTTTCTATCAGTCAAACTTGTCAGAGATGGACAGACGGATCGGGGCTCCGTCAGCAGTAATGAGGGCGCTGCTCCTCCACATAGAAAGGAGTCAGCTGAGGTGGTTCATCGGTTAGGATGCCTCCTGGGAGGAGGCCCCGGGTCAGAACCAGAACTCTGTGGAGGGATTATATATCCCACCTGGTCTGGGAACGCCTCGGGATCCCCCAGGAGGAGCTGGAGGGGGTCGCTGGGGAGAGGGATGTCTGGGTTTCCCTCCCGAATCTGCTGCCTCCATCCTGACCTCATAAGTGGAAGATGATGGATGGATGATAGTCGCATTGAACAAGATACTTTTCAAACATATCTTTTAGTCTTGAATTCTCTTTCTCAGTCACAAACACAAATATAACGTATGCTCTGTGATAAAGAACATTTCAGAAGCTTCAGAATCAGTTATTCTCGTGTAATTATTCTCATTTTGTGTCTCATTTCATGTTTTACTCTGTTCTTTACATCTTATTAAGCATGTAATCCTGGCCCCATTTGTTGTACTGTGCATCTTTGTGCTCATCTTGCATGTATTTTTTTTTTATCGTTTTGTGTCTGATTTTTCATCCCATTTAGCTTCTACTGGGTTGTTTAATTTCAGTCTGATCTTTCCCTTCTGTCTGTAGCCACTTTATGTGTAATTTTGTTTATTTTTTTGTCCTTTGTCCCATTTTGCATCCCGTTCTGTTCCCACTGCTCGTTTTGTGATTAATTATTCATCCAACGTAGTCCTTTTTGTTTATTTCTTCATATAATGTGGACCCAAATGATCAGGGTGTGGTGCTTTTGCATGCTTTTTGCTCATTAGTGATCATTTTGTGCAACATTTTGCCAGATAATTTAGTCTTAAAGGTCGGTTTTCGTCTGTTTTATTTGTTGCAGGCGCTGCAGGGGCCTCCCAACCTTTGGGGCCCTGCGTCAGTGACCAATCCTCCCGTTCAGAAATCAATAATGATAGATCAGTAAAATATTGCACAATCTGAGAGGTTTGAGCAGACTGAAACTTCACTTTTTTCGGACACCTGCGGGGACCCCCAGTGTGTTTGTTCAGCGGGGCACAAACGGAATGAGTGCCCGGAGACAGGCTCCCTGCGGCGGTTACCTTGTCTCGCTCGTTCCGCTGATCCCATGGTTTGAACACCAGCCTCCCGTCTCCGTCTCTGCTCTCGTTCAGACACTGAAGCTTCTCCAGGTCGATCCGCTGGTACAGTCCGTACTCCAGGCCCCTCTCCGCGGGCTCGTGCTCACCCTCGCAGCTGTGGCCGTGCCCGTGACCGTGACCGTGTCCGGACATCGTGGGTTCAGAAGAAGAAATAAAGCTCAGTCAGCAGACAGGACGTTTTTGCAAAGTAAGAAAGAATCAGCAAGTTTCGCTTCGCAGCGTGAAACGATCCGACTCCTGCGTCAAGTGACGCGGATTTATGACGCATTTCCGGTGAGAGATTTTCAAAATAATCCAGGTACTTTTCTGTGTTTCCTTCTTTCTTTGAATCAGAGCAACAAGAAGTTAATTTGCTTTTAGTCAAACTCTAAATTATTTTTCGTTTCTTTCTCTCTTTTTTTCTATTTCCGTATTCTTTCTTCCATTTTTCTTTATTCTTTATTTTCCAACAGTTTGTTTCTTTATTCTTTAGTTTTTTAGGCAAGGCAAGGCATCTTTATTTACATAGCACATTTCATACCACAAGCAACTCAATGTGCTTTACATAAAGACATGGCATTTAAAAGAACAGCATAAAGCAGCATAAAAACAAGCAATTTAAATAGAAAAAAATAGAATAAAAATTAAAACTCAGTTAAAAACAGTGAAAAAGAAAAATATAAACTCATCCATAAGCACACCGAAAGAGAATTTTTTATTTTTTTTTAATCTTTTTTTCTTTCGGGCTTTCTATATATTTTATAAAATATATTCTGGGAAATAAAAAGAGAGAAGAAGAACAAACTGCAGCAAAGTGAACTAAAAGAAAATATACATAATAAATATTTAAAAAACGACTAATTACTAAAGAATAAGATCAAAAATATGTAAATGGACAATGTTTGTCTACATATTAAATATTTCATGAACATACATGAATATCAGATCAGTAAGAACATGTTAAGCTGCCATCACTGTTTAAATTTTATGATGTTTAATGAGTGTTGCAGAAAATCAGCTTTTAAAGTGAGCAGAATAAAATGAGGCGAGCTTATAAATGTTATATTTACCTTCATAAAAGCTTCCGTACTCACTTTTTTCAGAGGTTTCCATTTCATGTAAATATTAATATCTTTAACATTTTTAAAGGAGCTTCCACAAAGTGGAGGTTTGCTTGCCGGCTGCCATTTTATTTCATAAAGAAAACATGCGTCACAGGAAGTGTTTGTAACATTGTTGCCACTTTTTGTCTGACCGGAGCAAAACACGCGTGATCTGCTCTCTGATTGGCTCGCCGTTTCTTGTCGTCAATCGTCGATAGTGTCGCAAACTGTTTACAAAAACACTGACTGAAAATGCTTGATTTAATTGTTATTAAAGGATAAAAATGTTTAATTTAACCCAGATTTTGTACATAATTATGACACAAGTAGTTTGTTCATTCGAAGATGATTGAAGCTTTAAAAAGACTGAACTCTTGTAACATTAAAATGATTACCTGAGGGTGTCTCAGTACAGATTAAACAGCATCAGCATGACTGTTGGATAAATTGTATCATGCTAAAAAAAAAAAAGCATAGCACCTTATATTATTGAGCTTGATTGGCAACATCTCAATCTAAATTTCTCTCTATAAAATTATAACAAATCTGTGGGTTCAATCATCTGTTTGATGATTAAAATATTCAGAGAAGCAGAAACTTCTCTGAACATCGTCGAGAAAACTGAAAACCAGTTCTGAATGTTGGTGACCTCCAGGCAGCAGAAAGTCTTCTAAAAGAAAAACATCCAACACAGTTAATCCCCACCTGCACCAACACAGTAAAAACGACCTCAAAAAGAAAAGGATTCCCAAACTCTGACGCTTTCTCTGGACCAGAACTCATCAAAGACGGAGGGAGCTGAAGTGGAAACCGTCCTGAGGTCAGAAAGCATCTTTTATCAGATCAAAGACAGCATCCGTGATGGCATGAAGGCGCATTTAATTTGTGTTTATATGCTGCCATGACAGCCGCCGCCGCCATCGTAGACTTACCTGCACATGGTTTCCTCCTTCCTCCCGACTTCCTCCAAAACTTCTGTTTTAACAGATTCTGGAAATCACAGACTACCAGAAAAACGACTCACTGGGACTCTCAATCTTATTATCTTTAAAAACACAATTAAACATCTCAGTTTCATGATGTTTTTTGTATCAAATATAGAGCTTAAATTATCTGAAAATCACTTGACAGCGACCCTGCCACCCAGGAGAAGGATAAATGACACATTTTTTACACCTCCTTCATCATTAAAGCCTCCAGAACAGATGGAGGGTTGGATTTCCTCCTGAATTCAACAGAAATCTAATTAAAAAGCACAAAAAAACGTTCCCACACACACGTTATTTAAGGGCAAAAGTCAATTTTTAATAAAAATGACCATATAACATTTATTAAAATCTAATAAAATTACAATTTTTAATCTACTTCTGTTCGGGCCCATGTTGTGGGGTACCAGGTCCCATCACTGAAAATAAATACATCTCATCATGATCGCGGACTGAAGCTGCGGACGTCCCGTTAACCTCCTTCCTCGGCGCCCTCTTACCGCGTCGTCGGCCATCGCTCGAGCAGTTTGTCACAGTGAAGCAGATAGAAACAAGGTCGTACACATTCAACAGCAGGAAAAAACATGATCCGAAGCCACAGGAGGGTTAAAAAAAAGTCCACAATGTGTGTTTGATTTCCATCTCAGCCCCAGCACCTTGAAAACGCAGCAGGTAAAACATGATCCAATATGTTTTGGGTCTTTAAAAAGCAGCTCGGGTGTCGTGATGTGCGTCACGCGTGCGATGGGGAGACGAAACAATTGTAAAATGTAAAGATTTTTTCCGATGTAGTGTCATTTGGTCGTGAAGGAAAATAAAAACAAACGACTGCTCCTTAAATGAAAATAAACGTTCCTGTCCCTTAAAAGGAGAAGTTTGACACGTCGGGAAATATGTTTGTTTGCTTTGAGAGAAGAAAAAAAACGCCCGACGACTCGTTCAAATCTCACACACACACACCAAGAAGTAGAAGAACACGAAGGGTAAAAAAACGACGACTGAGCAGCTTTCACAGGGTTCTGTGATGGGATGGGGGGGGGGGGGGGGGGGGGGGGGGGGGCGCTGTCGTGTGCACGGGACTTTAAAGAAGCATGTAGGGCCTAGGTGTAATCGGGTGCTGGATTCTTTTGGTTCAGTGTCCAGCCACAGAGCCGGTTCTGCTTCCTAAATGATCTCGAGGTCTTTTTCTACAAGCTTGAAAACGTTTTAATAAATACGTTGAGGGGGCAGACAAAGATCGGTAAAGAGAGGTGATAAAAACCGTCTGTCTGTTTTCAGCCCGAACACACGAGCATCGCAGGTTTGGGCCGTTTGAGAAGGAACCAGCGCGGTTCAGCACCAGCACCCGGAGTCGGGCCGGATCGGCTCCTCTGGGCTGCTGAATCTGTCGGAGCCAAACCATTTGGGATGCTTCTTAAAAAGACAACCCGCTCCGACTAGAGAAATAATCTGTGCTCAAACCTAAAAAATGACAAGCTGATATATAGATTCGAGTTCTAGTGGGCAGGTGGGCAGAGGGAGAAGAGATGTGAGTCCTCTGAACAACCGGGGCACCGTTTCTTTAAAGATGTCTGCTTGACAAATGAGAAAAAGGTAACAGACTGAGTGTGTTTGCGTGTCCTGTGGAAAGTTGGTGATCTTTCTCTCTGAACAATGTTCAACCGTCATGATTTAAAAACTTACAAACAAGAGAAACCATTTTCCCACAAATACTGTAAAGTTCATGCGATGTCTGCTGTGTGTGTGTGTGTGTGTGTTTGCAGGGGAAGCGGGTCTCCAGTAAAATGTTGCTAAACTTAAATTAAAAACAGCTGGAATTGATAAAATACATTCAGTCTCTTTCACACTACCGGCGGGAGAATCTGTTCTTGAACGCTTTGATAGTTTTGGCCATCATGGGGGCGATTTCTGAAAGGAGGGAGGGGGTTTGTTAGATTTAAAAAGGATATTTTAGAAAAGTCTTCATTCAAAGCCGAGGATAGAGGAGGATGGAGACTTACTTTTTACTTGTGGTTTGTCCCGGGCAGCAGGTTGTCCGGCTCCTGCTGCTCCTGCTGCCGGTGCTGAAGAGCGAGATGAGCCTGCAGAGGGGTTGAGTTGGGAGGAAAAGGCGCGGCTCGACTCACCAGAGTAGTCTATGTTAGCCGGTCGTATTCTGCAGGAGACGGGGAAAAGCAGAGATGGGACCAAGTCACACATGTGCAAGTCTCAAGTCTTAGCTTTCAAGTCCCAAGTAATTTTTTCTTGGGCAAGTCAAGTCAAAGTCACCTTATTATTGCAATTTTACCTGCAGAATCTGATCTAAATAAAGTGAAAAGACAAGATATAAGTAACTGTCAGTAAACATCATTGGCCAGTGTGTCCAACCTGTCCACCCCGTATCATGTCAAGCTAACGTTAGCTAACTATAGACTAGGCTAACAGGATAATATTAGCTAATTTGACAAGCACTTAGTGGTCAGAATGGAGCTTTAAATGACGAACAAAGTTCGAAGTTGTCGTCTGGCTGTCCGAGATGTTGATGCTGCATGTCTTCGTCTTTTGCCGTCAAAATGGTAATTACGGAAGCCGAAGACAACGACTCTCGGTCCCCCTCCCGCTGACATGTTGATGCATATCTGATATGAGTTTATTCTCTCCAATAAACACTAAGGTATGTAGAGAGGGTATGACTGATTGACAGGGTAGGGATCCAATCATGACGCCATTCTCAGCCTGCGCTCCTACCGGGTAATCAATATTATTTTTTAAATGTATTTATTCATTTTATATTCAAACTGAAAACATGAACTGAATAACACTCAAGTCATTCAAGTCATCGTGTTTCAAGTCAAGTCAAGTGCCGAGTCTTTAATTTCCAAGTCCGAGTCGAGTCTCAAGTCACAAATCATCAAAACAGCGACTCGAGTCCCTATCTCTGGGGAAAAGTAAAGAATCACTCCACTCCTCAGTGACCTAAACTGGCTGCCTAAATTAAATTTAAGTCACTAATGCCGCCTACAGAGAGACTTCTGGGTCTGCAGCAGCTGTTTAAACCTGTGGAGAAAACAGGATAAATCCTAGAGTTAGAACTGACAGAAAACTGTGGTTTCTGCCAGGATTCGTGGTCGAATTCGAGGGAGGAAGAGGACCTAAACGCAGGAGGTCTCAGAGGCTTTGAAAGACCAAACTAAAGCACAGCTGGAGCAGGATAAGCAACTATGACCAGAGAGGAAAAGCAGGAGAATGTATACTGAGGGATAATTCATCAGCAGGTGAGATCAATCAGCAACAGAAAACCAAGACAAAATAACTCGGACTCGAGGAAACTAAAGAGCGATAATCAAGCTGATGACATAAAGGAAAACCCAAGAATCCCAAAGGCTTCATGACAGGCTCCTACATTCAGAAGGAGGTTCAGGAGGTCCTTTGTTCCCACAGCCAGAAGGCTTTTTAACAGTGACTGCTGAGTTCTTCTCAAATTGATTGATTTTATTTATTTATTTATTATTATTATTATTAGTAGTAGTAGTAGTAGTAGTAGTAGTATTTTTATTAGAATTGGTATTATTATTGTTGTGAATAAGACGAGTTGTTATGAATTTTAACATTGTAACGTGTGTGATGGCATCCGTAGGGCCGACCGCTTCAGATCATGTCTGATATGTAACTTGAGTTCTGTTCACGATTCAAACAGAACAACTCATTACCTGCACAAACGGGTCCGACATCAAACGTACGAGACGGTGGCAGAACAACAAGCGACAGAGGCCATCATACGAGTAACGATGTAGGAAGCAAATGTGGAGCTGATGAGAGCTGCATTATGTGACATGATTTTCATATTTTGGGCTTTTCGCCTCCAGCTGTGACTCCTTTCATCCCGCCGAACATCCCACCCACTGCAAAGCGTTTCCATGATTCTCTCCGCAGCCGGTGACTTCCCTCAGGTGTCAAACGCGTCTGCATTTAAACCGATAACATATGATGATGATTTTCTGCGTGGACTCACTTGATGGGAGAAGCAGCTGCTATGGAGGCGGCCGTGGACAAACCACTGCTGGTGCCGAACTTTTCCTGTCTGCGGCGGACGTCACGTGGCGGCTTGGCCGCAGAATTTACATACGCCATCTTCACCTGCCGTCCTGCCACAGAAAACAGCACTCAGACTTAAACTCGTGTCCATCTTCAGCATGTCACGGGGCCGACTGGTTCAGAGAAGGCCTCTCCCACCTTTGGGTTTGTTGGCGTGCGCAGAGGTGATGTTCTGGGTGAGCATCCTCAGCCGCTCCTCGCGCTCGTCGTGCAGCCTCAGATACATCTCCCTCCACGATTCGTACTCCTGAGGCGACTCTCGCTTGAAGTCCCGCTGACAGTGACGCATCCACAGCTCATCCGAATCCTCAGTGAAACACTGGAGAAGGAAAAGAAAGCAGGGATAAAAGTTCAGAGGGGAGGGTCGACTCGTCCTGACCCAGAAGGACGTCCCGCCTACATCTGTGTTGTGAATTTTCTAGATTTTACATAAGTAGGAATCAAAACAACATCAGATTCCCACACCATATACAATAAATGAGGCAAATTTTACACATCCTTGTCCACAAACCTGGTTGCTCTGCTCGATGCGGTATAGCTGCTCTGGAGTGCATCTCTCCAGGACCGGCTGCAAGATCTCAAACGGCACTCCGCCCACTTCAGCGATGGCTGAAAGAACAAAGAAGTACCTCACAGTCAAGTCTGTGCAACAGTTCTCTAATAAACACTGTGCACCGACGCTGAAGTTACCAACACAAAGAACCGTGGCCACCTGGTAAGCTACAGTTTGACCTCACATTTCCAGGCTCTGCATCCATATTTGAAGCAAATGTAGCCGGAACTTTTAGGAGCCTTATGCACCAAGCCGACAGCTGGCAAAGAACATCTGTATTTTAATCTGATTGGCTCTTATTCTTGTTGAGTCCTGTAACATTTCCCTACCTTGCGTCTTTGGCATTTTTGGTGTCTCCTGGAGGTGTCTTTGTCAGCCTCTAAAGCATGACAACCAATGCAAGTGCACAGCTGTGCGCGTGCAGGGCTCAGATGGAGGTTTGTTTTATGACAGTGGTGTTACATCCCACACCTGTAGGGGGAGCTAAAGAACAAAAAACTGCCAGATTCTCTTGTGTTACTTTAAAATGTGTTGCACCGAACAGTATGTGTTCCAGTATACGGTAACTTACCGTATACTAACATCTTAAACGAGTAAGAGTGGGGGATACCGTGTGATGTCATCCTTTCATGTAGCTGGAGGACTTCCTGATAGTTCGAAGCAGGTTCTGGGTCTGTTTTGAATGCACAGTAGCTCCCAGAGCCCCGAGGGTAAAGCGGCTACTACCGACAAAGGTAAAGGGTTTAATCGGCTTGTGTTAGCACATGTACCCACGTTTAAAAAACCCTTTTCATCACACTACTTTTATGTAATCCTAAGAGCCTAAATAAAGCCTGATTTATGGTCGTCTACGGAGAGCGACGGAGACGGAGACCGAGACCGCAAGGGTTGTGATTGGTCAGCTAACAGCATCATTTCCGGAATCACTTTTCCGGTTTAGCTCCTTCCTCTCAGAACAACAACACCGCCATTTTTGAAAGAGTTTACTGTGTGCCGGTCAACATTTGGTCAAAATGATTTGCATTTCAATTTCAACAAGCTCCAACTCCAACAACAGCCTTTCTCTCTCGGTCGCCATCGTTCACTGTGAGGAGTGGAAGGGAGCCGGCCCGGAAGGTAAACAATCAATCAACGACGATAGACGTGGCGAGATTGGGTCGTTTAGTGTAGCGACGCCTACTTATCGGGAGGGGAACTGCCTTGCGTATCAGACATCCCGACGGAGAACTTCGAAAGGTTTAGTGACCACGGATTGACGGATAGCGACGGAGAAGCATACCAAGGCCTTAAGGGTTGTCCTTTGGGTGAACCAGTCTCTGACTGAGGGTGTTGTTGGGTTTGTTAAAATTGGCTTTGTTCTTAGACATTAGGAATGAAATAAGTCTCAGTACTTTTCCATATGACCTTAAGTGATGCAGGAGTAGAAAGACAAAACAATTAGGAAAGCCTGGGAAACCAAGGGCAGATTGATACACACACATTATTTGAATTCCTCAGAGACATTATTTGGGTTAGTACGATTCATATCCAATCACATTTGATCAACAAGGGATCCACCGTGGGAAACTAGGAGATATATATACGAGGTGTAACCGGAGATACGGGGCTCGGTCTGACGGATTCTTGCGACTGAGACCAGCGCTGAAATACTGCACTTGTTGCCATACCAATAAAGACTTCATTTTCACTTGAATTACTTCGGTCAGTTCTTGAGCCTCCTACTAAAAGAACCGAATCTAACAAATGGTGCCGTGACCCGGGGTTCGAAAGCTTAAAGACCACCGTGCCGTGCGACAGACCCCCGTGCGAGGGAGGACGCCTCGAGGTGATAGGAGGGACAGCTTTTTTCAGACAATCAGGCGCCAGAAAAAGGTGAGCAGAACACCACTTAATGACTAAATGTGAAATTTCTGCATATTGAATAACCTAAATGAAGTTGTCTGAATTAAGTTGTCCTCTGGTCATGGTAAATTTGAGTGTCAAATGCTGTCTGTCTGTTTGCATTGAATGGCAACACGTGAAGTATAATACACATAGTCTCACATAGGGAAAGTAAATAAGTGTCCTGATAAGTGAATTCGAACAAAGTGACAAGATAAATTCATTTTATAAATGAATATCCCATTCGAGGAACTTGTCGTCAATATTGGGGTTTCCGTGCACAAGTAACTATTGTGTAACGAAGTAGTTTGTAATTCCATAACTGAGGTGGTCGACTAGAATAATTGGATTAATTCCGGGAAGGAAGCTCTTCTTCCCTGACGATTGTTGGGACGAAGGATTGAAGACTTCCGGTCTGCGTGGCAGTTTCCCGAAACAGAGTCGGATGTACTGAATAAATTTATACTTGAAGGACAACAGGGTCAGATTTTTTAATTTTCATGCAACTGTGGGGGGGAGGTTCACCGCTCGAAGATATTTGACTGCTCCAGCAGATCTCGACGGTTTCTGTTCAATATTGGGGTTGGTATAGATAAAAAGGGGGGAGAACAAGTGGCTGCGCGTGCAATACGGGTCGCTTTGTTCGGGGAAAACAGTATTTTTATGGTGTGACCCAAAGTTTTGGAATAAACAAATGCTTTGATAAGTGGGAGTAACCCCGAGAAGTGGAGCGCACAGAACACAGCGTTCTGCGTAGAAGTTTCTTCACTACCTTAAGCATTTGGGCAATTACGTCTTCCATATACTTTGATTAACACGTGTATAAATTTTGAATATGTCATAAAAATTGAATGAAAGATGGAAGAAAATGGTCCCGAGGTGAGAAGAAAAACGAGGGACAGATAAATTGGACTGGAGAAATGCAGAAAAAAAGAGTGTGCGAGTTTGCTCCACTGAGGCTGAGTGTGTGTGTTCAAAATGTTTTCAAAACAAACGAGAGACTAAGAATCAAGCACATGCATGACACAGAAGGAAAAAGTTGATAGATGATATATTTGATCCCAAGGTTTATTGAAAAAAGTTAATAATTTTTTTTTCAGCATCAAAGCACTAATAATGACCTATGAGGAAAAAATTAACAGATTTGGAGGCTTGACCTGAGGCCTGAAGTTACTAACTAAAGATCAGCTGTGCAGCAGCATTACAGGAAATAATGAATAATGAAAAGCCCCAAACGCTTTTTGAGCCATAATATTCCCAATTTAATTTTATAGTTGTTCTCTTTGTCATAAATGCGCACACCCTAAGATTGTCTTTTCTCAACCATGTTTTTTCTCTCATTCAGCCCTGAGAGTGAGAACAATCCAAACAGACTCCGAGTGATCATTGGCCTGAGTTTATAATGATTATAATAGGGGTTTAGTTACTAGTGCAAATAGGATTGATTCATCCATCTATTTTAACATGCATATGATTAGGAAAGACACCAAAGTATGTAGATAAACTGAAAACAACTTTACAATGCAAAAATCACAGTGATGAGATAAGAAACAATAAAATCAAGGAAGAACAGTGTTTGAGACATTCATACAAATTGTTGCTGAAATAAGATTGAACAGCTCTCTTAAAGAGCTAAAGTCAAATACACAAGCAGAGTGTTTAGGAGATTTGCTCCTTTAATAAAAAAAAAAAACATCTAAAAAATGTTCTACAAATTGAAACTTTATGATTTCACCTGAAGCAGGACTGAGATCAGACAGTCAGACCATATGACACAGATTAAACAACCAGGATTTAGGATTTAATATCACGGCCAGACAATCAGATGTCAAACAATTTGATAACATATTAAAGTTGTTAAAGCTTAGCCTTTATTGTTATTAGGAGATATTAACTTGACTTTAAAATTTTAGCTGCTCTAAATTTCCTCAGCCTCAGGTCACCAATTCAATAGTCAATAGTTATCACCAATGTTTAGATTCAAACTAAAACATTTGACTATTTAACTAAATCATTTAACTACTTAAAGGGGAACTCCGGGGCATTTGAAGCGCATTTCCATTGCTAGAGGTTGTCAAATACTGATAGTAGGACACAGAGAGGTGCACATCTGCGCTCCCTGTGTGGAGATCGCGCTGTTCGCACACCCTGTCATGCGAGGCTAATACGTGGTGGCTAAGGGGCAAGAGCTAACCCTTCCACGTAAAACAACAACTTGCACACAGCAGAAACGTCACACCACTTTATAAACCATCCGACAATAAAGTCACAAGCCTTACCATCAAAACCATATGCATGGTTCTCACATTACTGGCATGGGGACGTTACAAAACAACTTTATAAGCAGCATGTAACTCACCGGGTAGTTGTAGGCTCGCGCATGTGAAAGCCCAAAAGAGTCGATGGACGATAATCCCATATACAAAACAATTATATTCTCTAGAAAAACTGCGTTCAAGTATTTAAAACGTTACAACAATACATGCCCAGTAATATTTGTTTTGGTTTATGTTTATTTTATGAGTTTTTATTTTTATTTAATTTATTTTGGTTTTGTTTTGATTTGGGGTCCATATGAAAAATAAATAAATGATGAATTGGGCATTAAAATTGAACCTTTCAAAGAGACATGCCCTAAGTAGAAAAATACAGTGCAAATGACATTTTGCACTACTGCGCTGCGAGATTCGCTAATATTATTCCACAGATTCAGAACCACTACAGGACGCATGGCCGGAGGACTCATAAGCTTGAGTTCTGGGAGGCCTTTCCCATCATGCCAAGATGATGGTGGAGAACAACACAACGAAATTATCCCAAAAGAAAATTAGTTAGGGAGGGGATGCTGAATATCCCTCAAGGAAGCGATGTACTGGTGACCTCTCCTTCCAAGATTAGTTCCGGATCAGAATGCTGAACAGACGTTCAGCCAAGAGGAAAACCAAGCATCGAGGAGTGACAGGATTGGACCGCAAGAGACCACACGACTCGTCATGTGGTCATCTAAGAAAGATATAATCATTTAGAAAGTTAATCATAATTACTCAGAGGCTAATATACTCATATAATCAGGCCTTGATTAAATTTATATGTTTATGTTTCATGTTTAAAGTGTTTAGATAGTTCCTCTTAAAGGCTGATAATGAATCATTTTTAGAATGTCAATTGCCAGTGGGGTGACTCGGCTGTTTGGAGCGGGACCTAGGTTGGTTGGTCGCCAAGTGGAAATGGGGCCATAGGTGAATTTTTCCCGGTTCAGCCATCGGGTTTTCGCTCCTATTCGCTGCAAACGGTGGGCGAGCCTGCTGGTAATGTTAATTGCCTTATGCAATGTTTGAGTGTCAGTAGTATAGAAATGATGTGAAAATTTTTGATTAATCAGTGTTGTGTTGTTATGGTACTTATGGGGGAGCAAGGCTTTGCTAACCACATAAGAGTTTAGGCCATTATGAACAAAGATTCCACACAGAGGATGGGTTCGGGGCCACATACACACAATTCATATAGCAATTATTATTTTCTACAAATAATCTATTAAGAAATGTGCTCATTTGCGGAGTTATTATCAGTTGAGTGGGGAAGGTTTTAAACTTACTAGAAAAGAGTCTCTATTTCTAGAATCTTGATTAATACTCCTGATATAGAAGGTTTTGCTAACGCATCACAATTATTTTCTAAATGTGCTTATTTGCAGAGTTATAATCAGTGACTTATGAAGGTCTTTACCCTCTCGAAAAGAGTTTCTGTTCCGAGTAAGATGATGGAATAGTCCTGACTTGAAAGTGTAGCTTAAGCATTACAATTATGTTTACTATTTCCATGCCTGTGCAATGAAGACTTGCTTGCTGCTTTAATTGCAATGATGAACAGCTTTCACATAAGCTTACATAATAACACATGAAGTCACATCAAAAGGGGGATGACAGACTTCTCCTAACTGGTTGTGCTACATCTCAAAAGGTAAGTGGCTCTTGCAGTTTGGGGGGTGTCTGCTAAAGTCTTGCTACTGCTAATACAGATGTGACACAATACAGAATATTACATTCCTACCTCAGTTATTTGACTGAATTAGTTGAAATGATAAAATCACTTCAAAAGGGGGATTGTTAAAATTGGCTTTGTTCTTAAACATTAGGAATGAAATAAGTCTCAGTACTTTTCCATATGACCTTAAGTGATGCAGGAGTAGAAAGACAAAACAATTAGGAAAGCCTGGGAAACCAAGGGCAGATTGATACACAGACATTATTTGAATTCCTCAGAGACATTATTTGGGTTAGTACGATTCATATCCAATCACATTTGATCAACAAGGGATCCACCGTGGGAAACTAGGAGATATATATACGAGGTGTAACCGGAGATACGGGGCTCGGTCTGACGGATTCTTGCGAGGTCTGTCAGACTAAGACCAGCGCTGAAATACTGCACTTGTTGCCATACCAATAAAGACTTCTACTAAAAGAACCGAATCTAACAGGTTTAAAGTGCACTGGAATGTCATGTTTGGAGAAGATCCTTCTGAGGAGGCTCAGATCCGATCTTCTGCTGTTGGCCTGTTTCACTATTCTCGTAATAATGTGTCCATTATCAGATTTCAGGCGTCAAACTTCTAACGTCTGAGCTCTCATGCATCATGTTTCGGAAAGACAGACGCAGACATGTGGCGACTTCCGCCTGCAAAGAGTAGAACACGCACGAAAAAGGCCACATTGCACGAATCCGATCTGTATCCGATTTATAACCACAAACTGAAGTGGCCCAAATCGGAATTAGAAAGAAAAATCGGATCCGAATTTGGGCCACATTTGACGTGCAGTCAGAACGTAGCTTAAGATCTTGCATCCGATTCACCCAAAGGACGAAATGCAAACTGAGAGATGTCGTATGTGCGGCGTAGAGCGGTGAGGAGTGAACGACCTTTATATTTTCTGCCTTATACGTGAGAATAATGTAAATGACCCCCATAACGGTCAGGTACGGCCCACCAAGTGTACTCTGAAGACAACGTTTGGATGAGAAGTGAAACGTCTTTAAAATCCAAGAAGAAGAGTAAGTGTAGTTGCCCTTCTTCACGCTTCTTTTAGCATAAAAACGGCATCAGAAGTACCACCTCCTGACCTGTTTGGGCTACAATATCTCCCTGATACTTTTATTCGCCCCTGGCTCCAACAATCCCTCATCCCTGGCAATCTGTTTGAACTAATTCTATGGTGCACATGATCTCCAGTCATCTACGGGAACTCTGCTGCCCCCTGCAGGGACGCTCACTGATTGCTCCAAGTTGATAAAAGCATAGCAGCCACTCACAGTCAATGTTGTTCTGCAGCACACGGATGCACTGGTCATACAGACTCATCATCTTAGGCAAGTAGGCGGTCTTCGATCCCGAGTAGACCACCATCTTGGAGTTGAAGCGCTTCCCTGTGAAGCCCGCGTCCTCCTCGTCGTTGTAGACGGGAACTGAAGCTAAAGACAGAAGGAAGTGAAAGTCAGAACAGCAGAATGGGAGTTAACAGATAAGTTGACACTGACATTAGAACCAGATTACCGTCTGTGAATATGGAAAAAAAAGTCACACCCAGGCGCATGTGAAACTTGAAAGGTTTCTAAAGAGACGTTTGCAGCTGCTCGGTGAGAAAAATGCAAAAGCAAATCACAGCTTCTGACAACAGTTAACTTATCTTGACTGTTGCTTGTTTTTAAATTCATTTAAATTATTTTATTTGTTTCTCTTTATATTCTTTTATGTATTTTTAATGCTTCCCTGCTGCAATGCTTTTATTTTATGTGAAGCACTTTGAATTGGTTGTACATGAAATGTGCTATATAAATAAATTTGATTTGATTTGATTTATCCGTTCATGTCAGACACAATCAGAATGAAACATTCCTCCTCATTTAAAGATGGAAGAATTAAAACTAGATCATTTAATAATCTTCCTCTGGGCAGCTGCTGCGACTTTCCTGCAGGACGTGTCTTTAGAGAAAGAGAAATACGAGTAAAACTTTAATGTCATCGTGGGACAATTTGCTTTGCAAGCAGTCCTCAACAGTAACTTACACCACAGATTACAACAAAAAAACTGAATTGGTTTAAAAAAAACAGCAGCAGAAGGAATAAACAAGAGTCTGTGTCTGTTTGTACTGCATCTGGGAAAGCTGAGCCTCCTCATCTGCCCTTCAGATGCTGGAGGTCATTAAAAGAAAGACCCGTGATCTTCCAGCACTGCCTGAAAATCTGACAATTTACACTTATTTTTGAGGTTAAGGCCGCCAGACCAACTGATTATAAAAAAATGTGAGAACAGACTCGCTAAACGAAGGATAAAACTTAGCAACATTTTTACAAATAGCATCTGTGTTTGTGTCAAAGTTGAGCGGAGCAGTGGGGAGGGGGCAGAGGAAGCAGAAAGGAGGGTCAAATCCCTCAGAAAATCCATCAACAGTCATTTTTCTGGAGGAACGATCGGTCACACCAGTCAACAAACCCATCAAGGATGGGACCAGGATGTCGCAGAATCGTCTGCTTACTTCAGGACAAACCGTGACCTGTGACATGCGTTCGTGTGTAAAACAAATAAAAGAGGGTAGAGCACACGGCCCTGGGGGGTTCCAGTGGAGGATAAGGCCTTACTGGGAAAGCTTTTATTAACCCAGAGATCTGTTTGTTAAAAAAATCTGTGAGCCAACATACTCGCCCTAAAATCCACAGTAAGATTTCTGATTTAAAGGGACAGTTCGCCTCTTTTGACATGAAGCTGTATGACATCCCATACTAGCAACATCATTTATGAACATGTTCTTACCCCCTGCTGCCTCCTGTGAGCAGTTCCAGCCTCGCTTTGGCGTTGACGAAGGTAGTCCGGCTAGTTGGCTGGGGTTTAAAAAATAAAGCGTTTTGCTTCTCAAAACAATATGCGTTCAAAAGAGTAATACATTTGCATCACAAAATCGTTCTCCAGGAAAAAGTCAGACCTCACAATCGCTTGGCCCTATTTTCTCTCCCTTCGTATCACTGCCTGCTGTGTGGACCGTGCAGACTGAAGTGCAGACCGAGCACTCCCCTGCTTCCGAGCAGCAAACACCGTAACAGGCGCGGCTGTCGGCAGGCGGCAGCAGGCAGTGATATGAAGGGAGAGAAAATAGGGCCAAGCGATTGTGAGGTCTGACTTTTTCCTGGAGAACGATTTTGTGATGCAAATGTATTACTCTTTTGAACGCATATTGTTTTGAGAAGCAAAACGCATTATATTTTAAACCCCAGCCAACTAGCCGGACTACCTTCGTCAACGCCAAAACGAGGCTGGAACTCGGCTCACAGGACGCAGCAGGCGGTAAGAAAATGTTCATAAATGATGTTGCTAATATGGGATGTCATACAGCTTCATGTCAAAAGAGGCGAACTATCCCTTTAACAAGAAGCTCAAATGACGTCATCGCAGGCCGATAATCATCCTGACTTTTCCACTGGCACCAACATAAGCTTCTTCTACATACTGGGAACTTTGTGTTGCTCCGGAGAGGACTGAAAACAAACAAGACTTGTCCTCGCAGCTCATCCCAACCAACCAGAAATGAGGAACAAGAGGATCGCCCTGACATCAGATTAGTGCCAGCATTCACACGCGGGTTTCGTGGCTTTGAAAGGACATTCGGCGTGAAATCATTTTTACCTTTGCGCCTCTGAGGGGACAGCGGCGGGGAGGGGAGAGGTCTGTAGTTGGGCTGAATCGCTGGCAGAGGGATTTCAGGAAGAGTCGGAAGAGATTCAACAACCTGCACACAACAACACGCCTAAATCAACATCTGGAAGGAAGAGTTTCATCCATCAGACGAGAAGAAAATAACACAACAAGCAAAAAGACGAGCTTATAGTATTGATCCTCTCATCCATCTCTTCACATGAAAGCTCATAGCACATTGTCCAAAACTGTTCCTTTGTGGTGAAAATGTGTTAGAAAACATCTGGGCCGTTACAGGCGAACTTGGTAGTCCGTAACTGGTAAGCTCGAACTCCTGAGAACGGAGAGCGGTTATCCTGCTTTTAAGACAGAAGCGTACATCATGTTACTTCACATTTATCTCCACATGGATATTGTCGATAAAATAGTCAGTAATGTTCTGTTTGGCTGCGTTTCCATTTCAGACACATTACAATTAATCCTTTTTTTTAAAACATCTGTATTCTCTGTAGCAATAAGAGTGCCCATGAATCGACCAGTGGCGGGAAAATAAAGCGGAAGGTAGCAGTGGTCGTGTTAGTAACCGTTTTAAGTGAGTGGATGGGGGGGAAAAAAAGTGAAATAAAAAATGGGAAAAAAAGAAGAAAAAAAAAGGGGGAAAAAAAAGAACGAAGCCATTTAATCTTCAATATTCCATTCGTAATTTGAAAATCAATTGCTTTTAAACCACCACCCTCATAATCCTTTATCACATGTCCGTTTTTGATGTAGTGATGCTTATTTTTCCATTTGAAATTAAAGTTTATTCTATTGATTTCTTTTATAATTCTAGGTGGGATGGCGAGGGAGTATGCTGGATAAATTAATCTGGATAATGATTCAACCTTGGTTAACATGGTTCTACCGAATAGCGTTAAGTCTCTTCGTAGCCAATTATTTAAAGTTTTTTTGCACTCATCAATAGTATTTTGCATATTCTTTTTTTCACATTTAGTTATCCAAATCCCAAGATATTTAGTCTAATTTTTGACAGGAATATCATACAACGAAGAATCAGAACAGTTTTGGATACTCATAAGTTCACATTTGTCCAGATTCAGGTGCAACCTGAGGCCTGAGAAAAAAACTTTATTGTTTGTAAGGCTAATGGAATTTGATCCTTATTTCTTAGAAAGATTGTTGTATCATCAGCAAGCCGACTTATAATCAATTTGTGGTTGTTTATGTCTAAACCTTCAATGTTTGAATTTAAAACAGTAATGGCTAGTAGTTCAGTGGCTATAATGAATAAAAGAGGTGAAATGCTGCAAAAAAATAAAAATAAAAAGTGAGTAGATCACAAAATCAAGAAATAAACGTTTAAAATGGAACGCTTTTGTTGTTGGACTGCTTTATCATGAAGGCAAGGAGGAAGCAGCACAACTGAGTCACAAATCAGTTGTCTGTTTTCTCCTCTGCCATCTTTCTATCAGCTGGAAATCCCGTCCTGGATCAAAATGGGCGGAGCAAGAACACATCCGGGCACGTCGACCATATTTGCCTCGATGCGTAATTTGAATTGGAGCGGGAGAATTTCTGTGATTGTCAGAACAACACAAGTTCAGCCAAGTACGCGTGTTGAGAAACAGCCCAGGTTTCTTTTGACTTTTTTTGTACATATGAGCTCTTAAAATTAACGTTAGTGATTTGTCTGTCTGCAAAATTAGAAACAAAATGACCTCGCAAAAATAGAAATGACAAAGAACAAACTTTAAAGTGGACATATTATGGTTATCTATAAAATTAAGTGGAGTGTGATGTATGATGTACTATTTATTGTTGTTTTAATTGTTCGATTTCTATTCTGTGAAGCAGTTTGGCCAACTTCAGTTGTTTTTAAATCTGCTGTATAATCAAAGGTGACGTGACTTAATACGTCCCCTTTAAAGTTCATCTTTTTATACTAAAGAACTCCTTTTGTTAGTAAGATAAGATATTTTGAGATGATCATTTTTGTTGATTATTTCATTAAGACATGTCTGGCATTTATAAGGAACCAAACAGCATGAAAACTGTTTCAAAATGCAGAATACTGATGTTTTTAATAGTGGATATGAACCTGCCTCCACAGTCATTCAAACATTAAGAAACGGAGCTGTTTCCGGGCCAATATGGCGTCCAAACTGGCGCATCAATGGTCGCCAACTGTAAACAAAACTCGAGGAAGAAACAAAGAACCATGGAAAGAGGTCTTCGAGTGTATTTTGAACTGCTGAACTAATTCTTTTATGTTTCATGATACACAAAAGCCGTTAACATCAATCTTTATGAGTAATAACCCAATTTCTATCGAGGTAAAAACTCACCCTCCAGATTAATCTGAAAAAAAACTTCTCTCACGTCTAAAATATGACCTTTAGCTGTACCAAATTATACATCAAAATGTAGGCTTTTTTGTCTTCTTTCACCCAATGAAATCATCCCTGTGATGGGCCTTACGGTTTTCTCTCAAACTGGCTCAAAGCGTTGCGTGCGCCCACTCAAGCTACCATAGAAATCTATTATCAACGGGGTCAGCTTTATTTTCCTCAGATCTAAAAGTGCGGCTTGTTAACCCGGCGCTTTTTCCACATTTTTTTGTACTCAGTTTGAATAAGAAACACATAAACGCGTTCCTCTATGTCTCCTGGCGCTCACAGTGTCAACGTTATATTCATGGCTCTGATAGTTTTCGCTCAGGAGGTCAGAGTTTCAGGGGTACGCTCAGCCTAAATTCAACTGACACCTGTGCCCCTCTCGCTACTTTTAACTGCCACAGAGCCCTGCAGCTGCTGCGTTGCTATGACGATCATAACGACCGTTCAGTGTGTAATGTGGGCAAACACGCACACACGGAGTTAGCATACAGAGTTATGCGGCTCAGTTTAAGCACAGCCATTATAACGAACAGCCTTGCCACTCTATATTAAAGGCCTACAGAAAGCTGACACTACACCCAATACATAATGATAATACATACACAGAGGAACAATAATGATCATTGGACTCTACACCAAAACATTTCATAAACGCATGAAATTTGCGATTTTGAATTTGCCGCTAGGAAACCTTCCTGGAATTCCAGACTGGGGGCGGGGCTTCCGTGTGACGTCACAAGTGCCATGGTTTTTCCTGGCTGCCTCAGTGTTGCCAATTTAGCTAGATTTAGCGACTTTTGGCCATCTCTGGCGACAAAAAAAAATAATCTAGTGACTTTCGGGCTCAATCTGGCTGAATCTAGCGACAATTCAACTTGTTTTGTGAGTGACAAATCAGTCGCCCCGCGACACCATACAAGCCGAGACAGAAGCACTGCAGGACGGTGGCAACCTGGCATTTCCTGTCAAAACCGCAGTTTCAAGCTAGCTACAACGAGGGTAGGTTCACTTCCTGTTTTCAAAACAACAGCACGTAATGGCTTTCCCTATGATAAAAGGCAACGGGTATTTTATTTTGTCAAAATAACAGGAAGTGCGCTGCTCACTGCGGCTAGCTTTAGCAGCGCCGAATTCGTCGGAACAAAATGGTAAACAGCCGGTATTTTGTCAGGTTTTCAACACGTTGGGGATCTAAACGACTACTTTCTCCCCTGAAAATGTTTCAAATGTTGCGGGGACAGAGGAAGCAGAGAGACCCGCGGTCTTGTGTCTGTGTCTCCCTGTCCGCCTGCCTCCTCTCTGGTGAAATCAGCCGGAGCCATCCCGCCGTGTTCAGCTCCCTGCGGTGCGGACACTCAGGGGGAATCCACCTGGCGGAGAGCGGACACACCGCGGGATGGTTGCCCTGAAATCAGCCGGCAGAGCGATCATCAAGAGCCCGGACGTGGACATGATCGCTCTGCCGGCTGATTTCCACTCTCCACCTGGCGGAGAGTGTGTTCGCTCTCCGCCAGGTGGATTCTTGTCTGACCGCGGGTCTCTCTGCTTCCTCTATCCCTGGTGGTGTGAGCTGCTGCTGCTGAGGGCAACACACGCACTTCGTACATCTACTCGCAATAAAAACTGCACTGAACTCAACGTTTTATATTTCCAAGCGACGTCCCGCGGCACACATCGAAATTTGCCGTGAAGAAGCTGTCCAGGTCTGGCAAACTGCTGGCTTCGCTACTAGAACTACTGGGGGTTGTTCCAGCAGCTGGCACTCGTGACGTCACGCACCTGTCGTTCCAGTTTGCCAAATTCGAGTCAAATGTGGTGATGGTTTATTGGGCCTAATCAGGACTATCCAGGGGCCTAAAATTATTTTAAAATCATAAAAAATTTCCATGGTATATAAGGAATCGATCTGCTATTTCAGTTTTGTGCAAAAAATCACCTTTCTGTAGGCCTTTAAGCCCCATTGTACCGGCTTTTTGGCTGCAGTTCCACCAGAATTCCACTGGGGGCGTCGGTGGAGACCAGAATGAATGGGGCCCAATGGAGCTAGATGCTACAAATGGTCAGTTTCACCTAAGTCTCCTCAAGAGCGCTCAGATTTGAATGTAGTTTCTGAGAGCTCAACATGGGTTTCAAGTCAAAAATCTACTGAACGAGTACATATATCCCTTTGATTTCTTACAGGTTGGCTTCTTGTTGTCCACAACGCGCTAGCATTGTGCTAATGACAGCTGGTCGACCAGCTATGTATGACGTCATATACACTTCAAATCCTTTTTTTAAGCAAATGAGTGGCTCTAAAAATCTAAAACTCAGCCATGGGTATTTTCTAAACACCCTCTTTCGAAAACAACATTCGAATTACTAGAGAAAAAATTATATCTTGAGATAAAGGCACGAAAGGGCGTATAGCTCCATAGGACTCCATTCATTCTGGTCTCCAAAATTGGGCGCCCCACGTGGAAAGAGGGTGGAACTGCAACCAAAATCGCCTCGTTGGAAACCGGAAATGCACCGTGAGTGGCGTATCTGTCCTATTATAGAATCTGTGGTTTAAGGTCTTTTCTGCTAAATGAAGGGTGGTTTTTTTTGTCTGGTTCTGGTTCTGATGGAGGTCTTTTCCTGTTGAAAGGGAGTCGGTTCTTTCCACAGAGTTTTGGTGCAATCTGTTGGTTTCCTTAGTGAGGAATTTGTTTTTTTAATTTGTTTTTTTTATGTATCAATTGGACTAATTTTTAATTCAATGAATTGGATTTGATTGGATTATGATTACAACGAATTCAACTCTAACTGGACTGTATCATTTAAAGGGGAACTCCGGGGCATTTGAAGCGCATTTCCATTGCTAGAGGTTGTCAAATACTGACAGTAGGACACAGACCGGTGCAAATCGGCGCTCCCTGTGCGGCGATTGCGCTGTTTGCGCAGCCTGTCATGCTAACCAAATACGTGGTGGCTAAGGGGGCAAGTGCTAAACCTTCCACGTAAAACAACAACTTGCACACTGCAGAAACGTCAAACCACTTTATAAACCATCCGACAATAAAGTCACAAGCCTTACCATCAAAACCATATGCATGGTTCTCACATTACTGGCATGGGGACGTTACAAAACAACTTTATAAACAGCATGTCACTTACCTCCTTTCGGTAGGCACGCGCATGTGAAAGCCGAAAAGAGTCAATGGACGATAATCCCATATACAAAACAATTATCTTCTCTAGAAAAACTGCGTTCAAGTATTTAAAACATTACAACAATATTACTGGGCATGTATTGTTGTAATGTTTTAAATACTTGAACGCAGTTTTTCTAGAGAAGATAATTGCTTTGTATATGGGAGTATCGTCCATTGACTCTTTTCGGCTTTCACATGCGCGAGCGTACAACTAACCGGTGAGTTACATGCTGTTTATAAAGTTGTTTTGTAACGTCCCCATGCCAGTAATGTGAGAACCATGCATATGGTTTTGATGGTAAGGCTTGTGACTTTATTGTCGGATGGTTTATAAAGTGGTGTGACGTTTCTGCAGTGTGCAAGTTGTTGTTTTACGTAGAAGGGTTAGCGCTTGCCCCTTAGCCACCACGTATTTGGTTAGCATGACAGGCTGCGCAAACAGCGCAATCACTTCACAGGGAGCGCCGATTTGCACCAGTCTGTGTCCTACTGTCAGTATTTGACAACCTCTAGCAATGGGATTGCGCTTCAAATGCCCCGGAGTTCCCCTCCATAAGTATTTTGCTTTTCAAAACAATATGCGTTCAAAAGAGTAATACATTTGCATCAAAAAATCGTTCTTCAGGAAAAAGTCAGACCTCACAATCGCTCGGCACTATTTTCTCTCCCTTCATATCAATGCGTTCAGCCACCTAGCGACAACCGCGCCTTTTACGGTGTTTGCTGCTCGGTCTGCACTTCAGTCTGCACGGTCTACACAGCAGGCAGTGATGCGAAGGGAGAGAAAATAGGGCCAAGAGATTGTGAGGTCTGACTTTTTCTGGATGGATGATTTTGTGATGCAAATGTATTACTCTTTTGAACGCATATTGTTTTGAGAAGCAAAACCCTTTATTTTTTAAACCCCAGCCAACTAGCCGGACTACCTTCATCAACACCAAAACGAGGCTGGAACTCGGCTCACAGGATGCAGTAGGGGATAAGAAAATGTTCATAAATGATGTTGCTAATATGGGATGTCATACAGCTTCATGTCAAAAGAGGCGAACTATCCCTTTAATGTGACACTTCGTGACTAACTGAGAAAAATTAACGGTCTAAAACGACCATAAGAAAACCAAAGAAACTTAATTTGAGATGAAATGTGGTAGTAAACTCCAGAAAAAAAGCGTTGTTGGTGCTCACCCTCTTGCGTTTTTCTGGTGTCGGTGCGACAGCTGACGAACTGGAGCCTGAATGATGCCTCTTGGTGCTCTGAGCACCATTCGACTTGCTTGCTTTGGAGGAAGAAGAGGAGGAGATGGGCGTAGAGGAGGGTTGACGGGAAGACGATGTGGAGGAGGAGTGAGACGGCCGGCCATGTGGTGTCGAAGACGGTAAATTTGGCTTCTTCTTCTTCTTGACTGGCGTCGGGGCGTCGTATGTGAGGAAGGACTCGAAGGACATGGTGGGCGTCTCAAAATCCTCTTCCTCCTCTTTAGATGGAGAGTCCTTTGGTGCTCGCGGTCGCCCTAAAAACGAAGAGGTTAAAGGTGGAAAATCATGAGAAAATAATTAATTACAGAAAAGTTTGGGGGAAAATATGAGCACGAACAACAAACTAGGGTGGCTACGATAAAACTCGAAAGACTCGTGCTACCATGAGCGTTTGGCTTGTCCCTGATGGGATACCGTAAAAACATGGCGAACATGGACAAATCATCCGTCTCTATATTCATATTTTATGGAGGACTGAAAGTGCCATAAATACACATATATATATATATATATAAATATATATATATAAAAATGGCTAAATTAATAACTATATGAAAATAAATGCAACTAAAATTAAATTTTTAAAAATGTATGTCAAAAATAATCGTATGGGGTGCGGTCGGTGGCGTAGTGGGTACAGCAGGTGCCCCATGTACAGAGGCTATAGTCCTCACTGCAGCTGGCCCCGGTTCGAGTCCCGCATCGGACGGCCCTTTGCTGCGTGTCTTTCCCCCCCTCTCTGCCCCCTGCTTCCTGTCTCTCTTGAACTGTCCTGTCCATTAAAGGCATAAAAGCCCCAAAAAATATATTAAAAAAATAATAATAATAATCGTATGGAACGTGAAATAAATCAATTTCTCTGCTTTAATTTTAAACTGCATTTCTTTAAACTGGTGTTAATGGTAAATTCTATTAATAAATTAATAGTACAGTCTCCTCGTGCACGCTCAGGACGGGAACTGAACCGAAGAGAAGTTTAGATGCAACCTGTTGGTTTTCTTAACGTGGCATGTTTTTTTTAATTGCCTCCATATAATTTGGGGGTTCGATTTAATTTGATGATGATTGAGTATTACAATGAATCGGCTTGTGATTTGCTTGAACTGGACTGTATCTTGAGATTAGATTTGTTGTGATTTGGTGCTTTATAAATAAATTCTTTCTGAAACGCTCATCTTGTGGTGCTGTGCATTAAAACGCTGCAGAAAACACGACTCTGCGTTTTTCAGGCGTTTCAATGCGACTTCCTGTCGGCAGATTGACTCAACATCCACAGTGTGGGTGATCAGGAACAGGATGCCGCTCTGTGTTGATGCAACTTTGTGATGCAGGCTGATAACACGCGTGTCATATCAGTGCACAGTGATGCCAAAATGACCACAGAATCATAATTTATTATCTTCTGTTGTAATAGGAAACGATGACATGTAACTGCTCTATGATTTATGGCAGAGCCGAGCCGTTCTTTATCGACTTAAACGCCAGAAATGGTTCAGAATTCTCCGATTTTAAACTTTTTCTGAAAACTTCATGAAGAGTTGATGATGAAAGTGATTAAGATATTGGGTTTAAAAAGAGCCCAGTGTTAGCTCTCACCATCGTCTCCTCCCTTCTTCCTCTCCTCCCTCTTGCCGTCGTGTGTTGTGGACTTCCTGCCGTGCTTGGCAGCCTTCTGTACTGGACTCTTCTGTCTTTCCCGGTCGCCGCTGCGTTTCTTTCCTTCCCCTACTCCTCCTCCTTGGTCACTACTGGTCTGAGCGTGGCGTTGCCGCCGCTCATTGTCTCTGTTTCGCTCACCGTGGTGATGGTTCTTGCCGGGTTCTTTGATTGGTTTGGCGTGGCGGACCTCTTTCCGAGGAGGCGGGCTGGGTTCGGGCTCCGGCTCTGGGCTTTCGTACTCGTCTGACTGATAGCCTCCTCTCTGCGGGGGGCTGTACTGGTCGTGTTGGGGAGGTGAAGGTGAGTAGTTGGTATGGTAGCCTCTCTCCTCCTCTTCCTCCCCCTCCTCCTCTATGTAGGAGTGCTCTTCCTCGGGGGAGGCTTCTCTGTGGCGTCTGTGGCCTCCTGTGCTGCCAGCATCATGGCCTCGAGGCGGTGGAAGTGAGCGGGAAGCCTCTTTGGCGTGGCTGTTGGGTCTGAGGAGGAAATACAGGGACAGTGAAACTTACAAACAAATATTCCATTTTCAGAGGAATGTGATTTTTCCTTAGTTAAGCCACAGCTGGATTTGGCCATTTAACTGGACCACCGTCCTTGTTTGGGACTGAAAAACCATGAAGCTGTGGACTGTTTGAGAAAACCTTCCAGGCATCCGGCTGCCTCTAACCTCCTCTGTGGGAGATCCTGGTGCATGTAAGTTCAGCTGAATTCACTGCACAGACGCCATCTTTAAGCTACTTTAACGGAGATTCTGTGGTTATAAAATCAGGATTTTATTAGAGCAGAGCGACAGTCTGGAAATGCTATAAGTGAGCTGACACGAAGTCTTAATGGGCTGATTTTCAGTCCCAGTTTCTGACAAAAGAAACTGAAAAATATGGGAATGAGAGCAGCTTTAATGGGGAATTCGGCTGGATTTATGTACACTTAATGCTAAAATACAGTTGCTGTTAACTTTGCGTGTTTATCATGGCTGCCTTGCGTATCCTGCGTCTCTTTGGTGCGTCGGTTGTGTCCGTGCTCAGAAATTAACGTTACGTGTACGAAAGCTGCAATATGTAAGTGACCTGTAGGGGGCTAGGAATCTTACTTTTGATGTTTTGCATCGTCAAATTCTCGATTTAGGGGCCTATATAAACTACGATACCGCCGCTGTTGCTTTTTCTGTCATCATCTTAAGATCAACGAAATGCTAACCTCTTCTTCTGACGCCATGTTTACTATCTATTGGAGTGCTTCTGCTTCATGGATGTATTATAAGTGGATACGGCACGCCAATTTTTTTCCCAGTGGCCACTCATGGTATTGCAACAGAAAATCCCCTGTGGCCCAAAAAGCATTTTTCCCATAGACTGCAATAGTGAAAGAGATGCCTGTAAAAGAGTTCACAGGACGCCTCCAGCTGTAACCGCTGTTATTAACTAAGCTTTGTATTATATATTTTTAAGTCATGGACTTTTTATCCGTCAAAAAGTTTTCAAACGGCCAGAAAAGCCCCAGAAAAGTCTCTTTTCCCAGCGTGACATCACAGCTGTGTACGTGCACTGTGATGTGTACGTACGTGCACGTCCTCATCGCCCCGGGGCATGATGGGAGGCCCCAAAGCATCATGGGGGGGTGACTCTACTGCGCATGCTCTATGGGCCGCATGACGCGGAAGTAAACCCTGAAGTCAGAAACTTTTTCGGCGTAAGCGCCAGGCTAGCAACTCCATTGAAATCCACGGCGGCCATTTTGCGGTCCGGTATCCAGATAATATAATACATCCATGTTCTGCTTACATCCTGTAAATCCGACAGTAGCTTCTGGTCTGAGTGATCAGGGATCCCTTGTGGGATCCTCCAGAAACAAGCGAACTAAACAGGAAAGTATGTTAGCGGTTATGCCGAGAACGGAGACGGTTGCTTATGTGAAAGTGAGGTGAAACAGCAACTGTGTTTACTATTTTCAGCCTTAAACTTTACTGTTTTTACTAAAATATGGAACTTTTTGGCTTGTACAAAGCACTTAAGATCATTTGAATTGAGTTGAGCGAATAGATGGAGGTCTAACTCGATCTAATACTGCATTATCTGGGTGTTAGTCCAGATTTGAGAGGCTCAATTTCAGTCCTACTAACATGATTTTGCTCAGAAAATTTGTTTTTTTAGTGTGCTTGTTCGACTATGAATCATTCAGGCAGAAAAAAGGCTCCTAACTCAAGGGATGGACCAGTGTTGTGTCCACACAGAACAGACAACTTAGCAAAGAAGTCATTTTAAATTGGATCTTCAGGCACTTTGTTACCAGCAGCCTGTCCACAGAGCTCTAATTATACTTCCTTTGTGATTGATTTAATCATTCGTGTTTGACTTAGTGGTTAAAAATACATTCTTCTGTGATGTGAGCACAGATTTATTTCTACTTTACTCAAACTTTAACTGTGGAGACGGGGGTTGATACACCATAAAAACCAGGATTCAGCTGATAACTGGACTTTTAAAGCAGGCAGGGCGGGGTTGACACAAGCAAATAAAGCGTTTATTACACATTTTGTTTGACATTTGCCAGTGATATTATCCTACAAAAGTGCAGCTTGGTTCATTCATTCTGAACCTCGTTGGTCTGCTGTTGCACATGGTACACAACATGCACATCCTTCACAATGAGGGGTTCTATCGAGTTAAATTCAGAGGGGAATTAATTCAAAATGGTGCAGGAATTGTGTGTGTTTGTGTGCAACGTTCCAGATTCAAGCATCAACATAGACTACAAGTCATTGTAGGTACAAAAAGAAAAGAAAATTGTTCAAAGTGAATAAAGATTTAGGCTTTTATCAAAGGAAATATGGTATTTTAGGATCTTTTTAGTTTCTTCCTGCAGACTTAATTTCGAATGACAGATTTTTTTAGAAAGCGTTTACCTTGTAATGCCACTTTTATCCATTTCATGGGACTTTTACTTGTTATTTTAAATCAAATCAAATAAACAAAAGACCATCTCTAACCCTGACAAAGATATATACAAACCAATGCTTTATTCTAAGACTTTATAATGCAACAGCATGAACTGTGCTGCTCTTAAATTACAGAACAGACGTGCGAACTAAAGCACCGACTCCTGGGTTCTGTTTGTGGGCTTAGGTCTGTGGGAGGTACCTCTCTGCGGACTGAGGAACCAGCTTCTTCCATTTGGCAACGAGGTTTTTCGCCAGCTCTCCTACTACTTCATGTTTCCTGAAAGAGTTCACAGTTTTCCCCACTCCGGTTTCCTGTAAGACGACAAAAGCTCGAGATTTACTGAGGCAGATACCGCATGACGGGAGTCTCACATCCAGGCTGCACACGTTCACCTTTACAGCAATTTGACTGGTGGGAAAAATGTTCAGGCTGAGCTCAGGAACAGGTCCCTTCCTGCGATCTAAGCACAGTTTCTACACTACAGAACAGCCAACAAGGGTTAAGGAGGTCACCTGATCCTCTTTAGCTTGAACAGTTTCGCCCCGCAGCACTAACACACAGAGCGGTCCTTACCACCAGTATTTCCACCGTCATGGGCAGCTCCCCGAGTCTTTTCAGAGTTTTCAGCAGCTGGAAAATAAACACAAACAGCATGAACAGTTAATGTAATGGCTATTCCTCCTCTTGTGTCAAAAATCAAAACTAAAAAATGTCGAAACCATAATAAACTAAATTAAATCAAACGGCCACTGAAACACCTAGGGAGTGAATTTACCCAGGTAAAATGAGTCCATTGTCCAGGCAAAAAATTAGGTTTCTTTAGGTTTATTGCTCCAACCAAGCAAACGAACAAAGAACAATGGCCTTTGCCGCCTGCTAAAAAACCATTAGCCCTCCCAGGTGCCTCCTCACCTGTGACTGCCTGCCCGTCTAATTAAACTCTCCCAGTGCGCCCCAGCTAACCAGGGCTTTCAAAATAAAAGCATAATTAAATACCCAAATTAACTCAAATAAATATATAAATAAATATCATAAACAACCAAAAAAGGTGTATTCCCCAAACTAAACCCCCAAAAGATAACTAAATAATAAGTGAGCCAAATATTACAAAATAACAAATAGCTCCTACAGTTAAAGCAGGACTGTTGACTCCCTCTGAGCTGGAGTAGAGAAACAGATAAGCTGTAGGTTAGATTGGCTGATAGACGATCCTGGAGATGCAGGAAACCTTCAATCTTTTTTGGGATGGTGGTCAGGTGTGCACCCTTTATAAATAATATCTGTCCATCCATCATCTTCTGCTTTTTCCCAAGGTCAGGTCGTGGAGGCAGCAGATTCAGGAGGGAAACCCAGACATCCCTCTCCCCAGCAAGGGGATCCCCCAGGAGGAGCTGGAGGGGCCAGCTCCTCCTGGGGGATCCTGAGGTGTTCCCAGACCAGATGGGATATATAATCCCTCCAGTGAGTTCTGGTTCTACGTCCTCCTAGTTGGACCTGCCTGTAAAACCACCAAAGGGAGGCAACCAGGAGGCATCCTAACCAGATGAACCACTTCAGCTGACTCCTTTCTATGTGGAGGAGCAGCGGCTCTACTCCGAGCCCCCCCCCCCAGATGGTGGAGCTCCTCCCCCTATCTCTAAGGCTGAGCCCCGCCCCCCTCTGAAGGAAACTTATTTCAGCCGCTCGTATCCACGGCTGTGTTCGAAACTGCATACTTCTCCTACTACTCATACTTTTTTCCCAAATGCATACTAGATTCGCCGAAATGTTGGGTATGCATCATGAGGTTACTACTCATACTCAAACTACCCAAGATGCATCGTAACGTGGCCGATCGTCATTTCCTGTCAAAACGGCAGTTTCAAGCTAGCTACAGCGAGGGTAGGTTCACTTCCTGTTTTCAAAACAAAAGCACCGATTGTATCGTAACAGCTTTCCCTATGATAAAAGGCAACGGGTATTTTATTTTGTGAAAAGAACCGGAAGTGCGTTGCTCACTGCGGCTAGCTTTAGTAGCACCGAATTCGTGGGAACAAAATTGTAAATAGCCGGTATTTTGTCAGGTTTTCAACACGTTGGGGATCTAAACGACTACTTTCTCGCCTGAAAATGTTTCAAATGTTGCTAAAGTTTACAGAGTTTAGAGCTTAAGCGAAATCAGCTTCAGGCCGGCTGATTTTGGCTCGGGCAGGAGCGAAATGCATTGTGGGTATACGCTCTGCATACTGTCTGATCGATGAGTATGCAGTATGGAAGTATGCAGTTTGCAAGTATGTAGTATGTAGTATGCAGTTTCGAACACAGTCCACGTACTCCCCCCACGGAATCCCTCAGGGAACACAGTCATAAGCCTTCTCCAAGTCCACAAAATGGTCAAACTCCCATCTTTACATATTTAAATTTTTGGGCTGATCACAAACAGACAAGCTGACAGATTTTACTGGCTAAACCTTTGACGTTGCTCACTGCGGCTAGCTTTAGTAGCGCCGAATTCGTGGGAACAAAATTGTAAATAGCCGGTATTTTGTCAGATTTTCAACACGTTGGGGATCTAAACGACTACTTTCTCGCCTGAAAATGTTTCAAATGTTGCGAAAGTTTACAGAGTTTAGAGCTTAAGCGAAATCAGCTTAAGGCCGGCTGATTTCGGCTCAGGCAGGAGCGAAATGCATTGTGGGTAAACGCTCTGCATACTGTCTGATCGATGAGTATGCCGTATGGAAGTATGCAGTTTGCAAGTATGTAGTATGAAGTATGTAGTATGAAGTATGTAGTATGTAGTATGTAGTATGTAGTATGTAGTATGCGGTTTCGAACACAGCCCACGACCTTCTTTGGGTCTCTACCCAGATCTGTGCCCACAGGTGAGGGTTGGAATCTGGAGGAGCTGACTTCCATCCCGGCTGCTTCACATTCAGCTGAACCGCTCCAGAGCAGCTGAAGGTCACGGCCTGAAGAAGCCAACAGAACCACATCATCTGCAAACAGCAGAGATGGAACCCTGAGGTTCCCAAACCAGACGCCCTCCTCCCCCCGACTACACCTCCAGATCCTGTCCATGAAACCACAAACAGGACCCGGGACCAGGGGCAGCTCTGATGGAGTACAACAGGCTCCGTAAACCAGCTCCACTTGGTACCAAGAAAGTGGAACCAGCTCTGACTGTGTTCTACAGGGACTGAACAGCCCAAAAACAGACTCCTGTACCCCGTACTCCCCCCACGGAATCCCTCAGGGAACACAGTCATAAGCCTTCTCCAAGTCCACAAAATGGTCAAACTCCCATCTTTACATATTTAAATGTTTGGGCTGATCACAAACAGACAAGCTGACAGATTTTACTGGCTAAACCTTTGACATTTCCACACCTGTAGCGTGTTTGGAATGAGATTCAAAGCTCTTGTTGGAGCGTTTCTGCACTAACTGACAAACGAGCCGTCAGACAGTCAGACTGTTTAAAAGGGTAGACAGCCTGGCAAAGAAGTGGAGAATTAAAGGTTCTGCTACCAACCCACAGTTGAACAGTGTGTCAGCTGTCAGTGGAGGAACCTGTGAGCTAAATAAGCTGGTAAAGGGGGCTGTTAGCTTGCTTTTAATGTCACGTTATTTGTCTTTTCTCTGTTAGTCGCCCTCAGTAGGCACATTGCCAAAAGTATGAAAAGCCAAAAGGGTCATAATTCACCTTCCAGAATCTCATCCGTGTGTTTAGCACCACCAGAAGTTAAATAAGCACCAAGTGCTGCAATTGTAAGGTGTTTTTAAAGTAAAAATATGCGCATAATTAACAGAAGCAACATATAAAACAACTGTTAATGCAATAGTTCTCCTACAGAAACGAGCCATACGGATTATTAATAAGGTTGATTACTATGCACATACTCCCCCACTGTTTATGAAATCACATGTTATGAAGTTCAGTGACCTGGTATATTACAAAATAATGCAAATAATGAATCGAGCTAAATCAAAGTTACTCCCAGTCAGCATACAAAGTTTTTCTCATCTCAAGAAACAAAGTATAATTTAAGAGACATATGCAAATTTACTGTAAAAAGAAATGAAAAGGAGATGCAAATCTGTTGTTGGGGTTTCATTATGGAATGATGCTAATATAAATGTAAGCAATTGTAGAACATTTTGGGTTTTCAAAAGGATGGTTTCTAAAGCAATTTTTGAGGGCTACAAGTATTTATAATTTGTGAAGGATTTTGTGTTTATTTATGATTTTGTTTCATTATTCTTCTATTTTTTTTTACTTTATTGGATGCCATTCTGTTTTTTGTCTTTTCTCTTTTTACTATTACTTTTCTTCTTACTTTAGTATTTGTAAAAATATAGGTTGATGAGTAGCTTAATTTTGCTCAACATGACAGGCTTAAATATAAGCATTACGCTTCAGCCTGTAGGCCTTTTCAGTCACTTAAAAAAATGCTATGATTGTACTGAACACATTTGTTGTTTACTGTGTGACTGAATAAAACAAAACAAACAAACAAACAAACAAACAAACAAACAAACAAGTCCAGAGAAAAGTCAGCAGAAATGCGTGGATCTGATTCATCGTTGACAGAAGAAACCAAATTAAGAAATATCAGTCTGTTTGACGCAGAATCAGCATGTTTTCCGAATATTTTTCAAATAATATCAACAACACTAACAACTATAGACAGTAATAACACCATTATTACTGTTATTAGTACCAGCAGTCGTATTCATAGCCATTACACCACAATCTTTAACCAAAACTTATCTTTATCTGCTCGTATGATTGATCTCTTTCCATTTTTCATGAATCAACAAGGTCAGTGATGAAAACTGTCACCAAGCGTGGTGCCAAAGCCACAGCCGGCGTTATAACCACGACACAACAGCCCCAACGGGGCTCTTTCTGCTGCTTTTTGTTGCTTCAAGGTTGATCTTTTAATAAAAACACCACTTCCCAAACTGTTTGTTTGGTAACTGATAGCCTGTTTTGATACCTGCTTTGTATTTACTGAGCCAAAATGTGTGTTGTGTGAATACAAATCATTGTTAAATGGTATTTTTAAATCAGGAATTGGCTGTTTTGAATGCTCACATATCATCGGTTGTGTATGTATTTTGGGAGGAGGCCTCAAAACACCTGATCGGGAGCGGACTTGGCTTTGACTTGCACTGATAAAAGTATAAACTCACTGAAAGATAAGAACAGGATGAAGGGTAACAGCTCAATCTAAGTGACTACGTGAGCTGTCACTGTTAAAAACAAATCTGATAAAGCTGGGGATGGACCCACTGTCTCTTATATTAGGCCTTCCTGCTAAAGGTGTAAGGTTAACAAATCAAAGATTATTTTGTATTCTTACATTTGCGGCGAGGAAGAATATTTTATTGCAGTGGATTAGCAATAAGCCACCAAATGTTAAGGGATGGCATAAAGTGCTGTTTGAGTTGGTGCCTCTGGAATACATGACCTGCGTATCACACTCAAACTCCAACCAATTTTATGAGGTTTGGAAAACCGAATTTGAATTACTTGGATCCCAAAGTATCTTCCATTCTTTTACAGGGATTCTCTGGAAGGTCATAAAAACGGGACACATTGTTGTGCACCCATTTTTCTTTTCTTTTCTTGACCCATTTATGTACTTCTTTTTTTACTGTCTTTACCTTTATGGATACTGATTGTGTGTAACTGAGTCATTGTGTGTTGCTTGAGTGTTGTGTTGGAGTGTTGTGTTTGTTTTTGTTGGTAAAGGAAAATCAATAAACACATTTAAAAAAAATATATATATATATAAACAAATCTGATGACTGAGATTCATTCATTCGTTTCAAACTGGTCTGATTCAACCCGCAAACAGCAGCTTATTCACTCAGGAGGCTCAGAGATGTGAAGCCCGAGATGTAGTAAAAACCTCTGGGGTCTCGTATTTCTGCGCTCTTTTAACTGGACTTCCCAAAAAGAGCATTAAACATCTGCAGCTCATCCAGAACGCTGCTGCTGGAGTTTTAACCCGGACTAAGAGATCTGAACACATCACAGCAGCTTTAAAATCTTTACTCTGGCTTCCAGTCAGTCACAGAATAGATTTTAAAAGCCTCCTGATGGTTTACATCTGTGATATGTTCAGAGAATATAAAGCCAGCAGAGCTCTTAGATCCAAGGACTCAGGTTAGCTGGTCCAGTCCAGAGTCCAGACTAAACATGGAGAAGCAGCATTTAGCTGTTATGCTGCAAACAAGTGGAACAAACTGCCAGTGGAGATTAAACTTTCACCAAATGGAGACATTTTTAAATCCGGGTTGCTTGTTTTTTAAATTCATTTAAATGATTTTATTTGTTTCTCTTTGTATTCTTTTTTGTATTTTAATGCTTCTTACACTCCCTGCTGCAATGCTTTTATTTTATGTGAAGCACTTTGAACTGTTTGTACATGAAATGTACTATACAAATAAATTTGGTTTGATTTCTGTGGGTTTTTTGATAAAAGTGTGACTCCACTCCTGGCCACAGAACCCCCCTCTAACATCAGGACCGCTTTGTTCCACATCAGCAGTAAACAAAGGCGAGCCCGCACACCGTTTACCTTCACCTACACGGTTCTAGTTTTCAGAAATAAAGCAGCAGACCGTGTTTCACAGCCCGGCTGGGGTCCCGGCTGGGGTCCGGCCCCGGTTACCCAGCAGCGGTGTAACATTACAGGCCTGCGGCCGCTGATCTGTCACTTCTCTCGGTGAGAGTAGCCGTTAGCTGGACGGCTAGCGGCTACTCTCACCGAGAGTTGGCCTGAAAGAACGAGTTAATGTGGAGGTTTTTTAGGTGTTAATGTTCTGACTGCTGGAGGGAAATCTACTGACAGGCAATGTAATAGTTAGGGGGAAAAAAAACGAGTTAAAGAGTTTCGTTATAACAAGTTAAAGCCTCCTAATTATCGTGACGTCACACGATGCCTTTTATGGCTGTCGGGAAATCTCTAAATGCAATGCAAGAACGATTTTTACCTGTCATGGATGCCAGGGGCGAGGCTAGGGGTGTTTTTAGTGGTGCCAAGGCCCCACCGTGAGATAGCTCGGCCACCCCCTGTCAAACATTAGTGTCTGATTGGAGCATCCCAATAAGAGGCTGCCAGGGGTCAGCTGTCTGCCACACTGGAAAAAATGCCTCTCCAAAAATAAGTAAAAAAACAACAAATACGAGATGTTTTTGCTTGAAATAAGCAAAAAAATTAAATAAATAAATACTAGACGGTTTTGCTTGAAATAAGCAAAAACACAACAAATAAAAGACGTTATTGCTTGAAATAAGCAAAAAACAACAACAAATACTAGACGGTTTTGCTTGAAATAAGCAAAAAAAAAAACAAATACGAGACGGTTTTGCTTGAAATAAGCAAAAAAAAAAAAAAATACAAGACGTTTTTGCTTGAAATAAGCAAAAAAAATCTGCCAATGGAACTAGTGAAAATCAAGAATTCTTGAAATAAGATGCGATATTTAGGACTTTTGAGTTAAAAGTGATCTTGAAATTAGCTTAAAAACCTCTTCAAATGTAAAAAAAAAAAAAAAAAAGCTTGTTTCATATGAAATATGACTCAAAACAATTTCTTTTCAAGACTTTTTCATTTAACAAAATATTCCAGATGTATTGTCTTCAAACAAGTCCCTATATCTGGCTGAAATAGAACTTGTTAGGCAATTGTGTCTTATATTAAGTGTAATTAGATATTTTGACTAGAAATGAGAAATAAGACAACCCCCCTGGCTCAGCACATTTTTAAAATATTATATTATGCAAAAACACATTTTCTTTTTGCTCAAGGATGCATTATTTTAGTGACCATTTAATTATTTTCTAGTATCTGTTTTAATTTTAACTCTTTACTCCCAAAATCAATGTTGAGTTATCTTCAATATCTGTCTCAGGCTCTCTGTTATCCATGTCAAGCCACAGTCTTTTGAAATGAAGAGGTCAAAATTGAATGTTGTAGGGGAAAACACTACTCAAAGCAAAACTAATACTCCAAAATTTATAAAATGTACTAGTTCGCCTCAATTAGTGAGAAATAATGTGCCTCTGTGAGCATTGGGGGCTGGGCACCCCTAAAGACCAGATCCTAAAATTGCCCCTGCATGGATCCCAAACTTTTAGGATTAAAAACATATTTTTGAAATTCAGAAAAGTTATTTAATAGGTTTGTTAGTTTAAACAAGTTTCTAAACATCATATATACAGTATATATATATGTATATATATATATATATATATATGTCCACGCAGACAGCCTATCTTGTAATCCTTTAAAGTGGTCTTAAGCTTTCTGAAGTTTTTCTTCTTTTTCAGTCATCTTCAGCCTGACCATTTTCAGAGGAATTGATTTGTTTACTAAACAACTTAACTCTGACCTATGTACCATTCATGCAAGAAAAAGGCTCCTAACTCAAGGGATGAACCAGTGTTGTGTCCACACAGAACAGACAACTTAGCAAAGAAGCCGTTTTAAACTGGATCTTTAGGCACTTTGTTCCCAGCAGCCTGTCACAGAGACACATCATTTGTTCCCATTTCTTTAGCTGCATCTGTGAAAAACAGCAAAGATAACACAGTCTGACAGACAGAAAGTAAGATCTCTGCAGCAACAAGGTGACTGAGATACTATTAAAGAGATATTATTACAGGATGTATAAATATTCAAAGTATTAAGGGCTAGCTCATGACTTTAAAAGCAAATAAAAACATGTTGTGAAGAAAATATCATATAGTACGAGACAACGAAGAAGGAAATGTTAAATTTGTAGATTTGTAAATGATTTAAACTGCATATTATTCACTCTATGTACACAAAATGTTCTCTGAACTGACATTTTGTGCAAAATATATGCTTAAATATCTTTGATTGATGGCCACATACTTTATATTTCATCATTTTTTTATCATAGTTTAAATAAATTCTGTTTCATGTTTTGTGTTTATTGACTCAAATCGTAACATTGTGTAAAAACACGGGGGGGCTAGTTCCACAGCCAAGTTAGATTGGCTAAATGGAAATATGTTTCTCAGTGATTTGAGGGTTTGATAACATAAATGTATTAAGTATCCCAATCCTAAACTCATTACATTTATTAATCTGTTGTTCACTTACTTTTTATTAGTAACATCTACCTAACAAAGCAGTGAATATGACTGATAACCAGGGCTCTAAATTAAAACCCGCCAACCCGCCAGATGCGGGTGAAAGTTATCTTTGGCGTGTCTTAAAAAAAACCAAAAATGATAAATGAGTAACTTTACCATCTATTTCGCGGGACGCGAAATTATTATATAAAGTCTATGCGCGGGACGCGCGACCGCAGTTTCTATGGGAACGCATCTGCCGAGGCTGCCGTACTAGGGGAGTTGGCGTGGGTCACTCTTGGTTTGGAAATATGATAGACGCCGGTACAAATACAAATACAGACGCAAACACTAACAAAATGTGGCGATGTTTGGGACAGCCGGCCTTGAAGAGAAAAGATATGCCTGCCAAAGGAGGGGAGGAGGATGATATTGAACCTCGCGAAACACTTTGTGAGAAAAGGGAAAAATGGAACTGATTTAGATGGGTCCGAAGACAGTTCAGACAGCTCGGACGATGTTTTAGCATTTCACAATATCCCCCTCATAATTAGTCTCTGCACATAGTTTTGTGTTTAATTTTGTGCATTATCTGCACTAAAACATGGTTAGAAAGTTGTTAAATATTTCCATTTTTGAACATTCAGGGTTCACATGAATATAAAGTTTTAAAGTTATTTTTTAAATTTTTTTATGTACAAAAAATGTGACCCTGAATAGTATGTGAGGGTTGAGGAGTAATGAAATGTTAAAATAAGTTTTGTATGTACATAAGTTTAATTATTGTAATTATTTTAATTGGATATACATTCCCAATTTCACTGTAAAATTAATTTAAAGCTTTAGTTAATAAACTGATCAAATGAATTCAGTGGCTCTCATCTGTCTTTTTTGCACGGAAAAATATGTGGCTAGTGGAAATTCTGATTGGCTGGTAACTTCAGAAACTTACTAGCCACATTGACTAGTGACCAAAAAAGTAAATTTAGAGCCATGCTGATAACGTGTTATTACCGGATAATAGTGTTTAGACTTATTCTTAGTTTAGTGCTAATGGTGACAATCACCATTCATGAAATTATTGCACAATAATGAAGATTTTGAGCTTTGTGTCTAATGTTAATGATGCTACAAGCCAAGTGTTAAGTGTTTATCATGTATGACTTCTGACTGAATCCAGATTGACAACATTCCGATGTAATTTTGCTGCTTCAGGGTGGCCCCAGTGAAAAAAACAAAACAGCTGAAAACCTCTTGGAGGCGTTTCAGAAGACGGAGCCAGACAGCGCTCCGTGAACGCAGCATTTAAAAACCCTCGCAAAGCTGCGGAAAAGCTGCGGAATTGACATATTTCTCGGCTTCGGTCAAAATTCGCGACACGGTCGGTGTGAAACGTCAAATCTGTTCGTGTCGACCGCGGGAGTCGTTACCTTTCGAGGCTCTGGATTGTCCAGAATCCGGGACTGAAGTCTCTCCACTGTTTCCAGCAGTTCCTCCGCCATGTTTACTGCTGGTACCCTGTCCCCGGAAACGGTTTCATGATCCGGACTGAGCGAGGAGACGCGACGCAAGACGAGTTCCGCTGCTCCGTCGGAACGGGGAGGTTAAAGAATAAAAGCATTGAGCCTGAAGAGTGACTAAAATGCAAAGAAATGAATAATGGAATAATAAATAAATAATAAAAATAAATAAATAAATTATGGAACGAACGACGCGGGTGTATCCGCGACAGTTTTGAGTTTCCAGTTGCCATAGAAACGCTCATATGTTTCAGTTCATGTAGTTTGAGTGGGATGGACTGAACAGGTGAAATAAAAATCACCTGAATGGTACTTTAACTGAATCTGTTGGGAGGCTAATGAACAGGAGTGGAAACATTCTTCTAAAACTTGAATCATAACTGACAGAATATGTACGGAAGAGTATTAGGGCCAGGCATAAGAAAAAAATATTTATATTTTGCCTGTCGAGAATAAAGTCGACATGTCGAGATTAATGTCAACATGTCGAGATTAATGTCATGTCGTTTTCTCGACATTCCGACTTTATTCTCGACAGGCAAAATATTATTATTTTTTCTTATGCCTGGCCCTAGTACTCTTCCGTACATATTCTGTCAGTTATGATTCAAGTTTTAGAAGAATGTTTCCACTCCTGTTCATTAGCCTCCCAACAGCTTCAGTTAAAGTACCATTCAGGTGATTTTTATTTCACCTGTTCAGTCCATCCCACTCAAACTACATGAACTGAAACATTGGTAACCACAAAATAAATTTAAAAAAAGAAAGAAAACAGCTTTCGTTGTCGATATGTCCTATTTCTTACAGTCACTGCTTAAATACTTCAGCTGAGGTCAGTAGGAAAACACCTGTTTGTCTCAGGAAAAGGGATGAATTTGATGGGGGTTTTTTTAATTAAAAACAGTTAGAATTACGTTTATTAAAGTCACTACTTTCACAAAAAAACCAACACATTCTGTTTAAGTGACTCAAGTTTACCGGTTTATCAGTACAGAAAATTAAATAAATTAAAAAACAAATGAGGTAAAAGTGCTACCTGGATCAACTACTGGCCGGTTTCTTTCAGATTAAACCAGGAGTTGTCCAAAGACAGCACAACTTCAGTCAGTGTTTTTAAAGCTTCTAATAAGATCTATTCACAGTGTTTTGGACTAATTTTAGTTGTATCTGACAAAATATTCCAGATGAAATGTCTCAAATTGACCAGAGTACATATGAGAATCATTTGAAATGTATGCGTATATTTCATTGCAATCCTTTTTAACCTTTAAACCTGTTCAGAAATTCAGGTAAATTGTTTATTAACCCACTCAACACTGATCTATGAATCATTCAAGCATAAAAAATTCCCCTGACACATCATTTGTCCCTATTTCGTTAGTTGTGTCTATGGAAAAATGCCAAAAATAACATCATGTGAACGAAATAAAATTATATTTTTGCACAAATAAGGTGAACTATTATTACATAATGTATAAATGTTCAAAGAACTGTAGGCTGGTTCATGACTTCTGCACATTATTGTACTTTAGAAGCAAACAGAAACATGTGTTTTGAGGTAAAACAACATTTTTTTTACACCATAAGTGGCTGTATGAATAAACCCTCTGTGGATCTTATAAACCACAATTCCTCGTCTCATAGATTCACATAGAAAAAACAAAAACAAGTGATTACGTTTGTGTGAATACTTTTATTGAAAAAGGCAGTTTAAATTACTTAGAATAGCCCACATTTGTTTATATAAAGGCAACAAAATCCCCCACTCGTGGTTGTAGAGACTATGAAATGAACAAAAGAAGATGAGGAAACATTATACCAACACTGGAGACATTTGTGAAGCTTAAAATTATTGGTTTCTGACTCGTTTGGATGTATATTAACTTTTGTGATGCACATTCCTGAGGCTGAAACTACTTTAGAGCCTCAAGGGGCTGAGATACCGCAGTTTACGACTTTGGTTTCCAGCCCTGCACCACAACTATTATGCTTAAAGGTGACTTTAAGGACATTTTTGTGGGCTTTTGATGGCATTTTTGTGGCCTCTTTATATATATGTATTTATTTGCTTTTAAAGTTTTATACAGAATAATACAAAATTAAAATAAACAATAATAAGATTTTTTTTAAACATAAAAATAAACAAATGAAAACCAAAAAGATGGAGAAACAAAAAAACATAAAATTAATAAAAATGAATACTGCCATACGTTTCATCCCTAAGGAGGGCGGAGAGGGTGGAGTCGGAGACACTCACCAGGGAGATTCTTAAAATTGACAATTTATATGCTACAGCTCCTACCCCTGCCCTTTACAAAGAACGCCTTCAGCTTCAGTCTAAATTTGATTTATTATCCACCAATAAAACTCAGAAGCAGTTATTCCTTGCTAAACAGCGTTTCTTTGAGACAGGGGACAAAGCAGGAAGATTACTAGCGCATCAGGCATGTGCTGCCACACTATCTAGACTGATCCCAAAGATCGAATTCGCGTCAGGTGAAGTTACCTCAGATCCTGTCAAGATTAATAAAATATTTGGTTCTTTCTATTCTAATCTCTACTCTTCACAATGTCCTCCAGAAGTTTGGGACGGTGACAACCCTCTAGATAAAATTGTTTTTCCTAGAGTGGATGGAGAGTTGTTTAGGGAGCTGGGGGGTCCAGTTTCTGCTGGGGAGGTACAGGAAGCAATCATGTCACTTCAGAATGGTAAAACTCCAGGCCCTGATGGGTTCACTGTTGAGTTTTTTAAGCCATTCTCGGCCACCATTGCTCCAGCCCTCCAGAGAATGTATAATGAATCCTTTGCTGAGGGCCGTCTGCCTCCAACCCTGTCGGAGGCCTCTATTTCTCTCCTGCTTAAGAGTGATAAAGACCCTCTTATGTGCGGTAGCTTTAGGCCCATTTCTCTCTTAAATGTGGATCTTAAGATCCTGTCGAAAATCTTAGCCCAGCGCCTACAGCAGGTCCTGGCAAAGATAATATCAACTGACCAAACCGGTTTCATGCTGGGAAGGCACTCATTTCATAACACAAGGAGGCTCTTAAATATCATTAGTGCTCCCAGTTCGACCACCCCAGAAGTGATTATCTCATTGGATGCGGAGAAGGCCTTTGACAGGGTGGAGTGGAACTTCCTTTTTTTTGCCTTGCAGAAATTTGGTTTCACCCCAGAATTTATATCTTGGATCAAATTGCTTTACGCTAACCCAGTCGCCTCCGTCCACACAAATGGACTTCAGTCCGACCCCTTTCCCCTTTATCGTGGAACCAGACAGGGCTGCCCTCTTTCCCCCCTCCTTTTTGCCATAGCTATTGAACCTCTGGCCATCTGGCTGCGTCAGGAGGGTGGGTTTGAGGGCATCACCAGAACTGGTACAGCTCATAAATTGTCATTGTATGCCGATGACCTCCTTTTATACATGTCGAATCCAGCTGTTTCTCTCCCCGCGGTTCTGAACATCTTAGACAAATTTGGGTCCTATTCAGGTTATAAGCTTAACCTCCACAAAAGCGAACTTTTCCCCATCAATTGTCTGGCCAGGAATATCCCCCCTGCTTTTTTCCCTTTCAAATACACTACAGATGGATTTAAATACTTGGGGGTGCACGTTACAATCCCAATTAATCAACTTTTTTCCCAAAATTTTACTCCTCTCCTTGAGAGGTGCGAGCTAGACTTTAACAGATGGTCTGGTCTCCCTCTATCCCTGGTGGGTCGTGTGAGTTTAGTTAAAATGGTCGTTTTACCCAAATTTTTATATCTCTTTTCACATATCCCTGTCCTTATTAAAAAGTCCTTTTTTAGATCGCTTGATCAATTAATAAGTTCCTTTCTCTGGGGCAATAAAAATCCACGCATCAGAAAATCAGTACTGCAGCTCCCAAAGGCTCTTGGTGGCTTAGCATTGCCAAATTTCTTACATTACTACTGGTCCTGTAATGTTCATAAACTTTTATACCGGATTACCAACACAGCAGATGAAGAACGTCCTGCTTGGGTGGATATGGAGCTGGCATCCTCTAAGCTTTCCCTTCACTCTCTGGGATGCTCCCAACTCCCTTTGACTGCCTCCAACTTTACGTCAAACTCAGTGGTAACTAATTCTGTTAAAATCTGGATACAAATTCGGAAAAGCCTGGGCCTCCATAGAGCCTCAGAACTCTCCCCCATTGTAAATAATCACCTATTTCTGCCCTCTTGCACTGATTTGACTTTTAGGACTTGGTTTGATAAAGGCATAACTAAATTTAGGGACCTGTACAAACAAGGGACTTTTATGTCCTTTTCTGAGCTTTCAACAAAATTTGACCTGCCCAAATCTCACTTATTTCGCTTTTTTCAAGCAAGGCATTTTATTCAGAATCAGAACCCCAAATTCCCTAGTCGTCCCCCTGAAACTCTGGTTGACTCATTATTGGCTCTTGATCCTAAACAAAAGCGTTTAATTTCTAGCATTTACAGCCTTATTAATTCTGCTATAGACACACCAGCATCCGGTCCCAAGGATTCTTGGGAGCAAGAGCTTGGAACCACACTGCCCGATCATTATTGGCAACAAGTTTTACGGTTGGTCCACTCCTCTTCAATCTGTGCGAGGCACGGCCTTCTACAGTGTAAAGTTGTACACAAAGTTCATTACACTAATTTGAGGCTATCTAGGATTTACCCCAATATAACCGATTCCTGTAATAGGTGCAAACAATCCCCAGCCGACCATTCCCATATGTTTTGGTTTTGTCCCAGACTTGCCACATTTTGGTCTGAAATCTTTAAAACTCTTAGCACAGCTTACAACATTACTATTTCTCCGGATCCCCTCTTGGCCCTATTTGGTTCCCCCTTGCAGCCTCTCGCATCTAAAGTTATGCAAATTGTTCTTGCATTTGCCACTTTGCTGGCCAGGCGACTCATACTTCTCAATTGGAAACACCCTCAACCTCCGTCTCACAGCAGGTGGGTGAAAGAGATGCTACTGTCCATTAAACTCGAAAAGCTCAGATTTTCCCTCAATGGTTCCTTAGGTCCTTTTGAAAAGACTTGGAGACCTCTCTTAAACTATATTGAATCTTTGACATCTCTGCCTGACTACGACGACTGAGCCCCCCATATATTTATTTATTTTTTTTATTTTATTTTATTTTATTTTTTTTATTTAAAATTACTAGTTTACTTTGTCATTTTCCATATTCATGTGTTTGTATGTGTTTTGTACCGTTTATATGTTGATGTTGAATTCGTAGAACTGTTCTGTCGCGTGGGGGGGGATTGTGGGTGGGATAAAAAAACTGGGGAAAAATTATAGATTGGAAGGTTTCTCTGTTGTGCTGTACTGCTACATTTCTATCTGTGAAATTGCTTCCAATAAAGAAAGTCAATATAAAAATGAATACTGCCAGAAAAAATAAGGTCCAGTTCCAAATCTTTGAATAGGTTTGACATGTCAGTTCATATGACCACGATATTTGGAGGGAGCATCCAAAAGTGTATAAAGCACTTCCTCAAGATACAGACAGGAAACCAACTCATTCAGCCATGTTTATGAGCAAGGAGGAGAGGCAAACATTAGTGTCTGATTGGAGCATCCCAATAAGAGGCTGCCAGGGGTCAGCTGTCTGTCACACTGGAAAAAATGCCCCTCCAAAAATAGGGATATTTAGGACTTTTGAGATAAAAAGTGACCTTAAAATTAGCTTAAAAACCTCTTCAAATGTAAAAAAAAAAAAAAAAAAAAGATTGTTTCATATGATATGTGACTCAAAACAATTTGTTTTCAAGACTTTTTCATTTAACAAGATATTCCAGATGTATCGTCTTCAAACAAGTCCCTATATCTGGCTGAAATAGTACTTGTTAGGCAGTTGTGTCTTATATTAAGTGTAATGAGATATTTTGACTAGAAATGAGACAAATATACTTGGTAAGACTTTGATTTTTTCCAGTGCATAAATGGAACTTTACAAACTGAAGATATCAGCCCAGAATAAATGAGTCAGAGTTCTTTGTGGCGTCTTTAACGTCACAAGAAATTCCTGCTCGTGGCCGTACATTGTCATTTGTTTTTATGACAGTGGTGTTGCATTCCACACCTGTAGGGGGAGCCGAAGAGCAAAGTAAAACAGCCAAATTCTGTTACTTTAAGAACCACAAAGAGGAGGTCAGGGTGGATGAACAGCTCAGCAAAACTTTGCACTCTAACAAAGGATGCTGCTGTTTGCTTAGTGTTTTGTAAAAACAGTTTTCTTTATATATGTTTGTTCATCATCCAAACCCTGACAATCCATCCACTGTGTTCATGTTCTGCAGCTCCTTTATCCTGCTCATCCCAGCTGTCATCTGTGATCATGTAGATCTGAAAACAAACAACACTATCAGTTTACATTTATCAACAACTGAGCAATGTTCAGGCTTCATTTCAACCTTTTTTTTTGATGAAAGTAGAAAGATTGAGATGAAAGTTCTGAATAACAAAGCAGATATAAAGGAGAAGAACTAAATCTAAAACCTGAAACCATGATGCCCCAAAGGAGGGAGAGAGAAGAGAGCCGCGGTTATTCTGGGATACTTTAGGAGGGGAGGGCGACGAGGAGAGTCTGTATTTGGAGATGGAGGTGGAAAAGGGACGAGGAGGGTCTCGTCTCCCACGTCACAGTTTGGGGTTGAGACCCTGAAACCGACGCACAAACACAGACACACACGCTCGCACACAGCACTCCTGCAGACGGACAAAAGCACGACGCAAAGAGGAAACTGTGAGAAAACAACAACGAAGGACAAGAGAGAAGGAAAAAGAGAAGGAAAAGGAAGCGAAGAGGAACAGGAGCAACGTGGGAGAAAGAGGTAAAACTTCTGTGTTAAGTTTGTAACCTTTAAGACTTCCAGTTTGTTGTCTTGAGCCGTAACAGCAATGCACAAAACAGGTCAATTAAACCGAGTCACAACAGAACTGATCACAATATTGATATTCAGCTGTGGATGGAAACAATGTGAAGCAGCTGCCAGCTGCTGCTGGGATATTACTGTTCTGCAGAGGGTGTCACTCCTGCTCTGCACACTAACACACACACATGCATGCATGTTGTGTGGGTCAGCAGCTATAAATACCCTCAGGAGATAAGTTAAACTCCTGCTGAAGAATGCATGTTTGAAACGCATCTTCAGTCCTGATCCAGACCTCACTTCTTTCTGTTTCCCTCCAAGCAGCCAGACTTTCTTATAATCTTTTAAAGTGGTCATGAGCAGCAGTTCTTCAGGCTTTCTGAAGGTGTTTCAGAGTTTTTCTTTGGACATCGGCTGCTTTTTCGATCAATAACATGGATCCAAAACACATACCCGATGTGCTTGTTGAATGTTGAACAGCTGGGACACTTCAAACAGGGTGAAAATGCATTTAGCTACAATGCTACACGCAGGTGGAATAAACTTCCTGCTGATATTAAATGTGCTCCAACTTTATTCACTTAGTTAAACTGAAAACTGTTTCTTAGCCTTTTTTAGCATCTTAATGTCTTTTTTAAAGCACGTACACTTCAACTTTGTATGAAATGTGCTATATAAATAAATAGTCCAGAACTAAAACAGTCAGTTTTACTGCCTAAACCTGATCAAGTAAAGAATGGACACAAAACTGAAAACATAACGGCCGTTTAAGGGCTCACAAGTACAAAAGCAGACGGCGGACATGCTTAATAAAACTTGTTTTTACACGTTTCTCTTCACCTCAAACAGTGGGACCACATAAAGCTACTGGATGGAATCGCTGACCCTGACGCCCACAAACGCCATTGTCTGCTAAATCTACTAAACTCACTGCGGCACACAGATTTACACGTGCACGCCTTGACTTAGTGTTTCAGACTCTCCCCAAGTGTCACGGGGAGAGTGATAAAATAATCAAACCTCGTTTTCTCATGATGACGTGTCCTGATCTCAGGGAAAGAGAAGGCGTATTTATGGTGAAAATAAGACTAATTAACTTGTTTTTATGCAAAAAGAAGCTCTAATCTCAAGACATAAACAGAAGCATAAACATAAATGTCATCTCAGGGGTCTGCAAAGTCAAATATCCAAGACAAAGATCCTGCAACTTGTGCTGCCACCACCTCCAAATGCAAACTCTGTGAAATAAAACTCCCTTTTTGTGTCTCTGAGATGCAGCTAGCTTTAATTTGTGAAAGCAGCTAAGCCTGAAAGCATGAAGTAAAACATCTGTAAAGTTATCCACCAGAAGCCGCCGGTCACACCAAAAGAGAGTAAAGCTTTAACCAGTGACTGAACTGAGCAAAACAGTCTAAAAAAAGTTTTTAAATCAGCAAACTGAGTTTATTCTGTCAGAAGCCACAAAGCTTAACGTCCGTCACACATCTGGCATCTTTAATCGAAGTAACAACAATCAAATCAGAACAACAAACACAGTCATTTTGAAGGGTTTTGCAAGCACCGGTGATTAAAATGGAAAAAATCATCACAAGGTTTTTCTTGCTGTTAGCTAAAAGAATCATCAACAAACACAACCTCAGCACTTCCTGGTTCTGGTTCTGATGGAGGTTTCCTCCTGTTAAAAGGAAGTTTTTTCTCTCCACTGTCGCCTCATGCACGCTCAGGAGTGTGCACACTCAGGACAGATTGGATCGAAGTTTCGATACGATCTGTTAGCTTCCTTCGCTAGGCTACGATTGGATTATGATTGTATTACAGTCATTTAGATAATAATTAGCTTGAATTGAACTGTATCACGATTTGACACAAAATAAAATAAACCCAACTGAATTTAAATATTTGTGTTTAATTTAAATTAGATCAGAGCCTCCAGGACGCTGATTAGGCTCGCTCCGATTTTCAGTTTAATTTGATTTTAACGAGCTTCTTTTCCCAAAAACATTTGTTTGATCTTTTTCACGTGACTTGAAGTACGTTGACCTTGTGATGTTGCTAAAGAAAAGAAAAGCTTGGAAGAAAAGTGGGTTAAAGATACCAATAATTACCTGTAAATACTGAAGTATTTAGTCACTCTGCTGATAGTTCAACCATCTGGATTCATAGTTTATAAGAGTGTAGTTTTGGGTTCTGATTGTTCAGACTTTTATAAATGTGGGAGTTCAGAGCGTCTTTGTTTTAACTCGATTAGAAATTGTTACTGTAATCCTTCGAAAGTGAGTATTTGTTCTTGTTCAGGTGTCTGCTGGGAATCTGGGTCAGCAGGAAAACATGTCCGACCTGCTGCTGCTGGAGTTCAGTTACGTTTTCAAAAGCATTTCAGCTCCAGTTTCTCACATAAGAATAACTGTCCTGTAACTGAGTACTTAACGTGTAAAACTAGCCTGTTTTTTTTACTGGATTCTCTGATTTTTAAAGCTTCGTTTAACCAATTTAATATTTGTTTGTTTTAAAAGAAAGAGGAGAGGTGGGTATGTCACTGAATATGATGGAGATGGTGGTTGGAGGAGTGTTGACGTCTGGTTCCCAGTTTGGTGGGTGATGGTGCAAAAAAAACAAATACAAATTAGATGATGGTGGGTGATGGTGCAGCTGCTGTTCGAGTTGACCTTGGTACCAAATATTTCTGACAGCTGATCAGTGACGGGGAAAGATTATTTTCACGCCACTGAATCACTCTGTTGCCAAGTTAGTTTGAAACATGATATGAGCCCCCTCCTTATGATCTGAGCCAGATTATCAATAGATGTGTCCGGATTCTTTGTCTGTGGTGAACTGAAATGCACCGGAGATGTCAAGTCAGGTGTTTTTAGGCCGACAAAATGTGTTACTCACTCTTGGTTTACAATCAATCAATCAAAACAGTTTGCAGTCAAACATGTACACGTTTGATTTTAAACTGTTTAGCAAAAGCAACAAAAAAAAAACCCTGAAAATTGCACTTAGAGGCTTAGAAACACTTTGTTAGCATGCAGTTTCTGTGAGGACAGAAGTTTACAACTGAAGCTGAAACACTTTGAAATATTTGACCGTTTTATAGCATTTTACTTTAATTTAATTTAAAAATGTAGCCAATTGATAATGTACGGGATTAAACCAATTAAATTATTAAGGTGTCGAGTTTTCGAATTCAAAGTTGCAGGAAAAGAGTGTTTAAATTAGCTTTAGCTTCGGCTAACAGATAGACTCAACTAGCAAGATTTTGATAACTTTAGTTTGGTTTTTCACACAAATGAAACAATTTAAGTTTTATGACAAGTGGTAGTCAGATTCTGGACATAACTAAATATTGACCAAAAGTGATGTTTTTTGTGTCTTGGCTTCATTTTTAATGCGATCCTCTTCTTCTTCATGTAGCGCCACCACGAAGCTAGCACCACGTAGCTTTTAACGTGTCGTTAAAAGTCAAATAGCTTGATGCTATTCGACACTTGCTGACGATATTTTTGGTAGATTTTTGGTGATATTTTTGTCATCCTCCTTAGGATTAAATGTAAACACTGAGCTTGTTGAAAACCAAACAGAAATTTCCCTCAGCTTCAGTTTGTGCCTGACGCTAGCTAGCATGCTAACACAGATGAAGCGTTTTAGGTCAAAGCTCATCACCGTGGGCACTTCTAAAACTAAACTACAAGATCGTTTTTATCTTTCTTGCATTTTTTACTTTATGTGTTTTTACAGGAATACATTTTGTGCATGAAACACGAGTAAACATCATCAGAATGTAGGAAGATAAAGCAGAGGAGCTAGAAATTACTATAAATTTGACTGTAAACCATCCCAAGAAATGAAGGAAACTCTCTTACTAACTATCCTGCAGGATTTAATACAGCATGTTAATGCAATTGTGGTTGCTGAGTGTTGCTGTTTCAACTGTTTTAGGAGGGATTGCAACATCCCTGTTATACAGTCTGTAACTGTGAGCCTCTCTTCTTCATGTGACACCAACAACAGCTGCAGATCCTCCTGTTCGGTCCTGCCTCCCACCCCCGGCTCTGCCCATGTGTGGAGCGCCCACCGACCAGCCAGCCAATAGGTGCTATTTAAAGAGGAATAGAAGGAGGGTGAATCATATGCATCTGTGGTCATGATGGCTCACTGTCGTGGTGTTTGAGTTGTTGGCATACTAAGAGGAAAGAAGTTTACATGTCAAACTACAACCAGGGTGATGTTTTGACTGAGCTGAGAGGTTTGACAGATTCTGGTGAAGTTAGCCTTGTACTTAGTTAAAACCAACTAAAAACTACTTGTTTTAAGGTTAGTAAAACATGATAGCAGACACTCTCATAATATACCAGGTAAAAATGTTTCCTGAGTTACAGAATATAACAGGCTGTGCAGCAGCCTCTACGGTTCTTCGTAGAGATGGGACCAAGTCACACATGTGTGTCAAGTAAGTCTCAAGTAATTTTTTCTTGGGCAATTCAAGTCAAGTCAAGTCAAGTCACCTTATTATTGCAATTTTACCTGCAGAATCTGATCTTAATAAAGTGAAAAGACAAGATATAAGTAACTGTCAGTAAACATCATTGGCCAATGTGTCCAACCTGTCCACTCTGTATCATATCAAGCTAACGTTAGCTTACTACCGACTAGGCTAACAGGATAATATTAGCTAATTTGACAAGCACTTACTGGTCAGAATGGATCTTCAAATGACGAACAAAGTTCGAAGTTATGCTAGATGCTTAACACTCAAGTCATTCAAGTCATCGTGTCTCAAGTCAAGTCAAGTGCCGAGTCTTTAACTTCCAAGTCCGAGTCGAGTCTCAAGTCTTTTATTTTTTGTCAAGTCAAGTCACAAGTCATCAAAGCAGAAACTCGAGTCGACTTGAGTCCAAGTCACAGTGACTCGAGTCCACATCTCTGGTTCTTCGCTTATTTTAAAATCTTTCCTCCAGTCTTTGTTTCGGTTTTTATCACACAGGTACAGTTGGTGTCTTAAATCAGACGTCTACAAACAGTCTGACACACCACACGCCAGGACTAAATCCACATCAGCCAGATCCTCGTTGCCACTTGCATAAAACCCCCTTATCCTGTAGTTTCCTGTGGAAAATACGAAGCAATTTCACAAAAAAATGGTAAAATACCTTAATTTTGCTATGTTCCACAGCGGCCACTGTTGGCTAAGACAAAGAAAAAAGGCTTTTATGGGTTCAAATGTGGTTCAAATCCCTCCTTCACAACTTTTTCTTCAGTTCATTTACTTCTCCACTTCACTCCGACTCGCTGATGTTTACATTTTAGAGTTAAAACTCGAACGTTGGGGTCAGGATTAACCTACTTGGTTTAGTTTTGGGTCCACGAACTACGAAGTTTCATCGTCACTGGTGGCGGTTTCCATCGCGTGACTCAGAGTTTTGAAGTCAGGATTATGAAACTACTTTGGATCGGAGCTGTGAGATGTTTGGAAGACCAACGTTGAGCATGAAAAGTCTGAAGTTTTGTCGATCCAGTCATCCACCACCCAACCTCTTCTCATGTTGAATTTTGCTGCCTTCAAATGAAACTCTTGCACATGTTTTATGTTTGAGTAGTTAAGCGGCTGTCTGACAATTAAAACAATCATTTGGAACATATTCGGGGGACAAAGAAGAGGCAAAGAGGAGTTTGTTTGTTTGACTGCCGCAGATCTCAGACTAAGGTCACCTCTGAACTTGGCTCTGCTAATTGTCAACAAACCGCGAGCCAGGAACAAAGATCAATGTTTGGCTCGATTTATCACCTTATGTTCAGACCATTTTAAAGCTGGGAGCTCTCACTACTGTGTTATAAACATTTATGACCTCGATCAATGCAAGCAAGACTCATAACGTTTCACTGTTAAAGCCCAAAACACCAAAGAATAATCCCACTTCATGCATTTTTAGTAAAATACTGTGTTTTAAAACACAATTTTGTTTGCGCTCCTCACCCTCATTTGGCTGTTGGAGACGCTCACAAAGCTTCCTGTTTGATGCTTCAGAAATGTTTAGTGGATCTGCAAACAAAAACATTAAATGGTTTCCTTTTTCCTTCGAAATACGTAGCGTAAAATAACAAACACAAGTATAAAAAAAAGTGTTGCGATAACAACAACTTTGCCCTCTCATGTGACCAGGCTGGTGAATAAGATTCCTCACATGGTGATAAGTTGTTATGTGTGTCGGGCAAACTCGGGCATTCTCCCAGAGGACACTCGCACATGTCAGAGACTTATTTGTCGTTTGGTGGACGTCTGTTGGATGTAGAGAAGGCTCAAAAGAGGACTGAAACTGCCATAATCCACAATAAATACTAAATAAATAAGTTTATATCATGATAAATAGCACTAAAATGAAATAAAAAAAAATCATCTATGCCTAGTTTGTGGGATCCTGCTTAAGATATTAGGAAAACATTGAAGAAGACATGATGCTAAACCACTGAAAGTAAGGCAACAACAGGCTTTATGTCGCACTGGGCCTTTAAAGGTGTAGAAACGTGGATTTAATAAGCTTTTTTTTTCTCTTTGCAGCAGAAAATAAGCAATTATTTGACCCATTTTCTTTCTCATTATTTATTATTTATTTATTTTATAACTTCACTATGTGCAATAACCCGGTCATGTGCAATAATAATAATTAGGTACTGAGCAGCATTGTAAATACTGTTTATTGTATATACTGAGATTTTCCTTATCTTATTCTTATTCTTATATCTTATTTATACACTGTTTATATGGGAAGGGTTGTAATACACTGTTAATATGGGAGGGGTGTAATTTTATTTGACTGTATGGGGTTGTAATTTTGCTATATCTTTTTTTATCTTATTTTGTCTTATTGTATTATATTTATTTTGCTCTATTGTATTTCCTGACTTAATCTTTTTTTCTGTAAACGAGTGCACTGCAGAAAAGGAATTTCCTGCAAGGGATTAATAAAGTAATTCTGATTCTGATTTCAGGTGCTGTGTGCCGTGTTAAAGTGAAACCACCAAGTGAAAAACTATCTTCACTCAACGTCAGCCGAGAGCAAACGGCTCCTAAAGCAGGACCGGTTTATCAGCGTTTTCAAGAAGATTGCTGATCAAAGTCTGACTAAAACGCAGTAAAACCCAAGTCCACAGTCAAAAAATGGCGCCCAAGAAGAAGGCCCCTCGTCAGAAGAAGGCTGCCGTGGACACCATCACCGAGGTTGCCATGGAGATTGGTTCAGCCTCCCTGAAGGTGGAGAGCCGCGGGGATGGCGTGGTGGTGGTGGAGAGCGGGGTGAAGAAGATCGAGCAGATGGCGGCCCTGGACATCGCTCAGCTGAACAGCCTCAACCTGCCGCTGCCGCCGCCCGTCATCAAGCCCGGGGAGCGAGGCCTCGGCCTGGGCAGCGAGCTCACCCGGCCCCTGCACGGCAACGCGCTGCTGGAGGAGCTGAGCAAGATGCGCCAGGAGAGGTGAGTCCGGAGGGTTAGAAGTGCATCAGGACCGACTCCAGGACGTAGTTTTATTCTGAATATTTATATTTATAAAACATTAATGACGCCATTCAACAGTTCGATTCATTTATGATAGTTTAATACACAAGATGTTTACATTATAATACAATTACAACATTACATTGTGATTTAGTGCAGTTATAATAAAATAGATGTTGATTAACAATATAATTCATTCTTATAAAGTAGAATTACATTTTGGTCTATTTTTTTTACACAATCTTAATCAATTACAGTACAGTTTAAGTATTTTTTGACAATAAAATACATTATTATACTAGCCTATTATTTGATAAAATACTGCTATGGTACATTGTGGTTATGATTTGGAACAATTACAAGCCGACATTTTTGTGACAGTTCTGTAATAGTTTAATAGAATTTTGATGCCAATCACAATATGCTAAAAGTTACAGTAAAACACACAAGAAAAACACAACAGAAAGACTATAAATGTGTAATATAGATTAAGAGCTACGAGAAAATTCAGCTTAATTTCAGTGCAACTTCATTTCTTCCTCATTAAACCATGAAAACATATTTATGGAACTGTGTTCTGAGTTGTTTAATCAGATTGTTGCCTCCTGTTTGCTTCTATCAGATTCCTGACCGATCTGGAGTTGGCCTGTAAGACAAAAGCCTTCGACGTCCACAAACTGGTCATTTCCTCAGTGAGTCAGTACTTCAGAGAGATTCTGGCCAAAGATCCTGGGATGAAGCGCCTGGAGCTTCCCTCCCTGTCACCTCTGGGTGGGTTGAGTTTACGTCAGGTCAAAGGTTCAAACAGAGCAAAAAGTACATTTTGTTCGGCTGCATATGTAATAAAACATGTCAGTTACTTATTAGAGAACTGGTTGTTTCTCCTGTTGTAAATCTGAGGCCTTTCCACCAGTTTCCACCACTCTTTGTAGCTTTGATTTAAAGCAACAGTTGAGTTTCTGGTAGTTTTTTTGCTCTCTGTGTTGCAGGATGTAACACCACCATCGCGAAAACAAACCTCTGAGCCCTGCACATGCACAGCCACTGTTTTCAGAATAAATCTGATATAAAGCACATAAAGTGAGCCTTCTTTTCCTCTCCGTCTGCAGGTCTGGCCAACGTCATCACCTTCGCCTACCTGGGACGCGTCCACATGTCGCTCTACACCATCGGCTGCACCGTGTCCGCCGCCGCCACCCTGCAGATCCCTCAGCTCCTCAAGATGTGCATGGACTTCCTGCTGGCTGAGCTCAACGTGCAGACCTGCGTCTACATCTGGAACATCGCCGCAGCCTACGGCCTGCTGCCCGTGTGCGAGGCCGCCCGCCGCTTCGTCCTGGAGAACTTCGCACAGTTCGCAGAGACGCCGCTGTTCATGCAGCTGACTCTGGAGCAGATCTCCGCCTTCCTGCAGGACGACTCGCTGGTCTTGCCTTCGGAGGTCACTGCCTTCCAGGTCAGGGGTCAAAAGTTTAAATGTGAAGGTGATAATTTAAGCAGGTTTTTTTTTTTTCTCTGCATGAATCATTCACTTCTCATATGCTACCGGGAATTGATAAGATTTTTACGATTCCAATTCCATTTTCGATTCTGCTTAACGATTCGGTTCATTATCGGTTCCCTTATCGATTCTCATTTGGAGAAAAAGGACAACAAACTGGTCGATTAGCATCAACTTTGTTTAGTTTAGAAGTAACAGAAGTCCTGACCTTACAAACCCTTACAAACGTCTATCATGGCCTGGGTAATTTAACTCTTCCCTGCTCTGGTGAAAGGAGAAGCTGGAGGTAGACGTGAACAGCTTGGTTTCAGTCACGTGGTCGTAACGGGGCGCGGTTTTCAGATGGTTGTCAGGAAGTAAATATGGCGACTACGTCTATGGAAGAAACCGTTCCAGAGAGTCCGTATTGTAGAGATTTAGAGCCAGTTTCTAGAATACGATACAAACAATTAGTGAGTAAATATGTTGGGCGGGACCCGTACCCTTGAATCTAATGTTCCATTCCCACTGATGCCCTCTGATTGTGGGTTGTCAGCTGGATGCTCGGCTGTCTGCATCAGATCTGGGCTCATACCCGGGCTCTCAGCTGTCACAGCTGGAGATCCAACATAGCCACTGCACATGCCGACCGTGTTTGTTGGTCCTCCTTGAGCTTCATCCTTTGCTCTCGTTGAAGAGATGCCTTGGATTTCGGCCTAGTGGTTTCGTAACCGAGCTTGACCGTCGGAGCCCAGTCTACCGACTCAACGTCACCCCAAGCGCTAGGGACGCCTAAAAAGTCACAATGAAGTCCATATTAGACTACCGGAAACTTAATAATCATTACTAAGTAAATGAGTATTTAACAACACCCCAAAGCTTTATAAACACAGCCACAAAAACAAAGTTAGCAGTTAGCTAACATACCTCTGACGAAGTGGTCGCTGCAGACACGAGAGTAAACAGACTCTGCTCCTCCCGACTGCAGACGTAGGATTGAAATCCATTTTTTACGGCTTTGTTCTATTAGCTTTTTACATTTCTCACCTTTGTGTACGACAACCTTTGGTATTCTAAAAAAACGTTTTTCTTTTTCACGGGTAGAACGGTTGGAGCAGCCGTAAACAGCACAAAACACGGGCATCTTGATTTTTTTACACAGCAGTTCTATGGGCAGACTTTACTTCCTGACATCCATCTGAATTTCACACGTTCGCGATGCAGCACTGTTACATCACGAAAAAACCAAGCTACTGGGGGTAGTACCACCAGCCTCTGGCTCTGAGCCAGTCAGGCTCTGTCTCTCATGATTTAATCTAAATGTAATAAATTAGAAGGCATTCATTTAACCTTAACCGTTACTAATAGCAGGTTTTACAATGAGGCAAATGGCGCTAACATGATAGGAAGTGTTTGTTAGTTAGTTAGTGACCTTAATCATTCATTCATAGTTATTGCATGTTGGTAGTATTTCCTCCCTTTGGTGAAATATTCACTTTGTCGTCTTTTTTAGGGATGTGTAATCAAACTTTCGAGCGTTTGTACCGCTTGGGCGCCATGTTTACTGATGACTGCTGGCTGCACTGGACTCGCCACGCAACGTTGCGTGGTGACGTCATTCGCGCCCACTGGAATCGATAAGCCAATCGTTTGCAAAATAGCCAAACGATTCCGAGGAATTGAAACACTGGGAACCGGTTCTCAACAAGAACCGGTTTTCAATTCCCATCCCTAATGCTAACTGAGGAGAAACGCCAGTCGATCCACCAGCCGACTGCTGACACTTCCAGTATCAACTCGTCCTCGCTCTGGGACTTCCTTCTGTTCCTTCTATTTTCAACCAGACCTAAAAACAGACCTCAGACCAGCTGTTCAAAGCCAAACCAGACACCTGCAGGATGAAATCACCACGTGTAACTCCCACTGTATGTTAGAAGGAAGCCTGCACGTTTATTAATACACAACTTCTCGTCTGAAATAGACAAACAGCTGAGAAGAAGGGATAGTTTATTACTTAAAATCTGAGCCAAATATGAAGCTGTCAATAACTCAGCAGCTGTGTTTAAAGGAGCTTTACTTTGTATTTAAACTGGTTTTATTCACACAAAAAAAATGCACAAATCAGCTCAGAAAAAACGTGTTTCTGAGTTTACTTTTTAAAAAGCCGCCCAGTTATTGTCAGAAATTACATGAACTGACTCATGTTAGACATTATTTGTAAAACAGACACTAGATAAATGACAAAAACACAGATTAAACTCACTCATGAGCCATTATTTGATATCCAACAACTATCGAGGAAGAAATTTCCTTAACAAACGAAGAAGTAAAGAGACGTGAACACAAACTAAAGCCTCATTTTCTCGTCATTTTAATTTTATTTAGTTAGTTTTGTGTTCTGTTTTGATAAATATCTTCTTTTCTAATCATTCTTCATCACTTAAACGAACTAACTTGAGGATCAGGCAGTTTTTTCCCCTCTTTAGCTCCCCCTACAGTTGGGAGATGTTACACCACTGTTGTAAAAACAAACCTTGGTTTGAACCCTGCACATTCACAGCTGTACACGCAAATTTGTTGTCGTGTTAAAGACGCCACAAAAAGCAAACAAAGCAAAAGTTTTACGGTTTGAAACGTCTCCAGTGTTGCTTTAAACCTTTTTTGGGTTATATAACATTAAACTGAAAATATTTGGATTCGGAAAATTGGCCGGCTAAGAGGAAATTACAATTTTATCGGCAGGTTTGAGGCTTAAAAAGGTGAGACAATAATCACAATTTTATGATAACGTATACAAGATTACACCCAAAACAAGCAGAGAACCGGAACATCCAAACTGAACCCTGGACATTCACAGCCATACACGTGAATTTTATTGTTATGATAAAGAAAACAATTCAATGAAGCAGAAAGTTGCGGTGCTCTGCTGGAAACTACAGTTGTAAAATGCAGAATATCGGCCCCTGTGAGGAGTTTCAGACCCGGAGATGTGCATAACAAACGTAAATTTCTTAAAACTAATCAGAATCAAATAGTTTTAAGGTTCGAAACTTTTCTAGTGTTACTTTAAAATAGGATTCTCCAGAGTTCTCAAAAATTTCAGCCTGAGCTTTGAGGAAATCAGCCATAAAGGAAACAGATCTCGAATTATTTGTGAAAAACTTGGCAGATTTCTCTTCTTTTTGTTGTATGATAATAAATTCAATTCTTTGGATTAGAAAAGTTGGTCAGCGCAGGCAAAATAAAACTGAGAATTTGGCTATTTTGTTGCTCTATGGCTCCCCCTAGAGTTGTGAGATATTAAACAAACTTCTTTCTGAACCCTGCACATTCACAGTCATACACGTGAATTTTATTATTACGTTAAAGATGCCACGAAGACGCCAATAAAGCAAAACATTGTGTTGCAGTGCTGGAAACTACAGTCGTAAACTGCGGTATATCGGCACCTGTGAGCTCCAGGGGAGTTTCAGACCCGGAGATGTGCATAACAAACGTAAATTTACTAAAACTTATCAGAATCAAATAGTTTTAAGGTTCGAAACTTCTCTAGTGTTGCTTTAAAATAGGATTCTCCAGATTTCTCCAAAAATGTGAGCCTGAGCTCAGCAAATCAGCCTCAAAGGAAACAGATCTCGAATTATTTGTGAAAAACTACGTTTAAGATGCCACGAAGACGCCAATAAAGCAAAACATTGTGTTGCAGTGCTGGAAACTACAGTCGTAAACTGCGGTATATCGGCCCCTGTGAGCTCCAGGGGAGGTAATTAATGAAAATGAGTCAGAATCACGTAGTTTTAAGGTTCACAAATTTATCTAGTGTTGCTTTAAAATTGCATCTCCTCATCGTTTCATGTTGTTGTTTTGTGCGTCTTTCTTGGACAAATATTTCCGGGTTGAGATTGTTGGCTCATTGGGACTCGGTCAGGTTTTAAAACCGGTCAGATGTTTGTCAGATTCACTGAGGTCATCTCCTCCTGCAGCTCGCCATGAAATGGCTCGACTTTGAAGCGTCTCGTCAGGCTCACGCCGCAGAGCTCCTGTCTCACATTCGCTTTGAGACGATCCCAGCCTGCGAGCTGGTGAGCCAGATCCAGCCGGTGCCCCGTATGATGCTCGACCCCCACTGTCACCGCCTGCTGGTGGACGCCATGAACTATCACCTGCTGCCCTACCAGCAGAACACCCTGCAGTCCCGACGCACGCAGGTCCGAGGCGCCCGGCAGACTCTGCTCACCGTCGGAGGACGTCCATCCCTAACGGAGAGAGCTCTCAGCCGCGAGGTAGGTGCTCCGTTTAACTAAAAACGTGAACTGACAGCATTTGAAATCCTTTTAGAATAATCTATGATAAAAATGTTATACCAAAATATCAGTTTTTCTTTTATCCGACGGTGAATTGGTGCATTTTTGAAGAGAACTAGAAAGAGCTGTTCCTGCAAAACAGCAGTGAGAATGCTTATGAGCTGAATGGGGATAGCTGACCATGCTAAAAAAAGCTGAAAATAGTTCAATTTTAGCAGTAAAAACTGTTGCTATGGTATTGGTTGAAGGAATTTTGTGATTTTTGTGTACTACCAAACTTAACATTGGAGTTAGTCAGAGAATTATTATTATTTTTTTAATAATATTTTTATTGATTTACAGTTGCAGTAAACAATACATCAAAAGAGTCACATTTTCATTTTTCTGCATAACCCAACACCCATCCCACCCATCCAAGAGACCCTTATTACGTTAGTCAGAGAATTTGAGAGGTTGATCTCGGTTCGAGGCTCATAGCTGAAATTCTGTAAATGTGTGCTCTTTAGTAGTTACATTGGCTGAAAGAGGACAAGTTTTCCTACATTTTAAGGTATAAATTGTTTCTCTAAGTTAAACTGTATGAAAGTTAGAGGAATTTGTTTGAAAAAACTGAAAAATTTGAAATTTATCAGCACGCACTCAACTATGTGCTCATTCATAAAAATCAAGAAGGAGCTAAATGTTCTTCTTTTTTAAATTGTCATATTTCAAAATTGGCTGAAGATTTGAAAAAGCTGAAACAATTGGTAATAGCTGAATGTCTTGTGACCCATTTAAAGTTTGAATGGTGTCTCTAGCTGAAAGCATGCAGAAGTAGTTAGGTTGGAAAGAGGAAGATGATTTGGAAGAGCTGAAAGCAGTTTCCATTCATTTGAATGACGGGAAAATTTGAATAAAAGTTGAATATCTTAAAAGGTGTAAAAGTTGAAAACACCAAAAATGATAACAGGAATCTGCTAAAAGAGCTGAATGTTTTGATACCAAAATGGTAGAAATAGCTGAAAGTAGGAGTAGTTAGGTGCCGAAAACCGGCGGAATAATAATAACAAAGAGTGCCTTAAAGCATTCTCACAATAACTAAACAAACGGAATGTTTCAGGCTAGATGCTCTCAATCAGGACAAAAGGACCCTGAATCACTCAGATGAGCATATAAATGTCTCTGACCCTGCTGTTCAGGTGCTGTGGAGGGACCCCCGTGATGGAGGAGCCGCCTGGCGCCACCTCACCCAGCTGCCGGCCAAGAGCTTCAACCAGTGTGTGGCTGTGATGGACGGCTTCTTGTACGTGGCGGGAGGAGAGGACCAGAATGACGCCCGGAACCAGGCCAAACACGCCGTCAGCACCCTCAGCAGGTACTTTATACAACATCTAACAATAATAAATCCACTGAGCAGCAACTTTAGAGGTTAAAATGAACCTTTCGTTAGAAAAAAAAGTTGGTTTAGAAGATTTAATCTGCAGCTGAATAAAGAGAGAAGCATCCAACCACAAGTTTCTGCTGCAGGGTTGTTATTTTTTTATCTAAAAACTATTAAAAAAAAAAGAAAAAGTAGGGCTGGGCAAGTTAACTCGTTATTATCGTGTTAACGCATTAATTGTTTAACGCCGATAAATATTTTATCGCGCATTAACGCTTTTTTTTATTTTTTACAATTTTTTTAAAAAAGAAATCAAATTATTTCTTGTACATGGGGCGCCTGCTCAACTCACTACGCCACGGACCACCCCTGTTTTATTATTTATTTTATTATTGTAAAAGGCTGTTGCTCACAGGCTTTTATTTTGTAAAAGTCTGTTGCTCACAGGCTTTTATTTTGTAAAAGTCTGTTGCTGTCTGCTGCGGAACCGGAAAAGAAAGTAATCGGCGGATCCACCAAACATGGAGAAGGGTACGGAACTTTTACTCGGCCATTTTCATTTTAAAGTTCTTCCAGACGGCGGAGTCGACAGAACCAAAGTTATCTGTAAACACTGCCAAGTTGAATTGTCTTCTCAGCGTAGTAGTTCCAGTCTAAAATATCACTTAAAGGCAAAACACACAACTGATAGCAGCAAGTCATTCAAGGAAACAGACAGTGGAGCGAGGCTTCTACATAAAAACTACAGAAAGATGCTGATGTTAAAAGTGTGTTTGCACAACAAATGTTATGGCACTTTCATTTATATGGCAGCACATTTAAAATAAAAGTAAATGCTAAAAGATATACACTACTTTTCGATTCATTTTTTGATTTTGCGTACAAACGCGATTAATCGTGATTAATCAGGGAAATCATGTGATTAATTAGATTAAACATTTTAATCGTTGCCCAGCCCTAAGAAAAAAAGTTTTATTAACTTTTAATGAGGTAATAAGGAGCAGCATCATCCTGTCGACTACCAGCAGCTCCATCAGATGTTGGAGTGACTTTCATCCACCCTTTGCCTCCTTCAGGTACGACCCTCGCTTCAACACCTGGCTCCACCTGGCCAGCATGCGGCAGCGCCGCACCCACTTCTCCCTGGCGGCCAGCGGCGGCCGCCTGTTCGCCATCGGCGGCCGCAACGTGGAGGGTCTTCTGGCCACCACCGAGAGCTACCTGCCCTCCTCCAACACCTGGCAGATGCGCGCCCCCATGGACGTGCCCCGATGCTGCCACTCCAGCGCCACCCTGCCCTCCGGAGACATCCTGGTGACCGGCGGCTACATCAACTGCGCCTACTCCCGCTCCGTGGCGTGTTACAGCGTGGAGACCGACGCCTGGACCGAGAAGGGCTTCATGGAGACGCCCCGTGGCTGGCACTGCTCCACCACTCTGGGAGGGAAGGTGTATGTGGTGGGAGGAAGCCAGCTGGGGCCTGGTGGAGAGCGGGTGGATGTGCTCTCGGTGGAGGTCTTCTCTCCGGAGAGCGGAGCGTGGAGCCGCGCCGCGCCGCTGCCCCTGGGCGTGAGCACCGCCGGCCTGTCCCCGCTGGCCGACAAGCTGTACTTGCTGGGCGGCTGGAACGAGGCGGAGAAGCGCTACAAGGCGGCCGTGCAGAAGTACGACCCGGCCACAGACAGCTGGTCCCGGGCCGAGGACCTGCCGGAGCCCACGGTGGGAGTCTCCTGCTGCGCCCTGACCCTGCCGCCGCGCCACGCGCCGCGCCGCCAGCAACACCGCAACACCCCGGGCAGCGAGGAGCACCAGGCCGGGAAGAACCGGAGCAGAGACAGCAGCGTTTCTCAAACACAAACCACCATCGCATAGAGACACAGGAGGGGAGACAGCAGCTCAGCCTCAGGACAACATCTGGACCATGCACTGGAAAAAATGCCCCTCCAAAAATAAGTTAAAAAAACAACAAATGCAAGACCTTTTTGCTTGAAATAAGCAAAACAATCTGCCAATGGAACTATTCAATTAAATTCAATTCATTTTTATTTATATTGCGCCAAATACAACAAATGTCATCTCAAGGCACTTAGATAATAAAGTCCAACTAGTGAAAATCGGCTTGTCAAGATTTCTTGAAATAAGATGTGATATTTGGGAGTTTTGAGTTAAAAGTGATCTTGAAATTAGTTTAAAACCTCTTTAAATGAAAAAAAAAGCTTGTTTCATGTGAAATATGACTCAAAACAATTTGTTTTCAAGACTTTTTCACTTAACAAGATATTCAAGATGTGTTGTCTTCCAACAAGTCCCTATATTTGGCTGAAATGGTACTTGTTAGACAGTTGCGTCTTATATCAAGTGTAATGAGATACTCACTGAGACAAATATACTTGGTAAGATTTAGATTTTTTCCAGTGTGTCTGACACCTTTTCTCTTCAACAGATGGGCGTAAACTTCAGCGACGCAATCACAGCCCTTATTTCTACAAAATGATCTCAGTTTATATTTCAGAGGCCAAAAAAGACTCACAGCAAGTTTAAAGATGTGTAACTTTCACAGTAAAAGGTCAAATGTTCTTAGACGAGCCAGAAAACCCCCAAATAACACAGTTTAAGTGTTTTTAATAACTTACTTATTCGCACTGATTTAGGGGAAGCATCAGCCCAGGATCTGTCGGATCTGATGTTTTCCAAAAAAGGCATTTCTGCCGAATCTGTTGATAAAACATTCAAATTAAAATCAGGTGCAGACCCACAAACGAGCCGATTTCTCTGAGCTGGTTTACAGGAAATTAAAGGAGCCTGCGTGGTCCAAAGTGGAGGTTTTAGAGTGATTGAAAACAGATGATGTAAAGGTGGATGAAAAGAAGAGTGAGGAGCAGGTGGATGATGATGATGGTGAAGGATGGAAGGGCAGGTGATCTGTGATGGAGGCCGTTTGGTTTGAACATCGAACGGTGAATCTGCTGGCAGTTTGTGTACAAAGGTGTATCTAAGCTAGCTGAGCGAATGTGTGAGTGAATGAGGCAGCAAATGAGCCAGATTCTGACAAAAAAAAAAGCCAAAAATAACGTCGATCTCTCATCAGCAAACTTAAAATATTCCACCTGAACATGTCAGCAGATCAACAAGGAACAGATCTGTCTGTGGTTTTATTTCTTTCATGCATATGTGAGCTAGTGTGGTGCAAATGTGACAAAAAAACAAAAAACATAAAAAAGTGTAAATGTAGTGCTTAAAATAAACGTTTTATAAGTGCAAAGGTGTTGGAGGAATAAGAAAAAAATAAAAAATAAAAGTGAGAAGGCTACAGATTCACCTGAAAAAAAAAGTTCCAACCAAGAAAAACAGAGTTCCGTTAAACGTGAAATTTTTACCGAAACTAAAACAAAAACAGCAGAACCTGTGAGACTCCAGCAGGTGAAAAGATCTGAGTTTGAAAGTTAAATATCAGGAGGTGTGAACTGGATGAATCTCTGTATGTGTTTCAGAAGATTCTGTTTCTGTGGAGTTTCACTGAATAAAGACAATCTGACCAAAACATGTTGATTCTGTCGTTTGGTTTGTTAACATGTGGACGGAAATCTGGAGTTTAGATCTTTAGATCCTTTCAAGGTTTAAGACTTGAAAGCCACTTAACTCTGACCTATGAACCATTCAGGCGGGAAAAAGGCTCCTAACTCAAGGGATGAACCAGTGTTGTGTCCACACAGAACAGACAACTTAGCAAAGAAGCCATTTTAAACTGGATCTTTAGGCACTTTGTTCCCAGCAGCCTGTCACAGAGACACATCATTTGTTCCCATTTCTTTAGCTGCATGTCATGTGTGAAAAACAGCAAAGATAACACAGTCTGACAGACAGAAAACAGGATTTCTGCAGCAACAAGGTGATTCCCAAAGAGCTGTTAGCTGAAAACTTGGCATATCTCAGCATGGTGTGCTGTGTGTCCTTAAAACATTTGAGGAAACGGGACAAGTGGACAGAGGAAGAAGTGTCAGGCCTAAAGAACTATCTACAGCAGATGAACAGGATCTGAAAGTGATGGAAACATCTGGCTCTAACTTCACACAGAGTTTGTTAGTAATAGTTCTGTGCAACATGGCAGGATATTTATCAGATTTTAACGAAGTGGAATACGGAGTGAATCAGTTGTGCTGCAGCGACGCACGTTGATGACATCATCCCAGTAGACTCGTGTGTAGAAAGCCCCCGATAACAACAACACGGCAGCTCTGAGCTAACAGTGCAATAGTACGAGTTCATCCATTCATTGGTCTTAAAGTATTGGTGAAATAAAGACAGATAATGAATTATTTAGAGGCTGTATTGTCTCTGCCCTGTTCTCTCCCGTTATATGGATATACGCCGATCTCCAGTGATCTAAATATCTTCCGACTTTCATCAAACTGTTATCAGTGAGTAGAGGAACGTATTTTATCCCAGACATAAGGTCCAGGTTTAAAAAAGAAAAACAAAAAAAAACTTCTCCTTGGAAAGTCCTCGAGAGGACTTCTCACTCAGTAAAACTTATTCACAAAGGATCAGAAAACGAAATGTTTCGGAGGCAATGGAGGACTGCGAATTGATGTAGGCTAAATCGTGAGAGTATTAAACTTGTGGTAGAATTACTGCGGGATGCAATAACGTCCCCGACTATTTGGCAACAGGAAAAATGCAACTTTGCCATGATTTAGGAATATCGCAGCCATCAGAGTCCAGACTAAACTTGGAGAAGCAGCATTTAGATGTTATGCTGCAAACAAGTGGAACAAACTGCCAGTGGAGATTAAACTTTCACCAAATGGAGACATTTTTAAATCCAGGTTAAAAATATTTCTTTTCTCATGTGTCTATGCATGAAATCTGCACGATATCTTTGAACTTATCTGGACTGTTGCTTGTTTTTAAATTCATTTAAATGATTTTGTTTCTTTCTCTTTATATTCTTTTATGTATTTTTAATGCTTCTTCCACTCCCTGCTGCAGTGCTTTTATTTTATGTAAAGCACTTTGAACTGTTTGTACATGAAATGTGCTACAAATAAATTTGATTTGATTTGATTTGATTTGATCAGTCAGCCGTGCCATCAACGCGCTCACATATCATGCGGCAGTTTATCCGGTTTCCTTTGGACGATCAGCAACTACACGGGATCAAAGCCAACTTTATGGCAATTGCAGACATGCCCGGTGTGGTTTACTTAACTTAATAATCCCGCTTCTCTCCAGCACAAACCGGACGGTGTCTTCACGTGTTTCACTCATCACGAAGGACTTGAACGGCTGATATTCAAAAGGATTAAATGCTGGAAATAGGCTCTTTGGATAATGGGTAATTGATGCAAATGAATTACCTCGTTGATTTAATGCAATGGAAGTATTTGTATTGTTTGCTTTCTTTGTCTCTCTTTAACGTGCACAACGTCATTAGTCTGCACGCACTTGTCATCATGCGCGCATTCTGCTAACCGCCCCGTCCAGAACTATTTGACAGGAGCTCAGAGAGATATAGGGAATACTTTATGTCAAAAAAGAGTGATTTATGACATGTGACCTTTGATGTACGTATGTCCGGTCAGATCAAAGGGTTAGGTACATATGTAGGTCAGCGATAACAAGTGGCTGTTGGTTGCGGTTAGGGGTGTGTGTTAGGGTGTTTCAATTTGTTTGAGTAGTAGCAGTTAAATGCTGCTTCTCTGTGTTTTATAAATAAAAAGGTTTAGGGGTTTTAATAGGAATGGTTTAGTTTAAGCTGTCAAGATTTTAAAGTCAGAGCGGGTGGTCAGAACCTGGTTTTTACTTAGGTGAAGTTAGTTTTACGTTGGATATTCGACAGACATTCGACAGACATTCGCAAGCAAGCCACTCCAACATTTCAAGTGCACCCGTATTGCAGACTTTACAGTAAACACACGGAGAGGACGACTGCAGCGTGTTCCAACTTCCTGTTTTCAAAATAAAATAAAAATGATAAAATATGATATTTAAAGCAGAGATGAGCTACTGTGTATAAAGTTATTGAAATTTATGGACAGAACTGAATTGTAAAAATAAAAGGTGTATCTCATGTAGCAAGTGTACTTAAATGACCCCACACTGATTTCGAGTCAATTGATCACATTACCTGGAAGCTATTGAGCAAAAATGCTAATATTTACATATAAAAATTAACAGAAAATATGAACAGATCTAAAATGTAAAAATAAAAGGCGTATCTCATGTAGCAAGTGTAGTTACATGATTCCACACTGATTTGGAGTCAATTGATCACAAGACCTGGAAGCTATTGAGCAAAAATGCTAATATTTACATATAAATATTAATAAAAAATATGAACAGATCTAAAATGTAAAAATAAAAGGCGTATCTCATAAAGCCAGTGTAGTTACATGATCCCGCACTGATTTGGAGTCAATAGATCACATTACCTGGAAGCTATTGAGCAAAAAGACTAATATTAACATATAAATATTAATAAAAAATATGAACAGATCTAAAATGTAAAAATAAAAGGCGTATCTCATGTAGCAAGTGTAGTTACATGATCTTACACTGATTTGGAGTCAATTGATCACAAGACCTGGAAGCTATTGAGCAAAAAGACTAATATTTACATATAAATATTAATAAAAAATATGAACAGATCTAAAATGTAAAAATAAAAGGCGTATCTCATGTAGCAAGTGTAGTTACATGATTCCACACTGATTTGGAGTCAATTGATCACATAACCAGGAAGCTATTGAGCAAAAAGACTAATATTTACATATAAATATTAATAAAAAATATGAACAGATCTAAAATGTAAAAATGAAAGGCGTATCTCATGTAGCAAGTGTAGTCACATGATCCCGCACTGATTTGGAGTCAATTGATCACAAGACCTGGAAGCTATTGAGCAAAAGTGGGCCGCTCTCTGGTGGCGGTGCAAAGTAGTGGTCTCACTGGGGCCGGTGACCATGACTCCAAGCTCTCCATTGTGCCAGTCAAGGTCAAGTCTAAAAAAAGGTCACAGAATTGTGGAAACGTATGCCTTTTTGGATCAAGGCAGTTCTGGCTCCTTTTATACATCAAACCTGATGAATAAGCTGAATGTGTCAGGAAGAGGAACTAAAATTCTCTTGCGTGCTATGGGCCAGGAAAAGCTTGTGGGAAGTTGCATTGTTTCGGATCTGGAAGTAGCTGGTCTGGAAAGTGACCTCTACTGTGACTTGTCAGATGTCTTTACACAGAAGAAGATGCCTGTGTGCAGGAGCAACATACCACGGGAGCAGGACCTGGTCAGATGGCCATATTTACGAGGCGTACACCTACCTGAAATTAATGCAGACATTGAGCTTTTGATCGGCTTGAATGCACCTAAAGCCCTAGAACCAATAAAGGTGATTCCAAGTGAAAATGATGGGCCATACACTGTTCAGACATTGTTGGGATGGACTGTTAATGGGCCAATGTTTTGATGAATACACTTAAAGGTGCCTTCCTCAGCTACCTTAGCAGGTAGCTGTAGCCTTAGGCCAGGGGCAGATGTCATCAGGTGGTGTCCGACCTTCACTGGGTGTTTCGGCCCTCAACCAAAACACCCTCCAGTTGGTGGGCCCGCAGTGAGTGGCCAGCTCACTGCCCACCTGCCCCCGGCTTCCAGCATTCCTCCTCTCTCTTACTCCAAATCCAGCATGAGGCTCGTTCTGCCTCCTCCCCCATCCAGCGAGCTGCCTTCTTCTTACTCTGCTCATCCATCCCTATGGCAGTGTTAGATTCGGTTCTTTTAGTAGGAGGCTCAAGAACGGACCGAAGTAATTCAAGTGAAAATGAAGTGTTTATTGGTAGTCACACATCAAAGCATATCAGCGCTGGGCTCAGTGGAACAGAGCTCCCGCAGGAAGTCTGTCAGACTGGCCATGATTTCCGGTTATCATGTTTATTTATAGTGTCATAGGTTGGACTCACATTCGACCGAGTATGATTGGACATAAGTAGGTTCAACATGCTTCGTCATATTCTCTGGATCAGCCCAAAACAATGTGTGTGTGTGAATCTGCTCCTGCTTTCCCAGGCTTTCCTAATTGTTATGTCTTTCTACTCCTGGATCACTTTAGGTCATAATGGAATAGTACTGAAACTTATTTCATTCATAATGTCTAAGAACAAAGCCAATTTTAACAGCAGAAAGGAAACTCCATGCAGATCTTGCTGGAAAGCCCCTGCATCCTATCTCCACAGGAAAGACCCACGCCTGCCAGCCTCTGTCTCGGCAGTCTTGGGCCAGCTGTTGGTATTTTGCAGCCTTCCTTTCATGGGCCTCCTCACAGCCCTCCTCCCATGGCACTGTCAGTTCAACCAGGATTATCTTCTGGTCCTTGGTTGACCACAGCACTATGTTAGGTTGGAGGGTTGTTTGCACCACCTCTGGAAACTGTAGCCTCTTCCCAAGATCCACGCTCATTTCCCAGGAGCTTGCGGCATGAAGAATGCTGGGTCTTTTCCTTAGTATGGGCCTAGCTCCTTCCTTAAGGAAGGTGATGGCTCTCTGTGCGGTTGTGTGGGCTGATTTCTTCTTGACCCTCTCCCGCTCTATGGTGTCGGCCAATGAGAGGAGTACTTTGTCGTGGCGCCACCTATACCGCCCCTGGGTTAAAGATGTTTTGCACCCAGACAGTATATGGGCCAAGGTCCCCCTCTGGCTGCACAGCTTACAAAGTGAGTCCTCTCTTAGCCCCCATGTGTGCAGATGTACTGGGGAGGGGAGGGTGTCATAAACAGACCGCAAGAAGAAGGAGATGCGATAGGGCTCCAGACGCCACAGATCCCTCCATGTGACTTTGCGCCTGGGCAAATCCCATTTTGTCCAGGCCCCCTGGGAACCTTGCTGCACTGCTTTGGCTACCCGTTTCTCCTCCTCCCTGCTCCTCACTTCTGCCTGCACCATGCCTCGCCTCGTTCTTATGTTTGCGCCTTCCCAGGTTTGAAATTGTGCAGAGCCGAGGCCTTGTCGGTGGATGCACTGATTGCCAACTATATCCCGCAACTTCAGGGAACTGACTGCCTGGTCCACAGCTGTGGTGGCAGCCCACTTGCGTCCAGACCTGGTTATCATGCCAGCTTGTCTGATGAGGTCGTCGTTGGAATCCCTCAGACTTAGGACAACTCTGCATTTTTCCACCTTGTACTCCTCAACTACTGATGACAGGGGGAATTGCAGTTGACCAGACCTGATATAAAGGCCCACTGATGAGAAGCTTGGGGGAATGCCCAGCCACCTCCGCAGGTGCTTGTTGGTCCTCCTCTCAATGGCCTCGATGGTAGTCATGGGAAACTCATAGACCGTGAATAGCCAGAGGAGCCTGGGCAAGAGGCCGTGTTGATACAGCCAGGTCTTGAACTTGCCCGGGAGTAAAGACTTATCAATCTTCCTCAGCCATACCTCGGTCTGCTTCACCGCCTCAGCAATACTGGCACTATCCGTCAGTGACACGTTGAACCACTTTCCCAGGCATTTTATTGGCAGGGGTGGAAAGTAACGAAATACATTTACTCACGTTACTGTAATTGAGTACTTTTTTTGAGTAATTTGTAATTTTCTGAGTAAACAAATATTTATGGTGAAAAATGAAATGCGGGCGGAAATTTGAACAGCTGTCCCGGAACTGAAAGTCAGCTGGGTTTCACTTGACGTCACTTCCGTATTTTCTAAGCGCGCGAACCTAAGTGGTGGGCAACTGGAGCTGGGTCCCATTGAAAGCCTTGTGTTTTGTCTGCCACTTTTTGCCCAAAATACCTCAGTTTTGTGCCGTTTTTGGATGTAGCAATAGGTCTAACCGAGAGAAGGGAAAGGGTTACTATGGAGTACCTAAGGTAATCGCCCATGGAGGTGAGAAATGGAAAAAAAAACTCACAGAACAACACCATAAAAAGTGGATAGCTAACCTACGTTTACAGACTGGAGGGGCTGAATCTGCAAATGCTCGTGTCTGCGGTGACCACTTCGTCAAAGGTATGTGCGAAATCTAACTGTTTTGTAGTAGTGCAGTAAAGTATTATGTTGTTAAATGCCAATCAACAGTAATGTAATACGGGCTACGTTTGGGCTTTGTTTTGAAGGCTGCCCCAGCGCGTTGTTGGCTACTGAGTCAGTGGACTGGGCTCCGACGTCAGTATTTGGATATTTGGATCTCGGCATTTTATCAAAACATAAACATTTTTTATTGTTATTCCACAATGAAGTCCCGCAGGTCAGAGGGTTCTGGGGAATTGGAGGGGTACCTTGCCTGTGTGTCGGAGAGCATGGACCTGCTGAACTTCTTCCCAAACATTAAGAAGCTGTCTCTGAAACTCAACACAGGCCTTCCAGCCTCAGCTGCCTGTGAGAGGCTTTTTAGTTCAGCCGGGTTGCTCTTCACAGCAAAGAGAGCAAGATTACAGCAAAAAACTTCGAAAATCTGCTGCTGCTGAAACTGAACAAGAGCTTTTCCAGTCTAAAGTTGTAGATTATTGGCAGATTTGTGGGATCCTGTGAGCATTTTGTTTTATTTTGAGATGTGGGATCCTGTGGCATTTTATTGTGAATAGTGGGATCCTGTGGCATTTTAGTTTGATTTGTGGTATCCTGTGGGCACTTAATTTTGTGTGCATTTAGTTTTTTTAATACTTTGATTGTAGTTTAAATTTCTTTATTCTTATCCTAGTGTTGTCCATTGGACAATAGGACTGAAAATTGTTTGCACTTTATTCAATTCAATTCAATTCAAAAATACTTTATTTATCCCAGAGGGAAATTAAATGTTGATGTAACTCAATTAAATCAAGGAGTCATTATAGATGCTGATGGCTGTGGGCAGGAAAGATTTCATGTAGCGGTCCGTTTTGCATCCAAAACTGAAGAAGCCTTTGACTGAAGAGACTCTGTTTTCCGATAACAGTCTCATGGAGAGGATGTTCAGGATTGTCCATAATTATGGTACAAGTTGTGACTGTCCTTGTGAGGAAGTATGTTCCTGAGCCCAGTTGAACTTTTGCAAGTGTGGATGTGCACTTTAATACACCTCGAAATAGATTAAAACAACTTGTACTGAATTTGATTCATAACTCATCCTTTTTTGCATTAAGAAACTGAAAGTAATTAAGTAACTTTTACTCAAATTACATTTTAAATGAAGTAATTTTGTACTTTTACTCAAGTAAATTTTGAGATGGGTAATTTTACTTTTACTCTGAGTAGAATTTAGGCAAAGTAAAGATACTTTTACTTAATTGCAATTTTTCAGTACTCTTTCCACCTCTGTTTATTGGGTTGCCCTCGATGGATGGAACGACCTCACCCTGGACTTGAAGGCTGAACTTGCTGGTGACTTTGCCCTTCTTAATGACCATGCTTCTGGACTTCCTGGCTTTGAACAGCATCCCTGCCCAGGAGGTGACGCTGCCCAATGTTTCCAGCACCCACCTTACTTGGATGTGTGTCACAGTTGTTACTGTGATGTCATCCATGAACGCTCGCAGCGCTGGTTGCACAACACCGGATTCCAATCTAGGGCCACGGGTTATGCCTTCTGCTGCGGATAACAGTAGATTCATTCCAATAATAAACAAGATGGGGGAGATGGTGCACCCTGTTGGGATCCCCTTTTGGAGGTCCAGCCAGCTGGTGGTAAAGAGTGCCGATGTAAACCTGAGCCGAAAACCTGCAAGGTAGTTGGTGATCATGCCTCGGATTGCCACAGGGATGTAATAATGGTCAAGTCCTTCTTGGATGAGATCATGCGGAATTGACCCATAAGCATTGGCAATGTCTAGCCAGATGACTGTTAGGTCGCTCTTCTTCCGTCATGCTTCTTGGATCAGCTGGCTGATCATTGAGGTGTGTTCCAGGCAGCCCGAAAAGCCTGGGATGCCACCTTTCTGGATAGATGGGTTGATATAGTGGTTTTGCGTCAAGTAGGAGGTAATTCTTCGTGCCAGAACAGAGAAGAAAATCTTACACTCTACACTAAGAAGAGAGATTGTTCTGGACTGAGAGATTGCGGAGGACCCCTCCTCTTTTGGAACAAAGCATCCCTCAGCCAACTTCCAACTTGGTGGAATTGTCCCCTTGGCCCAGATCTTCCTCATGTTTTTCCACAGCCTCTTAAGAAGCTTGGGGCACTTCTTGTATACCTTATATGGTATACCGCTTGGGCCTGGGGCAGCCGATGATTTGGCCTTGCGGACGACGTCTTAGATTTCTTGCCATGTGGGTTCCTTCACATTCAACTCAGTTGATGGCTTCTCAGGCCTAGAGATGTTGCAGTTGGCCCCTAGACCCTGACCCCTGTTAGGGTCGGTGTGAGTCTTTTGGACTGACAGCACCGCAGTGCTAAAGTACGTCAAAAATGAAACCTCCAGATACAAAACATTTTTGGCCAATAGGGTCTCAGAGATCCTTGCAGCGTCTTATGCAGCTCAGTGGAGATAAGTGAGCACCTTGTCCAATCCAGCAGATATTGCTTCCAGGGGACTTGGAGTGAAGTCATTCCTTAAGGATAAACAATGGATGTGTGGCCCACAATTTCTGCTAGCAGAGGAGCACTGGCCTACAAACCCAGACGGCTCAGAAGAACTATCGGAGCAAGATGATCCTGAGTTCAGAATGAGCATTTTGGCTAATACTGTTTCAGCCAAAGAAGAACTTGACTCAGTGTCTCAATTGATTGACCGTACAACAAAGAGGAGGAGAGTTACTCTGGAGACACAGCAGCAGAAGGTGGTGACAGTTCAGTGGATGATGAAGGTGCACAAGAAAACATTCAGACCCACAATGTACAGACAGTCCAAACTAGTCACAAAAAGACACAAGAACAGGCAAAGAAAAGCCATGGAAAGGGAAAGACAGACGGTATGAAGGACAAAGAGGAGGAGAGTTACTCTGGAGACACAGCAGCAGAAGGTGACAGTTCAGGGGATGACAAAGGTGCACAGGATGAAGAGATTGATTACAGACATGTAATGGAAGAAAAAAATTCAAAATTTCTATAACAAACAAAAAAAATAGGACAAAATAAAACCAAAACATGACATGAATAAACTCAGATCTCCATGGACAGACACATTATATCATGAATTTTTGAAAGAGAACCCATGTTGCACACTTGTGTTTAAATACCATCATGTTAAAAAAATAGTCTTAGCCACAAAAAGAAATGCCACTATTTATGAAATACGCCTCTTATTTTTAAATTTTAGATCTGTTCATATTTTTTATTAATATTTATATGTAAATATTAGCATTTTTGCTCAATAGCTTCCAGGTCTTGTGATCAATTGACTCCAAGTCAGTGTAGGATCATGTAACTACACTTGCTACATGAGATACGCCTTTTATTTTTACATTTTAGATCTGTTCATATTTTTTATTAATTTTTATATGTAAATATTAGCATTTTTGCTCAATAGCTCCCAGGTCTTGTGATCAATTGACTCCAAATCAGTGTAGGATCATGTAACTACACTTGCTACATGAGATACGCCTTTTATTTTTACATTTTAGATCTGTTCATATTTTTTATTAATATTTATATGTAAATATTAGTCTTTTTCTCAATAGCTTCCAGGTTATGTGATCAATTGACTCCAAATCAGTGTGGAATCATGTAACTACACTTGCTACATGAGATACGCCTTTTATTTTTACATTTTAGATCTGTTCATATTTTTTATTAATTTTTATATGTAAATATTAGCATTTTTGCTCAATAGCTTCCAGGTCTTGTGATCAATTGACTCCAAGTCAGTGTAGGATCATGTAACTACACTTGCTACATGAGATACGCCTTTTATTTTTACATTTTAGATCTGTTCATATTTTTTATTAATATTTATATGTAAATATTAGCATTTTTGCTCAATAGCTTCCAGGTCTTGTGATCAATTGACTCCAAGTCAGTGTAGGATCATGTAACTACACTTGCTACATGAGATACGCCTTTTATTTTTACATTTTAGATCTGTTCATATTTTTTATTAATATTTATATGTAAATATTAGTCTTTTTGCTCAATAGCTTCCAGGTTATGTGATCAATTTTTTATTAATATTTATATGTAAATATTAGTCTTTTTTCTCAATAGCTTCCTGGTCATGTGATCAATTGACTCCAAATCAGTGTGAGGTCATGTAACAACACTGGCTTTATGAGATACGCCTTTTATTTTTACATTTTAGATCTGTTCATATTTTTTATTAATATTTATATGTAAATATTAGTCTTTTTGCTCAATAGCTTCCAGGTAATGTGATCAATTGACTCCAAATCAGTGTAGGATCATGTAACTACACTTGCTACATGAGATACGCCTTTTATTTTTACATTTTAGATCTGTTCATATTTTTTATTAATGTTTATATGTAAATATTAGCATTTTTGCTCAATAGCTTCCAGGTAATGTGATCTATTGACTCCAAATCAGTGTGGAATCATGTAACTACACTGGCTTTATGAGATACGCCTTTTATTTTTACATTTTAGATCTGTTCATATTTTTTATTAATATTTATATGTAAATATTAGTCTTTTTGCTCAATAGCTTCCAAGTCATGTGATCAATTGACTCCAAATCAGTGTGAGGTCATTTAACTACACTGGCTACATGAGATACGCCTTTTATTTTTACATTTTAGATCTGTTCATATTTTTATTAATGTTTATATGTAAATATTAGCATTTTTGCTCAATAACTTCCAGGTAATGTGATCTATTGACTCCAAATCAGTGTAAGATCATGTAACTACACTTGCTACATAAGATACACCTGTTATTTTTACATTTTAGATCTGTTCATATTTTTTATTAATATTTATATGTTAATATTAGTCTTTTTGCTCAATAGCTTCCTGGTAATGTGATCTATTGACTCCAAATCAGTGTGAGGTCATGTAACTACACTGGCTTTATGAGATACGCCTTCTATTTTTACATTTTAGATCTGTTCATATTTTTAATTAATATTTATATGTAAATATTAGTCTTTTTGCTCAATAGCTTCCAGGTAATGTGATCAATTGACTCCAAATCAGTATGGGATCATGTAACTACACTTGCTACATGAGATACGCCTTTTATTTTTACATTTTAGATCTGTTCATATTTTTTATTAATGTTTATATGTAAATATTAGCATTTTTGCTCAATAGCTTCCAGGTAATGTGATCAATTGACTCCAAATCAGTGCGGGATGATGTAACTACACTTGCTACATGAGATACGCCTTTTATTTTTACATTTTACATCTGTTCATATTTTTTATTAATATTTATATGTAAATATTAGTCTTTTTGCTCAATAGCTTCCAGGTAATGTGATCAATTGACTCCAAATCAGTGCGGGATGATGTAACTACACTTGCTACATGAGATACGCCTTTTATTTTTACATTTTAGATCTGTTCATATTTTTTATTAATGTTTATATGTAAATATTAGCATTTTTGCTCAATAGCTTCCTGGTAATGTGATCAATTGACTCTAAATCAGTGTGAGGTCATGTAACTACACTGGCTTTATGAGATATGCCTTTTATTTTTACATTTTAGATCTGTTCATATTTTTTATTAATATTTATATGTAAATATTAGCATTTTTGCTCAATAGCTTCCTGGTAATGTGATCAATTGACTCTAAATCAGTGTGAGGTCATGTAACTACACTGGCTTTATGAGATACGCCTTTTATTTTTACATTTTAGATCTGTTCATATTTTTTATTAATATTTATATTTAAATATTAGTCTTTTTGCTCAATAGCTTCCAGGTAATGTGATCTATTGACTCCAAATCAGTGTGTGATCATGTAACTACACTTGCTACATGAGATACACCTGTTATTTTTACAATTCAGTTCTGTCCATAAATTTCAATAACTTCATACACAGTAGCTCATCTCTGCTTTAAATATCATATTTTATCATTTTTATTTTATTTTGAAAACAGGAAGTTGGAACACGCTGCAGTCGTCCTCTCCGTGTGTTTACTGTAAAGTCTGCAATACGGGTGCACTTGAAATGTTGGAGTGGCTTGCTTGCGAATGTCTGTCGAATGTCTGTCGAATATCCAACGTAAAACTAACTTCACCTAAGTCTGGTACTTCTACATTCGGCTTCAAAGTGTCGTTATTAGTGCAGTGAGATAGAATGAAAGAAAAAAAAAAAAAAAACACATTTCCTATACAAAACAATTTCAAAGTACTTCACGTAAAATAAAAGCTAAAAACAAGTAACTGTCCAGATAAACTAAAATATATCGTGCAGATTCCACACATAGACATATGAGAAAAGGAATATAGTAAACAGGCTGAATTTCCAGTCTCATCCCGTAAGGTGACTTGGGGGGGGGGGGGGGGGGGGGGGGGGGGGGGTGTTGGAGGTGTGATAAGAATTCAGGGGACAGTCAGTTGATAATTAACATATCAGAAAGAGACCGTGGCAGAACCCCCATACATTTCGGGCTGTGACTTTCCTGTTGGCATTGCGAGAACCTGACTAAAAGGGTGGTTCAGTGTTAGTCAGTTTCCTATGTACTTTTTTTTCCTTCTTACTTTATCAGTTCACAACAGGTGTCAGTGGATGGTCAGACATTCGGTTTACAGTTAAAGTGTGAATTAAGGTTCGGTCACATTTAAAATGCATAGCCTGACTGTCTGTTTTATAGGGTTGTATCATCTGAGCCAGTCTGTGTTATGGCGGGTAGCTGTCAGACTTTAAATTTACAGTAGGGCCATCCAAGTAATTCAGCTCTTCTTACTTTATCAGTTCACAACAGGTGTCAGTGGATGGTCAGACATTCGGTTTACAGTTAAAGTGTGAATTAAGGGGCGGTCTTAAGTATAAAAACCAAATACCCTACATTACTGGCTAGGGATTCCATCAACACATGACAGAGGACCATGGATTTGGGTACGCAGACAAAAAAAAAAAATCTTTTAAACCGTTCTTGGTGAAAATAGAATCAGGTTAGAATATAGTTCTTGTTTTTCTGTAGGAAAAACGATTGGAGCTCAGAGCCAAAGACTGACACCCCTCGATTTCGATGATATATTCAACCCGATTAGCAGTAAGTATTCAATCTTTCAATCTTAATATATATTTATTTATTTATATAATATATATATATATATACACACACACACACACACATACACATGTATAATTTTATTCATCGTAACTTCTAATTACCATCTCCAGAAACAGATGATGAGGATTTAGAGGATTTTGTATTCACACAGAGCGACTTTGGTAAGTTTTTTTTTTTCTTTTTCTTTTTTTTCACAATTTCACTATCCTCTAACCTGCACAATAATTAATTAATTAATTAAAAAATACTACCTGTGTGGTTACTTACAGATCTATTAACGGCCGCTGAACACCAGGATACCAAACGGAATGGATCAGTTTTTAACGGCTACTTGAATGGCATTGAACCGGCACCAGTTACCAATTCAATTCAATTCATTTTTATTTATATAGCGCCAAATACAACAAATGTCATCTCAAGGCACTTAGATAGTCCAATTCAAGCCAATTGGAATTCAATTAATTAATAATAATCATAATTCATAAAATAATCCAATTCGTTCATATAGAGCCAATTCAAAAACAATTTCCTAGCTAAGAAAACCAACAGATTGCACTGAAAACTTTTTGTTTTTTCGGTCCAATCTCCCGGCCTGAGCGACGTGCCTGAGGCGACTGTGGAGAGAAACGACTCCCTTTTAACAGGAAGAAACCTCTGGCAGAACCAGACTCAGGAAGGGTGGCCATCCGCCTCGACCAGCTGGGGTTTGAGAAGACAGAAAGGGGGGGGGGGGGGGGGGGGGGGGGGGGGGGGGGGGGGGGGGGGCCGCGGCGGCGGCACTGTAACACCATTCAAAGGATATCTGTTGGAACAGGGAAACACGAGTTAATGACCACAATAATATCACATATACATAAAGAGAGTAAAGTGAGGAAAGGTGTGACAGATGAGGCCCCCCAGCAGTCTAGACCTATAGCAGCTTAACTATGGGATGTTTCAGGATCACCTGAGCCATCCCTATTCAAGGTAAACACAAGAAACTTGTGCTAACAAAAATAAATAAATAAATAAAGGACCAGACTCAGTGAGTAATTCCCTATACTCCCTATATAGATCCATATAAATAACCATCTTTTACAGCCACAAGCTACCTCAGCCTCTCACCAACTGCACACCAGTCACAGCGGGGTGGGGATGAAACCCTGGTTCGGGTAGGGGGAGAAATAAAAGAGGTAAGATAAGCGGGAATGGGATTCAAACCCTGGTTCGGGTAGGGGGTAATGAAAGTATAGAAGGTGCCAGAGGTGGAGGCAGGACAAGACACACTAGCAGATTCAGCAGACAAACTCATCTAAACAGTCCTAAAATCACTAAAAATACCAGCAAAAACAAAGCCATACAACTCACTCTCACCAACTGCACACCAGTCACAGCGGGGTGGGGATGCAAACCCTGGTTCGGGTAGGGGAGAAATAAAAGAGGTAAGAATACCACCAGCTGCTTATCGTTGAGAGGAAGAACCAGATGGAGAGCTGCATTTTCACAAGAGCCTAAAGCTGTAATCGTACACCGTGAAGCTACGGAACCACCTGGACTCCACACGCCGCCCAGCTATTCGTTTTCCCCGCGAACGGAGCAGAGGGTAGAACCTGCAATTTTCGACATCACTCCAAGGAGAATCGATTTTGGGGAGCTGACTGAAAATACACCACGTAGAGCCGCTGTTTTGAAAGAGCTACACGGGCTATGCATTTTAAATGTGACCGAACCTTAATTCACACTTTAACTGTAAACCGAATGTCTGACCATCCACTGACACCTGTTGTGAACTGATAAAGTAAGAAGGAAAAAAGTACATAGGAAACTGACTAACACTGAACCACCCTTTTAGTCAGGTTCTCGCAATGCCAACAGGAAAGTCACAGCCCGAAATGTATGGGGGTTCTGCCACGGTCTCTTTCTGATATGTTAATTATCAACTGACTGTCCCCTGAATTCTTATCACACCTCCAACACCCCCCCCCCCCCCAAGTCACCTTACGGGATGAGACTGGAAATTCAGCCTGTTTACTATATTCCTTTTCTCATATGTCTATGTGTGGAATCTGCACGATATATTTTAGTTTATCTGGACAGTTGCTTGTTTTTTAGCTTTTATTTTACGTGAAGTACTTTGAAATTGTTTTGTATACGAAATGTGTTTTTTTTTTTTTTTCTTTCATTCAATCTCACTGCACTAATAACGACACTTTGAAGCCGAATGTAGAAAAAACCAGGTTCTGACCACCCGCTCTGACTTTAAAATCTTGACAGCTTAAACTAAACCATTCCTATTAAAACCCCTAAACCTTTTTATTTATAAAACACAGAGAAGCAGCATTTAACTGCTATTACTTAAACATATTGAAACACCCTAACACACACCCCTAACACACACCCCTAACCACCACCAACAGCCTTCAGCCTGTTTACTATATTCCTTTTCTCATATGTCTATGTGTGGAATCTGCACGATATATTTTAGTTTATCTGGACAGTTACTTGTTTTTAGCTTTTATTTTACGTGACGTACTTTGAAATTGTTTTGTATACGAAATGTGTTTTTTTTTTTTTTTTTTCTTTCATTCTATCTCACTGCACTAATAACGACACTTTGAAGCCGAATGTAGAAAAAGCAGATTCTGACCACCCGCTCTGACTTAAAATCTTGACAGCTTAAACTAAACCATTCCTAAACCATTCCTATTAAAACCCCTAAACCTTTTTATTTATAAAACACAGAGAAGCAGCATTTAACTGCTACTACTCAAACATATTGAAACACCCTAACACACACCCCTAACCGCAACCAACAGCCACTTGTTATCGCTGACCTACATATGTACCTAACCCTTTGATCTGACCGGACATACGTACATCAAAGGTCACATGTCATAAATCACTCTTTTTTGACATAAAGTATTCCTATATCTCTCTGACGGGCTCTGGTCCAACCCAGTTTAGACAAAACCACGCCCCCTTTGCTAGTACGGAAGCCGCGTATGCCGACACGAAGCAGCAGCTACCCATACGCTATCATTGCTCGCCCGCCATCGTAACTTTACTGTGTAAAAGCAGTCAGTTTGGTAATGTTGATTTATTGTCATGACAGTGTTGTTTCGCGTGCTTGACTGGTCACTTTCTGTTAAATATTCTAGCGATTATCTCCTATCCTACCCGAATATTTTAGTAATGTTAATAAATTGTCATGACAGACAGCGTAGTTTGAGTACTACGCCACTCTCTGTTAAAGATTCTAAGACGCGATTTTCTCCTATCCTACCCGAATATTTTAGTTATGTTAATAAATTGTCATGACAGACAGCGTAGTTTGAGTACTACGCCACTCTCTGTTAAAGATTCTAAGACGCGATTATCTCCCATCATATTTTTTTATATTCTTGAATTCGTTTTGGTAGGCAATTAAAAGATATTAAAGGCAAGCATTAAAGGATTTAAACGAAACAGACAAGAAGTACAGTATATCACAGAAGTAAGTCCAACGTCGACATTTTTTTAACAAAATTGAATCTGTCTTTTCAGGGGACAATCCTTAAGAAATTACACTTTGCTACAATGTAAAGTAGGGACTGTGCAGCTTGTATAACAGTGTAACAGTGTAAATTTGCTGTCTCCTCAAAATAATTCAGCACACAGCCATTAATACCTAAGCCACTGGCAACATAAGTAAGTACACACTTTGCGCTCCTCCACCATCCTTTTCAGGATGCCCCACAGATGCTGGATCTGGAGACATGCTTGGCCAGTTGGACGCGAGAAACGATGATGGTGCAGACATCCAGAATATTTTGCTTTAATGGAATTACAATAACATCATACGCAGAACATTTGGGGCGTCAAAGCCAACGTCCAGCCTCCGAGGAGAGGGTTGAGTGGGGGGTAGAGTTCTTCAGTGTTTTTTGGCATGGGAGGTGTTCAAAGCCACTGATGAACTCAAACTGTGATGTTTCACAGGCCGCCCAGCTGAAAGACACCTCTTTGAGCCACTGCCTGCCTTCCTGCGTGCCACAGAAGTGGGCTGGCAGCCAATCATTGGGCCTTGACGTCTGGCAGCCCGCCTTAATGATGTAGCCCTTTTGCTGGTCAGGCTCCCTGACTTCCCGAAGGTGTGGATAGCTGACAATAGTTTGGAGGGGTTGGTCTTCATGAGGGCGTATTGCTTAGCCATTGCCACTAGCCCAGCAGTGAAGAGGGGATCCTGGCAACGTCCTTTCATATCCTCCATCATATCCTCCACAAGAGAGACATCGCCTGTCAACATGCTTGGACCACTCTGCGTTCCATATTCCTCCCTACACACCTTATGGAACAGTCTAGGAAATACAAAAATTTAGTTGTTGGGGGTGTTACTTTCATACTGTGGAAAATTGTAAATACATTCACTGAATGTTACCACTGAATTGTATTTCTATAGAAAATAGTGGGAGACCATGTTTTCCAGTGTGATGCCCACCTTTGCACATAGCGCAGGTCAGGGCAAATCTCCCTGTTGGCAGAGGCATATACAAACTGCTGACCTTACTCCACTTGGAGGTCATGTTTTAGCACCACCAGAGCAGATGTGGGGGTGTGACCGATCTCAAACAGACCAATGAGAACCTCTTTGGCCTTTTCCCCAACATCCCAGTAGCGGATAGCATCGGCAACAAACAGGTGGTGATTATGCCTGTTTTCTATCCGTACTTCGAATGGGAACCTATTTGGGTCCTTAGTCCTATAACATATATCAATATCTCAATATCACTATTATGTCTAAAACAATGACAGTGGATCAATAAACTCACTTGTTTGTTTCCCCCACCAGAGTTCTTCAGAGTTACAAATAGTTTTGCTGGACAGCAGGTGTTTTTTAAATCCCTGCTGCTGCTGCTGCTGCTTACGGCCTTGACATTGACCTTATGCTGGCATTTGTAACTTGACTGACCAAAATATAGTGAATTTACAGCAAGGAATAAGACACGGATAAATTGCTTTAGGAAATGTCGACAGCACAACTTTTACCTTGAATAGCACACAGTGCCCCCGTCTCGTTCGGGTGACATCCACCCTCCATGTCACTCCCGATGACCCCTTCAAAAACTGGATCCACTGCTTTGCTTGATCCACGGTGGCGAGATCCACGCAGACTTTGGCATCAAAGCTGGTGTAGTCTCCAGCCGATGGCACCTCATTGTAATGGCAGACATGGCACCTAAATTGGTTTGGTAGCCAGCCCTAGAAGTAGGAAACAAACAACTAATAATTAAAATCCACACACATAGGGAATACTTTTGCTGACCTTCACAGATATCTAATAGATAGGTCATTCAAGACATTGATACTGTAATGCTACTCAACTACTATACCGTGCTCCTTCAAAATAATCTGAATACTGCAAGTTAATACAACTATGTCTATGCTGTAATATTCCTCATAGTAACAGTTACCGAGTGACATATACTGTCAAGACACCTTCAGCTGTGGATACTCCTCCAAGTTTTCTTCAGGTCCCAAGCACACACAAACACTAAGTCTGAAAAAGTAAAAGACATTTACAAAACCATCACAAAACAGCATGCCTAACTTAGCTACAGTAATTAATTATCTATGAACAACACCAAACTAACATGATAATAACTTACTTGCTAGTACCGCAGGGGATTTCAGGCAAGCTGTAAAAAATATGGGAGCGTGTCTATGTTCCCACGGCCCATTGGTCCCACGGCCCAATGGTCCCACGTCACTAAGACTTTTTTTTATTTTTTAGGCCCATTGGTCCCACGGCCCAATGGTCCCACAGCCCAATGGTCCCACAGCCCAATGGTCCAACAGCTTAGGCCCTATGTCTCACAACTCCATGTTCTCACATTTCTGAGTAAACTAATAGCGAAAAAGGTGTTAAGACATTTGGCCTGCACATGCTAACCTTTTTTTTATTTGTTTTTTTTTTATTATTTCCTCAGCTGTTTTTTTAGCTTCATTTCCAAAAGTAGAAAAACACCTACAACTGGACTGGTACTACTAATACTACTGCTACTACTAATAATAACAATAATAATATGTATTTCATGGCTAAATTGGCTTTACACAATAAAAAGTGGCCTATAAAATATCATCACAGTCAGGGGTGGCGCACTTGACGAGTGTCATTCATGACCCGGTGGTAAGCTGCCATAAAATAAAATTTATTTATTGGATATATGTGTTCCTCATGTAGTTGAGGAACATTCCCATGCAGACCCCACATACAAATTCTGTATGGGCCTCCCTCACTGTGCTAAGTGATAATAAAGATTAGTGAAAACTTTCATTAAAATTCTAAATTTTAGACCAAAGGGCCTAAAAAATAATGTTAAAAGTCTTTATGATGTGAGACCAATGGGCCTAAAAATGAATAAAAAAGTCTTAGCGATGTGGGACCAATGGGTCGTGGGAACATAGAGCTGACCCCAAAAATATGTATGAAGGCGGCGTCAGTAAAGCGTGTGTTAGATACGGTTCTTTTAGTTGGAAGCTCAAGAACGGACCGGAGTAATTCAAGTGAAAATGAAGTCTTTATTTGTAGTCACACGTCAAAGCATATCAGCGCTGGGCTCAGTGGGAAAGAGTTCCCGCAGGAAGTCTGTCAGACTGCGCCCCGATTTCCGGGTATCATTTGTATTTATAGCCTCATAGGTTGGACTCAGACTCGACCGAGTATGATTGGACATGAGTAGGTTCAACATGCTTCGTCATATTCTCTGGATCAGCCCAAAACAATGTGTGTATGTGAATCTGCCCTTGCTTTCCCAGGCTTTCCTAATTGTTTTGTCTTTCTACTCCTGGATCACTTTAGGTCATAATGGAAAAGTACTGAGACTTATTTTCATTCATAATGTCTAAGAACAAAGCCAATTTTAACACGTGAGATAACGTTAGATGATTAGCTAGACTGTTGGGTGCTGGCATTAATTCACATAACATGCTAACGTACCAAAGAAGCTCTGCGTATGTATGATCGTGATCTGTCTTCTTGAAAGTGGCGAATTTACGATTTAGGAACGACTGATAAGCGCGGCATAAGCGTGCGGCGCGTTCTCGTACTAGGTCAGTCACTCGCTTCCCGACTAGGCTTCCGTACTGCGGAAGTGGGCGTGGTTTTGTCTAAACTGGGTTGGAAAAGGGATACAAGCCGGAGGCCCACCCCATAGACTATATTATGTCTATGGCCCACCCTGTCGAGTTTGAAGCGTGCTTCGGAGCTTCTGTGTTGGAGGTAACATCACTAATTTATCCTCTCAGCGGCTTTGTGAATTACTTTTATGGAAAAAACTCTTACGTAAAATGTTTTAGCGCGAGTTAGAAGCGCTGCTGGCGGTAAGATAACAAAAAAAAGCTTTGTGAATACGGCCACAGAGCTCAGACTGGTTTCAGCTTTCAGGAAGTGAAACTCACGGAGTCGCTGATCTGAGAGGAGAAATGGCGCAGAAAGGAGTTCAGCTGGACAGAGAAAGCTTCTCCTGTTCGATCTGCCTGGATCTGCTGAAGGATCCGGTGACTATTCCCTGTGGACACAGCTACTGCAGGAGCTGTATTAAAGCCCACTGGGATGGAGAGGAGCAGAGGGGAATCCACAGCTGCCCTCAGTGCAGGAAAACTTTCAAACCGAGGCCTGTCCTGGGGAAAAACACCATGTTAGCTGATTTAGTGGAGCAGCTGAAGAAGACTGGACCTCCTGCTGATCACTGCTATGCTGGACCTGAAGATGTGGCCTGTGATGTCTGCTCTGGGAGAAAACTGAAAGCCACCAAGTCCTGTTTAATCTGTCTGGCCTCTTTCTGTGAGAAACACCTTCAGCCTCATTATGATTCAGCTCCATTCAGGAAACACAAGCTGGTGAAGCCCTCCAAGAAGCTCCAGGAGAACATCTGCTCTGATCTGGAGGGGAGTCGGCAGCAGATCCAGCAGAGAATCCAGGACGCAGAGAAAGATGTGAAGCTGCTTCAGCAGCAGCTGGAGGCCATCCATCGGTCTGCTGATAAAACAGTGGAGCACAGCCAGAACATCTTCACCAAGCTGATCCGTCTCCTCCAGAAAAGAAGCTCTGATGTGAAGCAGCAGATCAGATCCCAGCAGGAAGCTGAAGGGAGTCGAGTCAAAGAGCTTCAGGAGAAGCTGGAGCAGGAGATCACTGAGCTGAAGAGGAAAGATGCTGAGCTGAAGCAGCTCTCACACACAGAGGATCACAGCCAGTTTCTGCACAGCTGCCCCTCAGTGTCAGCACTCAGTGAGTCTCCACACTCATCCAGCATCGATATCCGTCCTCTGAGGCACTTTGAGGATGTGACAGCAGCTGTGTCAGAGCTCAGAGATAAACTACAGGACATCCTGAGAGAGGAATGGACCAACATCTCACTGAGAGTCACTGAAGTGGATGTTTTACTGCCACAACCAGAACCAGAACCAACGAGCAGAGCTGGATTCTTAAGATATTCATGTGAAATCACACTGGATCCAAACACAGTATACAGAGAGCTGTTACTGTCAGAGGGGAACAGAAAAGTGACATCAATGGATCAATATCAGTCTTATTCTGATCATCCAGACAGATTCACTGGATGGCCTCAGGTCCTGAGCAGAGAGAGTCTGACTGGACGTTGTTACTGGGAGGTGGAGATGGGAGGGGGAGGAGTTGGTGTAGCAGTCGCATACAAGAACATCAGGAAAGCAGGAGGTGGGATTGAATGTTTATTTGGATTTAATAACAAATCTTGGTCATTAGATTGTGAACCAAACAGTTCTACATTTAGGTACAACAGCATGGAAACCTCCATCTCAGGTCCTCGGGCCTCCAGAGTCGGAGTGTACCTGGATCACAGAGCAGGTATTCTGTCCTTCTACAGCGTCTCTGGAACCATGACTCTCCTCCACAGAGTCCAGACCACATTCACTCAGCCGCTCCATGCTGGGATCAAGCTTTATTATTCTGGAGACACAGCAGAGTTTGTTTAAAGTGAAATAAATGTATTTAGTCAGCTTGTTGCTGTGATGTCTCTGCTGTTCTGCTGTTTATTTGCTGCTTTTTCCTGATCAAATGTTGTTGCTGTTTTCTGAACCGACCAACAGATGAGGAAGTCTGTTCTGAGGTGTTCAGAAACTGTCATTTCCAGGAGCAGAAGGAATCAGAGATGTGAGAACCAGTGAAGATTTCCACAGCAAACACGACTCTGAAGGAAGGAACAAAGTGTTTTCTTTTGGCTTCATTTCAGAGTTTCTGTGAAATCTGATGGAGAAAATGTCTAACTGATATGAGGGTCTAACTGAGGCAGTTTTCCTGTAACAGCACAAAGTCCAGAGTTCATGTTCAGAGCAGGAAATATTTGTCCTTTTGACTTCCTTCAATAAAACAGCTTCATCACAGAGAAACGAGTCCGGTTTTCTTTGAATTATTTGAGCTCAGAGCAGATATTCACTTTAAAGCTGCTCAGAACTGAACAAACTCCTGCTCCATGCGAGTCAGTTCAGATAATTTTGTAACAATGCTGCCCTCTTGTGGTAGAAAGTTGAGATTCAGCTCAAGATTTAGGCACAAAATGAAATCGGTCAACGAAGCTCCAACGAAAGATCTTTAAGTTTGGTGAGTTTAAAACTATTTAAATGGAAATTAAACCTTTTCATGAGAAACCAACTTGTTTATTTGCAGAATGAACAATTTAAAGGTGATTTATTACAACATAGTTCAGCTTTTAGTTTTAGGGATGTTTACCTTTAAGTGGGCTGCATTAGAAAAATCTGCTTTTTATTTCATATTCATGCACAAATATGCAACTCATTTTGTATTCAACTACTTACCCTTAAATGATCAAATCATAGAAGCAGAAACCAGATAAGCAGTGAAACGAGTGGATCTGAACTCGTTTTTCAGCCAGAGGAACAACTCAGACCTTTTACTAAAGTCTCATTAAATGATGAGATCAAACTCTTTTAAAAAAAAATCAATGAAAAAGTTTAGACATTCCCAGGAAAAAGTACTTTAACTTAAGCTTAAACCACAGATGCGTCAGTTTTTCGCCATTTGACAGCTTCTTCTGAAAATTTTTCATCTAAATTGTTCAAATTCAGACTAAAATGTGTCGTTTTAAAGTGACACGACTGCACGGATACGTTAATCAGGCCACTGTACAAACCTTAAGTCTGTAATATAACCATATAATTCCTCATGTTGGATTTAAATTAATTTCTACCCAAAGTAACAGATTCTGAGCTCCTTTAGAGCTTTAAAAAAAAAAAAAAAAAAAAAAAAAGAAGTTTTTATCTTGTAAATCAACATTAAACTGCTCCAAAGACGTATTTTTTTTAACCAAATTTGTTACAAACCGTTTTCAGGTCGAGTCTCTTTAGTGTTAGAGCTAAACAAATTATCTAATTTTCAGTTTACATTAAAATAAACAAACACAAAATGAAACAAGACTTTTTTTTTTCTTTTCTTTTATTTCTTTGATTACAAACGAGATCAGGAGGAGGTCCTTTACTTGCCGGGGAGGATGATACCGTCGTACTGAAAGAGAAGACAAGGAGGAGGAAGTTCAGGTTAAAAACGGGATTCAATTCAAACTTTAACAGTTTCTGACAGTTCAAATATAAAAATCAAAAAAAAAAAAAAGTTCAATTATTAAACTTTTGTTGTCAGATTTGATACACTTTTTATTTCAAAAACAAACTTCAGAGGCATCGATTTCAAGTTGAAAAGCAGAAAATTAAACTGACAAAGTCTCATCTTCAACGTGGTTTTGTTCCACCCTCGTCTCTAAAAATGTTCTGCATCCATCTTTTAACAAAACCTGGAAAACTTAAGGTCCCGGGACTTTGTTCGTTCCAGGCTAGACTGACACTGCCATAACCCAAAATAAATGCAATCATCTAAAAAAAGATTAAATAAATAACTTCATGATGATGATAAATGTTAAAAGAATAACCAAACATAAGGTGAAAAAGATTTCTCCGCTTTAATTTTAAACTGCATTCATTTAAGTTTGTGTTAATGTTTTAATTACTTCATCGCTCAGTTTTCTATTTTATTTGGAATTAATTTATTTTCTCTTTGTTTATTTGGTACTTCTGTATTTATTTCACATCTCATTTGTCCATTTATTTATTTTTCAAGAGAATAAAGCAGAAATGCAAAAACAAATAAACACAGAAATAATAGAAGTAAATACATCTAAATAAATAAAGATGAAATTAAAAACATGTATGATGAAATCAAAATAAATAAGTTTGAATATGACATCAAGAAAAATGGAAATAACAAAAACAGATTAAATATACTCCATCTAAATAAGGTAATTAAACTGAAAACAGAGACGAAGTAAATAACTGGCAAATAAATCAAAGCAGAACGTCATTTTTTTTAACATTTATATACGATTATTTTATTATCATATAAACTTATTTATTCAGCCTTGTAATAATGGCTGATTTTATAATTTTATCCTGATTTTATGAGATATTAAATCATCCGTCCCTGAGGAACGGGCCTCCTGGAAAAGGTCCCTGGTGTCACTAAAGCCTTCCTGGATCCTAATACTCACTTTCTGCTGGAACCAGCGCATCGCCTCCTCTTTGCGGATGCGGTGCCTGAAACCGATGCGGCCTGTTTTCCGCTTCTTGTCGGCGATGCTGAAGCCGGGTCTGCCCAGAACCTGAGCAGGAAGGAGGAAAGAGGACGGATTCAGGCAGAGCGTTTCATCACAACTGACTCAAACCGTTTCATCAGCAGAAAACCACATAAAATGGTGTAAAAATGATAAACCGGACTGGCTCATAAAGCAAGTTAAACAGTCACTTTGTCAAATGTAATAAAACCAGCTGATAATAATAATAATAAAAAACACTTTTTTATGAAATGAAAGCATAATTCTGCTTTTATCTACACAGAACCACCGCCGGGCGCCTCAAACGAGCCACTCACCACGTAGAAGTCCAGGCCGTAGATGCCGATGCTGGGGTCATACTTGATGCCCAGATCGATGTGCTCCTGGATGCCGAAGCCGAAGTTTCCGGTGTCGGAGAAGTTGTTCTTTCTCAACTCGTACTCACGCACCTGAATGCAGCAGCAGAAAAAAAAGAAAAAAAACCTCTTCATGTGCTTTTCTTTACTCAAAACATTGGCTGTGTTCAAAACCGCCAACTTCTCCTACTAACTTTAACTTTTTTTTAAGTTCCCGGATGCATTCTAGATTCTCCGAAATGTTGGGTATGCATCATGAGGTTACTACTCAAACTACCCAAGATGCAACGTAACGTGGCCGATCGTCATTTCCTGTCAAAACGGCAGTTTCAAGCTAGCTACAACGAGGGTAGGTTCACTTCCTGTTTTCAAAACAAAAGCACCAATTGTATGGTAATGGCTTTCCCTATGATAAAAGGGAACGGGTATTTTATGAAAATAACCGGAAGTGCGTTGCTCACTGCGGCTAGCTTTAGTAGCGCCGAATTCGTGGGAACAAAATTGTAAATAGCCGGTATTTTGTCAGGTTTTCAAAACATTGGAGATCTAAACGACTACTTTCTCGCCTGAAAATGTTTCAAATGTTGCTAAAGTTTACAGAGTTTAGAGCTTAAGCGAAATCAGCTTCAGGCCGGCTGATTTCGGCTCGGGCAGGAGCGAAATGCATTGTGGGTAAACGCTCTGCATACTGTCTGATCGAAAGAGTATGCAGTATGCAAGTATGTAGTAGGCGGTTTCAAACACAGCCATTTTCTTCAGCGAAACTTAAATCACGACCGTTAACACAACTTTTCCCTTGAAAACTCCAAACCAAGCTTAAACTTTCTCCCTTTTTTTAATTTAAATGCTCTTTATTCTGCACGTTTAATTTATAAATAAGCTAAAAATGCAACGTATGCATTAACAAGATGCTATAAAAACACAATCTGCACCTCCCAAAGAGAACTGAGAATTCCAACTGGTTCAGAAATTAAATCAACTGCAGCTTAACATGTACAACAAATCTCTCTGAGCGCTGCACACATGAAGCTGTTGCCGTGTTACCAGCAAACCTGCAGCATCGCAGCTCCCGAGACGCTTTAGGGCAGAGTCAGGGTAATCTGTGTACTTCACAAACTTCTCTAATGTCGCTTTAAAGCTGGAGAAAACGACTTGGCCCGTAATAAGAACACGTGGCGAGTTTTCAGGGGTTTGGAGGAAGTAAAACAAGTCAGCAAGGACACCGGTGGCTCACCTTGAGCCCCTTCTCCAGGATCTCCTCTGCTTTGGCTCCACGGACGGTGCAGTGGACAGCAATCTTTTCATTTCTGCGAATACCGAAGGATCTCACGGTGTAGCGGGCTGCAAATAAGACACAAAAACAAGTCTGAAACCCAGCTCTTTAAAGGTATAGTTCGCCTCTTGACATGAAGCTGCATGACATCCCATATTAGCAACATCATTTCTGAACATTTTCTTACCCCCTGCTGCGTCCTGTGAGCAGAGTTCCAGCCTCGTTTTGGTGTTGACGAAGGTAGTCTGGCTAGTTAGCTGGGGCTAGAAAAATAAAGCGTCTTGTTTCTCAAAACAATATGCGTTCAAAAGAGTAATACATTTGCATCACAAAATCGTTGTCGATGAAAAAGTCAGACCTCACATCGCTTGGCGCTATTTTTGCCTCCCTTGATATCAATGCGTCAAGCCACCTAGCGACAGCTGCACCTGTTACGGTGTTTACTGCTCGGTCTGCACAGTTTACATTGGACGCATTGATATCAATGCAGGCAAAAATAGTGCCAAGCGATGTGAGGTCTGACTTTTTCCATCGAGAATGATTTTGTGATGCAAATGTATGACTCTTTTGAACACGCATATTGTTTTGAGAAGCAAAACACTTTATTTTTTAAACCCCAGCCAACTAGCCGGACTACCTTCGTGGACGCCAAAACTCACCTGGTACTCAGCTCACAGGACACAGCGGGGGGTAAGAAAATGTTCACAAACGATGTTGCTAATATGGGATGTCATACAGCTTCATGTCAAAAGAGGCGAACTATCCCTTTAACCTCCCGCCTGTAGTACAGCAACAGACACTGACCCTTGGAGAAGACGGGAGTCTGGCCGGTGAGCTGCTCCAGCACCTTGGCGGCTCTGGTCAGTCTGTCACCACTTTCACCCACACAGATGTTCAGGCAGAGCTTGCGGATGCGGAGCTCTCTCATGGGGTTCTCCTTCTTCTCACCCTGGTCCTGTGGAACAAAAAAAGTTAGGTCAGTTAGCAGGAGACCGGTGAAACCTCAGAAACAACTGCCAGCTGTAAAACGTTCACACCTTGTTAGCGCCTGCTGCCATGTTGACTTTAGCTAAAGTTCGCTGCTAACCTGATTACAGGTTAGTAGATGGACTTAATAATCCGAGTTTCAAGCGTGACATTCACGGTTAAAACTCTCTCTGGTTCTCTGAGTCCTGACAACAATCTCTCCGGCAGTCAGACAGCAGCACTCGCCGTCCGGAGGACATGTCCGTACATATCCCCACGGCTTCAACCATTAGCACCGCCACATCACATACGTGCCCGGAGGTTGAATACAAATCTCACAACTCTTTAAACAACCAAGAATAAACAAGATAAATAAGATAAGGATTCTGTGTGGTCTTAGTATTTTAAAATGTCTCCAGCATTCCATTTAAAGACAACTACTATGTGGGTGAAGAGTATTTCCGAGCGGTTAGCTTGTTAGCATCACTCGCTTTCCCGTTTTAACATTATTTTATCACGTTTATTGAACAAATATGACTCTTTGTTGATTGTTCATCATATTCTCTGACTCTCCGAACACCAAACAGCCGTTAGAGGGACTCCACAGAACCGATGATTACAGATTTCAACTGTAACTTCGTGTTTGATCGCCATCGTACGATGTGGTACGCTACTCACCGCCATGTTGGATCACTTGAAGAGGACGTTACGCTTCCGGTGGAAGGCTTTTATAGTTGCGTGTTCTTTTTAAATAGAGCCGGGTAGGCAGTGGGGGAAATACAAAGGTTCCGCTTGATGCACTAAACGCAAAATATAAAGATAATTTACATTAAAAAATTAACGACCCCATTCATTTGTGATGTATTATATATTCTTATCCTCCAATAAATAATTTTGCTGAAGCCAAACTTATTTAAATCTTTATAAATAACTGATTAGTTTGACTACATTTATCTTTTTTTTTTCTTTTTTTTTTAGAGCTGAAGAAGGGAAAAGAAAAAACTAAATATGTAATATTAATATATAAAACATTGCCCAAAAATGAAAATTACAATCCAACAGTTTCAGCCCTCTTTTTATATTTTCCCCCAACAGAAAAGGAAAATGAAACAATATAACAATATAAAGAGAACACCCCCCCCCCCCCCCCCCCCCCCTTTCCATCCCAGCTCAAAGTCGACCTAATGGAAAAGAAAATAAATAAATATATAATTCTTCAGATATGGCTACCCATATTGATACTCAAACCCAAATACAGCGACAGGCACCTTCAGTTCAAAGTCAAAGTCAAAGTCAGCTTTATTTGTCAGATCTGTATACGTACAGGACATACACAGGCTTGAAATGACGTTTCTCTCCAGCTCAATAGTTCAGCGCAGCGGTTGCATTTAACTTAAGTAAACACTTTAATACAATAAACTAAACTATGGTGACCGGTAATCAGAGTGACAGCACAATGTGGATATATATATATACAAGGTCTCTGATATTGACATCAGAGTAAAGTGGCGTAGGCAGAAGTAAGTAAAATAAAATAAAATAAATTAAATATGTTTATGTGCAAATATATACAGGATGAGGTTAGAAAGGCAGAGCAGGGAGGGAGTTGATCCTCCTTACTGCCTGGTGAACGAAGCTGTCCCTCAGTCTGCTGGTTCTGGCTCGGAGGCTCCTCAGTCTCCTCCCTGATGGCAGCAGGCTGAAGAAGCCGTAAAGAGGGTGTGTAAGATCGCCCGGTATGCTGAGGGCTTTTCGAGTGAGGCGGGTGTTATGAAGGTCCTGAAGAGAAGGGAATGAGGTGCCGACAATCTTCTCAGCTGCTCTCACAATGCGCTGGAGGGACTTGCGACAGGATGCTGTCCAGTTGCCGTACCACACTGTGATGCAGCTGGTCATGATGCTCTCGATGGCACCTTTGTAAAAGGTGCACAAGATGGAGGTTGGAGCTCTGGCTCTTTTCAGCTTGCGAAGAAAGTATAGGCGCTGGTGGGCCTTCTTGGCCAGTGATGCAGTGTTCATACTCCAGGACAGGTCCTCCGAGATGTCTACACCCAGGAACCTGGTGCTACTCACTCTCTCCACAGCAGTACCATTGATGGTTAGAGGAGCATGCTGGGAGGGCAGCTTCCTGAAGTCCACAACCATCTCCTTTGTTTTTTCCACATTCAGAGAAAGATTGTTGTGTCCACACCACTGGACCAGGCGGCTCACCTCACTCCTGTAGTTTGTCTCGTTGTTTTTGTTTATGAGACCCACCACAGTCTTATCGTCCGCAAACTTGAAGAAGAAGTTGGAGCTGTTTGTTGGAGTGCAGTCATGTGTCAGCAGAGTGAATAGAAGGGGGCTCAGCACGCATCCTTGGGGTGCCCCTGTGTTTAACACGATGGTACTGGATGAGTTGCTGCCGACCCGTACTGCCTGTGGTCTTCCTGTCAGAAAGTCTAACAGCCAGTTGCACATTGAGGCACTGAGCCCTAGACTGTCCAGTTTCTGAATAAGTTGTTGGGGAATGATAGTGTTAAATGCCGAGCTGAAATCAATAAATAGCATTCTGACATAAGAGTCCTTAGTGTCTAAATGAGAGAGAGCTGTGTGTAGGGCAGTTGAGATGGCATCATCGGTGGAACGATGATTTGGCCGATATGCAAATTGGAAAGGATCCAGAGTTGGGCAGAACCTCCAAGTTTGCAAAATAGGAGAGAAAACATTGCCATTTTTGGTAAAACTTCTGTGTAGACTCTCGAAGGGTGTACTTGATTTTCTCAAGCTTCAAAAAGAACAACATGTCTTTAACCCAGAGGGATATCGAGGGACATTTATCAGACTTCCAGTGTAACAGTAAAATACGCCTAGCCAATACAGATGTAAAAGCAACAATTTCCCTTTGATCAGAACTTAGCACCAAAGTAGGGCTGGTGATGATACCAAATATAGCAACAAGAGGACAAGGTTGCAAATTTACTTTCAGAACAGAAGATGTAATTGAGAAGTAGTCAGACCAAAAATTATATAATTTGGGACAAAGAAAGAACATGTGGCCAAGATTACAAGGGGAGCCTTTGCATTTATCACATATATCCACAACATCAGGGTAAATCTGAGAATGTCTAGATTTAGAGAAATGAATCCTATGTACAACTTTGAATTGAATCAAACTAAGACGAGCACAAGACGAGGAAGATCGAATTCTGTCCATGGCGTCATCCCAAAGATCTTCGGTCAGCTGGATTCCCAGCTCATTATCCCATGCATCTCTAATTTTGACATTAGAATCGACCCTTAGATCTAAAATAAGACTATAAATCTTTGAAATCATACATTTCTGAGGTGGATTACATGCAATCATCTTTTCCCAGGGCTGTTCAGGGGGTACAGAAGGAAAATTTGGAAAACATTTAGAGGCAAAATTCCGAATTTGTAAATAACGAAACAAACCCGTACTAGGTAGACTGTATTTGGAAGATAAATTTGCAAAGCTATCAAATACTCCTGATGTATATAGGTTTTTTACTTGTTTTAAACCCTTATCATACCAAACTGAAAATGTTGGGTCAGAAAGAGACGGAGGAAACCTGACTACATTTATCTATTTTATTTATATATCTTAAAGACATAAAGACCTGGATGACTCAGAACTTTCTGCCGCTAAATTCAGACAAAACTGAAGTTCCTATCTTTGGTCCTGAGCACTTCAGGGATATACTATCTAGCTATACAGTTACTCTAGGTGGTATTTCCTTGGCTTCTAGCACTACAGTGAGGAACCTTGGAGTTATTTCTGACCAGGATCTGTCCTCTGACTCTCTTATAAAACAGGTTTCTAGGACTGCCTTCTTTCACCTTCGTAATATTGTTAAAATCAGGAACATCTTGTCTGAGAGTGATGCAGAAAAACTGCTCCATGCATTTGTTACTTCAGGACCGGACTCCTGTAATTCTTTATTATTGGGCTGTCCCACATATTCCCTGAAAAGCCTCCAGCTATTCCAAAATACTGCAGCCAGATTAGTTCTGATGAGAACTAACAGGAGAGATCATATTTCTCCAGTTTTAGATTCTCTTCTTGGCTCCCTGTTAACTTCAGAATAGAATTTAAGATTCTTCTCCTCACATATAAAGCTCTTAATGACCGAGCTCCATCACATCTTAAAGATCTCACAGTTGGATATTTTCCCAACAGAGCACTTTGCTCTCAGACTGCAGGTTTACTTGTGGTTCCCAGAGTCTTGTTCAACAAAAGAAGCGAAGAAACATGACTGTTATAAAAGTTAAATCTTGTTGAGTACAAACAACTCACTTCTAGATTAAATTCTGGATTAAATGTTCAGTACTGACTATATTTTAGTAGAACTAAAATAAGTAGATAGAAGTTGTGTCTATAACCAGGAATATGACACATTTTATTGATAAAAGATGATTAAAAACACATAAAAAGGCCTCACAGTCTTTAACAGTGATTAACTCCTTTCTATCTTTACCTCTGACCTGTTTATAATCAACATAATTAACTACGAGTTGTTAAATTTGATGTTTCTTTTAAACTAATACACAATATTTAACTTTTTTTCATTCGTCCAAACTTGGCTAAAACATGTCAACAAATTCACGATGAGCAGAACATATCTTAAAGGGGATAGAGAATCAAAATCATCTTTTTCCCGTTTTTGGTGTTAGTTCTGAGTCTCCCCGCTGTGGGGAGTACACACGAAGTGCCAGCAAGTGTCAGAACCTCTGTTTCAAGTACTCCCCTTTTTTGAATATCCCCCAGAAAAAGTGCCAATCCGTTTTTGTGAAAAAGTGACAATCACCCCCCCCACACCCAAATCCACAGCCACCCCGTTTCAGACACGCCCCTTCGGCGAGAAACAGGGATTGGTGTGCCTTCCAAGGCTGTGAAAGCGGACTACGATCGTTACAATGTTCGCGATCAATGGCTTTTATTTATTTATAACAGCATCCCCAGTACATACAACCGCCGACTTTTCCTTTGCGCTGCGCATTTCACGGAGTACAGTTTCACAAAGCTTGCACGATTCTGAGCAGGCTTCAGTCGGAATTTAATGCTCAGTAGATGGTCAGTTCCGACAGGGACAGACACAGACTGCAGCGAGGTGTGTGCTCCGCTGAGAAGGTGATCGGCTGCAGCCTCCCATCTATCCATGACCTGCACGTCTCCAGGACTATGGGGCGAGCAGGTCGGATCACAGCTGACCCTTCTCACGCTGCACATGGACTATTTGCATGAGGCTTCGGTCCATTCGGACCAGAACCTCCCGTCACAAAAACAGTTTTTCCCCCCTTGCAGTTGGACTTATGAACACTTCATAATCACCTCATAACCTGCCCCAGTCACTTTACCATCATTAAAATTGCACTAATGAAGCTGCACTGTTGTTGCTCTGTATATTGGATACTGTGTATTGTTGTACACACCTTGTACATTTTATATTCACATATTTTTATTCTTTATTTTTTATTATTATATCTAAAGGGAATGAGCTTTCTTTTCAGTCAGTGTATTACTCTATAGTTCTGTTTTCTGTGAGAGCAAGGGCAGCCAATCAAGCAACGGCAACCGAATAGCGCCAACACCTACCTGCATTTCATAATGAGGTTGCCAGATAAGCTCTGAAACGACGCATTCTAAACCCAGCATAGTAACAGCTGTTTCAGAGAGCCTTTTAGGGAGGTTCTGAGCCATTACAGACCCAACCAATTTTTTTTGGGCTACATATCACATCACAGAACAAGGATTAATGCCCCGTTCAACCATTCTCTATCACCTTTAAGTTTAAGATCTAATGTTGTTTTTGTACAGATTTAAACTTAATTTGGGTTTTAATTCACTCACAAATAATTTCAATTTGCTCCCCCTTTAAATTTTGAACAGGATTCCAACTTTATGTAGTGATACCAGTAAATGACAAGAAATCTGAAAAGCTATAACACAGAATTTAATTAAAAAAAACATTTATTTCATCTGGAAAGTCTAATAATTTCCCCATAAACGTTACAGGAGGAAACCTGTACTGAAATGTTCTAAAACACGAGCAGTAAAATGCATCTTATTAAAGGAAAGGAATTACTTAGGAACAAGTTAAACTAATGAAAAACAACCTAAAAACCCTAAAAGATTTCTACTAAATGTTTTAGTAGCAGAACTGAGAGAAAAATTATGAAATATTGGGACAAGAGTGATCATTCATGGTATTTAAACATGGTTAAATAATCAGTTTTAAAACTAAAAAAAGGAATAATTGCAAAATACATTGATGTAGTTTGATCATCCATGTAATGATAAATGACAGAATAGATTAAAATAGATCTTTATTCCGGGGTTTCACTGAGTTTGTGTCACTTTTCCCCATCATTTAAAGACAAAACACATGCATAAAGCAAAAAAAACAATGAACCCCAGGATGAGTTTCATTGAGTGATCTGCAGTCAGTGGAGAGGATTCACCGGCAGGTTTCCCAGCGGTGGCTTCTCCCGGAAACCTTGTTGATCTCAGAGGAGAGACGGGAGCTGGAGGCTTCAGCAGGGGCATGCCTTCCCTCCTCTGCTGCTCCAGGGCGTTGACCAGGAAGTCCCGCGCTTTGCGGGGGAAGACGGCCGTCGAGAAGAGGTTGCAATCAGGGACAAAGAAGTGAGGGAGCGAGCCTCTGCGGGCGTAGTCCTCCAGAGCGTTGGCGAGGTACAGGAAGCAGGCGGGAAGCTGAGGACGAGTCCAGGCGGCGTCGTCATATCTGGTGGATGAGAAATTGTGTGCTATGGTCTTATTGAGATGTATGAGACAGGCTTTTGGTTACAATACCTGTTGGTTTAAGCACAGCGGCTCTTATCTCAGCCCTGTTTCAACAGTCTGTTTGTTGACCGTCTGGCTGACCTCCTCAGCTCAACAATCAAGCGAATCCATCAGCTTTAAGAAAGCTTCCAAACAGAGTAAACCGTGGGATTACAGGTTCGCCCAACAAGGTTGAAGGGTTAGTTTCTGTATGTTTGTACGCTGGCTGAGGACAAACCGTCGTGCTGCTGTGGAGAGTTACGCTGTGTTTACGTACGTTACCTGTCATCCAAACCTTCGGTGAACACACCATAACTCTCCACAGCCTCGAATATCTCAATAAGACCTCGGAAAAAGGTGTCAAACTGTTAAAAACGGCAAAATATGTCACCTTTAAAGCTTCAGTTTGTCTTTAGTCTGCAAAGGAGCTAAAGTGCTACATGAAACAGGGAAGTGGTGACTAAAAGTGGAAGCTAAGTTGTTTCCTCTGAAGGACACTCAAAGCTAATATTCCCTGATTCTTCACATCAATTTTCCCATCAGGAGAAAAATTTGTAGTTCAGTGTCTCACAGAAACCTCAGCATGTCAGAAAAATGATCCACTTTTACGTTTTAAACCTGGAATAAATGGAAGAATCTCTGAGTACCTCCAGGCTAAGGTGTGGAGGAAGGTGGTCTTCCCGTGGTACGAGCAGAGGTCATCCAGCTCTTTGGGAAAACGCCGTTTCAGACCCTCAATCAGAGATTTCAGGAGCATTAAACACTGTTTCCTGCGAGATAAAAGATCATCAGTTGGTTACAACAAATTTAAAGGAATTCTTCTTTAAAAAGGGACACTTGATCGATCAGTTGAAATGTGTGCGACTGACAGCTGAAAGCCTGGTCCACGGAGCACAGCGTGAACTCACCGGCAGCATTTGGCGCCATTTTTCTCACAGCACGTCTTCTTGTTGCCATGAGACGTGATGATTTTCTTCTCGACGTGAGAGAATGAAATCCTCCAACTCTCTGATTAGGAGTGAGAACAGACACCAGCGGACGACTGTTAAAGTAACGGCGTTAAAGGATCTTTAGCAGAACTGTTGGTCTTTGTTTATCGTTTATTTTGCATCATTTTGTGTGCGTGCTCATCTTCCCCTACGGCGTCTCTTTGCTGTCGTAAAAGATGCTTTCGAGTTGACCTGCCAATGGTTTAAGAGGCTGATCTGACACTTTAATGCGCCTTAACCTGGAATTAAAATGTATATTTTAGTGATTTTTATCATCTGTGATAAAAATTTATGACAAACCTGAAGATGCTAAATATTTGTATTAGTGTGAATCAAACAAGAAACACATCAAAAACAAAAAAGTCTTTTCAGTACGGAGCCATTTAGGGTTCAAAATGTTAAAAAAATATGTTTTGAAACTTAAAGTCCAAATTTAGAACTTGAACTTTGAAAAAAATTGAATTAAAAATAAAAATAAAAATAAGTGCAGCAAAAGCTTGACTTCAGTGGTGTTTCACTCTTTCAGAGCCGCTGAATACAAATGAGATCTTTATACATATATAATGGACTGTATTTCACCAATTATGTGACTTTTAAAGGTAGTTTGTGGCAGCAGATCATATTTAGGGGCTTCATAGGAAAGGGATTGAAGACAGCTTTTATTTTTTAATTCATTATTTTTTATATAAAACCCCTAAAAATATCATTTAAATAAGAAATTGTAATGCAACAAATAGGACAAACACCAAAGTGGACGAATCATTTTTCAAACCACTGTGAACCTACATCTCAGCCTCCATCATTCCATCAGTTCTGACCAGTTCCCCAGTCCTTTCTGATGAAAAACATTCCCACAGCCTGATGCTGCCACCACTGTGCCTCACAGTGTCATCCTGAGAGCTCGAATGAAGGCAACTGGGCTTCTTTTTCTTGATTCTTGAGAACCTTTCGCCTCTAATCCAAAAGGCTTCTTAAGTTCTACAATCTACACTGACATAAATCTGAACGATGTTTGAGTCAACCAATCAGGGCAGAGGAAGCTCCCGACCGACAGGTGAAGAGCAGATGAACCACCTCACCTTGATGTCACGTGACGTTTCAGAGCACCTGAAGTCAAACTAAAGTCGAACGAAAACTCCAGATCATTTTGGTCCTGTTTATGAACTCTTAGTGAAAGATAATTAACAAATGAAGAAGATATTTTCAGTGTTTTTATTCACAAATCAGATCAAAAACTCAACACCTGACCTTAAAAAAACGAACCATTCCAGGAATATCTCTGAAGTTTATGTCTGTAGTTTAAAGAACTCACCTTTGGCGTCCTCGCTGAGGTTTCGTCCTTTCAGCCTCTTCGGTACAAAGTAACACGGCAAGCCTCGGATTTCTTGGCGAACCTTCTTGCCGAGCCAGTTGTCCACTTCTGGGCCGTTGCGGACCGCAGGCGGCCAACCCTGAACCTCCAAACAGACACGAGGACCAACGTTAAAGTCACATTAGAGCAACAGGTAAAATATAGATCCTGGTCAGTGGTTCCTCTGAGTGCCCCTGGATAGGGATGGGAATCCCAGTAGTTCGATTCCGTGGAATCGTTAATCCGCCTGCCTAACGATCCCGTTTATAGGTTCTCGCAGGCTCAGAGGCAGACAACAATATGGGAAAATAACTTGTTTCTGAGCTGTAAAATGCAACAGTTATGTCTGCAGTCGCATCTTTATGCTGTTCTGGAGGCCCAAAGTAACCTGAATGACTTTGTTTGTGTGCGTTTCTTGATCGCAGATGAGATGATTACCTCCAGCGCAGGAACCACGTCCACAGAGATCAGCTCGTCGCTGTTCTTCTCGGTTCTGCACAGAGACAACGTGACAGCCGGACAGTGTGGCCGCTTCTTATTCACCTCCCAGCGACAGCGTCTATCAGGAACTGGAAGCAAACAGAAGTTAAACAGGAACATATCAATCTGTGTCTGAACACAAGCTTGTTTCACCTGTTACTGACTGACTTTGGGGCCTTTTTCAGGAAGAAATACAAAACAAATCAACACCTTAAGGCTAAAAGCTAAAAATTCATTCATCAGGAACTACATTAAAATTGGGGACTAATATGAGGAAATCAGTACTTATTAAAGGTAAACACAAGAAACTTGTGCGAAAGAAAAAAATGGACCAGACTCAATGAATAATTTCCTATAATATAGTTCAGTGAGCAGTGCTGACCAACATGTCATTGAGGTCATCAGGTGGGAACCTCCTTTCATCAGTGTTTCGTCTTGTGGGGCCACGACACCTCCAGGAGGCTAGAGGGTGATCACTGGCGTCCCAGAGTCACCCCCCTAATGCCAGCCATCACTGCTCCTCACACCACAGCCACAAGCTACCCCAGCCTCTCACCAACTGCCCACCAGTCATAGCGGGGTGGGGATTCTAACCCTGGTTTGGGAGGGGGTAATGAAAATATAAAGGGTGCCAGAGGTGGAGGCAGGACAAGGCACACTAGCAGATTCAGTAGACAAACTCATCTAAACAGTCCTACAATCACTAAAAATGCCAGCAAAAACAAAGCCATACAACTCACTCAAAGCCAACTCTACCAAAATGGCCGCCTGATTTCAAAAGGCTCACATGGGCTACACCCTCCACTTAAATACATCCTGGATTTCTTCCTTGCTTCTTCCAAGAGACTGTTTACCCTAAGTGCTCCCCCTGCTGGGCCCTCAGCTGCTATTGCTATTTTCCTCACACTCTGTCCACTTACACCCAGCTCCCTCAACAGTGAGACAACAGACTTTGCAACAAATCCTCTACATCAGGGGTGTCAAACTGGTCCATGAAAGGGCCGTATGGGTGCAGGTTTTTGTTCCAACCCTGCGACAGCACAGCTGACTTGTTTCATTTAATCAACTGAACTGTCTGCACTGAAGGTCTTACCAGTTCAGTTGATTGAAGGAAACAAGTCAGCTGTGCTGTCGCAGGGTTGGAACAAAAACCTGCAGCCACACGGCCCTTTCATGGACCAGTTTGACACCCCTGTTCTACATCCTACTTCCACTGGACAGATTCTAACCTTCCATCCTCGCTGCTCTGCCAACTCCACATACCTAAGCTTTTTCCTTTCATATGCTTCTGCTACTAATTCCTCTCAAGGAACAGTCAGCTCTATGAAATAGATTCTCATTCTACTCCTAGATCACAAGACTATATCAGGCCTTAGATGTGTAGAGGCTATCTCCTGGGGAACAACGAGCTTATTTCCTAAATCTATCTGCATCTCCCAATCACAAGCATCCTCCAAGCTGCCGTGCCTCCTTATCGTCTTATTAACTTTCTCCCCCTCTTGAACAAACTGAATTGCCACTCTCTTCACCTTAGACCCTCCTAAGTTTACCTGCCTTCGTTTATCTTCAATACCTGCAGCTAAGCTTCTTAATACTTGGTCATGTCTCCATGTATACCGGCCTTGTGACAGACTAACCTTACAACCTGACAAGATATGCCTTAGAGTTGCAGTACCTGAACATAACGAACATAACGGGTCTCCATTTAACCAGAGTTTTAGGTTCTGGGGAGTAGGCAATACATCATATGTTGCCCCCATCAAAAATCTAATACTCCTTTCGTCCATACTCCACAGTTCTTTCCAACTAAGCTTTTTCTTCTCTACACTTTCCCAATTCAACCACCGTCCCTGCTTAGCCTGAGCCACTGCCTTTGTACCCCTTAACATTTCCTCCTGTCGACGAACCTGCTCAACAACTAGCTTTCTCTTCTCCTTGGGACCTGCTCTACTCCACACTGGTTTGCCTGGGCCAAGCCCCAAGCCTCCCCGGCCTATTTGCACATTACCCACAATCCATGCATGTCTCAGAGTTGCTTCTAGCTCCTGAGCTGCCATTCTTGGTTTCCACTTCCTCCCCTTGGTTGGGTTTGGAACCACCTTACTAACTACCACATCTCTACTCCCAGCTAACAGGAGCTCTGTCCTAACTTTAGTACATTTAAACTCCTCTACTAGACTAGCTGGAGTATGCCTTTCCCATACAGTGCCTCAGTACTTAAGCATCTAGGAACACCTAGCCACTTCCTTATATTAAAACTAACTAATCTTTCCATTTTTTCTGCATCAGATAATGGAATCTCATACACAGACAGCGGCCACATCAACCTAGGAAACAATCCAAAATAATTATTTCCTTTTAAATCCCTAAATTTACACAAAGTATCAGGTAAAGAAGGTGAGGCCGAGCACCTCTGTAGGTCTTGAGGAACTTCCGGACCAGGCGGTACATCTCAGTGAGGATCCTGCTGGATGAGAGGGTGAGCCCGTTCTCCAGAAGAAAGGCCTGAACTGGGGTGCGAGTGGGCCGGCTTAGATCCATCCGGTAGAAGAGGCCGCCGTCGAGCTTCGTGGCGTTGAGGCGAGGAACCTGCAGCTTCAGCATCATGTCGAACTCATCCGGGTTGTGGATCTGAGGAAGGAAATGTGGGATGATGCGGTTTTAAAGTTAAAAACACAAATCTGTATATTTATGTTTCATTCATTCGTTCCTTCTTCCTTCCTTCCTTATTTGTTTCAGTCCTTTCTTCTTTCCTTCCTCTTGGCATCCCTACTTTCCATTCTTTCATTATTTCCTCCCTTTCATTCCTTCATTTCTTCTCTATATTCCTTGCTTCATTCATTCCTTCTTTTCTTCAGCATTTTACTTCCTTTCCATTACTTTAAAACATTCATTCCTCTCTTCAGTTTCTTCTTTCCTTCCCTCCACTACATGTTTCATTCCTTCCTTCCTTTAATTTATTTACTTCTCTCTGCTACTAGTTTAATTCCTTCTTTCTTTCCTTCCTTCCTTCCTGTGTTAATCAATTCCTTCTTTCCTACTCTCTATTCTTTGTTTTATTACTTCCTTTCTTCCTTGTTTTAATCCTTAATCTAATTGGTTTCTTTCTCTTTTATTCCTTCCTTCCATTTATTCCTCTTCATTCAATGTGTCCTCTCTTGTTTCCTTGCTTCCTTTCTTGATCTCTTCCTCGATTCCATCCTTCCTTCATTCAATAAGAACTAAAATCAAGTCTTACCGTACAATAAAGAATCTTTACCTTTGAAATAAAGCAGAACATCAGAAAAACGTGGTAAAATAAATAAATAAATAAAAATAATAACAATAATAAAAATTAAAAATTAAAAAATTAATTTTTTTTTTTTAGATAATTAAGAAAAATAAAATAAAATAAAAACGTGGTCCTCAGACTTGTTTTCAGGTCACAATCTGAAACATCTCGTCTCCAGTCTCACAGTAAACACATCTGAACCTTTCTGATAAACTCATTTAGACGCTTAAACTACAGACTCGGAGCGGTTATCATGACCTCACCTTAACTTTCTCGAAGTAGCTGCCGGTGGTGAGGAAGTCCACCGACTGGAAGAAAGGCTGATCGCTGTTGCTCTTCAGGAACTTCAGCAGGTTTTCCCGGAAGTCGTTGACCACCTCAGCGGCCCAGGAGCGGTCCTTCTGGCAGATCCTCAGCTCTTTGGCGTTGAGTTTGATCCAGTGGGCCAGCTCGGGGGAGATGGAGCCCGAGTCCTCGGACACCACAGAGCTTTCGACTTCAAACACAGTCAGGAATTAGACGACTGAAAGTAACCGTAGAGTCAAAAAACACTGAACGCCACAGCGAACGGTGAGCAGGTTAATCAGCAGCTTCACCTGATTGTTGCTTCTGAACTCTCTGCCTTTGTTTTGCAGGGGGGGGGCGTGGAGACTCTCCGTCCATAGCTTCTTGGTCTCAACCTTCAAAAGGAGAACACAGAGAATAACCTGCAGCGGAAGTGTGAAGCCTCACATCTGGATAATCCAACACCGAGACGGACAAAGTAAACACCTCCTCAGAAAAAAGACTAAACTTTAAAAAAGCTTAAAAATCATTTCAAAGTTTTCCTTTAGACATTTTCTGCTTTTCTCCTCTCCTAACTCAAGGGATGAACCAGTGTTGTGTCCACACAGAACAGACAACTTAGCAAAGAAGCCATTTTAAACTGGATCTTTAGGCACTTTGTTCCCAGCAGCCTGTCACAGAGACACATCATTTGTTCCCATTTCTTTAGCTGCATGTGTGAAAAACAGCAAAGATAACACAGTCTGACAGACAGAAAACAGGATTTCTGCAGCAACAAGGTGATTCCCAAAGAGCTGTTAGCTGAAAACTTGGCATATCTCAGCATGGTGTGCAGTGCGTCCTTAAAACATTTGAGGAAACTGGACAAGTGGAGGACAGAAGAAGAAGTGTCAGGCCTAAAGAACTATCTACAGCAGATGAACAGGATCTGAAAGTGATGTCCTTAAGAAAGAGGAAAAAATCCAGCAAAGTCCTCTGATCTTAACCCATTTAGGCCTAAAACGCCTGGAAAAGAATGCCTGTAAAACCTATGGGCGATTTCAGAAAGACCCCCTAAAACCTGAAGTTTTTCTGGAAATTCAGAAATTGTGTCAACGCCTACTAAATGATTGATTTCTCAGCCTTTGTAGCAGATAGAAACAAAATTCAAAAAGTATTTGAGAGCTTACACCTGTGGTTTTCTTTGGAAATTGAGTTTATTTACATACACCTTCACGAAAATAGAAAATGTAAAAAGTAAAGTGCAGGAACAGCACTATTTTCAATAAAAAAACAGTAATAAAATAAAATAAAAAGTAAAGTGCAGGAACAGCGCTATTTTCAATTAGAAAACAGTAATAAAATAAAATAAAATTTAATTTTATATTTAAATGATTTATTTATCTATTTATATATTTATTTTATCGCCAGTAATCTCTTCGTTCTGGCAGCACAGGGAGCCCATACACATTCCAATAAACGTTTTCATCTCCGGCACAGTTACGTGTGACCACCTTGCCATCTTTGCTCGAGCTGGAGTCTGATGTACCTGGTCACTGTATCTATTCGTCTCGGAAACGAGATGCGCCCAAAGCTCCTCAGTAAAAATATGATTAAATGCCTGCAACGGTGTGGCATCTGCAGGTAAATCCACTTTTTTTTTTCGATTTAACTTAACTTCAAAACAATGACACGAGGAACATGACGACACTCTCACGTGTCTATTATAATGCATTTAATTGGCGCAGAGGTCAATAATTGGTGCAAAACCATATGTCTATGTGCAAAACAACCTTTTACATGAAAAAAGACGTGTACGCTTTCCCGGCCTTAAAGGTAGAATAACGCAACAGCGCCCCCGGCTTTAAAGGTAGAAATGCGGCAATGCTTTCCCGGCCTCAATGGGTTAAGAAAGAGGAAAAAATCCAGCAAAGACCTGACACAGGAGCTGAGAGATGCATCTGGACCTTCAGCTGATCCATCTGCTGTTGGCCCAAGCCTCATCAGAAATGGGCTCCATGGAAGGGTGGCTGTCAAGAAGCCGTTCTTAAGGAAGGGAAACAGGGAGAAAAGGCTGAGCTGTGCCAAAGGACACAAGAAGTGGGCTGAAAATCAGTGGCAGCAGGTCTGATGGAGGGATGAATCCTCCCCAGAGCCCGTAGAAGTGATCGTTCTTCAGGTAAATGGGCCCCGCTTAGTGGCCCTCAGCCTCTTGGTTGGGCCCCTCCAGCAGGCCATGAAATAAAGCTGAAAGCTTGAGAGATGACTGAAGGAACAAAGTTCTTCTGTTGTGACTTTCACTAATTTTTTCTGACTTCACTCTTTGATTTTGTTGTGAAAACTTAGATTCCAGCCAACAGGAGATCTTTAGGTGAGAAATCCCTCATCCTGGAACCCAGAACCGAATGTTCACTTTGTCTGGAACTGGTCACATGTCTGAAGGGAAACCACTCATCTTCATCAGTGCTTTGCGTGTTATGAGCTTTTCATCCAAACTTTAATTAGAAATCTCAGACTCTGCTTCGGTCCCTTCATCGTGTTCAGGTGTTGCAGTGAAAGTGTGTCACCAAACCTGCTCACACACACTAAATGGAGTGTGCTCAGGTCAGTGAGAGCTTCTATCATCTGTCTGATATTTCAGTTAAATGCAGTTTCTGAGCTCCTTTAGAGAAGTTTTAGAAGAAAACATCCTGAAACCATCTCATCAGCTCAGTTTGAAGGCGATGTGATATGAAAATCAGCTTTCATATAAAAACACATTTAGCTTTGACGTGTGTTTGCTCAGGATATGATTTTCATCTTCCTTCTTAGGAGGAAAACTTACAAGTTTATGTTAAGAATATTTTGCCACTTGGTGCATCAATACCAGAGTAAAAGGATGATCTTAATCAGAGACAAAGTGTTTCTAAAGGTTCTTCCTCATGTTTCAGCCTCAAAACTCTGCTGCATTTATGTCGAGTGCAGTTTAGGATCCAAAGCAGCAACATGTTGGATTTATGTGCAGCAGCTGATTCCATCATTTCAGGAGAAGCTCGTCTGCTTTATTTAAAGTTCTGTGAAGAAAGAAGCTGATGAGGAACTGGAGCTTTAACATCGTGATTCACTGTGAAAGTGAAGTTTCTTTCCAAAGGGATTAAAAGAAGAATCAACCCGTATTTAACCATGAAGACTGCTGTGAAACAGCTTCAACACACTTCCTGCTCTCACACACAGCAGCTCCGCTCTGCCCACATGTTTCCTTGTTCCCTCCCCTTCAGATCTGCAGCTCATGATGGGTGTAACCAACACAAGTGAACCGACCGGTTCTGTTCTCTGCACCGACACATCAGAGCTCAGACTGGTTTCAGCTTTCAGGAAGTGAAACTCACTGAGTCGCTGATCTGAGAGGAGAAATGGCGCAGAAAGGAGCTCCAGGAGAACATCTGCTCTGTTCACGGTGAGGTGATGAAGATGTTCTGCCGTACTGATCAGAAGTCCATCTGTTATCTCTGCTCTGTGGAGGAACATAAAGGCCACGACACAGTGTCAGCTGCAGCAGAAAGGACTGAGAGGCAGAGAGAGCTGGAGGGGAGTCGGCAGCAGATCCAGCAGAGAATCCAGGACGCAGAGAAAGATGTGAAGCTGCTTCAGCAGCAGCTGGAGGCCATCCATCGGTCTGCTGATAAAACAGTGGAGCACAGCCAGAAGATCTTCACCGAGCTGATCCGTCTCCTCCAGAAAAGAAGCTCTGATGTGAAGCAGCAGATCAGATCCCAGCAGGAAGCTGAAGGGAGTCGAGTCAAAGAGCTTCAGGAGAAGCTGGAGCAGGAGATCACTGAGCTGAAGAGGAAAGATGCTGAGCTGAAGCAGCTCTCACACACAGAGGATCACAGCCAGTTTCTGCACAGCTGCCCCTCAGTGGCAGCACTCAGTGAGTCTCCACACTCATCCAGCATCAAGATCCGTCTTCTGAGGCACTTTGAGGATGTGACAGCAGCTGTGTCAGAGCTCAGAGATAAACTACAGGACATCCTGAGAGAGGAATGGACCAACATCTCACTGAGAGTCACTGAAGTGGATGTTTTACTGCCACAACCAGAACCAGAACCAACGAGCAGAGCTGGATTCTTAAGATATTCTGGATCCAAACACAGCAAACAGAGAGCTGTTACTGTCAGAGGGGAACAGAAAAGTGAGATTTGTGGATCAACCTCAGTCTTATTCTGTGCTGTCCTCCACAATGTGGCCAGCCTGAGAAAGGAGAGGGCCCCCAGAGTGCCAGCTCTCATAGACTGGGACATTCCTGCCATCTTCCCGGATGACGACTGTGGTCGGCTGGTCAGAGACCAATATGTGTTAAATTATTTTAATTAATATGCATGTTGATTTAAGTTGGGCCTGCAATGGCAGAGGAATTTTTGTTAGGTTTTTGTGCTGTATAGGCAAGGCAATTTTATTTGTATAGCCCATTTTTACAAACAGTTTGTCTCAAACTGCATGCTTTGATTCTGTGCTTTTTGTCTTGTAGAGCACTGTGTGACTTCAGTTGTGAAAGGAGCTGATGGTTTACTTGCTTTGATTCATCCTTGTTCAATAAAGGAACATCATGGTACTCTCTAATGTGTATTTATATTTATATGGTGATGTACTTTATGTGTAGTCTGTGGGAAACTAAATTATCTAATGATTGCAAGTTCATCTAAAATCATCAGTTATCTAAAATGATTGTAATTAATGATCATAAATGTTTCAATAATGATAGTGGGTATAGTTAAATGTTTTAACAATATGTTCTAGGCAGTGGAATAAATATTGGTTTCCATTTGTGGCGACTGCTGACTGAGATAAGGAATGAGATTAAATAGATCCTGGAACTTAGCCTGGTCTGGAGCAGGCTAGCTTCACAGAATAAATCTTCATGGTAACTTAGGTCTGAACATATCCCACTTCCCTCTATCCCACTTTTGTGCAACTGGATCACAGATAAGTTGAGCCAGGATAGCCAACATATCCCGGCTTAATCCCTTATCCTACTTTTGTGCAACGGGCCCCAGGTGTTGGTGTGTCTGTATGTTGTTGTTTCTCTTCCACTTCATGGAGCCCAACAGAGGAATCAGCAGACCTTCCTTTATCACACACTCTTTTCAGATCTCATCACTTTGGAAATGGGAAAATAATCCTGGAGTTACACTGACTTTAGTTTGTTTCAGAGATCAAATGTTGTTGCTGTTTTCTGAACCGACCAACAGATTAGGAAGTCTGTTCTGAGGTGTTCAGAAACTGTCATTTCCAGGATCAGAAGGAATCAGAGATCCTTCATCAGCTTTAATGTGAGAACCAGTGAAGATTTCCACAGCAAACACGACTCTGAAGGAAGGAACAAAGTGTTTTCTTTTGTCTTCATTTCAGAGTTTCTGTGAAATCTGATGGAGAAAATGTCAAACTGATATGAGGGTCTAACTGAGGCAGTTTTCCTGTAAAAGCACAAAGTCCAGAGTTCATGTTCAGAGCAGGAAATATTTGTCCTTTTGACTTCCTTCAATAAAACAGCTTCATCACAGAGATACAAGTCCAGTTTTCTTTGAATGTGTCCAACAGAGAGTTTTCTTTCCTCCGTCTCTCACTCAGAAAGAGTTGATCCACATGCTTCAGATGATCAGTTATTAGAGTGAGAATGAGACCAAGAGACGGGTGAGACTCGCTGGGTCTACATGGTGAGATTAATTAGATTACAGCTATAGTTGGGTTATGCTCCTTACTTTAGCAAGGGTAATTCTCCTTGGATATATGGAGGTGAATGAATGGGATCAGAGGCACAAAGCGTGTCATACCCTGGTATGATAGGTGGTGCTGTACCCATTCCAGCTGTTGCTAATAGAGCCACTTCCTGTTGACCTCTTCACCACCAACAACAACAACAAACTCAGGCATTGGAGAAAGATGGAGAACGAAACTGCAGCTGCAAGGAATTGTGGGACAGAATGAGCTCCAAAGGAGCTCAGACCAGATATTCACTTTAAAGCTCCTTAGAACTGTACAAACTCTGTTTTAGTCTCATATTCTGTATTTATATTCGTGTTTGAACATGTTTAAATAAATCACTGCAATTATTTCAGTTTTTTTCTGGAAATATATAAAGAAATGAGGGCTGGATGAAGACTTGTGCACAGTGCTGCATATCATATCAAGCCTTCAGTTAAAGGGATAGTTTGCCTCTTTTGACATGAAGCTGTATGACATCCCATATTAGCAACATCATTTATGAACATTTTCTTACCCCCTGCTGCGTCCTGTGAGCCGAGTTCTAGCCTCGTTTTGGTGTTGATGAAAGTAGTCCGGCTAGTTGGCTGGGTTTTAAAAAAGAAAGCGTTTTTCTTCTTAAAACAATATGCGTTCAAAAGAGTAATACATTTGCATCACAAAATCGTTCTCCAGGAAAAAGTCAGACCTCACAATCGCTTGGCCCTATTTTCTCTCCCTTGTATCACTGCCTGCTGCCGACAGCCGCGCCTGTTACGGTGTTTGCTGCTCGGAAGCAGGGGACTGCTCGGGCTGCACTTTGGTCTACACTGTCTACACAGCAGGCACTATCCCTTTAAGGAGTTTTATCACAGAGTCGACTTACGAAATACGAAGGCAGTAAAGTCGCCTGCGGATCAGAAGGATTCAGCCCCCAATGTTTGCAAATCCCTTTAGATAAAAGTTTCTCCTACAAACGAGTAAATGCAAAGTACAGCAGCAGTGTGTCCATGTTTTGTTCATGGTCAGAGGAAAACCAGTAATTTAGGAAATAAGTGCAGGGAAATGACTGAACTGAAATGAATGGACAATAAAGTAACACAGTATAAGACACTATACCTGCTCTTATCACGATATATGTGAGCATTATTATTAAAGGAGATGATCAGGTAGAGTTCCTAAATAACCCGATTAAACAGTTTCAGAACAGGAACTGACATTTAAAACCAGGAACACGTTATTATCTGTCTTATTTGATTTTTATAAGCAGCATGTTGTTCAACAAATGTGCCATTTAAATCAGTTACTTTAATTATATCCAATTAAGCCATCAAAATATTTCGTTTTCATTTCTGTCATGAATGCATTGTGATTTCTTCCCGGCATCAAAACAAACTTTAAAAAGGAGGAATAGAGGAAAACAACAGCGGTTTCACTCACCTTGGTGCCTCGTTTTCTGGGCTGGAAGTCGACCAGAAGTCGGGACGCTGTGCTGTGATTGGATGACACGGCCACTCCTGACCTGGTTCGATCTGCGGGCAGCGCTCATCCAATCATCTGCGGTTTGTCTCACTTTCACTTTCAATTTCCATAAAATTTCACCCCATTATGAATCCTCCTCCTCTTCATGTCTCCTTTCACACATAAAGGTAAATAAAAGTGTCCAGTTTCAGCCCCCTGGACACATCCTGTTTATTCAGCAGAAGTGGGGTTTTTTTTTTTCGCAATTTCACACTATGGGGCAACATTTGTGCCAAAAATATCTTCACATGCGCACTGCTCATGTAGATAGATAAGTTTTTCTGTGCCATCAGAGTTTGAATACGAATTTCTAATATTGAATTTTTACAGCATCAAAATCAGACTTTGAATTTGAAAAACCAACGGTGTAAAAAAAAATCAATTTCTAAATACAAAAATCAGTGTAAAAAAATCAACATTTAAAAAAAAATTTGGTGGAAAAAAATTCAATGGAAAAACTTCAACTTCAAAAAATTCAAATTTCTCTTTCTATCTTTCCTTATTCCCATTACATTTTTCACAAGGTCAAAGAAAAGACCCTAGGAAAAGAGCTGTGGAAAAGAGCCCAGAAAAGAGCAGAAGAAAAGAGCCAAGACGAGGAAAAGAGCCCAGAAAAGAGCAGAAGAAAAGAGCCAAGACGAGGAAAAGAGCCGAGGAAAAGAGCCAAAGAAAAGAGCCGAGGAAAAGAGCCAAAGAAAAGAGCCGAGGAAAAGAGCCAAGAAAAGACCCTAGGAAAAGAGCTGTGGAAAAGAGCCAAGAAAAGAGCCGAGGAAAAGAGCCAAGACGAGGAAAAGAGCCAAGAAAAGACCCTAGGAAAAGAGCCAAGAAAAGAGCAGAAGAAAAGAGCCAAGACGAGGAAAAGAGCCCAGAAAAGAGCAGAGGAAAAGAGCCAAGAAAAGACCCTAGGAAAAGAGCTGTGGAAAAGAGCCAAGAAAAGAGCAGAAGAAAAGAGCCAAGACGAGGAAAAGAGCCAAGAAAAGAGCCGAGGAAAAGAGCCAAGACTAGGAAAAGAGCCAAGAAAAGAGCCAAGACTAGGAAAAGAGCCAAGAAAAGAGCCGAGGAAAAGAGCCAAGACTAGGAAAGGAGCCAAGAAAAGAGCCAAGAAAAGAACAGAGGAAAAGAGCCAGGACGAGGAAAAGAGCCTAGGAAAGGATCCAATAAAAGAGCAGTGGAAAAGAGCCAAGAAAGGAGCCTAGGAAAGTATCCAAGAAAAGAGCCAAGACAAGGAAAAGAACCTAGGAAAGAGCCAAGAAAAGAGCCGAGGAAAAGACAATAGGAGGTAAATTAATTGACTATTTGACCCGACCACGAATGTCCACAGAACACGTGACAAAACATTTGTCAACGTTTATGTAACTTTGAACAAAACTACGCGTTAACCTGACAAACATTTGATTGTGTCAGTTCTGCTTTGGTCGATATTTCTGTTGTATCGTTGAAATTTAGGCTGTAAAATGAAATGGTTCAACATTTTCCCTCCTTACATTCTCTGTAATATGATAACAGCACAAAATGGCTTCAACCCAACCTTCCAACAAACTCAGACTGGATAGATGCTGTGAACTGTCGTCAGGACATGGACAGACGGAGCTTTGTGTTAAACTTTCAGGTTTACAAGTACAGACCACATTGAAAAATGGATAGTGTATATGTCCTGATGACTGCTAACCGGATACTTTATCAACTGACGTTCATTAACATAACTCTGTTTTTTGTTCAGTGTTGATTACAAACGTGCTGTTAAAGTCTCTTTATTTAGTTAAAACTGAAGCGTAGTTGATGAGGCTGCTCTTCGCTAAGTGAACAAAGCTGGTTCTGTTGGTGTTTTGCTCACTTTCTGTCGGCCCGATGCTGTTGGACTTCTAACACACCTCCTCAGAGTTTAATGTGGAACAAAGCAGCAACAAAGTCCATGTTTGGAGGTGGAGGCATGAAGTTTTTATCCAACTGTCTGATAGATCAGTATGTAGTACGTAGTATGCGGTTTCGAACACAGACAAAGTCACTTATTTATCATAAATAATCGATGCGTTTGAACTTTATTGAGCAAAAAACACAAGACAGACGTCTTCATTTGGCGATGTTTGAGACTTTTTATTGGTTTGGTTTGAACTTAAGTGATGTCACAGTTTCCTGCTGAAAGCACAAACCTTCCTTTCCTGCGGAAACTTTTGCGGTGAGCTTTAATCAGCATTAGCCAGTCCTTGAGTAGAGAGCTGTGCCTCAGAGAAGACAGCGCTGGGGGACCGGGGCGGGGAGGGGAAGGGGCGGCCTGCTGCTGCTCAGACGTGACGTTACGCTGGACGTCCTGTATGAGGATTCATTTCTTCTTCTCTGCCTTCTGTGCAGACTTGGTGACTTTTCCGCCACCTGGCGCCTTCTTCTCGACGGACTTGATGACGCCGACGGCCACCGTCTGCCTCATGTCGCGCACGGCAAAGCGACCTGAGAGGAGAAGAAGACCGGAACAGATCCTGGTTTCAGTTTTGCACTCAGAAAATCATTAAAATGACAGAAATATCAAATATAAAGACAACAATCATGTGGGCAGTGGTGACGCTACAATTATAAGAAATAATAATTTAGTGGGTTCATTGCTTTATTTTTTACATTATATGCTCATTTTTACAGGAAATCTGTAACTGAGCAGAGGAAAATATCACTGAGACTAAAAAGAAAAGATTTTCCTCTTTTTGTGTCAACAAAGGACTTTTTTCTCGCTCCCATCAGGTCTATAAATGCCTAAAAATTGTTGACAACAATCATAATAATGACTTGGAACTCATAAAAGCTGCAATAAATGACTTTTTTAACGTCTTTATTAGACAGTAGGTGGACAGGAAAGGGGGCGGACATGCAGCAAAGGTCCTGGAACCTGTGCCATCTGTAAACGGTAAACAACCTGTAAATGTTCAGGCTGATGAGAGCAAAGATGGAGGTTTTTACACAGATTTAATGGGTCCAGCTTTAAATCAAACCCTTAAAGAAACACGGGGCGATCGTGGAAGAGTTGCACTCACCCAATGGGGGGTACTGGGAGAAGCTCTCCACACACATGGGTTTTCCAGGCACCATGTTGATGATGGCGGCGTCTCCGGACTTCAGAGCCTTGGGGTTGTCCTCAAGCTTCTTGCCGGAACGACGGTCGATCTTCTCTTTCAGCTCGCTGAACTTGCAGGCGATGTGGGCGGTGTGGCAGTCCAGCACGGGGGCGTAACCCTGGGAGATCTGTCCGGGGTGGTTCAGGATGATGACCTGCGCGGCGAGGACGAGAGAAGCAACGTTCAAAGGCCGACACGTGTAACAGCCGATGCCGAACTCCGCTGATGGATTCGTGGTTAAAGTTCATTTTTTTGGCCCAGAAAAATCCTTACTCAAGATCCAAACACCATCCGTAATATCTGTGCAGAACTGGGCTTTGAGTAAAAATAAGCGAGCGGCCTTTTCTTTTCATTCTTTCTGCTGCTGCTCACCTGAGCGGTGAAGTTGTCCGCGGCCAGCGGAGCGTCGTTCTTGCTGTCTCCGGCCACGTTTCCACGGCGGATTTCCTTGACGGAAACGTTCTTGATGTTGAAGCCGACGTTGTCGCCGGGGACGGCCTCGGGCAGAGACTCGTGGTGCATCTCCACAGACTTGACCTCAGTGGTCAGGTTGGGGGGAGCGAAGGTGACGACCATGCCCGGCTTCAGGACGCCGGTCTCCACGCGGCCGACGGGTACGGTTCCGATACCTGAAAGAGAAGAAGCTCATTTTCAGTGAGATTTTCACTTTCTGTAAGATGGACTCCACAGTTACGGGAAGCCTCAGGGCTGTGATTCAGGCCGCTTTATTATTAGGGACCGAGCAGTGAAACTGCAAGGACCCTATTGTATCTGTAAGAGTTATTCTTATTCTTTGCAAAAGGTGCTCGAAATCTGTTGAAATTTTGCAAGCGCCACCTGCCAGTCGACGACATGAAAGAATCTAAACTTTATATTTTTGTGAGTCGCTCACTGACTCTGTAGCGCCCCCTACGATACTTAAAAATGGTCCCCGCATTGGGGTTAGTTTCGCATGGGACGACAAAATTCGGTACACTCATTCATCATGCCCAGACGCACAAAAAAGTCTCTTGCCGCCATGGTCCCACGTCCACAGGAAGACGGCCATTTTGGATGGAATGTGCGTTTTGGTGCATTTTTGCCCGATTCCACGCCTTGCATATGATCGAACTCGTCCTACAGATTTAATGCTACAGACTTCAAACTTGGCCAGGTTACTGTTAAGACATGGGGGGAAAAAAAATCATTGAGCAACTTTTTCAGAACTTAAAGGGCGTCGGCGTGGGAATGCCTCAAAGTTCGATGACTCGCCATCACTCGCCACAAAAAAAAAGTCGCTTATAACTCCCACATACATTATCCAATCTGTCCCAAACTTCATACGGTGATAGCTGGACCCAGCCTGAACGCGTACATATAACATAGTGACACACACCTTTAGCGCCACCTGCTGGGGGTTGGAAACGTCTTTTTTTTTCCACACCTCGCATTTGATCGAACTCCTACAGATTTAATGCTACAAGCTTCAAATTTGGCCCCCTTACTCTTAAGACATGGGGGGAAAAAAATCATGGAGAAACTTTTCCAAACTCTGAACGGTGTGGGCGTGGCCAGGCGGTGAAAATCGTGTGATGGCGTTTGTAGTTTGAAAGCCTTATCATCATCGCAAAGTCATGAAACTTGGCACACACGTCCACAGGTCACGGGTTTACTCCGGTTTACTTTACACTCATCAGTTTCAGAATCCAGTTTAAAGGTCAGGCTCCTTCTAATCTTAATGACCTTTAAAGTCATATTGCACCATCTTAAGGGTCTGCTGACGGCACTTTGCACCAGACTCAGGACTAATATAGACTGTGCTTTCGAGGTTTTAGCTCCTAAACTCTGGAACTGAGAACCGTGGACTCAGATTAAGCCTTTGGATGAATTCAATGCAAATTTTCTGCTTTTATTGTGTTTTATCTGTGGGTAAAATCACTTTGGGACGTCTACTCTCGAAGGGTTCTACATAAATAAACTTTATTTACTTCCTTGGGATGCTGCCCAGTTTGCAGCTGCTCTGATTAGATTTTAAACTGTAACTTGGATAATTTCTAAAGGAAAATGTTAAAACACTGCTCTTAATCTGATACAGACGCATGTGCAGTTAAGTCTTCCCTTTCTTGTTGCTGCCACTTTCATGTCTGAACTGGATGATGGTGATGTTATTTATATGCATGCATCTCTGCTGTGCTCACACGCTCTGGATACCTGAGGTTCGCCACAAACCTTACAGCCCTCACACCGTACGCTTTTCTTTGTCCTCTCGCAGACTCAACAATGGGAATATTCTTATTTACAAACCTATTCCTGGTCCGCTCCCGAGTTATCTACGGATCCATCAGAAAAGTACCTGAACTTAATGCCTTCGTTCCAGTGAACTGTCACCTGTCTTCGTGTGCCGCCCCCCTCTGTTTGGAATAAACTGCAATATCACCTGAATCTCAAGGAACTGGCCTCATTAAATTAGTTTAAAATATATTAGAAGCAGATATGTTGGGTTTTAATTGTTGTGTTTGACCAATTCTGTCTCCATTAAGCCTTTTGCATTCGGCAGACAGTTTTGGCGTCTTAAACTTGTATTATTTTAACTTATGTCGTTTTATATAGTTCTCTTTTTAGACCCAAGTGTTTATTTGATTTTGTTTTACTTCCTGGTTAAATAAAGGTTAGTAAATCAAATTTACAGGAAGAAGCTGGAAGAAAAATGGTCCTGTCCTTTTAACTCAATAGTTTGACACATCTGATATGTCATTACTGTATTTCAGGTCACTTTTACCTTCATATGAACCATATTCGGATGCAGTAAGTCTGACCCTTATGGCAGAAAAATGGATGCAGGTTCCTTCTGTACCTACCGATATACATAAACTATCTTTTTAAGACACGACAGGTTGTTTATGTGACACATTTTGTATCTTTGGAATTTAAGTGTTAACACTGGACTAGAGGGGCTATTTTGGGAGAAAGAGAGAAAACATTTGGTCGGGTTTTGCACCAGAATCGTCCAAAATGAGCAAATGTTCACGTCACGGATCAATGAAACAACTCTAATGCACAATTTATACGATTATTTCCAAGAGGGAGAAAGGAAGCTGTTCATTGTGCTGTTCATGTGACAAAAACATCTGTCTTGCACCTGAGAAAACATGAGAATATCCGTCCAACAATTGGCAACAAAAACTTGTCTGTGAATCTTTTATGATCAATTATTTCTGTATTTCCAAGGAAATGACTAAAAAATGCAGAGGAATTCAACTGAATGAAACTCTAAAGTTGAGCTGTTAGGATTAAGCTTAAATAAGAAAAAAAAATCCAGTTCCAGGATGAGATTCAGAATTAATCTGTAAACATGTTAGAATAAATGGCACTTTGCTGACCATTTTGTGGGATATTTTGGGTACTTTTTAACCTGTGAAATGACTAATATTTATCTCAGTTTAAAAACATAAAAAAAGAAGTGTGTATTTGTAATTTCACGTATTTATTAACACAGAGAGCTGAGGAAATCTTACGCGCAGGGTGCATTTGATTCACTTTGGCCACAGCTTCAACTTACCGCCGATTTTGTAGACGTCCTGCAGGGGCAGACGGAGGGGCTTGTCGGTGGGGCGGGAGGGTGGCATGATGGAGTCCAGAGCCTCCAGCAGGGTCACACCGGTGGCTCCGCCCTCCTTACGCTCAATCTTCCAGCCCTTGAACCAGCTCATCTGAAATGGAGTAAAAGGTGGGCGTAAAAAGAGAAAAAAAATGATTATTTAATGTGATTTCAGAGAAAGGAAGTGACGGCCGACCAGGAGACGCTCACCTTCTCACTGGCCTCCAGCATGTTGTCTCCGTGCCATCCGGAGATGGGGACGAAGGCGACGGTGGCTGGGTTGTAGCCGATCTTCTTGATGTAGGTGCTCACTTCCTTTTGGATCTCCTCGAAACGCTTCTGGCTGTAAGGGGGCTCGGTGGAGTCCATCTTGTTGACGCCAACGATGAGCTGCTTCACACCCAGAGTGTAGGCCAGCAGGGCGTGCTCACGGGTCTGTCCGTTCTTGGAGATGCCAGCCTCGAACTCACCAACACCGGCAGCAACGATCAGCACGGCGCAGTCAGCCTAAAAATAATCCAAATTCACTCAGAATTCAAACCCTCTAAAGCAGAGGTCTTCAACAGGGGGTCCGCGGAGGTACTGCAGGGGGGGTCGCGAAATCTTTGGTTGATTAGACGATTTTTAATTTTTTTTTTTCAAACAGTTTTTTCTCACAAATTGTGTGCAAACGTGTGCCATCCACAGATGGTTTGAGGATTCATTGTCCCATCTACATGCATGTTTAAAGTTAAAATCTGTGGATTATCTGAATAGCTCAGTGTTGTATGCAAGATGTTTGTTTATAAATGGCAGTGGCACGGCCACCCTGTACCTTGCACATGTTTAAAATAAAAACATGAATATATTAACCTGTGTATTATTTGAATAGCTTAGTATTGAATGTACAATAACAGAGTAGCTATGTTTATACACGGCACTAGGCCCCTTTAAATATAAAACACAATTGTATGCCATATAAATAGTAGGGGGGTCCCTGCTCCAACTCTCCATCAGTTTGGGGGTCCCTGGCCTGAAAAACATTGAAGACCCCTGCTCTGAAGCAAAAAAGATGAGCTAAAACTGACATCAGGTTACTGGTGCTTACCTGAGAGGTACCAGTGATCATGTTCTTGATGAAGTCCCTGTGTCCAGGGGCATCAATGATGGTCACGTAGTACTTGCTGGTCTCAAACTTCCACAGAGCGATGTCGATGGTGATACCACGCTCACGCTCGGCCTTCAGTTTGTCCAGCACCCAGGCGTACTTGAAGGAACCCTTTCCCATCTGTTGAATCCCAAGCGGCACAAACACGAAAGAATCAGGAGATAAACAGGAGAAATACGGCAGAGGAGTTCAATTAAACTCCCTCTTCATGCTGGAAACACAGTAACGTACGTTACTAAACCGCCCAGTTAATTATTCCATCGTTTCAAATTGTTCTTATTCTTCTACCTAATTCAACAGCCCTATTTAAAGGCTCTTACATGAGGAATGTTGTAATAGTTTCATTATTATCATTTTGTGATGCTTAGCTTTCAGTTCTGGTCCCATATTTAACTACAAAAAGACATTTAAAATAAATGGAAATCAGTCATTTTGCCTGTATGATTAAAATAATTTTAATTTAAACAATGTCAAATTAAAGAATGGGTAACCTAAAAACGTGACTGTATTTGACACTTTTCTCTCAATACAGAAACGTTTGTACATTTTATTTTCCCACAGCGTCAGTCAGACATCAGGTTTGGGTCCGTAAAATGATTAATGGGTCTCTGTTTGGTGCTTTCGACCTGGCACGATTTTACTTACGATCCTGTATCGTTGTACAGATTTACTGTTTTTCCAATTTGGGCCAAACTGAGGTGAGAAGCGACACATTTGGTCCATTTTTGGTGACCAACATACAGACCTGGGAGAGTTTAACCCAAATTTATTTCATCTAACCTGCTGGATTTATCCCAAAATGGATAAAAAAAATAAACTGGGATATGTTGATGTATTCTAATATTTACCAAAATCATATTCTTTCTCTGACTTCAACAGCTTTTCAGTGAAACATTTATGTTAATAAAACATACTAAAGAACACCTGATTGGGTATTTTTGCTGCAGTAAAGGCAATCATACACCTTTTTAAACAGCAGATGGCAGTTTTAACCAACAAATGCCTGGGAAAAGTACCTCCCAGCGCACCGATGATGCACTTCCATGTCTCATACAGTTGGAATATCTGTCACAACTCCCACAGCGGCCCTGAAACCAACCTCAGCGGCTTCCTTCTCGAACTTCTCGATGGTTCTCTTGTCGATTCCTCCGCACTTGTAGATCAGGTGGCCGGTGGTTGTGGACTTGCCGGAGTCGACATGGCCAATGACCACGATGTTGATGTGGATCTTTTCCTTTCCCATTTCGGTTGACCGACTACAGACAAACGGGCATTGGTTATGAGTTTATTAAACAAAGGTTTAATCGTCCATTTTTATTTAAAAAAAAAAAAAAAAAAAAAATACAGACGGAGGGAGCCCATTGAAAGCCTGTGGCTTTGTGACCTGGCCGTTAAATTCAAATATAAACATCTTGAGTAGTTGTATCTCTTTAAAGTTCTATGTTTACATAACAGCGTTTTAATGGAAATTTCATATTCATAAGTACAAAATGTGTGAGCATTAACCTCACTATATAACCAGTCAACATACGGGAATCTTAATGACGTTTCAACATGCAGTGACTGACGCAATCGACGTTTTAACGTTGAGAGCAACAAAGTTTAACTGTCGAGTCTTAAAAAAAAAAAAAAAAAAAAATGAGTCATGGATGTCAAGATGTTTATATAAAAAAAAAAAAAAAAAAAAAAAAAAAAATGAGTCATGGATGTCAAGATGTTTATATAAAAAAAAAAAAAAAAAAAAATTAAATAAAGGTAAATGTTCCTTTACGACACCGGAAAGTGACGCCGATGGGTCACGCGCCATGTGCCACACCGGCTACTAGCCTCCATGTTGCGCACAGCCGCCATGTTGTTAACCGTTGCAGGCGCGTTCATGTCAGCCAGCATAGTGTAGATGTGCGCGTTCACGAAGGTAGAAAGGACAAGCGTGACTGGCAGAATCCTTTTTGGTGGAGCATTTTCCCCCACACCTAGGCATATTTATCCTCATCAAAACCAGCCTGGTTAATGCGGATTTTGTCAAATCCAACTCAAGTGTTCAAGCACGTTCCCATATGCAAATAATCCAGTTTTTAAAGGCAAGCAGCATCAGATTAGTCAGACCAACATGAGCAGATTACAAGTTTCCTGCACTCCCATGTCACCTCACCTCCTGTTCATATTCCACCTTCAGCTCTTTAAAAACAAAGCATGCATCTTAAAGTCTTACTTACGCCTTTAAAATGAAGACAAAAAAAGTACCAACCTGTGCCCAGCAACTACCACAACGTCCTGGAATTAAAGCAGTGGCAAAAAAGGACAGAATGTGAGCTGTGCCGAGTTTATATACCGTCACAGCAAAGGGAGGGCTGCGCAGGCTCTGGTTGGTGTCTGACTAAAATAAGGGGTGTTATTGGCTGGGGGAGCATGCCTGCTATGGAGGCGATTGGACGAGAAGTGCATCACTGGACACCGATGGCATGGTCAAAAACAGCTGCATCACAGTCGGTCTCGCCTGTCAAAGCTAAAAACTACACCAACTGCAACAGTGAAGGACCCAGACGAGCCAATTTCAATTTTTTCAAAGACATTTATTTTATTAGTTACCAGCAGCTTTTCTTTCCAATTTAATTTTGTGGCATTTTTTTTTAACATTGAAATACACTTCTAAACCATTTTTTTTCCAACTTAACTGAGAAGAGGCACCGTCCTGTGATTCAGTAAGTGACAATGCCACAGAGTTCTTTTTTCCTGCGAAAACTTTTGCGATGGGTTTTAATCAGCATAAGCCAGTCCTTGAGGTGAGAGCTGTGCCTCGGAGAAGATGACCCAGGATGGGAAGATGATAGAGGGGAGGGGGTGGCCCGCTGCTGCCGGCACACGTCTGATCGCTGGGTGTCCTGCACGACCATTCATTTCTTCTTCTGGGCCTTCTCTGCGGCCTTGGTCATCTTGCCGGAAATCTCCTTGGTGTCGACGGCCTTGATGACACCGACAGCCACGGTCTGCCTCATGTCACGCACAGCGAAGCGACCTGGAACGGAAGGGTGAGCAGAAGTTAATAACTGTAACATCACTTTGCATACAGTTTTGGGTTTACAGAGTGTTTGGGGTTCGAAAACTTACCAAGGGGAGGGTAGTTGGAGAAGGGCTCCACAACCATGGGCTTTTGTGGGATGAGCTTAACGATGGCGGCGTCTCCAGACTTGACGAACTTGGGGTTGTCCTCAAGCTTCTTGCCAGAACGACGGTCGATCTTCTCGATGAGCTCGTTGAACTTGCAGGCGATGTGAGCGGTGTGGCAGTCCAGCACGGGGGCGTAGCCCTGGGCGATCTGTCCGGGGTGGTTCAGGATGATGACCTGTGGATGCAGGTAGCGTTAGAAACCAACAACAAAAAAACAAAAAAACAAAAACCAAACCATGATGTTTCAAAGGGCACCTACCTGGGCGTTGAAGCTGGCGGCGGCCTTGGGAGGGTCGCTCTTGCTGTCACCAGCGACGTATCCACGACGGATTTCCTTGACGGACACGTTCTTGATGTTGAAGCCGACGTTGTCGCCGGGGACGGCCTCGGGCAGAGACTCGTGGTGCATCTCCACAGACTTGACCTCAGTGGTCAGGTTGGGGGGAGCGAAGGTGACGACCATGCCGGGCTTCAGGAGTCCGGTCTCAACACGGCCGACGGGTACGGTTCCGATACCTGTTAAGAATAATGCGTTTAGGCACCGAATACAGAACAGTTTGTGTGTAACTTAGCATCTAATATACTGTTCTTACCGCCGATTTTGTAGACGTCCTGCAGGGGCAGACGGAGGGGCTTGTCGGTGGGGCGGGAGGGTGGCAGGATGGCATCCAGAGCCTCCAGCAGAGTGGTTCCACTGCCATTGCCCTCCTTGCGCTCAACCTTCCAGCCCTTGAACCAGCCCATCTGAAACGGGGAGATGAAAGGATTAATGGGATATTCAAAAGTGACAGAAGTAGTCAGGCGGGTTGAGAAGCACCCATCAAGCAGGAGACGCTCACCTTGTCACTGGCCTCCAGCATGTTGTCTCCGTGCCATCCGGAGATGGGGACAAAGGCGACGGCGGCTGGGTTGTAGCCGATCTTCTTGATGTAGGTGCTCACTTCCTTTTGGATTTCCTCGAAACGCTTCTGGCTGTAAGGGGGCTCGGTGGAGTCCATCTTGTTGACGCCAACGATGAGCTGCTTCACACCGAGGGTGAAAGCCAGCAGGGCGTGCTCACGGGTCTGTCCGTTCTTGGAGATACCAGCCTCGAACTCACCAACACCGGCAGCAACGATCAGCACGGCGCAGTCAGCCTAAAAATAAATAAATTTACTCAGATTCAAACCCTCTAAAGCAAAAAAGATGAGCTCCAACTGACATCAGGTTACTGGTGCTTACCTGAGAAGTACCAGTGATCATGTTCTTGATGAAGTCCCTGTGTCCAGGGGCATCAATGATGGTCACGTAGTACCTGCTGGTCTCAAACTTCCACAGAGCGATGTCGATGGTGATACCACGCTCACGCTCGGCCTTCAGTTTGTCCAGCACCCAGGCGTACTTGAAGGAACCCTTTCCCATCTACAGAAAAAATATCAATACATTACTGATCACATATGATTAGGCAAGGCAACTTTATTTATATAGCGCATTTCATACCACAGGCAACTCAATGTGCTTTACATAAAGACGAATAACTCCAGTGCATACAATGCTTTTAACTAATGCTCTCAGGTGGTGTTAATGTGACACATTGAGGGTTGTTTAAAACATTTAGTAGAAAAAGCAAAAAGTAATTTTGACAGGTATGTCCTGATTTATACGCCAAGCTTTTCAGGACTATTATGATATCAACCAACTGTTCGATAACTGGGCATTTTGTGCCAAAAAAAAAGAAAAAAAAAAGGGCTGCTATAGTTTTCTGTCATTTCACAGCTTCTAAACAGTTACATCAGCAGCAAAAACACGTTTATTTAGGCTTTTTCCACCCATCAGCCCGAGGCCTACACTGAACAAAGTGCACTGTCACCACTAGCGCTGCCTGTCAAGCCCCACCCCGCGTGCGCGCACACGGCTGCTACACCCTCGTGCCGGGCAGCTGAGCTCAAGAGGAGGCACGCTGACGCCGCCATCTTGGAAATGACTAACGGCTCTAAAAGATAAAATAAAATAAAAAATGTGAGCGCTCACCTCAGCAGCCTCCTTCTCGAACTTCTCGATGGTTCTCTTGTCGATTCCTCCGCACTTGTAGATCAGGTGACCGGTGGAGGTGGACTTGCCGGAGTCGACATGGCCAATGACCACGATGTTGATGTGGATCTTTTCCTTTCCCATTGTGTTAGTTTCTTTGAAGATGCGGAGGAGGGAAAAAAAGAGAGCAACCGTTAGCTTTAATATTCTAGAATAATCTAGAATGTTGCGTACATGGGAAAAAAGGGGCACTTTATCCGAACTGTGACATCCTGGATCCGGTTGGATTTCAACCGTCACCCCCACCGCCCCCCTCACGGATCATTTTAAAGTACAAAATACGAACAAATAAAAGACCCATTTTGAAAAAAAAAAAAAAAAAAAAAAAAAAAAAAAGAAACCAAAATATAAATCAAACTCTTTATCGGTGCTTGACGTTTTAACTGCTGTTCGTTGTGGCCGGTGAGAGGCGGCGGCTGCTGCTGCTAGGCCTCAACTCGGCCACAGGCCAGCCAGAGACACGTGTTACTCCCAGAGCCACGTCGGATAAAGTTACAAAGATCGCCAAATATTCCGGGGCTATCTTGTCCAGACTCCCAACACCTGTTGCCGAAGATATGTCCAGTTGTTTCGAAGGAGGAGAGGGAAGAAATACCACTGAAGCATCTTAGGATGTCCGCTTTCCCAGGCTCCTTTGTTCCTTTTCCCCCACATTTTCTCCTCCCTCGTTTCCCTTCTTTTGTCTTAAAAGTTTAACACTACTTAAAACCCGCAGAACACAACAAGGCGTTGACATGAACAACGTTAGCAACCACAAGCTACACAAAATCTTACTTGAGAACCCGATTCCATTTTTATAAAATCCACAGGTTAGCTTCAAGTTACATAACCGCACAAAAACTTGGGTTTCAAACTCGTAAAACAAAAATGGAGGGAAGCTAAAACCCTCCGTTAAAACCATTAAAACCTTACGAAACGTCAGAAAGAGTTCCGGGCCCGAACCGGACTTTCTACCCAGCAAAATGAATCAGAGGTGGACTTACCGGTGTTTCTGGGTTTTCACGGCCAAAGCTGCTGCCCCTAGCCAGGTAACAGAAAGAGGAAGAGTGATGTCGGACCGGAAGGTTTTATACTGGGTGGGAGCGGCCTGACTTCCCGTCGCCCTCCCCGGTGTAAACCCCGCAAATCACACACATTCCTGCAAAAAACGTCAGCACGGCGCCGGATGAAGCGGCTCACCAACATGTATGATGCCTCACAAACAGAGATGGAGGCTAATATCAAGCACTGAGACAAAACAAAACAAAACAAAACAAAAACACACATTAAACATTTAGAAAGACACAGCTTAAGTGCACCACAAATGTCTCAAACTTTTGACCTGTTTTGAGCAATAATGTCCAATGTCAAGCAGAAAAAATACCTTTAAATGTTCTAAATCAAAATATGACACAAATACTGAGCTAATTTAAAGTTTTAAACACAGACTGACAAAACTCGACTTCTTTATTTGATGAAATAAGACATTTATTCAGTGAGTTATCTCGATTTTCATGAGATTATTTAGTAAAATTTTACATTTTACAGGCTTGAAATAATAATAATAAAAAATCATTTAGAGATAGAACAAACCCTAAACCCCCGTGGACCACCGTCCCACTCCCCCACTGGTAACTCTGGGACGGCTCATCCGCCCGATTAGATTATCTAAATCCGAGTGGGAGATTTGCATTCAAACCAGTCCAGATTGTGAAAAGGTGAACTCCTGCGGTTATCTGCCATGCATTTACACTCCCAGCAGACGCATATGCAGAAGTTGGATTGAATTAAAAGTGATGCTCGCAGCTTGAATCTGATTTACAGACAGAATAAATGATGGCACATAAGTTTTAGTACCCAAATGTACAATTTAATGTATTAAAACAGGTGAAATGAGCCAGATTAATCCATCGGTCTGTCATTAGGATGCTGTTTCGGGGTCAGGAGGTCAGACTCTGCTTCTTCCTTCCATCAGTGTGGCATTTGGCCCAGTATGGAGGCAGCTGACATCCCTCTGGTACGCTCTCCTACTCCGACCACTCGCTGGGCTTTTTGCAGTTTAGGTAACGGCCGCTTTGACTTGGCAGCTGCTGCTTTCAGTCAACGCAGAGCGAGCGAGGGAGGGGGGCAGAGTGAAGGCAGGAGAGGAAAAGAGGGTAGAGATAAAGAGCATATCTCAGGGGGATATAAAGGTTTAAAAAAGGAACAAGTGGGACCACATCTTTTAATGTTCGCCGATAAATATCAAGTACGCGTGGTTCTTTTTCTTGCATGCGGACTACAAACAAACAGGTTCTGCTGGATTTTAAATCACATTATCAAACCTGTCAGTCGAAGGCTGGGATTACAGTTGTATGTGTGGAGCTACGCCTCTTATTATCAACACAAAAAGCTTCATGTTGACGTCTTCACAGGTCGGAATAGTGTTGAGAAACAGCCTTTTAGGACCAGGGACGAGCCTCCAACAGGTTTCTCCAGCTTGGGTTGGGACTCACTGGGCACTTCAAAACATTTAAAATAAAAAAAATCACACAGTTTTGTCCATCTGGTCGTCATAAGAGAGAGTTTTTTTATTGTTTCTTGTGCTCATTGATAATACAGTTTGCTCAAATCTGAGGCAGGTAGCAGCCCACAGGTCAGATCTGGCTCTTATATTTCAAATTTTGCCCCCAAACTTTACAATAAATTCTACTGCAGACATCAGTGTACAAAATTCAGCTGAAAATATAAACGACAAAGTATATCCTCTTTTAATTTTAAGATTTTACATGTCAGGACATGATAAAAATTGAAAGAAGTAAATCCAATGAACAACAACATACGATATATTACTAAGAGAAGCAGCTGTTGCTGCCCATCAACCTGGGGAGAGTTATAAGGACATTTCCAAACTATCTGGAGTCCATCAGATTATTCACAGGTGAAAAAAACATTCAGGACAGCTGTCAATCTTCCCAGGAGTGGACGTCCCAGCAAGGTCGGTTTCTTTTGCTTGAAAGAGAAGAATAAAACCTATCTGAGTGTTCTTCACTTAACTATTTAAAGTTATTTTCACAAATTTAAGCTAGAATGTGCACAGGTTTCAGTTGCCTGTTCACACACGAACTTCACAACAAGTCAGCTGAAGGTGGCACCTGAAGAAATGTGACTAAACATTGTATTCGAAGGAAGAGAAACCCTCTCATGAGCCAGAAAGGAACAGACAGCAAAGGGAGATTAACAGGCTACGAAAGGTGGAGCAGAGAAAGAAAGCGGGGACCAGGGCGGGTGGTTTTCCAGCAGAGAGGCTGTTCATACAGCTCGGCATGTCAGGATCTCACAACCTATGCTCTCATACTTCAGATAAGCCCTGAAACTGTGTTTCATATCATCTCATCATTCTCAAGACTCCAATTCTTTATTTTTCCATAACGTTAATGAACACAAGGGCGAAAACATGTTTTTAATCTAATCGTCAGCTTTCCTTCACACTACTTTTGCTTCTTTAAAGGAAACTTTTGGGCTGTAGTTTAAAAAAAAAAATCACCAAACACCTAAAGTCTTCTTCTGTTTTTGATTTACAGTCATTGAATGAACGTTATGAGGCCCCAAAATTCCACAAAAATATCCAAGACGACAAGAGTGATCGGCTTTCTGACACTGTCATGAGATAAATGTAGGTGTCACAAATACAGATAAGTTTTGTTGGGTTATCTTCCTTTAGGCACCAATTCAACACAAAGCAGCGTTAAAATTTCATCCGAAAGCATGAATATGTTCACCA